>NW_026705256.1:25000-753236 GCF_029867415.1 Vicia villosa
GGTAACAAAAATACCCTTTATCAAAAGGATAGGAAGCCTTCAACGCAACTGGAAAACAAAACTTCAGAAGAAAATTCAACAAGATTAAAGAAATCTTATGTGGGCTTTGTAGTAAATCCTGGATCTTATTACAACATTCTAACAATGTTTGAAACAGAGGGTTAATTCTCCATTAAATTACCTCCTCTAAGTACAAACTTATGTCTCTTAGAAGAGATGGAACTTAGAGAAATTACATATTTAATTAGAGAAGGAAAGTTTTGGTGGAGTTAGTGGTTTTTGGAGATAAGAGAATGAAAGGAAGATGATGTCGACAAAGAAAGGGTAACGTGGTTAAGGATTTTTGGAATCCCATGCAATGCTTGGAACACTTTGTCTTTTCCATTTTATTGTGGCTACGGTGGGTTATTTCATTTGCTCTGATGATAACACCACGAAGCTTAAGTGTATGGATGTTGCTCGTAGTTTGGTTAGAATCAGGTGCTCTATGGCCCTTAACGAATCCATCAGAGTTAAGATTGATGAAGAGATTTACATAATTAATTTTTTTGAAGAAGTTCATGGTCCAATATGCATTTCCAAGAAACATTCTGATACCAAGCCAGTATCGAAAATCAGTTTAGAGTCATAAAATCTATGGGAAGACGAGGAATATGGGAACTTTTCCAATGAGTTGCTTCCAACCAACAACTCCGTAAAATCTTTGGCCGAGAATGAGGAGGTTTTCCAGTCCAAAAAGGACGATTGTCAGGAGTTACGAGGTAAGCATGTGCAAGAAAATGCTTTAAATCACTTTGACTTAGCCGTGAAGGCAATGTTCGCAAAAAAAGGTCAAAGGTAGCATGACACCGAATATAGCAGCAGATCCTCTGTATGATTTACTGGATAATTTTTTTAAATGTAGTGGGCCTATTAAGAGGAGTGAAAAGCATGGATATATTTATGAGGGCCCTACTATTTTTCTAGAGTCTCAAAAATCAAAAGAGGTCGGGCCTTTCAAGCGAAAACTCATTAGACCCAAACCCATTGTTATTATTTCAAATGAGAAAGTAACACAACATTTTCACTCCAAACCACTAACTCAACCGTCTTATTTCTCTTCTTCGATGGAGGCGGATTCAATTTTGAAACCCAAGTCCATTCCTAATCTTATTAATCAAATATGCAGTAACTACGAGGAAGAATACTTCTCCGGAGGGTTTATTTTGTGTTGCGATTTAACTTCAAGCTTTGATATTAGGCAAGAGAATGTTAAATTTTGGGACAAAATGGAATCTAATGTGGGTGAGAAAGTTTGGAAAGCTATTTCCAACCTGGGAATAGTTGTAAAGGACAAAGCCAAGAATTACAGAAAAAAGCTAGCAGAAATAAAGGAGCAAGATGTTGGAACAAAACCTGTTCATACTCCTCAAGTTTTGATGATAACAAAGTACTTATAGAATAATAGGGTATACTATCATTTGTTTAAGTGTATAGGATCATTGACCTAGTAATTAACTTGGTTCTGATCCAGTTAAAAAACTTATGAAGAAGAAGCAAGTATCTTTGATTCTAATGGATCAGTATCTGATTTTTATGTGGAACCTCAACATCTGTTAACTCAACTTCTGATAAGATGGAAACATAGTAGAAACGACTTTGGTCCGTACCATGTAAAGCTCCTCCATCTTGTCAATTGACAGTTTATGGAGAAGGTCAACTAGGGTTTTAACACAAGGCTCAAGGTTGTTTGGCACGGTTTCTTTAGTCTACTCCAGCATGCCTATGGTCTCCTTACGTAAGAAAGACACAATAGATTAAGAGATTATTCAAAAGTTGAAGATCCTAATTATATACCAACTCCAACGTCTCTCTCTTGGAAACCGCTTCTTATACAAACACACTTGTGCAAGTTAGCTTTCTACGTCTCTTTTGCTCCCTCTATTTAAGGAGATGAAGATTCAAAGGAAACTACACCACACAAATAAACAACACTAACGACACAACAATATATTATTCGATCTCTGAGGTTACATATATAGTTGTTGTACTACACATAGCCTTGAGATTTCTTACTCTTGTATGTCTTATAAATCTCAAGGAACAAGGTCTTTGATTGCGTTGTATTCACACACCTTCAAATGACAACAACACCATTTATGGTAAACATTGAACAAACCCCATGACACAATCAACAAAAGCTTGAACAAATTGACTTTTCTCTTTTCGTTTTCCAACTTCATCTTCTTCTTCTCTTTTTTCCTAGCCTCAATCTCCTTAATAATGCAACCTAAATCCTTCACAACCTCTAAGCAATTACATCCATTTGAATTTCTGGGTTCACTTGATGTGTTTCGTTCAAGTTTATAATCCCATATGAACAACTTGCAATTTAACATTAACACATAATTTTGACATTTCCAATATCTCATTATTAGGGTTTTCAAGTGAGTTTGAGAGGCACGATTTCATTGATCTATTGCAACCACATATTAATATTTGAAATTGGATAGAATTACTAGTTAAGGAAGAAGCCACATATGAGTGTGCAAAAGAAGAAGAGGGTAACTGTAATGAAGAGAGAGAAGTTGCAAAATGACATATTTTGGATTTCATCCCTCCATTTAAAAATTCTCATGTTGCATTTTCATGTGTAATAAAAAGTGTCTGAATAAAAATTAAAAAATAAAAGTCAAGTCAGCAACGTTAACTACTTAAACTTATTTTTAACCAAACTTTAACGTATAAGACTAACACCAAAAAAAAAAACATATATGGACTCAATATAAAAAAGATTTATGGATTAAAATTAAAAACTCGTTAAGTAGATAAAAAAAGAGAATATCTCATTACACCCCTTGAATCTCTTAGCCGTCTGGCGAAATTTCAATTGTGCCTCTGCTTCCGTAGATGCACTTCCGGAAGCACTTTTTTCTTTTAAAAAATATGTTTCTTTCCGTAGGTACATCTACGGAACGTGTTTAGACAGAGTGTTTCGTAGATGCATCTACGAAATAGTCTGCTAAATTTTCAAATGACATACATTTGACTCAAAAACTCAATTTTTATAACAACAATGGAAAACCCAACTACAGTCGATTAAAGTAATGCAATTTAAACGCAATAGTAAATAGTAGACAAAAAAACACATCGTATGAATCGTCGAGTAATAATGTCGAATACATATATCAAAACCTTGTACATAAATGAAATCAAAATACATATATCAAATAAATCATAGGCATCACTACTGTATGTGCCAGACATCATCTTGCGCCTCTCCGCTGCCTCTAGCCCCGCCCCCGCTTCTGCGTCCACCGCGCCGTCTATTGGCTACTCTGCCTCTGCCTTGCGCCGTCTGCTGGCTACTCTCCCTCCGCCTCTGCGTTCATGCCGCAGTGATGTATGTTGTGCAGTTCTCCCATGTATAACTCTGTCTGGATGGTCGGCCATAATGTCTACATTGTGATTTAATAAAACCGAGTAAGTTACTACTAATTTTAACAAGAAAAAGAAAGAAAAAAAATATCAGTATTGAACCTTCCGTAGATGCATCTACAGAAGTACCTTGCATTTCAAAAAGTGGGTTTCTTCTATAGGTGCATCTACGGAATGACCCAACGTTCCACTCTTTCGTAGATTCATCTACGGAAGGTTCTGAAACCTCTAATACGCAACAATGGCGTTGGTCACTGTTGTAGAGGGTTAAAAACACCATTTTTAATGGATCGATCGTCCATTTTGCACTTGAAACAGGACCTACATAATCGCTAAACCATATTTCTTACACTACTCAATCATTTCTACACCTAAATATTGAATTCATTCTCTATTGCAAAAACTCTAAAATAACTCGAAAATGTCAAATTTACCGATTAAATGGAGTTTGGAACTTGTTGAAATGTGTTGGTAGTTGATCTTGACGTTATCAGCCGAACTCGAGAGGAAGAAAACGAGTTTTGTGAAGTTTGAGGTTTAGAGAGTTTTGAGAGTTTGGAAAGTGAAGAATGAGGGAGAGAAATAATTTGGCGCGAATATAATATTCAATATTTTCGTAGATGCATCCACAGAAGTTTTTAGATGTACAAAAATATGTGCTTTTGAAAGTACATTTACGAAATCAGAAGAACATTTTACAACTCAGATGGTGAGTGAGAGAACCAAGGAGGGGAAAGATTTTCTCTAAAAAAACTATTTAAGTTTTTTTTTGGTGTCAATTTTTAATTTTACTAAATAAAATATATTATTTTGAAAGTAAATGTAAAATAGGAAGCGAGAGAAAATTATTGTGCCGGAGGAGCAATTTTGGATCCCGATCCAAGCGTGAGCAAGTCCAATAAAAACAAAGTAAACATAACTGAGAAACCAGACTCGGCTGCTCCGCCGCGCCGAGAAAACAATGGCTCTATTCCGCTTGATTTTGGCGGTTACTTTATTTCTCACTTGCTTCATCTCTCTCTCACCAGCTTTCCAATCCGATGAGCTTCTCCTCGACGATGAAGAATTCGGTCTCGAAGGCGGACGCCCTCAATCCCGTTCATCACCTAACATCGCCGCCACCACCACTATACCTACTCGCAAGAGGATTCCAGACTCCGCTTCCGATTCCAAGATCCAGTTCACACTTGAACACGCTTTCGGAGATTCTGATTTCTTCGAAGCCGGAAATTTCTCCGCTCGTCTTAAAACATGGAGTCACGGTGCACAGGTTGCTTCACTTTCCGCTCCTTCAGTTTCCTCAACCTTTATTCATTGTTGATAATTTTCAAACCTAGGAAACGATTTTGAATCTGCTTCTATGTCAATCCTGCAAATAATCCATATTGAATCTACTTATACTTCAACTTAACTTATTGTGATGTGTTCTAATGAATTAATGAAAGTATATGCTGTTTAACTGAAAATCAATTTTGATCAATGACAGACACTGACGAAGCTGCGGTTCTCGCGAGATTCTTTCACTGATGATGAGAAGAATAAGTTTCAAGTAATTATTATTTGTTTCCCTTGGAACTTTTTGTAGTTTGTATATATGTTTGAGTTGTAAGCACTTAGATTTGGCACTGTTTTATCATTACAGGAGCTGTTGAAAGGAGATGATTTCTATAGGATTAGACTGCCATCCAATGTTTTGAGCCCTCCTGGCAGGGAATACGTTGTTTCTTCAGTGAAAGCTGTAAGTGTTAATTTGAATCCAGTTCTTGTCCAATTGGTAGTATGTGTATGAATTAAAATGTTTTAAGTTTTTTTTCTAACTCAAAATGACTATTCATCTGTTGGTTTGTTCTGTACTCATCACATGATACTGAGTGATCAATAATCAGTTTCTTCTCTTTTATGTTTTCCTGGCTATCTTTCTATTTATGTATTTCGGTATTTTGAATCCTTGTGATGGTGCTGCTGCTTTGGCCACTAATTTTATAGTTGCAGCTCTTTTATTTGTTGTTGTGGTTACTGTTTTAACTGCTGTCTCCAATTAGAACTGACAGTTTTGCCTTTTTAAATCCAGAGATGTCTTTCAGGGGATGGTTTGGAGGAACACTTTGTTATCAATACGGTAATTTACATTTGTATATAATGAAATACGCTTTTTATACTGTATTTATGCTCTTATATCTGCAAAAATTAACTTCTTCTTCACTCGGTTCAAATTTTGATACATGATGGGACTTGTCATATATACTTTTGTGTTATTGGAAAACTAATCTTAAGTCTCAACAGTCTTTATGGAAATGGGTAAAAATAGTTGTAAATTATAGCTGGTTTTATATGGGATATTACACAGCTGTGTTTGTGTTTATAATACAGCAACAACAAAAAATACATGGATAAAATCAGATAATCTCTTGAGCTCAACCTAATTCTATTTTAGCAGGACAAAGTCAATGAGTAGGGTATTTCGTAACGGTTTCTCTTGTAGTTTTTTTTAGTTAGACAGTTTTTTTGAAAAAAGGTAAGAAAATGGTATTTAATAATCTAATGAGTTTTTCACGAGTCTCGCTGATGAGGGCCTCAGTACCATAAGTTTACATCCCAAGGAATAAAAAATGAAAAATATTCAATGAATATATACCACATACCATTAGCCCGCTCCGACAAGAACTATTCCATTAAAATGAAAACTATACAAGTGATTATGCGAGAATTGTTAGCTCTTGTCTTTTAATAAAATGGAAACTGAATACTATAAAGCTCTTGCCTTTTCATAAAATGGCAACTCAGTACTATAAAGCTCTTGCCTTACCGTGTCTAGGAAAGAAAGGATTGTTTGATCCCATTATGGATCTAATGTGCCCAGTCTTACCTTGCATTTGCAAGTGGTTGATTCCACCACTTGAATACAGGATCACCTAGTCACATAGCGACAACGAGCAATTGGTTTTCATATTTCATATAATTGGAATAGACCTACTCACCTAAGTGAACATGGATGCTTTGGAAGTTTTCCCTGTAGTGTATAATATATCAACCTGGAAACAGAACTGAACTTTGGTTATATAACTTTTCTTATATATCTATCTTTGAGCTTATTTCTTTCTAATATTTTTTATTGAGTTTTTTTAATCTTACTGAGTCGCTTTCTTTCCTTTTGACTGTTTCAGGAAGGTGTTAACATCTTGGCTGTCAATTATGGTGCTCCCGGGGCTTGCCCTTATCCCCGGCAACTGAAGCTTGTAAGTTATGTTTTCTTTGGGCAGCTGCACTCAGTTTCTTGTATTGTTAATTGAGCAAGGCTCAACTTCAAAAATAATCAGCATATTTTGTTGTCATCTATACTCTCGTCTTCTTAACGTCCTTCTTGTTTGCAGAAGGTGATATTTAATAATACTATCTTTCCACAACCTTCAAAAATTGATATAAATACAAAAATTATCCAATGTTATATTTGTTTCTTCCATACATTGAGTCATTTGTTTGAGCATCTAGAATCTTTGCAGTATGTCAGCATTAAGAAGGGTTATTTTAAGATCTTCAATTCCTTGAGAGGTGATGTGATTAGATCCAAAACTGGCAGGTAGAGTGGAAGTTTAGACTGAAGACGAGTTACCTTGTTAACAAATATTATGGGATCTGATTCATGCTTTGTTTTAAAGAGTAATTTTTTTGTGCAATGAACCCTTCTATAAATTTGGTCTACCTGAGTATTCAATACACATGTCCTGGTTGGTTTTATTATCTGCAATGCCACAACTTGTGCATGTTTTTAAGAGTAACTGAGTATAGTTCATAACTTGTGCAAACTTAAAGATGTTGTAAAGCCTGATTTTTATATTGGGAAGGCTAATTTCATACATGTTTTATTTTGGATGCTAGCCCGCGAAGTGGTCTTTCAAGTCACACACGCTTTTGAAGAACGCTGAACAGGCACCAAGGTATGTACTATGACTAACATTTTCAGTCTTAATTGTAATTATTTTTTACTTAATAAACAAATAATAACAGAAGACAGACAGCATACAAGGTGTTCTTTGCAAGGTTGCTTCGAGAGCAATTGGTTATGGATAACTTTCTAAAATATTGAGTACTATTCTCCTATAGAAAACACAGAAAATTTTGAACACTATTAGTTATGGTTTATATAAAGTAGTCTGATTGGATGAAATTGCCAGTGAATGAAGGACCTTGTCTAGCTTTCATATTCTGCACAATCATTTTCATTTTGAAGTTTTTGCAGCATAATTTATTTTCCAGTCTGATACATAACTGGCTAGATGGCAGTCTTGTCAACTTTATATGTTTTCTAATAAACCATTATTTCACTTAGTCATGTCTTATTTCACTTTAGTGCTGATGCAGTCAATTCAACAACCAATTCATTTGGCTTAGAGGAAGATCTATATCTCAGGATTAAAGCTCTTTAGCTCAAACTTAAAAAAATCGGGTTATTTGGTGTGATGCCTTGTTATGGTTTTCATAGGGGATGGAAATAGCCAGGATTCCACAAACTATTTTAATCTTACAACCATTTAGGTCAAAGTTGACAAAAATAAGTGGCCGACTACACTAAGTTTAGGTAATGATTCATTAGAATGAATTGAGATTCATCTTACTGAACAAGAATTTATCTTAGTGAGTTGAGATTTAAGATGAGATTCATGTCCAAAGTAGATACACACTAGGGATTCATATTGATTAAGTTTAATTTTTATCAAATCAAATTACAACTTGGATGTATTGTAAGATACTGATAATCATTGCTTCATCTTTATGACAAGTTTTTACTTGTGCACTTTATGTATTTTTTTAACAAATATTATTTGCTCAGGACACCAATATTTACAGAAGAGGTATTTGGTGGAGAGGGGATACAAGGTGAAATTGTACAGCCAATAGAAAGATCCTTTTGGGCTAAATACGTGAGTAGCTGCTGGCTTGATTTTTAAGCCAATTTTTATTTTATTTTACTGTTTAATTAAACTATATATGCATACTAATTTTTCTATATGGAACCTTTCTTGACATCAGTGGATGTATTTGATCCCTCTTGGACTCATTGTAATGAATGCTGTTACCCAAGCAATGAATATGCCTGAGGAACAGGCTGGTGGGCAAGCTGGGGCACCGCCACAACCAGGAACTGCAGTACAGAGGGGATCGAATTCTGGTGTGCGCAGAAGATGATAATTTTGGTTTCGTCTACTCTAAGAAAACATTATTTAGGGACACTGATCATGAATGAAATTTTAGATTTTTCTTATATGTAACATTTCAAAATAATTTAGTTACATATATTATTAGCTCTGTATTGGCCAACTTTAAAACAGCAGGGGTAAAATTTTCCAGTTAGTTTGAGTAATTTATTTAAGTCAACACGAAAATCCAGTCTGGTTTCTTATGGTTTTGGTGATGATTCTGGGGCTATGTTATATGATGCGAAGAAATATTAAATAGTTTTTGAATTTATGAAGTTTATAGGTTTGGTTATGTTAATTGATAGTTTAAGGGCATGTTTGTTTTAGTTTTAAAAAATAGATTTTTTCTTTGTATTTTTATATTTATTTTTTCTAAATTGTAAGACTAATTTTGACATCCTATAACATAAACATACATTATTGAAGATCAAAATATAATCGAAATAACAAGTTTTTCAAAAAGTTGTATTTTAAAAATGATTTTTATGAAAAAACTATTCGAAATAGTTTTAAAATTTAGTGATTTTTTAAAATTTTGATATAAAAAAAAGTTTCAATAAAATAATAAAGTATTTAAAATGACATTTTAAGATTAACTATTTAAATTAAATTTGAAAAAAAATTGTAATTTTTACATAAAACTAGGTTACACTAAAATTCATTTTAAAAAAAAGTCAAAACAAACAGATACTAGATTCATTAGTTAGTTAATTTTTTTTTCAATTTTGTGAAGTTGATCATGTCAATGTGTACTCATGTCAACTATATATTTTGGTGCAAACTGTAACAAAAATAAAGCTACATGCTACTTCCTCTTGTCCTTAAGGAGTAGAAGTGTCAAAGCTTGTTTTTTCTCAACAAAATTGCTGCTATCCCACCTCCATTCTTGAATATTACAGATGTCTGTTTGTTGTCAGGAGATAGAAAGGGCTGATTTTCAATGGCGTCTATTTTTAGGTTACATAGTAACTTTATACATATGGAGCACTTGTCAACTGCGATGAGGGTATGGTAATTAGATGTACCTAGGTGTCTTGTGGTTAATTTGGATTTTGTATCATAAAATAAGATGTGTCTTGTGGATCTTTATTGACATACCCTAGCACATGGTGGAATTAACATTGTATATTTTGAGTGATCATCTTCCTGCAATAGGTATATGGCTAAACGTGGTGAACATATCAATTCACAACCTTTTCTTTGTCTGTGATTAATCTCGGGTGATAGATGCCAACTCAACAAACGATTTTCGTCGGGAAGGTGGCCTGGCGACAAGAATTTTAGGCAACAATATTGTCATTCCTGATGGCGATGGAGGAATATGCATTTGCATGCCGAGAATTTTCATTAATCTATGAGGCTGTGGCAACAGGTTTCTAGGCTGATTTGTAATTAAAAAGACGTTCTAACTTCTAAGTGGTCAAATTTTCAATAATATGTCTACTGTTGTGGCAGATCTTCATTGGTGGCCACCAAAGATAGGTTGGATTAAACAGTGGTGTGTAGACAGTTCTGTGAAGGGTGGTAGTGTGTCTGGTTGTGAATCTGATAAGAGATTCCGACGCTGCTTGAATTTGCGGTATCTCAAAGTTTGTAGGTGTGTGTAAGAGATTCATGCTTCGATAGTTCAAGAGCATTGTCTGTCTCAAATTTTGCATTTGTTGCTAACTAAGCATTGGAGTTTCTATTGTATTGCAATTTTCCTTAATTTTGCCCATGGATCAAAATATTTAATATGAGATGAAAACAACCCTAAAAAAAACTCTTGCACGCTACAATAGCCTTTAGAGCAAAGCTTCGAACCAACTTCATATCATTATTAGGTTTCAAATAAATTGACACCAGATGGAACATACAACCAATGTCAAGGTAAACATAACTCATAACAATACACAAACTAAGCTTCGTTCTTCCTCTTCTTCTTCTGCTTAATACTTTAGAAAGCATTTGTGGGCGATATGCATGACATCCGGATCCTTCCAGATAACAGATAAGAAAGGACGCTTGACACGATCAAAGCTCATCCTGCACATTGAAAGCAAGTATTTCTCAGTACAAATATAAAGATGTCTAAGATTATATATCAATATCAATCATTAGAAAGAATAAATCAATGAAGAAATCACGACTTACATGATAATCATCCATGTAATCACGGCGATGCTGCACATGGGAGGGAAAACACGTGTAAGAAAAAACTGTCGTTCCAACACGGAAAATGGAAGAATAACAGCCTATTTATTTCTACTGTTTTTGTCATATAAATTTGTTATCTAGTATTCCAATCTAGTATTCATGTTATTTGTCTTAACCTCAAAAAGGGAGTGAAGGTTTATTAAACAAAAAGAATAAATTTTTGAACCTATGCAGTACGATACAGACCTTTCTATATCTGTCTCTATGTCTGTTTCGGTGTCGATCATGACCTCTATCTCTTCTCCTCCTTTCACCTTCTTCTCTTGCTCTTTGCGCCTCCTGCATAAATAATAAAGAGTTTAGATTCTGTAAACAAAACAAGGTGATTCAAGAAAGAAAGTTAATGGAAAGAAATAGCGTATGTTCACGTACCTCCTCCTCTTGGGCTTTCTTTATTTTCTCTGCTTCCTCAAGACCCTCCTTTTCAATCTGAGATGCCACAAAATTGTTAGAACAGCAACTTGGCACACAGTGTTTGTTAACTAAGTCCGGCTAATTATGCCTAAATTTTCGACGATATTGAGCTAAATCAGACGCAAGTCAAAGGGAAAAACTCACCTCTCTGTTGGCAAACACTTCATCAACAACTTGTTTTGCATAATCAGGATCATCACAAATCAAAATATTGTCAAATACCGAACCACCTTTAACCTGAACCATAATATATACCATAGTTTTATTAATCATGACCATCCAATTCAGCCTAATGGCTCTACACATTCGAGAGAGAAAGAAAGAAATGTAGCATAGCATACAAGACATCACTGAATTCGGAAATGTACATTCACTATACCTGCCAAACCTCAATGCCGACATATTTGATAGGCTTAAGCACGTAAAGGTCGGGGTCATCTTCAAACTCTGAAACACGGAGAATCAAAATTTAAGCATTTACTAATATGCATGAAAGTCTGAAATATACGCTAAATTATGACAGAATTAGATATAAACTTGAAAATACCTGGATTATCTAACCATGGAGTTTTCCATTTCCCTTTGTAGTTAGGATTCTTGATTTTCTGTCAACATAGAGGTTGAAAGTAAGAGATGATAATTGATGAAAGGAAAATGATATAATATCGAAAAACTAATTCTTGCAGCTTTATAGCTCCTCTAACTTGATTAACAAACCTTTCGTTTCCATGGTCCTTTGTATGCTGGATTTGGTATTTTCGGCCTTTTCCATATTCCATCATCGTCTTCATCCCAACTATCAGGCTAATTAAGAGAAATAAAATGTGTAAGAAAAAAAATCCTCATATTTCTTTCTATCAGGCATTTGTAGATTCACTTTTCCACTCAACTAACCTCTTTAGCCTTCGGGTCAGGAATTTCTGCTGGGATTGAATCATATCCCTGCAATGCAAATGAATGAATAAATGAGTTTTTCATACAAATCGACTAAAACTATGATCCTCTTGCCCTTATGGAAAGAATAGAACTTTTGAATACCTCGGGTTTGACCGAATTAGGGTCTTCAATGTATTCTCTGTCATCCCAGTCTGCAGGCTGCGAGTAGGGAAAGATTTTAATTAAATATACAAGTTATTTCTATAAGAAAATGCAGCTCAACAGATCAGAATGAAACCTTTTTTGCCTTGACATCTTTGATTTTTCGTGGAGGGAGAATATCCCAATCTGTATACATGCTACCGGAATCTCTCTCTCGGTTATCAACCAGGACACTGTATGTAGCATCTGGCCTAAGGATGAATGTGTAGAAATGAGTTAACTTGTCTGTTTCACACTGCAGATCCTTCTTTATCGGGTAATTTTGACCTTGGTACGAGACTATGACATGGAGCTTCTTCGTGTCTGTGCCGCATAAATCTGGTCCAAACATTACACTATAGAGAATATGTCAGCGTAAAATTCTTTTTTATCGAAAATAGAATTTGTTCCCATCATATAAAGTGAAGAAATGGAATAAGAAACAAACCTATAAGGTGTATCCCCGCCGAACTTCTTTTGATTAACAAATCCAGAGAGGAGTTTCATGTAACCTCCACCACACTCAATCTCTTGTTCGAATTTTATAGAGTACTGAAAAACCAGTGTTCGGTTCTTGTTGGTGAATTCTGGTATCTTTGCAGAGATGGCAAAGTGCTTTGCATCATTAGATGTTTGGATACCTACAACAAAATCACACAAAAAATGACTAAACATTACAAGAGCGACCAAATTTCCATTACTACCATTTTGTAGATAATGTGTTTGAATCCATATCACTTAAGGTACGGTTATACCGAATCGACAAGTACCTTTATCATCGGGATCTCCAGCCCATGTCCCAGCCGTGTGCTTGAACGAACCGGCTTTGCCTTCGCTTCTTTTCCAGTCCGATTTTACCCACCGGCTTTGCCATCCATCTTTTCAAATTCCAACACATTAAACCATATCATATAATCAATGAAAAAATTGAAAAAAATGCCACAAACTATATAAGCTGAACTGAACACCATAATCACTTTTTTGTTTGATATGCTACCATGCTTAATCTATAATTTCACTAACAAGTAACAAGTACATCATCATTTGAGTTTTCAACATTTTTTTCACAAAATGTTAAAAAATAAAATAAAACATTCTTATAATTATCGTAAACTAGAAACTAAAGCATAAAACAAATTAAACATGTAACTAATAACTTTCATCTATTTTTTGACTAACTAACTAACTAACTGTAATTAGCAACTAACTAAACTTAACTAACTTTTCACTTATTTTAAGAGTTGGAATGAAAAATTCAGCAGAAAAAGAACATAGTAAAATTAAAATACCTTCGAATCGTTCTTCAAAAATGATTTCTGAAAGGGAAACTTGTATTAGCAACAAACAGAAAAATACAAACATTTTCAGTTCAGTTGAAGCATTTTCCGCCATTTGCGGAATAAGCTATTTTTGCTCTGTCACTGCTAAGTTACAGAATTGAGCTTACTTATAGAAATCTAGACTACTTCATTGCCTCTGTACTTCATCTTAATTACTTTTATGCCATTAAACTAAATTCCATGAAACTATTGTTTGATATACTCTATCCAAACACTATTAAGTTATAATAAAGTAAAATATTAAAATATATATGAACTTGTCCTTAAAAAATTAAGGTAAAAATTTTATTTAATAATTATACATGGGATTTTTTAAGTTGTTAAAAATAAAATAAAGTTTATATTTAGTATATTTGAGTTTTAAAGATAAATGTTAAATAAAATACAATAAATTTATATTATTTGAACAATTTAAAATTGGATGGAAAAGAATGAAATAAAAATATATATTTTTTTTCCGTTAGAACACTTACCACCACTTTTTATAACCTCTCATTTTGGCCGAACAAAAAATTGTCTTGTTAAGCGGTAACATATCTAAATAATATATAATTGAGTTTCTAATCAATTCTATTTCATTATGTAATATTTTTATGTTCTATTCACTCTAAAACATATAAATTGAGCCCAAAATATTTACATTATTTTTCTTAGTGGAACTAGAGTTCGATCTAGTAAATGATATTATGATTTTGTGTTAAGTATTTATTTTTCGATAAATATTCAAATATGCTAGTCCATTATATCTCATTTGTATTAGTCTAGAGGTGTCATATTAGAATTTTAGAGCATCTTTTAATGAGGAGAGCAAATACAAAATGAAAAGAAAATAGAGACCAAATCTTTTATTTTTCAAACCCGGTAATAAAAGAGCATGTTCTCAATACTTGGTTTTTCGTTTTCACAACCCGAATTGACCAAACAAAGAGAACCCGTTCTCTCTTAAACCTATTTGATTTTTTCTTGTTCTTAATTGTAAACATTTACTTTTTTTTATTTGACAAATTGTTCTCACTATTTTATGTTTCACATTAACTCTCTTGTATCTTTATTTATTTGATGATACAAAAAATTGATCTTACTCTTATATCAAAAGGAATTTTCATGTTACATTTCATATCAAATTGTTCCTTCCATATATTTGTTACATTTCATAACATTTTATAAGCTTGAAAATTTTTATTTCTTATGTATTCGTTTCTATAAATTAAACCTCTAGAAACCAACAAAGTAGTGAACATTTGCATTGAATACTAAAAAATAATAAAGTATTTAAAATTTAAAATTACTACTTTCCCTAATCATTTTCAAAATTTTACTTAACTTTTTTTTGTTAAAATTACTCCGACAGGCTAGTACGATCATTTTGGCCTTAATGGTAGTTTTCCTTTCTGTTGTGAGTGTGTTTTTGTACTGGCAAAAGAATTTTGATGCTGATTGTTGAAAACTTGAAAAATCATGATGAATATATTAAATGATGTTGAAATTGTCCAATAGATGGCCAATTTTGACGTAGCAATAACCAATGAAATCATTTAATTCTTGCATTTCTGTGTATTAATTTTATCATTGTTTTGAATACAAAAGAAATATATCAAGTCAAAGTCTTCGTGACCTTCCAAAAGTCATCAAACCAAACAAGAAGGCAAGGGAGAAAAACATGTTATGCTTAATCTGTTTCCAAACACCTTCGGGGAAGACTATGAATGCGTTTGAATAGTCAATAGGTTGACTCCAGGTCCACTATCATTGTGTGCCTTTAAATTTTAATCCTCCACTTAATATACCCCACCACCATCAATGATCATGAAAAGTATACCATCAACTCTCCATAAACTGTATAAACTATGCTATTTGACACAATAGGAAAAAGAAGTCTTAGTTTTTGTTTTAAAAAATGTTTATAAATGTTTCTCCAAAATACTTTCTTTTTAGGGTTTACCCTCTTAATCCTAGTAGTCATTAAATAATTATGCCGAGTAGAATTTATGACGTGACTAAACATGTCAGGGTTGTTTCACATCCTTAAACATGCTTTGTGGTTTATGAAGTGTAATATGGATTTGCAGTAGTATTTGCTGAAAATGACTCCTTCAAATTGTAGCTTCTTGTCAAATGTGTGGCCTTCTAGACTCACATCCAAAAGCCACATTGTGCGATATTTGTTTAGACTTACGTTGTGCTTTTGTTTCAATAGTACTTTTAAACCATAAGCTAAATGGTGCCGTATTGAATAATCAAGAGCTTGGAAGAGGGACTGTAAAGCCAATGCGGCTACAACGTTTGGTGGTAGGAAGATATCTTTGGTTCAATATTATCCTCGGAATAAATCTAGTGGGGTTATGGATACATCATGTTGTTTATGTCAAATGGTTTGAAAAATCCAAACAAGATATTTTGATAAAGCTTTAAGATGTTCTGTGCTCATTTCTGAAATTATATTAGTCAATTCGATATTATTGATTGACATATCAGTTTGTTGTTTATGCGGTAGAGCTGCAGAACTTCTCTGTATTGCTTACAAAGAAGTTATCCCAATTCAGGGAATGCCCAGCTTAATGTTATTCTAATCATATTGTTGTGACTTTTAAAAAGCAGCGCCTAACTTGGCCTGCAACACAAGTGCTCTAATTGACCGGCAAATAATCAACTTACAATTTATTTAATTTGGTCGTAAAAGAAGTTGATCAGTTATAGGCTTACAATTTATTTAATTTGGTCGTAAAAAAAGTTGATCAGTCATAGGCTACGTCTATTAGACTTGGACAGCTCAAATTAACAACTCTAAGTAGAAGAGAGTAACATGATAGAGACAAAGACTACCTTTATGCGAACAAAAGGGACTGGCCAAATAAGAGGAGAGGAACACACAAAACTAAATAAATTAGAGATTATAAAAAGACAGAATGATAAAAGATAAAGGAACAAAAGATGGAAAATAAAGGATTGAGATGAGAACGGAAGACTGTTTATAAATGTGGATTAAAGAGGAAATAATCAAACTTTTATGGATTAATATCATCAACATGGGTAGAGTGATTCTTGATCATCCTTTTCTCTCTTCTTTCCCCTAATTGTGCCCAATTGTGCCATGAGAAGGGCTCGGCCATGGCTTGCCTGGAAAGTGGAAAGCCATGACCTTCAAATGGCATTGGGTCAAAGTCTCTGCCCCACCATTCCACATTTGCTTCTCACTTTATAGACGCACAATAAACCATAACAATACATGTTGAAACCATGATAAAGAACTAACAATTCACAATGGTTCAAATTTGAAAATGATCAAAATGACAGTTCAAAATGAGTTGATGACAACAGGTTGTTAGTGCTCATGACACATAAATATAGTGCGTTTATTTCCCTGCAGAATATGCCACAGATGCGCGTCTAACTAAAGTTAAAATTCCTAGCATCTT
Source organism: Vicia villosa (assembly GCF_029867415.1). NCBI lineage: Eukaryota > Viridiplantae > Streptophyta > Magnoliopsida > Fabales > Fabaceae > Vicia > Vicia villosa. The sequence goes on from NW_026705256.1 coordinate 42,056, forward strand.
AAATTCACGGCAAATCGGCACTGAAACGTACAACTAAAGCTAAAATTCCTAGCATCTTAAATTCACTTTGAAACGGCATTGAAACGTATGCTTTTTATTCTAAATGCCAAACCAAACATGCTAATAGAAAGAAGAGGATGAGAGGTGGGTAGGTGTTAGAGTTGATGCTAGTTTCATAACAAGTTGACAATGTTCTATCAATTTGAAGAATACAAATGCCCCAACATGGCATTAACTAGACTAACATTTGTCATTCAAAAAAGAAACACCAATCAAAGCATGAAATCTCTTATCAGTTATCATCGAGTTACCATTCATTCAAACTAGTGTAACATAAAACAACACAATCAAGAATAGCACAATTCATGATCGTACAATGAGAAGTGAGGACAACAAGATCTCAAGATTTCATAATCATAAATTTAACAATTTTTATTGACATGAAAAATGGGAGCTTAAAATGCAATGTTTGTGATGCCAATATTACCGAAAGTAAAATACCACTCAAGCTGGCACATCCCCAGCCAAACACACTTCTGAGATTTTTAGGGGGCGAGGAAATAAAGTTCAATTTTAGAAGCAAACAAGTGAGGCAAAAAATGTCTTAAAGTTGGATGATTCTACCCTAATTTATGATAAAGAAAAAGAAAGATTAATTGGTTCCACTACTTCGCCTGAGGATGAGATGCAATGAAGTCAATTGCAAGATTAATGGAGTTAATCTTGTCTGCTTCATTATCAGGAATCTCAAATCCAAACTCTTCCTCCAGAGCCATCACAATCTCTACAGCATCTAAACTATCCAACCCAAGGTCGTTCTGGAAATGAGCAGATGGAGTAACCTGCCAAAAGCAAATAAGCACAGACTCAATGTTAACAAAAGAACATAAACTTAAATTATAACAGCACACAGTTGCTGGCAGAGAGATTTGAATTCTCAAAAATGATACAAACCCTTTAGAATGAAATGACGTGTTAATAAACAGATGCGTAAGTCTACACTAAGGCCTTTTTATATTTGGTAATTGAACTTATCTACTAGAAGAGCTTGTGTGGCTGTTAAACAGCTTATACATTGTCCAAAGACTTCTTCAACTTATTTTCACAAACTCTCTAGGATAGCTTATGAAAACAATTATCTCATGTTATAGAAAATAACTTACACAAAAAGACTTATATCATAATAACATAAACGCTAAACTATATTGTTTATGAACATTAATCCTCCATAGAACAGTCCCCTTATGCGGGATCAAACCTGTGGCAGTGAAAGCTGAAACAATTGATCTTTAATTCTTTATACGGATGAAAGATTTTATCATAGAATGCACCTTATATAACCGAAACAATGTTATTATCAGTTGCCCTATCATGTCTAAAAACAAGTATAGCATTAAAATGACATTTGATATAGTAATTCATTCTTGGATACAATGACTACTGAACTATCAACTAAAAGTATATACATACCCACACAATCTTAGAAAAAAATTATAGATTATTTGAGCTTATTAGGGAATCTTCATTTTACCTTTGGTTATAAATAACTTATACATAAGCACTTAAATGTTGGAAACATGACCTAAATATTGGGAGTACAAATTTGCAATATCCTATTGATCTAAACATGACCTAAAAATTGGAAATACAAATTTGCAAAATCCACGAAAATGTTTCAAGAAATAATTGCAAATAAACCATAAAAGTTAAGAGCAGAACCTAGAAATCAACAACATCGTGTAATGATAAATGAAACAATAATTAGGTTTTGAAAGGGATAATAGTAGAAGAGTGAATACCTTAGAAGGATCTACTTTCTGGAAGTTTTTGACGCACGAAACAACGCGATCTGTGACCTCAGATTTGTCGAGGAAAGAACCCCTAACCTCTTCGCTAAAGTGACGGAGGAAGAAATTGGGAAGAAGACGCAACGGAGATTGGTGGTTGAGCGGAAGAGTATCAACCTGCACTCTTAGGTATTTCATCAAAGGTAAACCGGTTCTCCTCGCCGCCATTGCTGATATCAAAAACCTCACTCTCTGTTCAAAGCAACGCACAACGAAGTGAAAAGAAAGATTGTGAAGTTAGATGAAATGATTCTCAAATCAAACCCTGTTTTTAAAACTGGGCTTCGTGTATTTTACCCGTTAGGCCCAAATGCAAGGCTGTGTATATGAAGTTGCATACGTTGCTTTTGACAAATCCATATAATATGGGGATTGCTTACTATAACGATTGAGGAGTTTTTTAAGAGTATTTCTTATTCCACCTTATGCCTAAAAAAAATCTTTTACACTTTTGAAATTGTTTTTCAAAAATCGAAAATGCATTTCCGATTCATACCATATATTTCCTCCATTCTTTATTATAAACAATATTTAATTTTTTTAGATTCATTGAATAAATGATGTATCTAATATATATATATATATATATATATATATATATATATATATATATATATATATATATATATATATATAGGGGACGACTCAAGTGAGAACACTTGGTTATTATGAGAAATGAGAACAATGAATCACGACCATTAAATTTTGATTTTGTTGATTTTAATGGACTAGATTGGTTTCTCTTTCTATGATCTTTAATATTTATTTTAAATCAATATAGAAAGAGAAACCAATCCAGTCCATTAAAATCAACAAAATCAAAATTTAATGGTCGCGATTCATTGTTCTCATTTCTCATAATAAGTGTTCTCACTTGAGTCGTCCCATATATATATATATATATATATATATATATATATATATATATATGTATATATATATATATATATATATATATATATAGGAGGGATCAAATTACACCCGAAGAGTTACACCACGAGTTACACTCATTCAATAACTACATTTTGAATTAATATTTTTTAAATTCAACCGTTGGATTGAAACATAATATCATATAGATCATACCTATAAAGTTTGAGCTTAATCTATAATGATTTACTACACGATCAAGATATTCAAAGATTAACGTCAAAATGAGCTTTCATATAACGTTAATTTTGATGCAATTCAATGACATAGTAAATCATTATAGATTAAGCTCAAACTTTATAGGTATGATCTATATGATATTATGTTTCAATCCAACGGTTGAATTTAAAAAATATTAGTTCGAAATGTAGTTATTGAACGAGTGTAACTCGTGGTGTAACTCTTCGAGTGTAATTTGATTCCTCCTCATATATATATATATATACATTATTTACTGAATGAATATAAAAAGTTAAATTTGCTTATCAAAGAGAATGGAGGGTGTATTTCACAAAAACAGGCTAAATGTGGTTTCACCTTTCAAAAGGTAAAAACAAAACCGGAGATATATTTCCGGTTCTGTACCTTATGAAGATGTGCGTGAAATATTACAGGAACTTGTACCTTATGACGACAATCACAAAGTTGTGATGATGGAGTACAACTCGTCATCTGTTGACAAAGATGAAAAGCTTGTGTTCATCAACCGTGAGCTGAAAAACCACACTGATATACGAGCTATGTGGAATACTTTTACCAGTTTTGAGGAGAAAGTTCGGATCGAGCTAGATGCGACTATTTCAAGATCGGTCGATGATATTACCATGATGTTGCAACGTCCACGTGGACGTTGATTTGTAATGTTTGATTTATGTTAAAATCTTTAATGTATTTCCTAAGGTTATGTTATGAATTGTATTTTGAGTTTGTGATATTGGTGTTATTCAATTATGTTTTTCTAGTTTCTATGTAGCACAAGATCAAAATTACTTCTTCGGGTCAAAATCGGAAATTAAATTCCGGTTCCAATGTATAGTTTATCAAATTTTGGCATGCACCAGAAATATACTTCCGGTTTTGAGGGGCATTTAAGGAATTTCGCGTGGGGCGTAAGAAAAGCATGGGGTGGAATAAGAAATTCCCTTTTTTAATACGCTCTTATGGGCTCTAGGAGAAATTCTCGTAATACTCCATTAATTTATATATGCATATTCAAACTCACCATATTTTAGTTTTTATCGAATAGGTTCGGAGATGCATATTCGAAGACACTTGTCATACCCCAATTTTTGACCTAAGATACCACCTCATATCATTTGCATATGCATCATTTGCATCTCTAACAAATTGCATAGCTTGTGTTTGCTACTTGTGCTCAGCAGGGTTTAAACAAGAGATCACTCATCAGTGCAAGAAACAGTCAATTAGGGTTTTGTTCTCCCTTCATCTCAAATGAATCATCTTCATCTACAATCAATATTTGGTCCTCAGAGATTCATTTCAACAAGCTCAAAGGCTCTGAATCGACTGAATTAGGGTTTTGACTGAAGACAACATACTCTTGACTTTTACTCAGAATTTGACATAATGACTTGGGACATGATATCAAGACCCCAAGTGCATCATTTTGACCTAATCCATTGGCTCAATACATCTCCTACACAAGGATTGATCAACAGTGAAATTTCAAGTCATCAGAATTAGGGTTTTTGAACTATCAGGGACTAAAATCAGGGATCACATTTGGGAAACCCTAAAAATCCCCAGGAAGTCAATCAAATGTTTTAATCATCCTCAAATAATCCCTATGACAATATACAATGGAAATTGCATCTCAATTCAAGATCCACAGTCATCAATTTCATCAGGTCGACAATTAGGGTTTTTGATCTAATTCATCTGAACAACTGACTTTTTAATCAGAACATGGTGCCACAACTCAAACCATGGCTCAATATCCTCTAATGCTTCAATGTGATCCATTCATACCATTCATTTGGTGAGGATAGCCTGTTTCATTTGAAATCTCCAGAAACGCGATTCGTCTGAGAAAGTCAACTGTACAAGATCACCATTGACTTTTGGGGAATTTTGGTCAACCATGACTTTTGAAGTTTTGAATCATCAATATATGATATATGAAGTCATTTGATCAAGAAAAATCAAGAAAATCAATCAAGAATCAAAAAGTCAAAAGTTTGACTTTTCATACTTAGAAAAATTTCTAAGTGTTTTTCATGGTTTTTTCCAAACTTTGGAAGGGAATTTCTCAAAATTTCACCTACAAACTGAAAAAAACTTCCAACATGAAAGTTGTAGATTTTGATCCAATAAACAACTTTGACACATATAATTTTTTTTTCATAAGATCAACCATTTAAGAGATATGGAGCTTCAAAGTTGGCATCTTTTGAAAAATGCACTTAAAATCTCACTTTCTTCAAAGTTCATGGATCTTTTTCACCCACTTCCTTAAAGATTTTGAAGAAACTTTCAACTAGGGTTTTGAAGTGTGTAATATGAGCTTTCCAAAATGTCCAAGAGCATGAAAAAATATGGAGTGTAGCCATGGTTTTGAATTTTGACATTAGTGAACTTTTCACTTGAAATTACATGCCATTTTCACTAAGTTATGAACCAATTTGCCAAATGATCCAAATAATGATGCATAGATGCAATAATCGGTAGATATTTTCTGATTTGAGATCAGAATGGAAGAGGATAAGAAGCTTGAGAAATAACCATGGTTAAGTCACTTTTAACCATTTGCATTTAATGTGAAAGATTCCATTTTATCTCTTAAGCCAGATCATCATTCTTGATCAACTTGCAAGAGCTTTGTATTCAGAAACTTTGGCCTATAAATAGAGGTCCTTACCTCATTCAAAATCACACCAAAACCTCATAAACATAGGTTTTCTCTTCCTTTCTTAGAATACAAGTTTCATGGTTTTCAAAAGAGGTAAAATTCTCAACCTCTAAACCTTTGAAGTTCTAAGCAAAGTGATGCTTCTAACACTTCCCAAATACCATATGGAAGTTGTTTGAACCTTTGAAACCTTCCAAAAACACCTCAAACTCAGAATCATCATCTCACCTCCAAATATGCATAACACTAGCCTTATCATGCCAAAATGAAATCCAGGCCAATTCTGTCCAAGTTAATCATCCAAACACATTCCATATACCATATATGAACTGTTCCAACCATCATACATGATCTGAAACACCAAAATCACTAAGCTTGATCCTCACTTGAACCATACTGCAGATCGAGTACCATGGATTGATCAAGAGGTTTTCAAATTGTTCCAGGCATCCAAACATGTTCCATAAGGTCCACTGAAGGTGTTCAGATCAAGAAACAACATCTGGAATCCCTCATTTGCAGAATTCGATTTCCAGTTTTGCCATTTTTAAGGTAAGCTCTCTTGAACTTCAAACTCATACATACACGCATCATAAATGAAATATTGCTTTGCCATCTTGTTTCTGCATATGCATGGATCATTAACCCTCAATCAATTGCCAATTATCTTGCACAAACACGATTTCAGATTGAATCATAGAATTAGGGTTCTTCGTGTTCATCAGAAAATTAATGATCTTAGAGTGAAAATAAATGAAATTAAAGGTCACCATCATGTTCCTTGTGAAAAACCGAGTGAAATAGACCCCTTTGATCGATCAAAACAACACAGATTTGAAGAAGTTCAAAATTCAGTTAGGGTTGTGTTCTTGGCGCGTTTTTTCGTTCAAAGAATTCAAATATTTGTTTTAAAATATAATGCATTGGAAGCATATGAATAACAAGCTGCACGTGCAGCTCGCTTGGTTCATGTTTTGAGTAGTAAACACAAGGGCGTGGGTTCAAGCCCTAGTGGAGACATTTCCTTTTTTTTATCACTTTTTTCTTTCAATTTCTTCACAACTTCACCAATTAATTTAAACAATCAAATCAACTTATTTTTTCTTCATTTTTTACACACCTCTTATTTAATATACATATTTTGACAATACCAAAAAAAATCACAAAAAAAGATTTATTTAATATGTTTTTAATTAGGTTTAAAATGATACATTTTTAAGTGTTTTTAAATACTTTAAATTTTGTTTTTCATTTAATTTTCAAACCTAATCATTTGTAAATATATTTTGTGATCAAACCCTAAATCACTTAGGTCTTAATTAAGCATTAACATTTGATTTAAACTTAATTAAGTTGACTTTTGTCAAATTCAAATTGTTTTAAAACAAACGATCATTCTTTTCAAAACAATAAACCATTTCTTTTTGAAACTATTGATTAAATCTTTTTAATTGATCAATTGATTTTCAAAACGATGTGGGGCCTCTCGAATATTAGAGAGTATAAGACCCACTCCTTTTTCTTTTTACACAGTCTTTTTGTTCAAAACAAATAAACTTCTTTCAAAACAAACTTTCAAACTGTTTTCAAACGACGAAACTTTGCGTCTGTAAATAAATCAATTAACCATGTTTTATGAAATAAAACATGGGCCTCCACATAGGTATAAGTCCCATTCCAGTACATGAAATTAGGTATTTCATTGTACGCCTCTAGTACATATCTCGATCAATTTGTTTTGTAACTTTGAATAACTAATCAAAAATGAAGGTTTTCTTTAAATCTTCCCAAAAATATACCATGGGCCTCCATGTAGGTATAAGTCCCGAGCCCTTTTGTAAATACCTGTTTACATAGCTTTGAATAAACTCAAGTGGACCTCTCCTCGAGTATAAGTCCCGAGCCCCCGTGTATTCAAATGGATCATGCTTACAGGTATATTTCCTTCATAAACTCCATTATATACATACACTTTGTCATATATATAATTGTTCATACCTGTTCATGTTTGTTCATACTTGTTCATGTTTGTTCATATGTGTGATATGTGTGCTTGTTCAACTTAGTACAACACTAGGTTCCCCATAGCCTCCTATTGGGCTTCGTGCAAAGAATCTCCCTAGTTTAGGTTAGGACATAGAGTATGGTTTCCCGGTGAAATCGCTCTAAGAGCTCAAACCAACTATACCATGCCTCCCCTTGGGCTTTGTACAAACGAGTGACCCTCCCATAGCCTCCTCTTGGGCTTACAATGCAAGGACCCTGGATTGTCCCTCCCATAGCCTCCTCTTGGGCTTACAATGCAAGGACCCTCGGATAGCCTCCTCTTGGGCTTCGTACAAGGACCCACGGGCTTCTTATAAGCATCCCCAATATCCAAAACAAATACCCTAGGAGATTAGACATTTTTCATCTCTATGATAGGAGTATCTCTTCTATATCATCACAAACAATCAATCAATCAAACTTTTTTTGCCACAAGGCTGGCTAATCAATCAAACTTTTTCTTGCCACAAGGCTGGCCAATCAATCAAACCGTTTTGCCACCGTACTGGCTGATTAATCAAAGTTTTTGTCACAAGGCTGACTTCATTGAAACTTTTGCCACAAGGCTGGCTGATTAATCAAAACTTTTTGTCACAAGGCTGACTTCATTGAAAGTTTTTGCCACAAGGCTGGTTAAACAAACAAAAAACATCTTTATCATTCTAAGCGCCATAAGTGGCATGGCCCAGGGCTTATAATGAAAAGATTTTCAAACAAAAACAAACAGATGTATGTGATGATATAGATTAGATACATCGAACATTTAGATGACATTTGTCTCTTTTCCTTTGCTTCCACTAGCATAAGTGGGAACTACGATTGCTCTGACTTTCTCAACATCCCTTTGAGAATACGTAGGCACAAGGTCGTATCCTTGGCGAGCAAAACTTCTCTCTCAAACCACTCAAACCTTAGCACCCGTAGACCCCGAGCTACAGATGCTCTGATTCCCTCTAAGGGATATGTATGCAGAGGATCGCGATGATCTTTGCAAGCATAATCAAACAAACACCTTAGGTCCCACCTATTTCACAAGAACCTCTCAATAACATGGAATGAAAAATATAGCAAAGAAACCTATAGAGTACTATAGATACGTTGGGTGCTAATACCTTCCCTTCGTATAACCAACCCTCTTACCCAAGATCTCTCCCCCCACTTTTAGGTTATTGCAGCTTTTTTCCTTTTCCTCTTTTGGAAACAATAAAAAGTTTGGTCCGTACAAAAGAAAAATCATTTTTTGAGCACTCGAGCCCAAAGAAGGCATCAGGTGTCTCATCCCACAAGAAAGAGGAACAAAACGATTTTTCGCCCGCGACAACACTGAATGGTAACTTTCGGACACACATATCTTAAATAAACACTGACTACCAAACATAAACAAAAACCTTAAAACCAAAGCAACTTAACATTGATTTAACATAGATAGTCGAAATTACAAAGATAGTGGAACAAAAATTGAACATTACATATAGTGAAACATTTTGATAACATCTTCTCTCGATCTTTGAAGCTTCACATCAATTTCAATCGGACCTTTAGTAGAGTATCGGTGAAAATTACTCCACACAGTGGTTATCGACTTCACAGACACTGGCTTTATTCTCACACTCTATACCTTGAAATATTTTGTTGTTATCGTTCAAAAGTTTCAAAAGTTTTTGCATTTGGGATTTTGGACTTCTATTTGCGATGTTCCGTTGATAACATTTATTATATACCTTCCTGATATTTGAAACACTTTGTGGTCTTTTGCGTTTCAAATCAGCAAGTATGTTTCTCGGTGCAACTTTGATTATCGACATTTCTGAAATAATTTCCTTCTCCTCCGGCTTAAGCCGACATACAATTAGATGACCTTAAAGCTTGGTGACCAGCACATGATTATGTATACCAGAAATGACATCAAACTGCCAGATATCATCCACCGTACAATATCCGCGCAATTTAAATAGACACTCACATTTTCTCGATCTGGTGTCAGCATGTTTTAACTTCCGAATTTTTGGAACATATTTTACATTTCTCTTGCATCTCATTGTTACAAATGTTTGCCTTCTACTAGTGTCATTGTTGGAACTTCCAATCACAACGCCAAACCCGAGTTTGCTAGCTTCCATTCGGACCCATTCAAGCATATGTTGACGATCATTGAAAATTTGATCATTTATAAATTTTTGTCGAACATATATCTCGACATCAATCATTTTAACCTCGTCCTTCACCTCATCCGGCCTAGCATTGTCATTCACCTTATCTGAAACCTTTACAACAGCTTCGGGGGGCACCATATATAAAACAGGCAAAAACAGAAAATCTGTTAAAATAAAATTTTATTTCTATAACATGGCATGTATCAGATATGCACATTTGAAATATAGTAGGTGGGTTTCAGATATGCATATCCAAAGTGACGTTGTTTTTTCATCTGAAACTCAACATCAATGCAAGAAAATAAGAGATGAAATGAGGAAAGTTTACCTTAAATTGTTGTTTTCTATGCTCTATTTGATATGATAAAACACTTGAAACTTGGTTTGTAGACGAAAAGTTGATTGAGAATGGTTGAAGTTTTGTGGTAGGTTTTGGTTATGGGGGGAAATGAAGAGAATGAAATAGTGGTAGGGGTGATCATGCAGCAAACTGGTATAACAATATTTTTCGGATATGCATATCCGAAAATACCACTGAATGTTTAAATCCAACGTTTAAATAATAATAACGTGTAAATATGGGTGTTTTCGAAGATGCATTTCTAAAACACCTTGAAAATTGATTTAGAGTGCGTTTGGAGATGCATCTCCGAAGTATATTTCACCCATATAAGGGTGTATTAAGAAATTCCCTAAGGATTGCTACCACACCGTCATGTGAAAAACTAAAAATGCCCCTAGATTTTAGAGATACATTTTGCGTATTCACCTCAAACACATTTGTTTCTTTGTGGAAATTACGGAGATGCACCTCTGAACGTTGTTTAATAAAAAATGCGCCAGACCTTTTCTTATTCCTCACTTCTCATAGTACTCTCTCAAAATATAAACCTCTCTAGTATGAAACTCTCTCAACTCTCATTCTCTCAAAATCATTCAACTAACTTCAAATTTTCTTCCATCAATGTCATATTGATCAAATAGCTCACTCAACCTTGAACTAAACTCACGTTTGGTAAGTTTTTGCTTTTCTAAACTTTTTATTTTCTATGTACATTTGTGGAAATTGACCATTAGGTTATGTAATAGGTAGTTTAGATATGTTATTTACATGAGCAATGTGTTTGATTGGTAATTTCAATGATCAACACATTATTTTGGATGTTGGCATGAACTACATTTTTGTCATTAATATTCATCTGAGTTGCACAACGTTATAGAGATACATCTCTGAAATTTCCAACGTTTTAATTTCTAGAATCCGGAGATGTATCTCTAAAATTTATCATACTGCATTGCTTTGCTTGACCTTATTGTATTTCATTTGTGTAATGCTTGTGTAGTTTGTGCATTATGGATGATAAACAAGATATATTGAGGCACAATAGAATTACACAACATGCATCAGTTTTGGAGGGAAAGATCTGAAGCCTCGAATACACCTATTGTTTCTAGCCCGATTGATGCGGTGGCGTCAACTGCTAGGGTTCATGCATCTCCGCCTACATCTTCCTGTAGGAGGCATTTGTCACTTATTAAGGCACAACAGGCCCCCGAGTCTCTGCATGAGGCCCTCGAGGTCCTGTAGAAACCCGAGGCCCTGCATGAGTTTGGAGGAGCCTCGTCCGACTTATTGATGTTTCCTTTATACCCAGACCATATGACAGACATGTATGGGACGAAGAGGTAAATTTCAATTATATTCATTCTTTGAAAAATATGTTTATTATATTATTCAAAATATTCTTTGAAAGACATGTCTTACGATGATTTATTTTCCTATAAGACCGTGATGCTTTAAGATTCATTAACCATCGCCAGAAGATTACGAGTCTACAACAGTCTAATTAGCAATGGTTTTAGAATGTGATGCAACTATCTATGATGAGAGACTTATGCATGATCGGTTATGTTACGGCTAACCATGGTATGTTGTCCGCGTTTGTAGAGAGATGGTGTAACACCCTGAATTCAATTAAATTATTTAATTGAATTTAGTTGCATTTTATTTAATTATTAAGTGATTTATATTTTTTAATTAAATATGTGGGGGATATGTGTTATGTGTTATTGTAGGGTATTGGTGGGAGTATATATAATGTTAGACATTATTTAGAATTTAGTTTATTTTGAATAATTGAGTTAATAAAATAAAAATAAAATATTGACATTTTGGTGGTTTCATAGAGTTTGTAGAAAATAATTAGAAAATAAGGGGAATAGTGAAAATAAGAGTAAATAATAAAAAAAAAAAAGAAATTTTGAGTTGGGAAGGGTAAAATAGAAATAACCTAAATAAGGGGAATTAGGTTTTCACTTAAATAGGAAAAGAGTGAGGGCTGAGAGATTTTTATAATCCGTAGAATTGGGAGAGCTAGAGAAAAAGAGGCAACGATAAATAAGAGATTAGGTCTTAAGGGAAGAAGAATCCCTCATTGTTCTAGAGCTTGCTTTGCTGGAAATTCAAGTGATGGGAGATTACTCTACTATGGGTGTATATTGAATGAGGGCAGAGAGGGGTCATCACCTCCTCTAATTTTTTCCATGGTTATGTTTTGATGAATAGTTGAATATAATAATATGAATTCTATGATGTTTGATGTATGTAGTTGTGAAAATCGTGCTTGCTATATTGCTGAATTTTATGTATGATGAATTGGTATGAATTATGGAATTGATGGTTACCATGGATATGTTTTGAAATTATGAACATAAACATGATTTTTGTGATAGATTGATGAAAAAATTGTTATTGAGTGGTGAGTCAATGTTTATAAACATGATATGATTATATGATTTTGTTTCCTATGCATTTTGGATGTTTGAATACCAAAATAGAAGCTTTGAGTGAGCTCTCATTGCAGAAAATGCAATTTCTACCTTGGGGTTCAGAGTGACGATTGTCACCAGCGTGACGAGCAGACCGTCACGCACTTGGTATGGCTGATGATCATCGGCGATGTGATGACGTTCTTTGTATTGCGATAGAATGGAGAAGCATGTTCTCTGTGAAAAGGTTTGTTGAGTTGCGCTAAGGCGGAAAAAAAGCTTGATTGGTTGAGATTGATTTTAGGCAGGAAACGAGTATTTGAAAGGTAACCTACGAGCAGGTATTCAAATACTCGAGAAAAGAGGGGCATACGCCTAACTAGTCATTTTCATCCCTTTTATTGTGGAAAGTGTTTGATAAGAATCGAATTAAAGTCCATGGATGAAGGTGAGCATTTAGACGGCGAGCTATACAACATGCGTCCTAGTACTCGGAACAAAGAGACATACATCTAATTATTCCTTCTTCACCACTTAAGGCTTGTGGCATTCGATTGTATTTATTACGTTTTTTGAGCGGAGAAGATTATCCAAGCAACAAGCTATACATCGAGCACCCAAATACTCTGGGAAAAGATAGGCATACGCCTAACTCTTTCTTTTTTTTATAAAAATTCATTAAGAAAAAGTTTTGAAGCGTTTTCAATTATGTTTGAAAAAGAAATTGGTGTTGACCAAGGTATTAATTAGCTCTAGGTTTAGATTGAATGAAAAAGTCTTTGAACCGACGATTGATTTTATTTGCAAAGTGTTTTAGTTTAGTTTTGAATATGCACTTGATGTTTATAAAGTGGTTATTGATTTTGGTTTGAAATGGATTTGTGAAACGATTCTATTTAATTGCGAAAGTAAACTTTATGAAATGAAACACAAGAATATCAAAAAGTAACACAAGGTACAAAAAGTAACAGAAATGGGTACACACACACACACACACGTAATAACCGCTAGGAAGAAAATCAACACGCTTACCCAATAATCACAACCAGCATGCATATGACACGTTCGTAGCAATCGAAATAAGAAAGCAAACACGTCAAGTAAACGTATGGAATAAAGTCACACGCGAATGGTCATGTAAGGACACATATTGAACTCACGTATCGCGAGGACGCGAATTAAGTTCACGTAATGCGAGGGTGCGAATGCGAAACCTTTGACACAAAATTAAATCTAATTTAAACGCAATGAAATTGCAATGTTGCACCGAAATAAATCAAACAACAAATTTCTAGCACGATACGGAATCATGGCAACCAAATTGACATATGAAATATAAACTCAGTGATAAAGAAGCAATAAAGAATCCTTTTGAAAGATTCATGGGTGATTCAAAGAGATTAGTGAAAAATAAGGCTAAAGTTGAGGGATCAATATGTGCACATTACTTGCATCTGGAAACATCAAAATTTTGCTCTCATTATTTCAATCACATGATGTTAACTCCAAAAATAATAAGGAATAAGGTTAATGTTACAGAAAGAAGTCAATTCACCTTATCATTTTTTGGTCTTCCTGGTTGTCATTCTAGAAAGACGAATGTGTATTTGCGACCGAAAAGGAATTGCAATATACTCATGTTCATGTCTTGATTAATTGTGTTGAAGTTAAACCAAGTGAATATTTATTTAGAACACATTGGATATAAAATTATTACCTTCTAACTTAATTTTAATGTGTTTCAATATAGGGCATTTAATACCTACTATTTTTAAACCACCGGTGAACAAGAGACAACCACTCACATACGTGGTATGCAATGTTTGTTGCATCATTTTTTATCATGGTTCAAGTAACAAGTGGCATGCAATGTTGCATCATTTCCACAAATACTCCTTTTGAGAAACTTGTCTCAAGGCATTGTTCAATGTGTGAAAGAATGGCACACATACTTGGTAAACAAATATAAATTTCACCCTCAAATATGGATAGAAGGGGAGAAAACCATAAACAATGGTGTATTTGTAAAAGAAGTTACAAATGGTGGTGAATGTCGCACCCCAATTTTTGACCCGCATATTTCATTCATTTTTTGTCATGTCGTGCTCACATTTTACGTGCATTCATCGTTCAATCGTCGCATTTTCACATATCTTGGATAATTTGACTTTTCATTAAAGTCAACAAAAAATAGCCTTCATTTTGTATTTTTTTCATGTTTTGTTTCATAATTTAGTTTAATTTTAGTTTATTTTTATTTTTTACTAGAATTAGTATTATTTTTATCTCTTTAATTGAGATTTATTTTAATTTTAGTGAGTAAAAAAAAAATATCAAACAAAAAATAGAATCTTAAATTCTTTTTGTATATAGTTTCCCAATCTACAAAGGCCCCATTTAATTTTTTATTTTATTAACCTTACTACAAGTCAAACAAAAAAAGAGGGTATGGTTTTGTATTTCCCGTTTTTTTGTCCTCTGCACCAACGTCCCACGCCTCTGCTTTGTCCCTCTCACCACGCCTCATTCTGCAGATGCAAACAAGCTGCAAAACAAGCCACAGATTTCACCAAAATGGCCATACAACCTGCAAAAGTAAAAAGCACAAAAACAGTTACCTCATTTGTTCAAAACTCTCCAAATTTTCCCCCCAATTTTGAAAGAAAAACCCTAATCCCATCTCTATATAACAAGGTTCTGATCACAGCAAGAAAAAAAAAAGAGAGCAGCGACGATTCACACAACAAAACTCTGCAAAAATTTTACTCTCAACACACTTCCATCACTTCAACAACCTTACTACCTTCAACCAAACACAAACTCTCAGCACAACCACTACCCCCACATCCTTAAACTCATACGCAGACTCAGCATCACATCACTCAAAACCGCAACCCTTCAACATTAACCACAAACCTTACTCAAATCACCCTTCAAATCCAAACAAACCGACCCCTTCAGCATCTCACACGGTCCCTTCATCCCAAAGCCATACACCTCACGATCCAAACCTGAAAACTAAAACAACCTTCACATTCACAACATCAACTCAACACAATAAACACAGCACATACACAGACGCAGATCAAGAAGTAGCAATCAGATTCCGCAAAAAGAAGAAGACGCGAAAGACGAATCAGAATCAGCGTACCTTTTTTTATTTTTGTTTCATTTACTTTGATTTTCTATTGTAATGTATAATCTGTATTGATTTGGGGCTGAGGTTTTGCTTGCTTTGAATTCTAAATTTGTGATGCTTGTTGTTGATGATCGGTGAGAATGAGAGTGAGAAACGATCGAGAGGGTGAGGCCGAGAGAACCGAGAATGATCTGAAATGAGAGAGATCGAGAGAGATCGAGCCAAGCGAGAAAGAGGGAGAGATCTCTTTTTTCTGTTTCACGATGAAGAGGCGTTGAAATGCTTGTTTAGGTTAAAACCGGTTTTGGGTAATAGGCAGGGTGTTGGAGCGGGTCGGCTAGTCTGGCCCAATGATTCTTTTTTTTTAATTTTTTTTTTTATTTTTGCATGAATGTTTTTTTTTTATGATTGCTAGTAGGCCTTTGGTTTTAATCTTCTTCTTGGCCCAAGTTATTACAAATAAAAACTACAAAAACTAGTTATTGTTTTTTTTTTATTTATTTCATCTTTTACCAAATATTTTATAAAAAGACGTCTAAAAATAATCTTGTTTTAGTTGTATGTTTATAATTTATAAAAAAATATTTCAAAATGGTCCAAAAAACAGCTTTTTAATCGAATCGAGTTTTGAGTTTTAATGGATAAGGAGGGTTCGTACGTACTTGTACGAGTTGTCCTAAAAGTATTTTGGGTGATGGCCGTTAAGCTTTTATTCGAATACTTTGATTCCATTAAAAGCTCCATAAAACTCGATTTAATTCACCTCTTTTACAAAAAACGCTTTTCTTTTAACATTCAAATCATTTTATCTATAATGGAAAGAAGAGTTTGTACGTACTTGTACAATTTGTTCTTTAAACATTTAGGCGATGGCCGTTAAACCATTGTTCGAATGTTTAAACTCCATTAAAGACTTCTCAAACTCGATTTAGTTCACCTTTCTTTTTCACAAAATGCTTTCTTTTAAACAATCAATCATTTTATCTATAATGGAAAGAAGAGTTTGTACGTACTTGTACAATTTGTTCTTTAAACATTTATGCGATGGCCGTTAAGCCTTTGTTTGGATGTTTAAACTCCATTAAAGACTTTATAAAAATCAATTTAACAAACACTCTTTCAAGTATCTTAAACGATGGCCGTTAAGCTTTTGTTTAAATACTTGGATCCAATTAAATGTCTTTCAACTCATCAAATCATCTTCATCACCTACGAGGAGGTTGTACGTACTTGTACAATTTTCTCTTTCAAACATTTGGGCGATGACCGTTAAGCTTTTGTTTAAATGTTTGATTTCTCTTAACAAACAAACTTTCAATTCATTCACACCCTTTTACATTCTAAAACACTTTTTTTTCATAAAACGAGACACTTATTCAATTTCAATACGAACATACTTCCACATGTGAAGATCTAACATCTTCCACTCGAATGCGATGATGGCCAAAATCATGTCTTATCTTGATTTAGTTATCCATTCTTGTAGTGATATCATATCCATGTGCGCGTAGTATTTCCATTTGAAAGCGATCGAGTACCTCTCGCTAAAATCAATCAACAAAACTTTTCGTAGTTTGCCCGAACTACGATTGCTCTGACTTTCCCATTGCACTAGGGAATACGTAGGCACAAGATACAAATGTCTTGGCGAGCACAATAATAAAAAACTTTTTTTGTCCCTTTCTTTTTTCCAACCTAATAAATAACGCAAGTAGATAATAAGCTAACAATCACAAGATTAACTAAATGGGTCCCATCGAGTACGATGGAGGTGAGGGGTGCTAACACCTTCCCCTTGCTTAACCGACTCCCGAACCTAAATTTGGTTGCGATGACCATCTTATCCTTTCTTTTTATTCGTGGGTTTTATCGATATTTTCCCTTTCCTTTTGGAATAAATAAAGTTCGGTGGCGACTCTGTTGTACTTCGAATGCGTGAAAACGCGTCGAGTCACATTTTTACCGCTACAGAAAGTGGCGACTCTGCTGGGGAATACCTAAGAGAGTCAACCCTAGTTTAGTTTTTCTTGTATTATTGTTTGCTTTATTTATTTGCTTATTTATTTCCTTTATTGTTTGATTTCTTTTCTTATTGTATGGTTGGAATATTTTGATTATTGGCACTTTATGGACAAAAGCTCTACACCCGAGCTCAAGAAACACATAAGATAAGATGGTGGGTTAGTATTAAACTTGCTTGACGTAGTGTCAAGTGGGAGATACTAATACCCCGCCTAGAGTAGGTTCTTTGAGAAGATGTCTTTGGTTAAGTAAGTTATTTACTTGAGCGATGATGTTTTCAATTTGGATCGTTAACTCTAGGGACCTTTAGAAAAACCCTTAAACCATGACTTTTTAGGAAATGGTGGTTTCGCACCCAACTTGCGTAACGTAACTATTACCGTGGGTAAGTGCGAAAACCACACTCAGAATAGGCTTCATTTGAAAACGTGGTTGGATGGGAAGTTATTTGCTAGATGATCAAGTTTTCAAAAGGAGCTCGTAACTCTGAGAACCGTGTCTAGAACCTTGTCGATAAAACCTTAGAACTATCCTATTGTGTGCCACTTTGTGCCGAGAAATCAGAATCTTTCTGTTCCATATGATTTGAAATCCATTACATGTAAACCATACATGACATGACATGGCATTCATTTTTGCATAAAAAATAATAAACAAAAATTTCATGCATCCATATTCATACATTCAAGTTGTCAATTCATATCATCTGTCTTCGTCTTCACACTTGTTTTTCCACTGTCAAACTGGTTCCTCAACACTTGGGACTGGAATTATGTTTCAGTAAACTATGGAACAGCTTAAACGAGAACAAGATCAATCAACTAGGTCAAGAATGACAAGTTACTAGTGTTTCATACAGGATCGATCCTCCTCGTCACTGATTAGTCATTGGGCCTTGTTTCCTTCTGTTTGTAATTTCCTTATGTTATTTTGTGTACTGCATTGAACTTTGTTTGTTCCTGAATGTTAATTTTAATGAAATGAGCATTACATATTTGAATCAATTCATTTACATCCACTGTGTTTATCTTTATGTTTTATCTTTCTAAAAAAACAAAAAAAATATATCTCTTGTTCGCTTTCTTTTGTTTATGCAAAGATTGGAGGGAGGATGATGAAAACAAAATACTCAAATCATTGAATTGTATGCTTTCAAATAAAACTTTGCTGATGATGTACAGGCATTGTTTCAATCCTTAAACACTGGAGAAATAAGGAAGTTAACCCCTAGTCAACCCTTTTGAGCCTGGAAGTTGGTGTTTCTTTCTATATGAAAATAACCCACAATTTTAACCTGGGGAAGGGTAGTTCTCAGTTAATTTGTTTGTGCATTCAATTTCAAGATAATCATTAAGTACACCTTTCAATAAGGGTTTCAATCAAAAGTGACCAAGATGGTTATCATTAATCATTCTCAAGGCAGTCACTATCTTTCGAATATAAACAAAAATCAAGGAAAAAGCCCGCTAAGTCAAAACCTACGAAGGAGACTTAGGCAAAATTGGGGCATCCCGCTGGCTGTAATCTCAAATGAAGACAGTTCAGGCAAAAATTAGGGATAAAGCAAAAAAAGAGAAGTCAATAAATTATTTGAACAACAATAAAACGTTGTGACTATCAAAAGGAAGGAGTGACTGTCATCTCAAAGATTCCCTTTGCCTTTAAGCCATCATCATCATAGGTGTAATTCCAAAGACCCTTGGAGCCTGAATGCATGGTCTGATTTAACTGAGCGTAGGATTGGAGATCATCACGAAGAATGGGTGGGTACAAATATACTTTGAGCCTATATCCTTTGTTTCTGAAACCGTGAACCAAGCCACGTTACAACCTTCAAAAGACCTAATTGAAGTAAGGTTTATTTTGAAAGCATACTACAACAAGGTTGCGTTAACCTGACTCCTAAAGATCTTTGCAAACTGTTTCTTTTACCATACCTTTGCTTTATCCATCGCTTTGAATGTCTAGACAACTGTGTTTGGACTTTTGATTCATTTGCTATACATCAATAAAATCATTCCTACAATGGTTTTGATTTCAAAATATGCTTTGAGCATTGCATTAAGGTTACCATTTTTGAATGAACATTTTATTTGCAAGCAAGTACTCATCTTTCAAGGAAGTTCAAACAGTCGAGAAACTTGATCAGTGATCCTATCGGGGGCACGTTACTTCAAGATCCTGTTGTTCAAGACTTATACTGGGGCATATGTTCCCAACATTCATTTCAAAGAACTGAAGCAACGATCAGATAACAACCAGTCAATCAGGGGCAATCTTCTTCAGCAATCCCCAAACATTTTATCAATCCTGCTCAAAAGGATCATCTGCGTGACAAAACCATGTTGGCAATGTTCTTGTGTTGAGGAATCAGAGTTCCATTCTCCCCTCATAAAAGAGTCTATCTCAACTTTCATAACCCATTGCATTGCATTGATCATTCATATATCATGCATAGAAAAATTCATGCATATTCATGCTAATTGTCTCAAGTATTGTTGTTTATAACATATTACCCTATGGTCTAAGTCCAACTTATTTGGCATTTATCAAATTTTCTGTCTCATTCATGTTTTACCTTGAATGTCTTTGATGTTTTCTTCTCGAAGTCCAATCCTGTTTTATCTTGATTGTCTTTGGTGTTGTTTCATTCATGTTTTACCTTGAATATCTCTGATGTTTTCTTCTTAAAGTTCAATCATGTTTTATCTTGATTCTCTTTGATGTTATCCAATCATGTTTTACCTCGATTGTCTTTGTTGCTTCAATCATGTTTTATCTTGATGTTCTTCAGTCATGTTTTATCTTGATGTGAGTCAGTCATGTTTTATCTTGGTTGTCTTTTATCATGTTTTATCTTGATGTTCTTCAGTCATGTTTTATCTTGGTTGTCTTCATTCATGTTTTATCTTGATGTTCATCAGTCATGTTTTATCTTGGTTGTCTTCGATCATGTTTTATCTTGATTCCCATCTAATATTTGAGTCAGTCATGTTTTATCTTGGTTGTCTTCGATCATGTTTTATCTTGATTCCCACCTAATACTTGAGTCAGTCATGTTTCATCTTGGTTGTCTTCAGTCATGTTTTATCTTGATGCTCTTCAGTCATGTTTTATCTTGATGTTCTTCAGTCATGTTTTATCTTGATGCTCTTCAGTCACGTTTTATCTTGATGTTCTTCAGTCATGTTTTATCTTGATGTTCTTCAGTCATGTTTTATCTTGATATTCTTCGATGTTGTCTCATACATGCTTTATCTTGAATGTCTCTAATATTTCCTTTTCAAAAGCCCGATCATGTTTTATCTTGATTGTCTTTGGTGTTGTCCAATCATGTTTTACCTTGATTGTCCTTCGGTGTTCTTCGATCATGTTTTACCTTGATTGTCCTTTGGTGTTCTTCGATCATGTTTTACCTTGATTGTCCTTTAGTGTTCTCCAATCATGTTTTACCTTGATTGTCTTTAATATTCTCCAATCATGTTTTACTCTGATCTTAGGACAAAAATTGTGTACTTTGTATTTAAGTCTCTTCACATCTTCGATAGAAGAAACTTAAATAGGGGCATCTGTCGCACCCCAATTTTTGACCCGCATATTTCATTCATTTTTTGTCATGTCGTGCTCACATTTTACGTGCATTCATCGTTCAATCGTCGCATTTTCACATATCTTGGATAATTTGACTTTTCATTAAAGTCAACAAAAAATAGCCTTCATTTTGTATTTTTTTCATGTTTTGTTTCATAATTTAGTTTAATTTTAGTTTATTTTTATTTTTTACTAGAATTAGTATTATTTTTATCTCTTTAATTGAGATTTATTTTAATTTTAGTGAGTAAAAAAAAAATATCAAACAAAAAATAGAATCTTAAATTCTTTTTGTATATAGTTTCCCAATCTACAAAGGCCCCATTTAATTTTTTATTTTATTAACCTTACTACAAGTCAAACAAAAAAAGAGGGTATGGTTTTGTATTTCCCGTTTTTTTGTCCTCTGCACCAACGTCCCACGCCTCTGCTTTGTCCCTCTCACCACGCCTCATTCTGCAGATGCAAACAAGCTGCAAAACAAGCCACAGATTTCACCAAAATGGCCATACAACCTGCAAAAGTAAAAAGCACAAAAACAGTTACCTCATTTGTTCAAAACTCTCCAAATTTTCCCCCCAATTTTGAAAGAAAAACCCTAATCCCATCTCTATATAACAAGGTTCTGATCACAGCAAGAAAAAAAAAAGAGAGCAGCGACGATTCACACAACAAAACTCTGCAAAAATTTTACTCTCAACACACTTCCATCACTTCAACAACCTTACTACCTTCAACCAAACACAAACTCTCAGCACAACCACTACCCCCACATCCTTAAACTCATACGCAGACTCAGCATCACATCACTCAAAACCGCAACCCTTCAACATTAACCACAAACCTTACTCAAATCACCCTTCAAATCCAAACAAACCGACCCCTTCAGCATCTCACACGGTCCCTTCATCCCAAAGCCATACACCTCACGATCCAAACCTGAAAACTAAAACAACCTTCACATTCACAACATCAACTCAACACAATAAACACAGCACATACACAGACGCAGATCAAGAAGTAGCAATCAGATTCCGCAAAAAGAAGAAGACGCGAAAGACGAATCAGAATCAGCGTACCTTTTTTTATTTTTGTTTCATTTACTTTGATTTTCTATTGTAATGTATAATCTGTATTGATTTGGGGCTGAGGTTTTGCTTGCTTTGAATTCTAAATTTGTGATGCTTGTTGTTGATGATCGGTGAGAATGAGAGTGAGAAACGATCGAGAGGGTGAGGCCGAGAGAACCGAGAATGATCTGAAATGAGAGAGATCGAGAGAGATCGAGCCAAGCGAGAAAGAGGGAGAGATCTCTTTTTTCTGTTTCACGATGAAGAGGCGTTGAAATGCTTGTTTAGGTTAAAACCGGTTTTGGGTAATAGGCAGGGTGTTGGAGCGGGTCGGCTAGTCTGGCCCAATGATTCTTTTTTTTTAATTTTTTTTTTTTATTTTTGCATGAATGTTTTTTTTTTTATGATTGCTAGTAGGCCTTTGGTTTTAATCTTCTTCTTGGCCCAAGTTATTACAAATAAAAACTACAAAAACTAGTTATTGTTTTTTTTTTATTTATTTCATCTTTTACCAAATATTTTATAAAAAGACGTCTAAAAATAATCTTGTTTTAGTTGTATGTTTATAATTTATAAAAAAATATTTCAAAATGGTCCAAAAAACAGCTTTTTAATCGAATCGAGTTTTGAGTTTTAATGGATAAGGAGGGTTCGTACGTACTTGTACGAGTTGTCCTAAAAGTATTTTGGGTGATGGCCGTTAAGCTTTTATTCGAATACTTTGATTCCATTAAAAGCTCCATAAAACTCGATTTAATTCACCTCTTTTACAAAAAACGCTTTTCTTTTAACATTCAAATCATTTTATCTATAATGGAAAGAAGAGTTTGTACGTACTTGTACAATTTGTTCTTTAAACATTTAGGCGATGGCCGTTAAGCCATTGTTCGAATGTTTAAACTCCATTAAAGACTTCTCAAACTCGATTTAGTTCACCTTTCTTTTTCACAAAATGCTTTCTTTTAAACAATCAATCATTTTATCTATAATGGAAAGAAGAGTTTGTACGTACTTGTACAATTTGTTCTTTAAACATTTATGCGATGGCCGTTAAGCCTTTGTTTGGATGTTTAAACTCCATTAAAGACTTTATAAAAATCAATTTAACAAACACTCTTTCAAGTATCTTAAACGATGGCCGTTAAGCTTTTGTTTAAATACTTGGATCCAATTAAATGTCTTTCAACTCATCAAATCATCTTCATCACCTACGAGGAGGTTGTACGTACTTGTACAATTTTCTCTTTCAAACATTTGGGCGATGACCGTTAAGCTTTTGTTTAAATGTTTGATTTCTCTTAACAAACAAACTTTCAATTCATTCACACCCTTTTACATTCTAAAACACTTTTTTTTCATAAAACGAGACACTTATTCAATTTCAATACGAACATACTTCCACATGTGAAGATCTAACATCTTCCACTCGAATGCGATGATGGCCAAAATCATGTCTTATCTTGATTTAGTTATCCATTCTTGTAGTGATATCATATCCATGTGCGCGTAGTATTTCCATTTGAAAGCGATCGAGTACCTCTCGCTAAAATCAATCAACAAAACTTTTCGTAGTTTGCCCGAACTACGATTGCTCTGACTTTCCCATTGCACTAGGGAATACGTAGGCACAAGATACAAATGTCTTGGCGAGCACAATAATAAAAAACTTTTTTTGTCCCTTTCTTTTTTCCAACCTAATAAATAACGCAAGTAGATAATAAGCTAACAATCACAAGATTAACTAAATGGGTCCCATCGAGTACGATGGAGGTGAGGGGTGCTAACACCCTCCCCTTGCTTAACCGACTCCCGAACCTAAATTTGGTTGCGATGACCATCTTATCCTTTCTTTTTATTCGTGGGTTTTATCGATATTTTCCCTTTCCTTTTGGAATAAATAAAGTTCGGTGGCGACTCTGTTGTACTTCGAATGCGTGAAAACGCGTCGAGTCACATTTTTACCGCTACAGTGAAGATAACTTTTATGGAATCATTATGCATATTTACAAGTTGTTATACAATTATTTTGACTCAGAAAACAAAGTTGTCTTGTTTTCTTGTGATTGGTTATCCATTTGCTATAGGAACAAAAACAAATTAAAAAATTATAACATTGTAGAGATTCAAATGGATCGAGGGTACAAATATTAAGACCCTTTCATCATGGCACATTCTATAAGGCAAGTTTATTACGCCTGTTATCCTTCAATTTAACGAGGTAAGCTGGGTTGGTGTGTTGTGATCAAATCAAAACCATTAGGTCATATTGAAGTTGACGATCGTATGGAAGACGTTACTTACCAAGCTGATGAAATTTCAATAATTAATTATGTGATTGAAGTTGAACAAATTACAAGCTTATGTGATAACATGTTTGAGGGTCAATAAGTTGATGCGTCTATTTTGTTGTCAACAAATAATGTGGATGAAGATAATGAAGAGTTTGAATCTAAAGAGAATGTTGAATCAAATGAAGATAATGAAGATTACAAGGATACTCAATCTTGATAGCTTTCTTTTTTTAAATTATTGTGTATCTATTATGCTTTTAATATGCTCAAATTAAATAATATTTTTACTTATTGTTTTATATTCTTTTCTTTTAATTAGACAAAATGTCATCCTGACATTATAATGGTAAGGGTTGAGCCCGTTACATGA
This sequence comes from Vicia villosa, assembly GCF_029867415.1. Classification (NCBI taxonomy): domain Eukaryota; kingdom Viridiplantae; phylum Streptophyta; class Magnoliopsida; order Fabales; family Fabaceae; genus Vicia; species Vicia villosa. The sequence goes on from NW_026705256.1 coordinate 67,153, forward strand.
GGGTAACTATAGTTGAGGTGCCTCCGTCTTCTATGTATTGTTCTTTGTCTCAGTCTAGTTAGGGAGCTCAACCAACTACGCTTTAGTCTAGCCAGGGGGCTCAATCGACTATGCCTTAGTTTAGTCAGAGGGCTCAATTGAATATGCCTATGTTATATTACACTTCATTACTCACCTCACATGATTATCCACCAGGTTTTGTACCCATATCATTCCATCCTACATGTACTGACCTAGAGGTCAGAACTAGAAAGGGCCACGAACGTCTTGCACGGTGTCGAGGAAAAGGAGAGGAGGTGTACCTGCAAGGTACTCCGACGATCAAATCAGTACGATCACATATACGAGTAAGTATTTAGGGTTATGAAAATGTGTTACCTGACCCTCTCAAGTGAGAGAGTTTATATAATACCCCCAGCACATGGCTAACGGTCTGAGTTTTTGGGCTAGGCCGTGGATTTAGGCCTAAAACTCGTTATTGTCAGGATTATAAGAGTAACCCTAAGAATCTTGGGAGACTGCTCGACACTCGCCGTTAGGCGAGCAGAGGGGCGATCCTGGTCGACATGAGGTGAGATCTGGGAAGCCAAACGAGCGCCTAGGGACGCGGGAGCCGATCTGGTTGGCTAGGTCGCGCTGTGCTCGATGTCGGGCGTGGGGAGACTGTCGTTCTCCGCTCGTGAGTGATTGGGCCTAGGTCATTTGGGCCTCCTCAAGGATGGACATAGATTGGGCCGAATCTCAGTGTCGGGAAAGTCTATAACACTACACATGTATGCCCATCACACATGCAGCCTGATGGACATACCTTTCTATTTTCCTCACACCCCGCCATACATGCAATATGAGGCATCTACCTCTTCATTTAGTTCACACACACCCCACCATACATGCATCAAGGAGGATCTAGCTTTCCATTTGCCCCACAGTACCCTCGTCATCCCATCATTCAAAGGGATCTCGCACCCCACATCCCTCAAATCGGGAGCAGACTGGCCCTATATGTTACATGTTATCATTTTTTAAATTTAATACTATTCAAATTTTTGTTGTTTAGTTTCTTGCCATTTAGGCCAGCTATAGTAAGCATACAAGAGGTTATTCAGGAGTTATATAAACAACCTTGGGAGACTTTTGGATAACTTGTCAAGAAGGATAAAAAATTGTATCAATCTTTGTTTGACAAATTCAGGGTATAATATTTTCATTTCAAGTAATTATTATTTTTAATTACTATCTTGTTTTAATTATATCTAATATATATTTTTCAATATCGCAGAAATACACACGAAACATAATAGATACGATGATTGAGGGTAATTTTAAGAAGAGAGAAACAACCCGGCTTTCTGACATGCTTAGGCGTTTTAGAATTGGTTGAGAATAAAAAGCGATCCAGCCTCTATGGATGAGTGAATATGTATTTAAAGAAATGCTTGATTATAGGAAGTCTAATGAGTTTAAGGCAAAATCTGAAAAAGCAAAACAACGTAAATTATTTGAAAATTGAGCCGCCAATCATAGAGTTGGAAGCATTAGCATCACCCAACATGCTAAACGAATGGTAATTATATTTTGATCTCACTACCTTTTATAGATTATATTCTTATTTACTACTCTCTCTAGTCCTATTTATAAGAAAAAGTTTGCTTTTTAGATTCATTGAGTAACTAATGTATCTGGACAACATATACACCAGATACTATTCAATTTAGGTTCAATGAATGTTGTTGAACTTAATTTTTTTGAAAACTCTACTTGTTTGGAATTGAGCAGTTGCTGGCTGTATATTGAAATTAGTAAAATTGTTGAAATTAATAAATTCGGGGAAGGAGATGAACAACAATAATTAAAATCCAGAAATAGTTTTTAGCGTCGGTTTTTCTGACGCTAACTCCGTCACAAGAGTTGGTCAAATCCACGTGTCACTGCCACGTAGACTTTTAACACATTTGGACTAACGGAGTTGACGGAAGGAACTCATATGCATCTATTAAAAAGTTAAAGCACCAATTTGGCGCGAAAAAAATTTAAGGGACCAAACTGAACCTAGAGGTATAATTAAGGGACCAAAATGAGTATTTTGCCATTTTTTTTGTGGTGTCAGTTTCCATTGATTCAACAGCTTATCCAGTCTAACAACTAGACAAAACATGTGACATCTCCGATTCCCGATTCAATCGGTTCAACTGACCAATTCAGTCTGATTTTTAAAACAACAAACGAAGTAGTGTAACAACCCATATTCTACTATCGAAGTTACAATAATAAATTCCTACTTGCAGCAAGAGCTGGTAGAAAGACAATAAGAATAAACAAACTTTTTTTGGTGTCATCTTAATGTTCCACTAAGATCAATATATTGTAAAATTGTAAATCATAATGACAACTTATTTTTTAATAAGCAACAACTATATTGAAACGAGTACAAGAGATACTCAACTCCATTATAATTGAAAACTAAATTATAACAACACCTATAGTGTGCGCGTGTGTGATCTAATAGTGAAGACTTGAGTCTTTAGAGCGTTCCCTCTCAAATTCAAAGACCCAAATTGCTTATAAAAAAAATAAAAATAAATAACAACATCGGTAAAGGGTTAGCCATTCAAATTGATAAAGACGTGTTAAACTGACCAAAATTACCAGCACACCTACCCAGCTTGTTTTATTATCCTGCGACTATTTATCAGTTATCACCATCCTCATTGAAGAAAGTAACAAGTATAATGCAACAACACCCCAAAACAATACTATCACTCAAAAGCCCAAAATAATCCTGTCTCACTCAAATATGTGTTATAAGCTTAAGAGAAGAGCAATTTCTAGTTTCACCAGTTTTAACAGCAAAAGAGTGTCATCATACCTTCAATCAGTACTCAAATCTTTCACCAGTTTTGAGAATAAAAGAGTTTGTCATAAACTTGATATATAATAACTAAATAATGCTCATAATAGAGTAATTTACTTAGCATATACATCCATTTCATTTCTATAATCTATCATCACTCTCATGCATTATTCATCATCAATACAATAGGTTCACATATAGCAGCAATAGCCAACAACACATTTTTTAAAATGCCAAACAACATCAGATTGGAGCAAATAATCATTTGTTGTTAAATCAACTGAGTAATTCAAACTTTAGAAGCCAACAACATATAATAATATGCAATAATATTATAAATAATAATTGTTTTGTAAATAAATTCACCAGGAACAACATTCAATTTTATATATATATATATATATATATATATATATATATATATATATATATATATATATATATATATATATATATATATATATATATATATATATATATATATATATATATATATATATATATATAGAGGAGAAATCAAATTACATCCGAAGAGTTACACCACGAGTTACACTCGTTCAATAACTACATCTCGAATTAATATTTTTTAAATTCAACCGTTGGATTGAAACATAATATCATATAGATCATACCTATAAAGTTTGAGCTTAATCTATAATGATTTACTATGTCATTGAATTACATTAAAATTAACGTTATATGAAAGCTCATTTTGACGTTAATTTTTGGATATCTTGATGATATAGTAAATCATTATAGATTAAGCTCAAACTTTATAGGTATGATCTATATGATATTATGTTTCAATCCAACGGTTGAATTTATAAAATATTAATTCGAGATGTAGTTATTGAACGAGTGTAACTCGTGGTGTAACTCTTCGGGTGTAATTTGATCTCTCCTTATATATATATATATATATATATATATATATATATATATATATATATATATATATATATATATATATATATATATATATATATATATATATATATATATCACTCTTAAATAACTCATGTGACTGAATGAGCTGAAAATTCTATGTTAAAACTTCTCTTAACTAAGAATATTCTCTCCTTAACTTTTTCAATTTCTTCCCCACTCAGCTTATAACATGAAAAACTAATACTCTCCAAAAATTGGCTTTTCTCCATAACAAAATTAGCAAAACTAAACTCCTGCTCCGCACCTGCAAATTTTTCAAGTCTTACCACTTTAAGAGTAGATAGAAAACATTCCGGTACCATCGCGAAATTTGGAGGTTCTGTTTTTGAATCTATTACCCGCTGGTGAGAATAAAAAAAAGAAGTCAAATAAGTATTATGTTTTTATCTTAAATAGAAAAAACATTAACACAATTACAAATACATATCTTATTTTCATTTCTTTCTTCTTTTTTATTACACCAAAAGATATTATCTTAGATGAATTTTGTAAAATTAAAAATGATCAATCACGAACCTGTAAAACTAGAGTCTCCAGACATGGTGATTTTAAAAGTAAGACTAACAAATTTTTAATGGTGACAGGGTGATATAGATGCAGATAAGTCAGTACTTCAAATGTATGAATACCAGCCAAATAATGTTTCATTGGTGCAAGATCCTGGACAACCAAAAGAAAAATGTGTTAGGACAACATATTGAGAAACCTAAAAATAAAAACTAAATTTTTTTTAGTCTTACCAGAAAGACTCGTAAACATTTCAAATTATTGATATTGAAAAGTTTACGAACAAAAATCTGCATTTGTTCGCCAGTCTTCTCTACATTTGAATCACTTAGAGAAATGGAAGCATCGGCAATGTGTGCAGCGTTTAGCAAAGTGGTCTCTGATGATATATAGCTACTATAACTATATTCCGTAATAGAAGAAGCCCGAATCTCAATTTCCGCCTGTGACACATTGGACGTCATAAACCATTGACGAACTATTTTAACCTCTTCAAGTAGAGGCGCTTCTATAGTAACACGTTTTACACCTAACCAAATGCAATCACATGAGTAATAATCTTTAAGAACTGGGAATTTAAGTGTTAACTCTTTGGACTGATTAGAGGAGTAACAAGTAATTTTCATTGGATCTCTGATTGATGTCAATCGCAGGACAGTGAGGGATGAAAGGCAAACAAAAGATGGAAATTGGATAATAGAAAGACCTAGACATAGCACCAATTTCTCCAAGGACTGGCATTTGAAAATGGGGTAGCATGAAATGTTGCATTCTTGAAGGGAAATGAGACAAATCTCTTTAACTTTTTGATTTGAAACAAGAGATGTCAACTCACTGAAAATGTAGGGGTCATATTTCTCTGAAAGAGAAAGATAAAATTTACTGATGCTTGAAGCATTGAGGCGATGCAGCAGCCTGCATACAAAGTTGATAAAACTAGTTTTGATCTGATAAGAAGCCCGAATAGTAGCTTTATCTTTCAAATATAGGGTTGTGAGATATGTCCACATGTATATCCATCTCTGTGATAAAACACTAGTGCGGATTGCATCTTTATAAGAAAGAAAAGAAAGAATATGGACAATGATATCGTCAGGTAGCTTGCTTATTATATCTTCACCTTGGTTGAATTTTTGCATCTTGGAAGGCTTGTTCGCATGTCTGTCACGTGCAGTAAGAAAAACACCCGAATCCATTTTAGTAGTAAATTCCTAAAAGAAACAATGAAAGCACAAATGATTCAAAAAAGTGTTATCAATCATAAAAACCAATTTTATGATATATGTATTTAGGGCAAAATACAAAAAAAAAAATGAAGATGAAATTGATACTATAGTCGGATTCAAATTAATGGGAGAAACATGCACAGACAATAACTAAGAGATCTAAGGGAAAAACAATCTATAAACCTCCAAAAGTCATGTATATCTATCTCATGGGAACAAATAATAAGAGAAATAGAGAGAAGAAAAATATTTTACAGTGGAACTTTTTTTCCTTATACGATGGGTGGCAGAGAGCTACTATTGGCGGTTAGTCGCTATAGTGCGGCTATTCACGATGGCGGTTGGTGGCGAGGGAGCGGTTGGTGGAGAGGGAACCTTCTCTCCGCTGCCTTATAACTTTGTTTAGTAAGGAATGAAAATTTAAAACTAGGGCAAACATATTTTGGCGGAAACGGAAAAGAAATTGGACCATAATTAGAGCAAAACTTGATTTATTTACAAAATAAAGTGTGAATTTGATTGTTGTGCTTACACCGCTCAAAACCTTTTTTTTAAGGGATAAATAGTTGTCACCCCGTGTCATTTGGGCGAGTTTTGGGTTTCCCCCGGGGGCCCTATTAAATTTTTTTTAAGGGATAAATAGTTGTCACCCCGAGGGCCCTATTAAATTTTTTTTTAAGGTTGTCCCCTTATAAAACTGAGATTTCAATACCACTAACCCCTAAACTCAAGTTACGCTGACTTGGCCAAGTATGATCCCTGTTGGCATTTTAATTATTTGCTGACATGAAATTAAATTATATAACTTTGTTAATTGGCAAATTAGGTTACAGATTTCTCAAAATTTTCTTCTTCATCGTTCTTGCGTGCTTCCATTGTTGTACTTCAGCTTTCTTGCTCTTCTCCATCGTCCCAACTGCAGCCATCATTGTTCAAAGGATCATGTCTTGTAGAAAATCGATTGGAAGCAGCACAAGCAATACATTTACGGGTCCAACCAGATGCGGCTGTGACCTAGCTATGAAGATGTGGGTTTCGTCGACAGCTCGAAACCTAAATTGGAAGTTCTGGAAGTGTCGCAATGCTGGGGTAAGTTTGAGTTTGAATTTCCAGATTTTTAACCTGTTTCTTTCTTCTCCCGAATGTTGATAATCACTGGGTGTTGGGTTTTTTGTTTATGCAGAATGAGAATAGCTGCGATTTGATATGGGATGATGAATATGGAGACTCACTAAAATGGAATGCTAATATTCAAGGGGTTTGTAAAATCTGTAACAAAATAGAAAAGGAGTTACAAACAATTTTGAAGAAATTATTGAAGGCAAAATTGAAGGTTGAAGTAGAGAGGAAGACTACTGTTAAGCTGAAGATGGCACTTGTTTTTTCTTGGTTGTTTTTTGCATTTATGTACAAGTTGATGTAGTTGTCAATTTTATGTAGGTTGAAGTTTATTTACTTTCATCTGTCAAACATTTGATGTACGAGTTTAGTTACAATTTGATGAATGAAGTTGTTGATTTATGTTGTAACTAAAGTTGATTAAACATTTGATGACTGCTATTAAGCTGAAGATTATACATATTCATTAATTAGTGCACCAAAAGTGTGCAATTGTCATTACAAAATATTGCACCAAAAGCTAGATATTGTCATTACAAAATAATGCACCAAAAGTGTGCAATTCAAAATAATGCACCAAAATAACAGCCAATAAATAACAAGTTACAAGTAATCACTAAAGATCATAAATAGACTTCTTCTTAGCCTTCTTAGCAACCTTCCTTGCACCTTGAGTTCTATTGCAATCCTCTTCTTCACTTAAAGTGATAGGTTAGTCCTCTACACCTGGTCCAATGATTGGTTTTTTAAACCAGAAAAGTTTGACCCTCCCACTTTGCCTCTTTCTCTTTGGGATGGAATCTTGCTTGACCTTAGCTTTGCCCTTCTTGATCTTGTTTGGTACACTTTTGGCAGAGCTTTTTTGCACATTTTGACTGATGTCTGGTATACTTGAAAGCATCTCATCAGTGATGTCTCCAAATACATCAGCAGCATAGGCAGTCTGTGTTGCAGGATTTTCACTTGGGATAGCTTCAATTTGACTTGGGACAGGTTCAGTTTGACTTGGCACAGGTTCACTTTGACTTGAGACAGGTTCAGTTTGACTTGGGACATCAACACTTACACTTGTTTCAGCTGCGCTTTGTTGAAAGTATTTGTGGGTAAATATTTTCGGTAATATATCGTATCCACAGGGATTGGTTAATATCACTGCCGTTCTATAGTTAATTATTTTGAGTTAGAAAAAGTAATTGGATTTGTTTTATGATTATGAAACTATCAAATTTAAACAATAATTTAAATGCAAATAATGAACGTTTGTTAACGATTAAGGAAGTATGTTGAGCTTTAGGGTTCATCAACCTATTCCTATACAACTTATCAATTAATTCACAATTGAACAATCATTTGAATTACTATCTTCACTTATCCTCAAATATGATTCCATGTCTGCAAATCAAATTAGATAAACTTTTACCGGTATGAGATTCGATCTCTCCAAATATCAATATCGATAATAGTAATAAGGAACGATAATTTTGAAAACTCAATCACAATTCCATCTCTGCAAATTGAGATTGAATCAATATAGTAACCTAGGGCAAAAGTTAAAATCCTTTCTTTCGATCAAAGATTCAACAATGGTGTAAAGTAAAAACAAGGTTTCTTATTGATAATAAATTCAAACAATTGTTCATAGGAAATAATTAATGGCATTGTATATTCATAGGTTAACTACTACCTTAAACTCAACAAGAGGAATTTAGCTCTCCATAGACATGAAGAACACACAAGAATTAATGGAGGGATTCATCTTCATCAATGGAATGTCTTCGATTGGTAAAGAATTGGCCTTCAATTGTTGTTCTTGACTGCAAACTCAGAATGCTCTCCTAATTTCGCTCACCAAAGATCTGTTTTTCACTTGGAAGCTAGGGCTTCTATTTATAAGTTTTGGGCTTTTAACGTCCGCGGCGCGGCAACCGATATGCGCGGCGCGATCAAAAACAGAGACTTTGGCGCGGCGCTGGCTAGAGCTCCCGCGGCGCGCCCTTGTCAAACTTCATCTTTTTGTTTTTCCTTTGAGACTTCCAGCTTTCTTTCCTCTTCATGTTTTCCTAAAGTTCCATTTCAGCTCTAAACCTGCATCAATAATACCCACAAGTGATTCGATTTGCTTTACACATGAACTAAACCTTTTCAGTTCAATTCTCATTAAAAACCTATGGATCTATCACAATTTGCATTAGTTTAGAGAAGAAATCACTTATATTAACACATGAATTTACCATTAATTTACTCCTAACACGCTTACACCACTTTCAGTTTCAGTTTGACTTGGGACATCAACACTTGCATTTGTTTCAGCTGCACTTACACCAGACTTAACTTTCTTCTGCTACATGCAATGAAAACACTAAGCATTAGAAACAGCTACAGATGCATACAGATGCCTCAAGCAAAGTCTATGCTCAATTCTTTCTGACATATCCTCGAAAACAGCTACCAAACCCTGTCATAATGATACTATTCAGTTACCTTATAAAACTACAAAATATTAGAAAGTTAAGGATTTATAAAGTTCATACTAACCTTTTGCTGATATGAAATAAACACATATCTTTTGTCTACACCAACATCTTCCATTAACAACTGTATGAACCATCTCCAGCTCTCTTTTGTTTCTATTTCCACAACACCAAAAGCCAAAGAAAAATACTGGTCATTGGGGTCTCTTCCAACAGCTATCAGCAATTACCCTCCATACTTGGTCTTCAAATGACACCCATCCACCCCAACAAATGGTCTGCAACCATTTATGAATCCTTTTTTACACCCATCAAAACAAAAATAAAATGAACCAAACCTTGGCTGAATAGTTGGGATTGGTCTATCAATGTTAATCTTCAATGTGTTCCCAGCATGTACCCTTTGAAGCTCAGCAGCATAACTCCATAAGTTAGCATATTGGTTGTCTGCATCTCCCTCAATTATCTTCTTAGCAATCAAATTTGCTTTCCAAGCCCTTCCAATAGTTATACCCACTGAGTGATTTTGCCTCATGTCTTGGATTATATCAGAGATCCTAACTGTGTTTGTTGTATGCATTTTCTTCACTACATACTTGGCCATCCACCTAGAATTTGCAGATCTATTTTCTAAAACCCTAACACATGTATGGGTGTCATTTATAGTATTTATGGCAAAAGTTTCTTTCTGGCCCACTCTAGAGCAAAGCATGGAAAACCCACAATTAGCCTTGCACTCTACCCTAACCCTGTACCCCTCATTCTTCACAAATTTTATTTCCCTCCCATTTAAAACTGTCCAGTCACGAATTGCCTCCCTAAAGTCATCTAGGGAATTAAACTTCATACCCCACTTAAATCTAAAGTTCTTATTAAATTGCTCTTTTCTAAACTTCTCAAACTTAGGCCCTTTTTCATCCTCAGAATTATCTGGATCTGAGCTATCTAACTCCTCACTTACATAATCCTCATCTTCCAATTTCTTCTTGTTGGGACAAGGTAACAACCCAGCTATTATTGGACCCTCTCTAAGTGGTATAGTAACATCAGGTCCATCAAAACCAAAACCATCTACAAGAGCAGTAGTCCTTTCATCCTCACTATCATTCAATCCTTCAACATCATCTTCATCACTGACATCTTCATTCAATTCAGTAAACTCATTCACACTTATAGGTCTCCCATTAGATATTACCTCACTTACATCATGTTGAACAAACATAACCCCATCCAATTGCTCACCAACAACATAAGCTGACAAATCATAGGCATCATCGCCACTCTTGATTTGAAAAAAATCTTTAACAATAGCAGTGATTCTAGTTCACAACTTGTAGGACCCATCTAAGTATCCCCACCCAAAAACCAGATTACGAATTTGACTCATGTTCCAAGTTTCCATGTCTTGCCTATAAACTGTTGTTGAGGAACCACCCCTGTATATGATTTCACCATCACCCATTCTTACAAACTCTCCTCCATGGTGGAATACAATGTTAAACATTGGCAAATTCTGAAATAAAATGCGAAACTAATAAATATTGTACATGTGAAACTAATCAATATCCAGTATATAACAAGATAATGAAACTAACCTGACTGTGTTCCCCATCGTCACTGCCGTTCTCAGTCGTCGTCTTCACTTTTGTCTTCTGCGTCGTCTTCGTTTTATTCTTCTGCGTCGTCTTCGTCATCTTCTTCTGCATTGTCTTCGTCTTCTTCTGCATCGTCTTCCTCGTTGTCTTCAGCAAACCGGAACCCAAATCATCGTCGTCCCCAAATCGCCTTCTTCCACGAAATAGTAATCCTAACATTCAGGGGGGGGGGGAATCTGAATGTATATTGGAAACTTTGAAATCTGTATGACTTGGCAACAAAACTAAACAAATTATTTCCATGTCAGCAAATAATAGAATGCCAACAGGGATTATACTGGGCCAAGTCAGCAAAACATGAGTTTAGGGGTTAGTGGTTTGTAATCTGAGTTTTATAAGGGGGCAACCTTAAAAAAAAAATTTAATAGGTGAAAAACCCAAAACTCGCCCAAATGGCAGGGGGTGACAGTTATTTTTCCCTTTTTTTAACCCTAACACTATGTTTGGTTATTATTAAGTGAAAGTAAAATAAAGTAAGTAAAAGTAAAGAAAGTTGAAAGAACAAAAGTGAGTGGAAAGAGATCATTTTTAGAATATATATTTTTTGTTTATAAGATTGTATATTTAATTTATTCTTACCACCACCGATGAAGAACCACCAAATCTGACATCAAGCCAGCCTAAATGCTAACAAAAAATTTGAACGACAACGTTCCGAAATCGGACATCCCTCCTCACGAACGCACCATATCAAATTACTTCTCCCACCGAACTCACCATGAAATGCGAACCACACAACCACCAAACGCTGAAACGCGTTACTTTTGCATAACTCATGCAATCGAAAAAGTGATCATCATCCCCACTCGAAGGGTAGGATTCAAATAAAAGGCAAGTTTATGAGATCTGTGGCATAGAAGGGTATGATCACTACAATAAATAACGCTTTAAATCTCGAACGTGAAATGTGTTTTACCTCAGCTAAACTAGCGAGGTAACGAATGACGTCATAAAAAATTTCCACTTGATACCTTGGTGATTAAAAAACCGAGGGGTATAATTATATGCACATGGGTTTGAACTCCAACAGCTGCACTTTTATTATTTTCAAAACTAATGTATCTTTTTTCTTAATTTATTTAAAAAAACCGAGGGGTATGATTATTTTTTTAAAGTTGTTATATTGTTTATCCAGAATACTACATTGTTTACATAAAATATTAAAATTAAAATAAAAGTCAAATTCCCTAGAGTTCAAGATAAAAATAAATTCCCTAGGGATCTAGATAAAAATTATATTTCCTCAAGATTTAGACTTTAGATCTTCGAATTATTGAATCTTGGGGAAGATCTTTTGTTAGATCTTACATGCAATTGTTTCTGATGAAAAAAAAGTTAGATGATTAATATAAAAAATTAAATCATTTTCAATTCGAATAAATATTCAAGGAAACAAACCTTAAACCCAGGAAATTTTCTGCTCTTGCAATCCATTATAGAGAATTTTTCCAAGCGCCTCTAGGTTTCAAGTGCTTCATATGTTTCATTTAAGTTACCATACAAGATAGAGTATAACTAATCAACTAACATTGAATAAAATTAGGCACCTAGATAGCACATCCGTGACATGATCTGCCCTAGCCTGTTTCTTCTCTAGAATCTTCTGATGAGCTGGCCTACATGGGTCTCCTGGAGCATCTGGTGTTCAATATGGATGGGACATCCTGAAGAACCATATGATATAATCGTCCATGTAGCTTCGGTTATTTGGTGCTAAGGTACTCTGGACGTCATCTGGCACAAGGTGATTTTCATAATCATGAAATAATGCATCTATATCCCTCCGTTTCACCAGGGGTGAAACAGACACAGCAAGATCACAGGGAATATATTGCATGTACCCGAACTGACGCATGATGTGCTCATGAAGATATGCAGTCGTCTTATGCGACCCCCAAGTTAACCATCCCGTAAACAAAGCAACATCGTCAAATGGTATCGTGACATGGTAGTCGGCATATGCCTGAAAGTGTATATCATTAACCAATAAATATACACCTGGAACGACTCTGTCGTCTGATTCCCTCTGAGGGGGTCGAATGCATCGGCACGCGGACGCTCTTCAATATAACCTCCGACAAATGACCAACCCGATATATGGGGGAAGTGTTGTAGGGTCTAGGACGGAAAATACAATGATTATTCGTTAGTAACAGAATCACAATAATTAACATAACGACGAAGCACAACCACCAAGACCTTAAAAAAACGGTCATTGATCGTAAAAATAACATAAGCAAAACGAGTATTATGACGTCTAAGCTTCCAAACACTAAAAAAACTTGAATTTTAGATCCTAAAACACAATTTCTAGGTGAAATTACATAAACTCCAAAAAGCTCAAAAATAACTTACAAATAATGATTTGTGTTGGTTGAATCTACTTGAACACTGATGTTTGTGTGATGCTTGATGATTTCTGACGAGCTTTTAGCAAAATAGAATGTTTTTTCACACAATGGGGTTTGAGAGAGTTTGAGAGGGTTTTGTGTGTTTTGTTGGTTTTAAAAAGGTTATTGAAATGAGGAAGGGGAAGACAAGCGCACGTTTAAGTGGTAAGACAAACCAGAAATACATTTTTTGTTCCCTTCCATAAATGTGTTTTTGGTTTGTATCAGCATGTTACCTTGAGTTCTTCAGTCTAAAAAATTCTTTTGAATTTGAGGCATTTTCAGAAATATATTTCTGATTCTTTCCAGTAACTGTATTTCCGATTAGTTTACAAGTTTTACTTAGGGTCTCGTTAACCACAAACCAGGTTTCCAAGATTTTGGTGTGTACCAAAAATACATTTCTGGTTTTTAGGTAGGTGTGATGAATCTGTTTATTAGGTAGGTAGCATGGCAAAGAGAATAGGACCAAAAACACTTGGGTAATTTGGCATGAAAAAGAAGGGCTCTTGTAACATTCAAGAGATGTCTGTGTTTTCTCTCAACAATAGAGTTTTGTTGTGGTGTTTCAACACAACTCTTTTGGTGAAGGATACCTAGGGAAGAAAAGTAGGGAGTCATAAGGAATTCTGAGCCATGGTCAGTCCTAATAGTTTTAATATTGCATTTAAATTGATTTTTGCAGTAAGCTATGAAATTTTGAATGTGAATACGAGTTTCAGATTTGGAATGCATAAGTATGGTCCATGTATATCTAGAATGGTCATCAACAATAGTAAGGAAGTACTGAAAATTATCTAAGGAAGGAATGGAGATAGTTCCCCATATATCCATATGTATTAGATCAAAGCATTGAGATGAAACAGAGTTGCTTAAAGGGAAAGATAACTTGTATTGTTTAGCCAAGTGGCAAGCATTACAAACAGAATTCTTATGAAATGTAATTTCAGAAAAAGATTGTGACATATGCTGAAGAACCTCAGTGGAAGGATGACCTAATCTAAAATGCCATAAGTCACCATTATGAGTGGCATGGCTGGTATTAACAGAAGAAAAAGCACTAAGATTGGCATTTGTGGATGTATGTGTAATAGGTGTCTTGTGCAAAATGTAGAGGTTAAACATTTGAGTCACAGGGCCAATCATCTTCTTGGTACACACATCCTGGATTTGACAAGAATTGTGTAAGAAGGAGATGTTGTATCTGGATGTACTGCACAGTTTAGATATGGATATGAGGCTGAATTTAAAAACAGGAATGAAGAAAACATGATGCAATTGAAAGGAATTGTCAAAGATAACAGTACCACAGAAATCAGCATATAAACAGGATCCATTAGGCAAATGTATAGGAATTGATTTGATAGCAGTAATAGAGGAGAAACATTCAATAAATGGACATACATGGTGAGAAGCACCAGAGTCTAAAATCCACATAGATGGTTGATTAAAAATACTCCCTTTTTGTACAATACCTGAGATTAGGGCTGTAGCAGGTGTGGATTTGTCTGATGCAGGCTGTGTTGAATCTTTGCGTAACTGTTGGAGAAGCTGTACAAGGTGTTTGTAGTCTTCTCGAGTAAGACCAATATCCTTATTGTTAGGAGGAGCAGTTTTGGATTCCGAAGTGTTCTTGGGGTTGTTGTTACGATAACCCGGTGGAAAACCGTGTTTGAAGTAACAATTGTCAATGGTATGATTCGTCTTCTGGCAATTAGTGCAAAGCATAGCCGGTTTTGAGTTACTTTTGGGTTTAGGTTTGGCATTGTGTCCAGTAGCGGCAAGAACGGTGGGAGATGGCAATGGTGTAGGGATGATTTGTTGTTGGACAATGAGGGAATACACTCTGCTAATGCTGGGCAGAGGATCAAGTAAAAGGTTTTGGGTGCGAATGTTATGGTAAGTGTCATTAAGCCCTTTCAAGAAACACGTGACGTATTCCATGTGTTTGTAATGACGAACAGCTTTAGCAAGATCGCAAGTGCAGGGATTAAAGCAAGAACAGGAAGGTGTTGGTCTAAGATCCTCTAATTCATCCCATAGTATTTTCAAGGCAGTAAAGTATGCAGATAAGGTGCGATCTCCTTGCTGTATAGAATGTATTTTACGAAGAAGATCAGAGAATCGAAAATGGTTACCTCTGGTGAATCGTTCACGAAGATCCTCCCATAGGTCGAAAGCGGAATCGAAGCAGATCGTGCTTTGAGCGATGTGAGGAGATAATGTTCGATTGATCCAAGATAGAACCATACTGTTTGCTCGTTCCCAGATTTCGTAGTTGTCATCCATTGGCGACGGTTTCTTGATTCTTCCATTGATGAATGAGATCTTGTTCTTGGAGGTTAGGGCACGACGCATATACTTGCTCCAGCTATGATAATTGTTGTCATCAAGCGGAGGAGAGACAATGGTTGCGCCCGGATTCTCGCCAGGATGAAGGTAGAAAGGATCACGTGGATTTGTGGTTGGATCGGTGATCTTTGTTTTTGGTGATTTATGAACTTCTGAATGTTCAGATTCAGAATCCGAAGCCATACGGAAAAAAGAAAATTCAAGGAAGAAGATGAATGAGAGAAGTGGTGCGGAAGGTGAAGAAAAAGTGTATGTCTACTGATACCATATTACAACATGAAGGTACATGGTAAAGAAGATGGAAACATGAAGATGAACTGGAAAATTCAAATGTAGAATTTTCCCTCGTTTTTCATTAAGTCAAACCACAAGATGCAATGGCCTATATACAATGTAAGATGGGCCGTGTTGCTTAAGATAACCTAAAGCCCAATATAATAAAAGAAAAGGAAATAAGCCCAATAAGGCTAAGTTTCTAATACACCGTATGCAAATGTCTACAACTATTGCCATCCCCCAGATGAAATTTTGTTGAGCTTCTTGGATCTCTTTCAGGCAGCTTGAAGGAACATAGTTATTCATCATAAAATAAGTTGGAATCGCTTCTATAATAGCTTTAGCTAGAGTCACTCTTCCAGCCATCGAGAGTTTATTCGCCAGCCAAAGGTTGAGCTTGCTTTTTACTTTATCTATGACATGCTGGCAATCTTTGCGCTTGAGCGTTTTTACAAAAATATTTGTATATATGAAAAAAAAATTATATTTATGCTTCAAATATAAATAATTCTATTAATTCTCAAATTATGCTCCAAATATAAATAATATCAAATTTAATTATATATTTTTTTTAATAACGACTAATTATTATAAATAAAAAGTAAATTACATAATTTATATTATAATTTTACATTTGTTAAATGAATTTTTAATTCTTTAAAATATGAGTTTTAAAAATATATCAATTTTTATTTTAATTTATTAAAAAAATCAAACTTTAATTCCTGTAAGTTTTTCATTTTTGCATTTTCTCAAAATATATCAATTTTTACATTTTTACTCTATTAAATTTCATGTTGTATCTTTATTAATGATATATCAAAAAAAAAATCATTAAAAATATGCAACATTAAATTTTATAAAAAATTTGAGACTAAAATTAATAGCAGAAGATTTTTTTTTTAAAAAAACTCATATTTTCTGAAAAACAAAATGTATCAACAAATATAAAACTAAAATAAAAATTTACGCAAAGATATTTTTATACCATTATTAGTTATTAATTTTTTATTTTTTAAAATAAATAAAAGAGTTAAATTTAAAATTACATGAGGTTGATTTCAATTTTTCTATAAAAGTTATTAATCAATCTAAATAATCAATTTATTGTTATTATTAGACTGCAAATAAAGATTTAAAATAAGGAAGTTGATATCTCTAGGCACAAGGTGATGAATGAAAGTCTCACTCAACTTCTGAAATGAAAAATGTCCATCTACCATATGAATAATAATATACAATCAATGAAAGGCCAATGAATTGAATGAAGTATGGTAAAATTGTAAATCCAGATAGTACAATTTCAAAAGACAATTTGTTAGGGTCACGGATTTGATAAGGTGTGAAAATGAGGAAAAACTGAAAGAGCTGTTAGGTGTTTGGAATTAGTCTTAGACTTTGTTTTAGTTAATTAATAAAACTCCTAGTTTTTAGGAGATAGAATAGGTCTTTCAACTCAGTCTTGTTATGGCTTCTGTTATGCCAAGTTTGTAGGTCTTTCTGTTATGACTAAAGGCTATATATGAGCCTTAGTATCTTTAATAAACCGCAAGTTGATTTACGAAATATAGAGTCTTCATTCTCTACATTTGGTATCAGAGCTATTCAACTGGGATTTGTGAGAGCAAGGCAGCAGCCTTTGAGAGATCAAACACAATGAGTGAAGATAAAACACTCACAAAGATTCCTCACTTCGATGGTCACTACGATCACTGGAGTGAGTTGATGGAGAATTTACTAAAGGCAAAGAATCTATGGAGCTTGGTAGAAGATGGCTTTACAGAACCAAAAGAAGGAACCACGTTAACCGCCGCCGAGAAGGCGAAACTGGATGATCGAAGAATCAAAGATCACCAAGTGAAGCATTACCTTTATCAAGCCTTAGACAGAAGTGTGTTTGAGCAAATCCTGGATAGACGCACATCCAAGATTGTTTGGGATTCGATGAAAAAGAAGTTTGGCGGAAACGAGAAGGTAAAAAAGTCCCTACGTAACACTTTGAGGAGAGAATTTGAGGTGTTGGAGATGAAGAAAGGAGAAACCATCACCGATTACTTTGCAAGAGTAATGGTAGTTTCCAACAAGTTGCGGAGCAATGGCGAAGACATGGCAGACTCAAAAATTGTGGAGAAAATCTTGCGAACCTTGACAGAACGGTTCACATATGTGGTGGTCTCGATCGAGGAATCCAAGGACACTGATGAAATTTCAATTGATGAATTGCAAAGCTCTTTAGTGATGCATGAACAAAAGTTCAATAGAGTCAACAAGGAGAAGGACGACCATGTCCTTAAAGTGGAGGAAAGACAAATCAGGGGAAGAGGAAGAGGAAGAGGATCGCCGTGGGGATGTGGTGGTCGAGGCCGAGGAAGGAGCTACTTTAACAAAGCTACAGTCGAGTGCTACAAATGTCATGGCTTAGGACACTTTCAATATGAGTGTCCTAAGTGGAACAAGGAGGCAAATTATGCTGAAGCAGACGGAGAAGATGAGATGCTCCTGATGGCCTATGTTGGTTTTCTTAAAAATGGTGACACCTGGTTCATTGATTCTGGTTGCTCTAACCATATGTGCAACAATAAAGACATGTTCTCTAGTTTGGACATGACATTCTCCCACTCTGTCAAACTGGGGAATGATACTCGCATGGAGGTGGCTGGAATAGGAGTGGTAAAATTGGTAATTGAAGGAACCACTTATTCAATAAGTGGTGTCTACCTTGTACCTGGGCTTCACAATAATCTCCTGAGTGTGGGCCAACTACAAGAGAAAGGATTGGCTGTACTGTTTGAAGGAGGAATATGCAAGGTGTATCATCCTAAAAAAGGATTGATTATACAATCAATAATGAGTACAAATAGGTTGTTCACCATTATATCTGAAAGGCAGGAGGAGAAGTGTCTTCATACAACCACCACTGATGTGTCAAGGCTCTGGCATCAGCGGTATGGTCATCTTAGCTACAAAGGGTTACGCACGCTGCAGTACAACGACATGGTACATGGGCTCCCAAAATTCCCTGCATCAACCATTGCTTGTGTGGATTGTTTGAATGGCAAGCAGACTCGAAGTCCAATTCCTAAGCAGGTTTCATGGAGGGCACATCAACCATTAGAGCTTATTTACTCAGACATCTGTGGACCCATCACACCCACCTCAAAAAGCGGTAAAAGGTATTTTTTGAGTTTCATTGATGATTACAGTAGAAAAGCATGGGTCTATTTATTATCTGAAAAATCAGAAGCTCTAGAGTCTTTCAAAATCTTCAAGAAGATGGTCGAGGCAGAAACAAACCTGAGCATAAAGTGCTTTAGAACAGACAGGGGAGGCGAGTATACTTCCACTGACTTCAACAACTTCTGCAGAGAAAATGGAATTAGAAGACAGCTCACTAATGCATATACGCCCCAGCAAAACGGCGTTGCCGAGAGGAAGAATAGAACGGTGATGAATATGGTGAGATCCATGTTATCAGCTAAGAAGATCCCAAAATGTTTCTGGCCAGAAGCAATAAATTGGACATTTCATGTCCTAAATAGATCTCCGACTCTAGCAGTAAAAGATGTTACACCGCAAGAAGCATGGAGCGGAATCAAACCTTCAGTGAAGCACTTCAAAGTCTGGGGATGCCTTGCACACGCCCACATACCAACTCAAAAGCGAGGTAAATTAGATAACAAAAGCTCCACTTGTATTTTCTTGGGGATTAGTGAGAACACAAAAGGTTATAGATTGTTTAATGTTGAAACAAACAAAGTAATTGTGAGCCGTGATGTAGTGTTTGAAGAAAATAAGCAGTGGGAATGGGGAAAAGATTATGAGGGGGATAAGGAATTAGAGTGGGAAGAACAGAAAACAAATGAGGGAATTGAAGAAAGTGTGCAGAAAATTGGGGAAGAAAATGAAACTCCGGAATTAGAGGGTGAAGTCGAATGTGAGAAAACACAGGAAATACAAGATCATGAGGATGAAGAACATTCAGATTATGAGGATGCAGAGCCACCCGCAAATCAGAAAGAAAGAGGACAAAGTTCAGTGCAAGGGAGAGTTCGAAGGATGCCTCAGTGGATGAATGATTATGTCACTGGGGAAAATCTCTCAGATGATGAAGCACTCATGGTGAAGGATGCTGAAGTAGAGGATCCTATTTGGTTCGAAGATGCCGTAAAGGAAGAAAAATGGCGACAAGCCATGGATAGCGAGATAGAATCCATAGAAAAGAATAACACATGGACCCTCACTGAATTACCAAAGGATGCTAAAAGAATTGGCGTCAAATGGGTTTTCAAGACCAAGAAAGATGAAGTTGGAAAGATTATAAAATGCAAAGCACGCTTGGTGGCAAAGGGGTACTCTCAAAAGCATGGAATTGATTACTTTGAAGTTTTTGCTCCCGTAGCACGGCTTGATACTGTTAGAATGATAATTGCATCTGCTGCGCAAAAGGGGTGGAAAATCTTTCAACTCGACGTCAAGTCTGCCTTTTTACATGGGAAACTGATAGAAGAAGTTTTTGTTGATCAACCTAAAGGCTACGAGAAGAAAGGGAAGGAGCACTTAGTGTATAAGCTGCACAAAGCACTGTACGGACTGAAACAAGCGCCACGGGCCTGGTTCAGTCGCATCAAAACTCACTTCATCAAGGAGGGATTTCAAAATTGTGACAGCGAACAAACACTTTTCATCAAGAGGAGAAATGAAGGCAAGATTATCATTGTAAGTGTCTACGTTGATGATTTAATTTTTACAGGTGACGATGAGAAGTTAATGAGGGAATTCAAAGATTCCATGATGAGAGAATTCGACATGTCAGACTTAGGCAGGATGAGCTATTTCTTAGGAATTGAAGTTGTGCAGCAAAATGAAGGGATTTTCATTTGTCAAAGGCGGTATGCAGAGGAAGTTCTACGAAGATTCAATATGTTTGAGAGCAATTCAGTCAGTAACCCAATTGTGCCCGGAGTAAAGATCAGTAGCGATGTCGACGGAGTACTGGTGGATGAGATTTATTACAAGCAGATTGTGGGCAGCCTCATGTACCTTACTTCAACCCGACCAGATTTGATGTTTACAACAAGCTTAATTAGCAGGTATATGTCAAAACCTACTGAGCTTCACTTACAAATTGCAAAGAGAATCCTCAGATACTTGAAAGGAACAATGGGCTTTGGAATCTTTTACAAGAAAGATGGTCAAAATCTTGAAGCTTATACAGATAGCGACTACGCTGGTGATATTGAAGACAGGAAAAGTACTAGCGGATATACTTTCCTACTCAGTTCAGGAGCTGTGGCATGGAGCTCAAGGAAACAACCTATAGTCACATTGTCGACGACAGAAGCTGAGTTTGTTGCGGCTGCGGTTTGTGCCTGTCAAGCCGTATGGATGAGGAGGATTCTAAAAGAGCTATGCTATGAAGGAGAAGAATGCACCAGCATCAATTGTGACAATAGCTCCACTATCAAGCTGTCCAAAAACCCGGTAATGCACGGGCGCAGCAAGCATATAGATGTTCGCTATCATTTTTTAAGAAATCTGTCAGAAGAAGGAACTATTGCTTTGCTGTACTGTACTAGTGCTGATCAAGTAGCCGACATCATGACGAAGCCATTAAAAGCAGATGCTTTTCAAAAACTTCGGAGATCATTAGGAATGTGTGATATTACAGAGATAAGCTAAGTATTAGTTTAAAGGTACTTAGCTTAAGGGAGAGATTGAAAGAGCTGTTAGGTGTTTGGAATTAGTCTTAGACTTTGTTTTAGTTAATTAATAAAACTCCTAGTTTTTAGGAGATAGAATAGGTCTTTCAACTCAGTCTTGTTATGGCTTCTGTTATGCCAAGTTTGTAGGTCTTTCTGTTATGACTAAAGGCTATATATGAGCCTTAGTATCTTTAATAAACCGCAAGTTGATTTACGAAATATAGAGTCTTCATTCTCTACAAAAACGGTGGTTTAACTTCCTTGTCTTCAGTAGAAATTTTTTGAAATGAACAGGCAAGCAAATATTGTTGAGTGGACATATCAGATTTGGCAAGTGAAATAAAGACGGCATCAATCACACCATTCAAAGTGCCTTTTTTGCAAACCGGTACATCGAGTGATCAAAATGCAGTTAGAAAAAAGGATTTAAAAACAGAGAAACAATGCAACTAAATTTTCAACTAACTGGGTTACTCAATACAAGAATAGTATCAACACGATGACCTAAATCATGAGGTGAAAAAGTAAGCATAAGCTCATGAGATTTCTACACACAATTTTACCATTTTAACTTGATGACTCCTATATTCCGACTTTAGAAAATGTGCCAACAATAAGTTGCTGGCACTCCTTTGTATTTGGTTCACTTCACACTTATTCAGGATAATATGACAACTGTAAGTTGATTTCATATATATTTAGAAATAGAGACCTTAGTTTTTGTGTAGTTATTTTTTGTAAAAACTTAACACGTTGAGACAGAAATGCAGCACAATGGGATATGACAAAAAATTACCAATAATGATAAACCTAACTATCAAAGGCGTCTTTTGAATTTTAGTGGGAAGAGTTTTCAAGATTTTAAAATCCATGACATTCACAACAAACCATAATATCAGTCAATTTAAAAAGTTTACCCCCAATTTTCATCAAATAAAGATAAGCAATTTACAATATTGGAGGGAGATGACCAACAATGCAAAGCCGCACCAATATGAACAACTTCAACAAAATTTGATGCAAAGGTTAGTGATTGTGTCTTACCAAAAGTTTCGACATATATTATCATCTCAAGAGAGTCAATAGAAGGAGACAAAACAACCTAAGTCTATTACATGATGTATGCATTTATACTCCTTCTTTTAAGGTACATTAATTCTTTTGCACAACACTATTGCAGTTTATCAGTAGTTGTAAAGGAAAAAAATATCAAAGGTGTACATCAAATAAAAAACAAGAGTTTCTATATAAAATGCATTACTAGAGAAGTCAATTCAGAACAAAATATCGCAATAAAACTTACATGGAGTACTCCAAAACAGGCAGACTTGATCTTGATGGTCTTCAAAAATAATTCTAGTATTAAGAACAAGGTGATATCAAACTCTCAACACACACTAGTGGAACACACCCATCTGGGATGTCTTTCAACATAAAACAAACTTTAGAAGTGTCATTCTTGAAATTGTAAAGAATCGAGATTCTTTCAATGATTCCTTCACGAACCCTTCTAAACAGCAACAACACTTGATCTTGTCCAAAATATGATAAATATTTCAAGGTAAAAGACTTAGATGGAGGATCTAGCAAGTGAGTAACGTTGAACAATTTAGTCCAAGAGTCTTGAACTCCATATTCCTTCATGACCCAAACATCATGATTAAAAATTAAGCACAAGCAATCCGTCAACACAGACAATCTCAAATAATCTTCCGACTTCGGGTCAGGAAAAGGAAGCGAAATGATTTGATAAGACTCCTTGCTTAAATCCAAAGAAACAATACACATTTGACGGGTGACTTTATAGGACATCCAATTAATTGAACCGCTTACATACCTTCCTTGTCTTGTAGCTATATAATGAGCTCTAATACCAAAAGGGAAAGGTTGAATGCTTCTCCAAGAATCAGTATTCAAAGTATAAACCTTTGCTTGAGTTGTGACTTGAAGATGACCGTTACTATTAATGGGGTCGTAAATAACAACGACTTTGTAATTATGAGAAACATGATCATAGGCCAAGCAATATGACGTGATAAAACCAAGCGAGAGGTTATCTTCAAAAGGGGGCAATTCCTTAGATTTTCCAGTAGATGGATTCCACAGTACAACAAAAGGTTTACGATTGGGTTCTTTAAGATAATTGGCAAAATAAAGGATTCCGTCACAAGCAACAGTGTAATAAAGGTAAAAGTCTTTGGGAAAGTCTTTGGGAAGTGGATACTCAAATCGAGTCAAGTTACAAGGGACTTCACCGGTAACCTAGATAGTATTTCTGTAATCAGATCTGAAGGAAGAGTGGGAAGTGAGAGATCAGCGGAAGATCTCGTGGAAGACAACATATCATTGTTAGGGTTTGTTCTCATGTTATTGTTTATGTGTTATCAAATCAGCGCTAACACTTTCTTTTATAGGGAACTGATGTCTACTAAGTATTCTGAATTTTCGATGTGGGACTAAGCAAGTTGCAAACTGCTGAAATCTCAATATATGTCTAACACACAGTATTGAGAAATAAGCGTGCGTGTGTGTGATCTAGCAGTGAAACGCTTGGGTCCTGAGAGTGTGTTCATTAAATCCGTTAGGTTCGAATTGCTTATTAAAAAAAAAGTATTTGATAAATAAAACATGAAAACTATTTAAATAGTCACCAATAGAAATATTTAATTTTATCACAATAATAATAATAATAATTTAATTGTAATACACAGATAATATAAAATATTTTTACTCTATCATAACCATCATAACTTAAATCATCTTTGATTTATTTAAATTATATTTGAAATAATGATGATGAATGTATTGTGATATATCAATTATATAAAAAAAAATTATACTACAGAAAGTTATATAAATAAATATGATATACAAAATCTTTGGTTTTTTTTCTCACTTGTTTAAATTATTCTTTTAAATAATATTTATTAAGTTATCACTTTTTTCACTAATCAAATATTAAAATTTTACTAATTTTTAATGGTGTGAATTATAATTATTATATTGTTTTTATTTACTACCTCAGTATATATTTTATTAAAGTTAAAATTAAAATAAGTATATATTACCGGTTCGATCTCAGTTTAATCCCGATTAAACCTTTAAACTTATAATCCATATATTTATTCTAGTTTAATCTTTGGTCCGATTTTAATTACTTTGATATTTTTAATAAGAAACTGATTTATGCAATTTTTATTAAATAAAAAAACTAATACCAATTTTATTTTAATTTAAATCATCACTAAAAAATATGACTTAAATTTATGCATACGACATGTAGGGGTGTAATCGGATCGGCTTGAATCGGTTTTTGGTTGAAAAAAGATCCGAACCAATGATATTTCCATCGATTTGGTTTGGTTCGGTTTTCAGCATTTTTCAAAAATGGAACCGAATCAAACTAATCGGTTTGGTTCGGTTTAGTTTGGTTTGGTTGATCGGTTTACAATGTTTATTTTTTAAAATATTATATTCATCCGTATATTCTCCATTATCGTGTTTTTTGGTGTATTTTATACTATTATTTTTTAAAACATTATATTCATCTGTATATTCTCCATTATCGTATTTTTTGGTGTATTTTATACTATTATTTTTTAAAATAATATGTTTCATGCTATATTTGTTCAAACAAATTACAAGTTGCTCTTATTCTATACGAAATAGTGACATAATTTCCACTGCATCATGAAATAAATTTCCTATCAAATATAAAAGTTAATACTTAGTATCAGAAAGTTGGAAAGGGATTTCAAAGCTTAACATATAGAATATAACAAAACGCACATTCATTAACATGTTTCACACCTCAAACACACATCAAAACTATTTTGTAACAAGATCTATATGAGTTTTGATGAAGAAAAAGAAGGTACAAAAATATATGAAAATTAACAAAGAGAACTTGAGCACGAAGAAGACGACAATAACATATCATAATGACGGTAGTGAAAGGAACAATAGTTGTGGGCAGCAAGAGCAGCAGTTCTTTGAAAGCATAACTTTTGTGACTTATGGTTTCTACTGTCTATGTTTTAGACTTTGATTCTAGATGCGTGTTTTGCTTAAAGGAAGGAAGTGTAAACAAAGATGGATAATGGTTGGACCGATAAAAAATTTGAGTTTAATGATGGGTAGAATAAAATATTTAGAGCGTCATTATTTCCATTGGTTCGGTTCATCGGATTGGCGGTTCCTAAAAACTAAATCCGAGAACCGAACCGAACCGAACCGAACCAAACCACATCGGTTTTTATTGGTTTGGTTCGGTTTTTGAACCAAACCAACAATAATCGGTTTAATTTCGGTTTGGTTTGGTTTGGATTGTCGGTTTAATTGGATTTTTTTATCCGCTTACACCCCTAACGACATGGATTGAAAACCAACTTGCATTACTATGAACCTTGTGATAATCGACAAATGGAATATTGGAGTCGTGTTTGAGAGTGAAGAGCATTAGTTATTAGGTGAGGCTACGTGGAAGCAAAGAGAATACTTGAACGCCATAACAGCGGAAGCGCAAGGTATCTTGAATGCGTTTGAGACAGCTAAGTATATGCAAGCTAACAAAGTCCAATTTTACTCTAATTGTAAAACCCTAATAGAGATAACATGCAATTGGTTCAGAACAGTGAGGAAAGACGGAGATGAAAGAGACAATGGAGGTTTGGGTTACGCAAAAGAACAAAAGAGGGGCTCAAATGATAAGGACTTACTTGGATATGTTGGTAAACAACATCATAAGCAACCTTATGGGTTGGGTTGTGGGAATGTTGAGCTACATCAGTAGATATAGAACCAAAAGGCTCATTATTTGACCATTCTACTATTAGGCCATCTCTCTCTCTCTCTCTCTCTATATATATATATATATATATATATATATATATATATATATATATATATATATATATATATATATATATATATATATATGAACGTACCATTTCTTAATTTTACTTATAGGTTATTTCAGATATACATCTATGAAGCCATTTTAGGCAATTTTTGAGACTTTTTTTGAATTAACTTTATCATTTTTTTTAAAAATAATTTTTTATAAAAGTATTTTTTAATAAATTTTACTTAAAAAAATAATACATATAGTTACAAATAAATGTATAAATTAAAACCATCAAGAATTAGAATTACTAGAATTAACTAAGAAAATGTGTACTTAAGACGAGACTGGCTAAACAAATAGGCGAGGCGGATTTTGGCGGGCGGTGGGCTTTGGCGGGGGAAGATTTTGGCGGGGCGGACTTTGGTTGGCGGTGGGTTCCAAAATCCCGACCCAACCTGCCAATTTTTAGCCGATGTGCGGGCCACTGCCCGTTTTTCCACCCCTAACAGCATGGCCTTAGTGCAGCCCGACACCTCTCCCCAGCCAATGATCATGGGGAAATGCTATAATATCCAACCCTGAACAAAAACACGGGGATCAAACATTACCACAAATATATAATGAACAACTTTGAGAAAAAGTAGAATGATATAAGATTGTTACCACTAAGAGGGAACAGCTTCCAGCCACAGTCCTTACCTTCCACAGGCATCCCTCTCAGAGTCTATGGTAGTTGTACGCCGGTGTAGCCACTCCCTAGTTGTACTCATAGATACGTGCGGTATTCGATAAGTACCTCAGATAAACGACATATGTGTACGACGAGCTCGTGTCCACAAACAACTAGGTGCCTAACAAAAATAGGAAAAAACATCTCATCACTCGCTGCCTCTACTAGGTCACCAGTAGTCTGTTGTGCCGCAAGGAGCTCGGCCTCGTACTGTTGTGTCGAGAAGGAAAATTTCACGTGCACGTAGCGGGTCCTCTCCACCTCCTCAAGTGCGTCCTCATGATCAGCCTCGAGCTCTTTAATCAGTAACTCCCTCGCTTCCTCCTTCGTCAGCCTACCGTGAACAAGGAGGGTACCCCTGATAGGTATATGCAAGAGGCATGTGATGTCGCCAAGAGTGATGGTAACCTCATAATGAGGCAGATGAAATGAAGACGTCTCTAGGTGTCACCTCTCTGCAAATTCCATCAGCTTTCCATTATATATCATGTGGTATCCAATTTGGCAGAGGTCCTTCAGCCCAGAAGCTGTGAAAACATCCTGGAACCACGACTCAGTAGGTTGCACGAGAGAGGCAATCTTCCGGTCGTGGTTGTACAACTTCTGTGGATTCCTATCCTGAAATATTCTAAAGAAAACACTGTTAATAATAAGCAAAGTTATAAATAATTAATCAGAAACTGAGGACAAAAAACTAACAAGTCTAAGAATTTTTACGTCTTCGTCCCAAATATGTCTGGCTAAATAATATGCATACCCTGTCAACAAGGATAAATCTGAAGGACCCCTTGGGTAGACGACAGACGCCTCACTCGCATCAGCCTCATCGTGCAGCTCAGAAGGTGACACCGGAGATCCAGCATCCCTCTTCGGAGGTGGCACAGGAGTAGAAGAAGTGTCCCGACGACGTTTGGGGTGGAGGGCGTCTGTGAGGAACTCTCACCATCATCCCGAGGTCTCCAGGATGAAGTAGTAGACGTGGAAGGCTCATGTGCTGGAACGGAGGTGTCAGGTGCATCTGTTGGAACGGAGGATCCATCCCTCACCTGTGAGACTAACTACATTCGTGCACGTCGCACAGATGCATGTTGTGCAATCCTCCAGCTATAATGAGGTCTGACTGGTCGACCATAATGTCTGCATTGTATTACAAATAAAATAGAGTTAGATATAATTTATTTATAACAAGAAAAGGAAAAAAAATTATTTCTGTAGATGCAAATATGGAAGACTTCTGTAGGTGCATCCACGAAACTACCTAGCATTTCAAAAAACTGGGTTTGTTCTGTAGGTGCATCTACGTGTTAGCTGAAGATTTCGATTAAAGGATTGTGATATTTTCAATTGTTGGATCATGATGAAGAAATAGTTCTCATGGAGCTATTTAACGATCTTCTCTCTAGAAGAAATGTTATTTGACTAAGAGTAATGTTAGCAATGTGACAAGTATCCTTCGGCGTAGGCGCTGGTATAGTCGAAACGGCAGAGCGGGAAGATTTGAAATTCAAAATGAAGGGGTTTCGTCCAGTAGACACGTGGAGACATCCGAAGGATAGTAAAACGTTCGAAACGTCGAACGTGGCAGACATTTATGTAATGACCGTTAGGGTCGAAGTAGTATAAATAGGAGTACTATTGTTTAGTTTGGCATGTTCGAATCAATATACAAAAATTCACAAAATACACTCGAAGTACCGGCGCGAGAGAAAAGAGTCTTTGCTGAAACAATGTATGTGTGAAAAACATCATATTTTTATACTTTATGTTATTTGTTCAATGCAAATTTATACTTAAAAGTTCTTTGTTTATACATTTACTTTATTTCGTTTTAAAGTTATTTACTCATTGCAATTTTACATTAGCAAGTTGTACATTTTTGCAAACTATATAGATTATTGAATATGAATTAAATCACTAAAACATTATTCGACAATGTCTTAGGATCAATCTAGTCGATCCTGCGAGTAACCAGATTGTTTAAACACTTTAGAGGACTAGCGGTTGTTTGTCAGAAATCACTGGTAAACACTACGGAAGTACCTAACGTTTCATTTGTTCTGTAGATGCACCTACAGAATGTTGAAACTCCAAGAATGCAACAATGACGCCTGTCACTGTTCCAGAGGCTAAAAAAAACCCCATTTTTGTGACTTGATCGTCCGTTTTACACATAAAAAATGACCTACATTGTCTTTAAACTACGTTTCTAAAACTATCTAATCATTTCTACACCTAATAATTGAATTCAAACTCTATTATGGGAAAACTCTAAAATAACTCGAAAACTTACCGATTAAATTGAGTTTTGAAGTTGTTGGAGTGTGTTGATCGTTGATGCCCATGTTTACCGCCGAACTCGAGAGAAAACAACGGAGTTTGATGGATGTTTGATTTTTGAGGTTGAGAGAGATTGAGAGTGTAGAGAAGATGAAAAGTGAAGAATGAGGGAGGAGAAGAGTGTGACGCGAATATAAAATCAAATGCTTCTGTAAATACATATATGAAAGTCTTTCGTAGATGCATCTATTGAACAAACAACTTTAAAATAAAAAAAAATACTTCCGAAGATACATCTACGAAAACAGGATATGAGAGACTAAAAAAATGGAGTTAAAGTTTCTCCGATAATAAGCGAAAATAACTACTTTATTTTTTTTGGCTTTATACCACCGGTTTAGTCCGGTTCGGAGGCGAGTTCTGGCATCAAGTGGTTTCATCCCCCCTCCCGATCGCAGTTGCGGGGGTTCGAACCGAAAATAACTACATTGTTAAGAAAGTTAAAAATGCAATAATTTGCCATGAATGATAAATGACCGACGACCATGAAGGCATTCAAAACACAATTCTTAACGCCCATTCCATTTCCATTCAATTTAATTTCATGTCAATAGAACAAACACTCGGTAGGCACTCTCTCTAAACCTTCTAGCAGCATAGCAGCAATAGCAATGTTGGTGCTCATCCTTTCCATCTTCCTCTTCTTCCTCTTCTTATTCAAATTCGCCACCGCATATGGTAATTATCACTCCTCTTTTAATCTCTCTATTCTAATTCAAATTATCATTCAACGCTTATTCTTCTTCTTTTGATTTCGTAGCCGATTTCACTTTGATGTCAAAAAAGCACCCAAAACGTGAATTAATTGAAGATAAGGTTCTTTCACTTTCCACCAATCCAACACTTGGTTAATTTCTCATGTTATTTTATCTTAATGTTTAATTTCTTTTCAGGTTTTTTGGATTACTGGTGCCAGCCGTGGAATTGGTAGAAAAACAACTATACCCTTTTTATCAAATTAATTATGCTATGCCATCAAATTTTAGTTTTGGAATCTACTGTTATTACTATTTTATTTGGTTTTAGGTTTTTTTTTTTTTTTTTACTTAAGCTTTGTAAAGTAAGAATCTTTTCCATATTTGTTGTTGTTTTGTTCGCGTGATTGATTTTGATGAATCTATATGAAGGGGAAGTTCTAGCTCAACAGCTTGCAAGTTTAGGGGCCAAGTTAATAATCTCAGCAAGGAATGAAGCTGACCTAAACCGAGTAAAGTTGCAGCTGAAAGGTACAATGATGTAACTCATAGTATGTTTACATGTAATCTAAGGTATAAAGTAGTCACTTATGTTTGTGTACTGATAATGATAAAGATGTTTGTCAAACTCGTTAATATGTGATTTGCATACTGCTAGGTAAGCATGCACCTGACGGGGTCAAGATTTTACCGTTGGATTTAACGTCAGGAGAAGATTCTCTTAGGAAGGTTGTCGATGTAGCAGAATCCCTTTTTCCGGATTCTGGTGTTGATTATATGATTCATAATGCTGCGTATGAGCGTCCGGTAAGTGGTTGATTGCTTTATCTACTTGTTTTATCTCATATGTCAAAACCTAGATATGTCTGTTATTGTTATACACTTATACTTATATTAGAAGATTAGAAGATATCCTATTAATGTAAAACAAAAGGGGAAAAGGGACTTCACATGTGATGATTTTGATTGTTGATACTTTGTGAGGATTGATGAAAACTCTGTTCACTAATATGATTAACTGTTATTTATTTATCAGATACTTCTTTAATTTAAAGTATTATGAAAATAGCTATTTTGTTTTGCAGAAATCATCCGTCTTAGATGCAACTGAGGATAGTCTCAAGGTAATTCATGAATGTGACTCATATTCCCGCTGCCTAATTATCAAGCTTTGAAAAGTGTTCCCCAATCCCCTCCCTCGTTTTTACTTTCCTTTCAAAACATTGAAAGCGGTCTTCTGAAGTTTTGCATTACTCTTTTTCTCTTGATTAGGCAATCTTTGATGTCAATGTTCTGGGGACAATAACTCTTACAAAGCTCCTGACACCTTTCATGTTGAGGAGGGGTAAAGGTCATTTTGTGGTGGTATGTGGGAATTCTTTGACAATATCTTATTTTGGTTATCGAATTTGCATAGCAATACTATATTAAGTGGTTAGAAAATGCATCATTTTGGCGGAGCTTGCAGAAAGATGTTTGCGACTGAATTTGTTTATTAACAAAGACACACAAGTAAAATGTTGAGAGCAGTCACTAGTTCGCTTTTCAATTACATTTTATCCTCGAATGAACAATCACAACATTAACTGTTTAGTTATAATATATTGGCATATATGCATTATGTTGTGGGTGTTAGTTTCTGACCATCGTCATAACTAACATGTGTATTGTTGGAGCTCATTAGATATCTTAAATTTCATCTCCATTTCCTCTTCATAAGTTTATAATATTTTGTTCTATGTTTACTATCAGATGAGTAGCGCAGCAGGAAAGACACCTGCGCCAGGTCAGGCTATATACTCGGCTTCTAAATTTGCACTAAACGGGTACTTCCATTCATTGCGTTCAGAGGTATATATATAGTTTTTATTATCTTTGATGTTGTTTTATCCAACTATTATATTACAATACACATCATGAACCACTAATCTTTTTATGGTGGCAGCTCTGCCAGAAGGGAATCCAGGTAACTGTTGTCTGTCCTGGTCCTATACAAACAGTAAATAACGCTGGATCGCAGGTTCCATCTGAGGTATACACTTTTCCCAACTAATCATACACTGTTATGAAAAGAAAGGCACTACTTGAGTCTGTCTGTTTTTATCTTACTTTATTTCCACCACGCAAGTATCTTCATTAACTTCTAATCCACATGTCGCTAACATACATCACTATTTTGTAAGTTTATGTATACATGTTTTGCAAGAATGAATTTTTTTCCCGTACTCTTTAGTCATAGTTGATGTTTGTAGTTTTTTTCACATTTTTCTTTTGAAAGTAGGCATGCATGGGATTATCATTTTAAATTAAGAATATGGCTTGCTATGTTTGCTAAATGAAAACAACTAAGAATAGTCACACACGCAACAATAACAGAAAGTATTTTTCCAATTTGTGGATTCAGATTGCACGAATCAAGCGATGTCATAA
The DNA here is from genome assembly GCF_029867415.1 of Vicia villosa. Classification (NCBI taxonomy): domain Eukaryota; kingdom Viridiplantae; phylum Streptophyta; class Magnoliopsida; order Fabales; family Fabaceae; genus Vicia; species Vicia villosa. Next base: position 99,688 of record NW_026705256.1, read on the forward strand.
TGTCTTCTCATAAATCACATTTACTCAAAAAGTACCATATAATTAAAACCATTCTTAATGGTCTGGTCCATAGTGTTTCCAGGCCTCCTCCTAACCATTGGAAAACCCTTGGTGTGATCTACACTTCTTATTGTGACTTATATATGTCCACACATGTGTAAACCATCGTTTTCCATAGTACTACCCAACTTTCTCTTTACTGCATTCATTCCTAGTCCTATATTGTCTTATGTCTCCAAACATGGTCAAAACTATGAATAAAAATGTATTGTAAACCGAAGAGAAGCACAATCAAGATCCTAGACCTGGAGTTTAAAGTATAAACTTCCCTTTATATTCTAGCTTGTTCATTAGCATATTCTACTTGAATGTGTGCCGTGCGGTGTTTTGCTGGATGCATCGTCTGAATAATTGAAATTTTGTTATCTTCCTTTCGAAATTTGTCTCGACAGAAGCGTGTGTCAGCGGAGAAGTGTGCCGAGTTGACGATTATTGCTGCAACCCATGGCTTAAAGGAAGCTTGGATATCATATCAGGTAAAAGCATTGGTTTTAGGCTCAATTTACTTATGTTAGAACTTAGAAGACTCATCCACTTTCAACTTTTATGCCTTCATAGTTTCCTGCTTAATACTTACTATTGGTTACCTTTTATTTAACTTGCTCCTGCACTCAAAAGTGAATGTCAGATACTCATAAGTGATCTCTTTTGCAGCCTGTGCTTGTTGTCATGTACCTTGTTCAGTACATGCCAACTATTGGTTATTGGGTCATGGACAAGGTATTTTTTTTCCATCTTTCATATGCATTTTGTGGGTCTTTATGACATTTGGTTTTCGTTACATGTTAATGACTTTATACAAATGACTGGCAGGTTGGTAAAAGTCGAGTGGAGGCTGCTGCAGAGAAGGGAAGCACTTACTCTTTGAGCCTACTATTTGGAAAAAAAAAGGCAGGGTGATGTCTATAGATTCATGTTTTTCACATCAACAAAAATGAAATACAATTTATTTGGAGGTTATTATATCAAACTGAGTAACACCCTTTCTAACATATAAAGTATCTAATTGAACAATAAAAGGGTAATATGGTACCATAAAATCTCTGCCATTGCTAAATCCAAGTCAGTCAGACCTTGCATTTGCATGAGATTAATTCTAAAGGTGCAACATGTGATCTTCTCTATGATATGAGCAATTTAGTTTTAAAAAGGAGTTATTTTTTTGTATGAATGAAAATACTACAGAATCATGCACAGATGAAGCGAATCTTAAGATAAGTTTGAGACCTAGGACAAATTCCAAGATTGCAAATGGGAAAGATTATTGATGAAAATTGGGATGATGGAAGAAGGCTATGTTTAGGAAAAGAGAAGTGTTTTTTTTTGGACAGAATTTAACATTTGTAGAGATTATTATGGGTAGATGATTGGGGTATTATGGGTAGATAATTGGGGGTGCAGGGACTTTCGGGCTTTTATTGCCGCAAGTCGATTGAGCATCGGAATAAGGACTATTCAAACAGAAAGCAAGACTCATATAGTTATGCAAATATGGTTCAAAATGATGATTTTGGCAATGAAGTAGATATACTACGTTTCATATAGCAAGTGAACAATTGCGTTGATTCTTGACTCTAGTTGTCTTAACACATGACACAACACCGTAAATGGTTCACTAAATTTAGGTCATATATTTTTGGATTTATTTATTTGGATGATGCTAAATTGTGTAATATCACTGGAGTTAGGCAAATTAAAATTGACTTGGATGATGGTTGTGTGCAAACATAGAACGATGTTAGATATATTCCAATATTGAGGAACAACTTGATATCACTGTGTACTCTACGGAAAAATGGTTTCATACATGTTTGATGGAGATAGGGACATTATGAAGGTTAGCAAGGGTGCATTGACTGTAATGAGAAAAAAGAGAAATGCAAATAACATCTACAAACTATTGGAAAACACTGTTGTAGGTGATGTTACATCAATTGAGTCTGATAATGGTGCAACCAAACTCTGACATAAGTGTATGGGTCATTTTAGTGAGTGTGAGATGATGAAACTTGATAAGAAAAATCTATTGAAGGGTGTTCATAGTTGCAAGATGGATTTGTGCAAGTATTATGTACTTAGGAAATAATGTTGTGTTCAGTTCAATAACAGAAAACACTAAACAAAGAGAATTTTAAACTTTGTGCATTCAAATGTGTGGGGGCCTACCAAAGAGGTTTCCATTGGCGGTTCTAGGTATTTTCTGACTTTCATAGATGATTTTTCTCGCAAGGTTTGAGTGTATTTAAATATAAGTTGTGGAAGGCAGAGGTAGAGAATCAAGTAGGCGGAGAAATCAAGCATTTTACGATCAGATAATGAGACAAAGTACACTATTTTAAATTTCAAGAGGCTTTGTAATTAAGTGCTAAATTTTTATGGCTACTTTCTTCTTGATCTTGACAATTTAAAGATTTTGGGGTGCCAAACTCAAAGTGCTAAATTTTTATGGTTATTTTTTTTTTGATCTTGACAACTTAAAGTAATCATACTTTGTGGCCCAAGAAGAAAATAACCATAAAAATTTAGCATTTATTGAGAACAACTCCATTCTGACTAATGCAACACATATGTCAGATTTCAAGCATAAAGGTGGCTCTAATAATAATAATTCTCCTAGAGTGTGCACCTTTTGTAATAGAAGTGGTCACACTATTGATTATCGCTATCCAAAGCATGCCCACCTAAATTTCAACAAAAACATATCATCTGTGAATGACAGTCAGGTTGTTAACAACGTTCCATCTCAGCATACAAATGAGGTTCATGCTGATTCCTCTTCAAGCAGTCATGTGTCAATTTCTCAAGCTCAGTATGACTAGCTAAGTACCTTGCTTCAATATTTGAACTTGGCTTCCTCATTTTAACCCTCTACCACTAATCAAATTTCCTAAATTCATTCACTTGTTGATTCCCCTTTAGGTATCATGTGTAATATAGTTTCTAGTCCTAACCTTTATTCATGCTCGTGGATTCTAGATTCAAGTGCCTATGATCATGTTTGTTCTTCCTTAGAGTTGTTTAGTTCATATTATAAGAGTTAGTCCTCCCAATGAAAAATGTGTTATGGTGCAATATGCAGGAAACATTATCTTTTCCCTTATTTTTTTATCTCAATCATGTTTTGTATGCACCCGAATTTAGTTTAAACCTCATTTCAATTTCAAAATTGTGTCAAAATTTAAAATGTGCTACTGTTTTTTGTGTCAATCAATTTATTTTGCAAGAACTGAACACCGAGAGAACAATAGTTTGGGTAGTCAAGAGAATAAATTGTATAAATTGAAAATAAACGAAACTCATATTGAGGCCAAAGTGCCTGCTTAATACCTTGCTGACTATGCCATAACTCAATCTCAAGATGACCAAGCCCATGCCTATCACATTACTAGTTCCATTTCCGATTCTTGTTCTAATAATTATGTAATTCCTAAGTCAGCTCTATGGAATTTTAGACTAGGTCATGTTTCTTCCAAAATAATCAAACAAATGTCACAATTATATTCTTCCTTTGTTGTTGACAATAATACTATTTGTGATATTTGACATATGGCCAAACATAGAAAGTTTCCTTACTTACAAGTAATTCCATTGCTTCTCATAGTTTTGAATTATTACACTTTGACATTTGGGCCCCCTTACCATTTCATCCATACAAAATTCCCGATGTTTTACCATTTCATCCATTACATTTGGGCCCCCAAGATTTGTATGGATCATCCTTTTGAAAACAAAGTCTACAAGTTCAAATTCTCATCACCATGATTATAAACCTATTCTACAAAAGTCCTAAAATTTTCAGGTCAGACAATGAAGCTAAATTCATGTTAAACCAATTTTATGCTTCCAAAGGCATAGTTCACCAAAACTGTTGTGTTGAAAATTCCCAAAAAAAAAATAGAGGTTAGAAAGGAAACATCAACATTTGTTGAATTTTGGTAAATCCCTTCTAAATCAGTCCAAATTTCCTAAGCAATATTGGCCATTTGCCCCTAAATTTGCCACTTTTATCATCAACAAAGTGCTTACTCCTATACTTAAAAACAAGTAACCTTTTCAAGTCCTGCATAATGAGTTACCTGACCTAGACTTTTTTTCAGATTTTTTGGCTCATTGTGTTATGCCTATACTCTCCAAGCTCATAGGACAAAGCTTGATCCTAAGGCAAGAAAGTGTATTTTCTTGGGATACAAAGATGACATGAAAGGTTATGTGTTACTTGATTTTCATACCACATAAACTCTTGTTTCTAGAAATGTTTCTTTTCATGATCATATCCTACCTTACAAATCCACATCTCAGTTCTCATCTACTTCTTGCAACTATTTCCCTTTTATACATGATAATATTGTCACAGTTCGGCCTGACCATCCACATGCCACAACATGCCCACACCATATCACATCAAGCTCAAACCATGACAAACATATTCCAACATCAACAACTATTCATAACACGACATCTACCTCAGATACTAGCTCAAATAATACTACTAACCCTCAATTAATTAATCAACCTAACCCACCAACCAAAACTTTCTCAAGGTTGTGACATCATCCCTCTTATTTGCCAGACTATATATACAACTATGTAGTTACCCAAAGCAAAGCTTCCAAAGGTATTATTTATCCTTTGTCTAATTTCATTTCTCATAAAAAATGTCTCCTTCATATTCACAATACTCCTTGTGCTTAATGTGTCACACTGAACCAAAGAGTTATTCTGAGGCATCCAAATATGAATGTTAGAAGTAAGCTATGCAGATGGAACTTAGTGCACTTGATAAAACATATACATGGAAGCTTGTGGATCTATCACCTATTGTCACATCAATTAGTTGTAAGTGGGTTTGTAAGATAAAGTACTTGGCAGATGGCTCCATTGAAAGGTTCAAGGATAGGCTGGTAGCAAAAGGGTACAACCAAATCGAAGGACTTGACTATTTGATACTTATTCACCTGTTCCGAAGCTCAATCATTGGCATTTACAAGATGTAAATAATGCATTCTTATATGGATAACTCCGAGAGGGTGTATACATGATGGTGCCATCAGGTGTTTTAACAACAAAACTTAATAAGTTTGTAAGCCTGTCAAATCCCTTTACGGGCTTAAGCAAGATAGCAGACCATGGTATGAAAGACTTACAATGTTCCTTCATGAACATCAATATAAACAAGCTAGCTCGTATCCTTCCTTGTTTGTCAAGGCAAATTCATCCTCTCTCACTATTTTATTAGTGTGTGTTGATGATGTCATTTTGGCAGGAAATGACTTGAATGAATTCAGTTCAATCAAAGTAACCTTGGACAACACTTTCAAGATCAATAAATTAAATAAGCTAAAATACTTTCTAGGCATGGAGGTGGCACACTCAAAGGATGGAATTTTATTATGCCAAAGAAAGTGTTGTCTTGACCGATTGGAAGATTCAGGTTTCATTGGACCCAAGCTAGTTTTCACTCCATCTAACCCGATAATCAAGCTTCACCAATATTCACATACTCCATATTCATACATTCCTTCTTATAGAAGACTTGTGGGCAATTACTATACTTGAATGCAACAGGACATGGTATTACATTTTGTACACAACAATTGAGTCAATTTTTATCTGCTCCTACCGTAACTCACTTCAATGCAGCATGCAGAGTTCTCAAGTATCTCAAGACATGTCCAGGTTAAGGCATATTGTTTCCTAGGGATTCAGTTATGCAACTTAATGGATACTCAGATGCATATTGGGCAGAATGCATAGACACTCGAAGGTCAATATCAGGTCAACGTTTCTTCCTTGGTAAGTCACTCATTTCGTGGAAAACCATGAAGCAGTGAACAATTTCAAGGTCATCCTCAAAAGTTGAGTACAGAGCTCTTGAAGCAACTACTTGTGAACTGCAATGGCTCTTGTACCTCATGAATGATTTATAAATGAGATGCACAAGGACACATGTGATGTATTGTGATAATTAAAGTGTTTTACACATTGCACTCTACCATGTTTTTCATGAAAGGACAAAGCACTTGGAAATAGTTTGTCATATTGTGAGAGCAAACAAAGCAACTGTCTTATGAACCTCTGTCAAGTCCAAGGACCACCTGGTTGATTTTTTCACCAAGGCATTGCACCTTCAACCATTCAATGAACTTCTATCTAAGTTGTAATAGATATATACCAACCTTCAACTTGTGAAGGAAGGAAACAAACCGGTAATACAACCTCAGATACGAACTCAATAATGAAGGAAGTAACTATATGCCTTAATAATTATTATAATATGATAGTTAAATAATATTTTTAAATATAAAATATTCCAACAACTATAAATTATCTTTTAATTTTTTATATATTACAAGATGAGATTTTTTTAACAAAATCAGCTTAATCACATGATGATCCAACTCCATTGAACCGGAGGACAAGGTTTCGTGATTACTGAAGAAGATATTAGTTGACTCCACTTGTAGACAGTGTCATACTATACTTGTGTTTAAGGTAAGATTTGATAAAGGGATCCAACTCTCCATCCATGACAGAGGTGATATCTGGTGTTTCATGCCCTGTTCTTACATCCTTTACTAGTTTGTATGGATGGAAGACATAATTTCTTATTTGTTGTCCCCATTCAGCCTTCACTACATCCCCTCGAATCTGTTTAAATTCAGTTGCACGTTGCTCTTCAGCTATCACCAACAGCTTGGCTTTCAAACGGCTTAAAGCTTTTACCTTATTTGCTAGTTGGGATCTTTCCTCTGCACAAGTTTGGAGTTAAAACTTATAATAAAAGCAGCAACAGTAACACACTATAAATAATTATAGTGACGGTGGCAGATGCGATGATAATAGTAGGATTTGTTTATATCATAGTAGTAACAAGATAACATGCAACGAACATGGCAGAAACTCATAGAAGAGGTTATTTCAAATTGACTCAATAAGGTTGAGTAGAGAGAGGCAATAACTGAGGGAAGCTCCCATTCTTTTGAAATGGAAGCGGGGCAAAGGAGAAAGAAAAACCTGTGCAGCGAAGAGAGACACCAGTTGGGATATGTGTAATCCGAACGGCAGTTTCAACCTTGTTAACATTCTGACCTCCACTTCCACCTGCTCTCGAAAAACTAATCTCTAGATCCTCTTCGGGAATTTCAACATTCAGAGATTCTTCAGGAAGAAGGGGCATGATTTCAATACCAGAAAAGCTTGTCTGTTCAAATAATAAATGTTGTGTTTAAAAGAACAATTTGTGCATTTTATAATTAAAGGCATAGGACTAAGCATATTCAAAAGCTTCTCTATTTTTTCTTAAACAGATATCATAGCTATACAGTCTACCGCAGCACTTTTACTGGGTTTTTTCGAAACTGATTGTACAATCTGACATTCGGCTAAACAAAAAAGTTGGTTATTACCTGACGAAGACCTTTGGAATTAAAAGGGGATTGCCGAACAATGCGATGTGTCCCTTTCTCCCCAGACAAATACCCATACGCATAACGACCTTCAACTTCGATGGTGGCAGATTTTATTCCAGCTTCTTCTCCAAGAGATTTCTCAACCACTCTGGTTTTGTATCGATGTTTCTCACCCCATCTCACATACATCCTAAGAAGCATGTCGGCCCAGTCCTGCACTGGAAATGATAATTTTCATATAGAAGTTGAAATTGAATACTCAACTCAGCATCATCACCAAGTACTCAAATTCCAAGCAAAACAAAAAATAGGTTCTGCCCTCCTACCCGTATAATAATATACCAGACAACAAAAGTATGTTCCCTATAACAAGGAATGAGAGAAACATGTTCATTAAGCTATTTACCTGTGCATCGGTACCTCCAGCACCTGCTGTGACAGTGATAACAGCACCTTCTTTATCGTAAGGACCAGAAAGAAGTTGAGTCAGCTCAAACTGATCAACTGACTTATTCAGTTCTTTAATGAGACTAGAAGCTTCCTCATAAAGCCCTCTATCAACGGATTCCATTTCCTCTGTTAACATAACTATTGTTTCTGCATCCTCAACCTACATTCATCGTAATGATGAGCATAGTAGCACAAAACTGGTCCATTCAACACGAGCCTTTAAAAGAGAGAGATATACAATGACAGAAATGTATCTAACCTGAGATTTGTAGTCATTGAGCAATTTAATCTTATCTTTGACATCAGCCAGGGTCGAAAGAGTCTGTTGAGCTTTGGCTCGATCGTCCCAAAAGGAGCTACAAGATGCCTCCTCTTCCAAGCTGGCAGCTTCTTGCTCCAATAGTTGTAAACCAGATGATTCTCTAATCTCTTTCACACGCTGTGACGCAATTTCAACATCCTTCCTTAGGGTATAAAAATCTGCAACAAAGTGCTGATAATGCTACTTCAAAACAAACTAATCCATATTGAATTTAGTGACAAACATCTAACTAATTATGATGCAGCATAAGATTATACATGATAACACCAATTCACAAATCACAAATCTACAAGTACTTATTTAATTATTCATACCTTGAAGTGCGGAATCACTTGTATGAGTATCATCCCCTTCTTCTCCGATGCTCAATTGATTCCCCGGCGTCGTTGCAAACAGAACTATCGCCAAAAGCCAGAAACACAAAAGTAACTTCTCAAATCAGAGTTATAGCGAAACATAATCAGACAAGTATTATGATGAAATGCTAAGTAAATGTACCTGATGATGGAGCAAAATGAGACGGACGGCGGGAGAGGGTTGTGGTGCCGAAAGACAAGGAGGGAAAATGTAGCGAAGAAGAGGGAAAGTATGGCTGTTTGTAAGACCTATAGGTTTTGGTGGTTACGATGGTGTGGCAGCAGAGAGGCTGAGAAACAACCTCCATGGATTCGGAGGGTTTTATTCGTAAATTAGTTTTCCACGGTGAATGTGACTCCCTCCAAGGGAAAGAGTTTGAGAAAGATTTTGTCGCCTCGAGCAGAGACTCATTCGGTTTATGGATATGGTTAGTGTTCATGAGCGGTATAAATATCTATATAAATACTTTATCTTTAAATTTAACTGTGTTTCATTTTTACTTTTATTTTAGAGTATGAATATATAATTTTTTCAACTATTATATAAATTGACTAATCGGTTGTACTTTCATGTCAACGATTACATGCATGTAAATTGACTAATAGAATTTACAGTAGCAAAGTAAAATTAGTTAAAAACTAAAACAGTTAGTAAGTGTAACGGGTTACACTCTAAAAGTTTTTAATTTTATTTGTTAGTTCACTACAAGAAATGTTGTATATTGCTTGGGGTAAAACCCCAGACAAAAAAAATAATGTTGCTTGGGGTAAAGCCCCTCGCAATGCATAATTTAAAAAAAAAAACACAAAAAAAAACAACTGTGTGGGGAGTCCCCTCGCAAATAACAAAAAGAGAAAATTTTGAATTTTGAAAAAATTATTTGCGAGGGGCTACCCTTCCCTAATGTAAATGGCGTCAAAAAATTATTTTGTAGGTCAGATGGTACAGAATATTGCGAGGGGCACCCCCACACAATTTGAGTGGATAAAGTTACCGAGGGGCACCCCCACGCAAAATTCCAGCATGCGTTCCATCATTACTGCGTGTACAAGGTGTTGTTTCCCATTTACTGTGTGCAGCAATAATAATTTCTACCAAACCTACACGTTACAATTTCTCATTATATCATCCCCACTCCCCACACCCACTGCCAACTACTTCCTCTCTCTCTCATTTACAAAATTACTTCAAACTTGTTCTTTCTTCTTCTTCTTTCCTCTCTCCCATTTACAAAATTACTTCAAACTTCTTATTTCTTCTTCTTTCTTTATTATAAAAAACAACATATTTATTGATTTTCATGTTTGCATATCCATATTGGATATTATGTCCATTGAGTTTTATTTTCATGACTGCTAGAAAATGGTATGCTTAGTGCATGAGTTTTATTTCAATTTTTACTCAGAAATCTTAGATCATATAAAAGATATTTAATGCTAGTACAATATGCAGGTTTGACAAAGGTTCTTGGCTTCTTCCAGTATCATTGATACCATTGCTGGGTCCTGCTTTAAAGCCCCTCGCAAAATGAATTTGCGACCCCATGTTTTCCTAGGGGAGCGGTCCCCTCGCAAAATTTGTATTTGTGAGGGATTTTTGCCACTTGTGAGGGGTTTAGCCCCTGGCAAAATGGGTTTTTTCTTGTAGTGGTTAATTGCACATTATCTTGTATTATGTATAAATATTCTTTGGGTATCTCATAATAAAATAATCATTATTTTTCACCCTCAGTTACTCTCTCTAATTCTCTCACTCTCTCCACACTCAAATACTCAATAATAGTTCTCCAATCTTGTGGTTCTAAGTTCTAACATTTGGCATCAAGAGTCTGATTTGATCCACCAAACACTAAGTGTGCAACATGAACTCTATTTCTAATGAAAGAATCTTTGCAAACCTACTCATCCATTATGCGAAGAATTATGACAAATGATGCAAGCAAATTATGGTGTTATTTGGCTACCAAGATGTTCTTGAAATGATCAAGAACGATGTGAGTCCTCTTGTCGAAGGTGCAATTGTTGCATAACGAGCAACGCATAAGGAAGAAAAGAAGAAAGATTTCAAGGCGATGTTTTTAATCCATCAATGCGTTGATACAGATAATTTCAAGAAAATTGGTGATTGTGAATCATCAAAGCAATTATGGGAAATCTTGGAGAAGGTGCGCGTAAGGGGTGACAAGGAGAAGATTATGAGTTTAAAAACTCACAAAGGACAACTTGAGTTGATTCAAATGGAGGAGAACCAAACCACCAACAATTTCATGACGAGAATTACTCGATTGGTGAACCAAGTAAAACCATGTGGAGAAACGATCATTGAGCAGTATATTTTCGCGAAAATCTTACTTTCTTTAACGCCAAGATTTGACATTGTGGTTGTTGCGGTTGAGGAATCGAAGGATCTTGTGGCGATAGGCAAAGAGGAGTTGCAGGGCTCTCTTGAGGCACATGAGCTGCGAATGGGGGAAAGGAATTTTTATAAGGCAAAGGTGGCGATTTCTTTGCAAGCCCATTTCAATAAGAGAGACAATAAGGCGAAAGGAAAGTGTCCCATGAGCAAAGGAAAAGGAAAATTTTAGATCTTCGGTGAAAGAGAATCCCGAAATTCCAAGAATTTAACATTCCAAAAGGGTGAAAATAGTGGCAATAGAGTGGTATCAAATAACTATAGAGGCGACAATCTAAGGGGTGAAGGTGGAAGAAAAATGAAGGATTTGGTCTGTCAACTATGATCTCCATAGTATTCCCAGGATTCACTCTTTGCAACTCAATTCCATATCTCCATAAATTTGCATATTGCTTGTCTGCATCTCCTTCTATTATCTTCTTTTCTATGAGCGTTGCCTTCCATGCCCTAGCCACATTAATTCCAACAGAGTAATTTTGTCTCATGTCTTGAATAATGACACAAATCCTAATTGTCTCATATGTTTGCATCTTCTTCATTATTGTCGTGGCCACCCACCTAGAGTTTGCAGATCTGTTATCCAAAACTCTAGCACATGTATGGTTGTCTAATATAGTCTTATAGCATAAGTGTGCTTATGGCCCACTTTAGAGCATAACATTAAAAAAAATCATATTTGGCCCTGCATTCAACCCTTACCGTGTAGCTCTCATTTTTTCACAAAAGTAATTTCCCTACCATTCAATACTGACCACTCCCGTATTGCCTCTCTAAAGTCATCTATGAATCGAATTGTATACCTTGCTTAAATTTAAAATTATTACTCAATTACTATCTCCTAAACTTTTCAAACTTAGGCCCTTTATCTTCATCAGAAGCATCTGGATCAGAACTGTCTTACTCATCACTCACATATTCATCATCTTCTCATTACTTCTTCTTGGAACCACATAAAAACCCAACAATTATGGTACCCTCATTAATGGGTAAAATGACATCAAAACCATAAAATCCATCTAATATAGTAATGGTTCGTTCATCCTCAATATCACCCAACCATTCTACTCCCTCATCGCCACATTCATCCATCTCAGTAGTCTCATTTACACACCTAGGACCCTTACTGGGACTTCAATATTAGTTATATCATGTTCCACAAACATTTCACCATCTAATTGGGTCACACAAGCGTATGCGGAAAAATTGTAACAATCATCATTATTCCTAATATGAATATAGTTTTAATCTATTTCAAGAATCTTAGTCCATGTTCTATAGGTCCCTTCTATGTAACCCCACTCAGTCACCAACTTATGAAATCTAACCATTGGCCACTTGCCAATGTGTTGCCTAGAAACTAAAGTCAAGATACCGCCTCTGTAAATTGTAACCCCATCAACCAACCTTACAAATTCCCCTCTATGGTGGAACACAACATTGAAGACTTGCATATTAAGAAATTTCAAGTGGAAAATGATGAAAACCTTACAATTAACAACAATGGGAAAAAGAAGCATACAGTGAAAATACGAAAATGTTGGGTTTAATAAGCCTCTGCATCTTCTTCCTGATGTGTCTTCTCCGGTTGATCTGCTTCCTTTGATTATTTCGCTTCATTCGCTTGATTCGCATGTTTCGATTGCTTCGTCTTCTTCGATCTTTTCTTCGTCATCTTCAGTTACTACTTTAGGCTGCAAAACCATATGAATTAGGAACCCTAGGTTTTCAAGGGGGTAACTTAGAAATCAAGAATTTTATAAGTTAATTTTCATTTTGAATAGAAATAAATGATGCCCAGTCAACAAAACCTTATTGGCCACGTAGGACAATTAAAAGGAATCTTCAACCAAATTCTACATCAAGGTTCTTTTTGATGGAATCTGGAAAAGATAAGGGGGGATCATAAATTTTTGTAGGGGGGGGGGGGGGGGGTAAATCAAGACTCGCTACATTGGCAGGGGTAACATATATTTAACCCTAATTTTAAAAGTTGACAAATAATAAGAATTTGTATTAAATGAATAAGAATCAAATTAATAAGGACGGTCAAGGGAAATAACATACAATTATTCGAAATTGAATTTATATTATTAAAAAACTTCTGCGAAAATTGAAATTATTGATGAATGAAAAGTTATTTATGCTGCTAAGCACTCCTGAAGAAATAAGGTTCAATATATTCTAAAATTAAAATATTTTTGTATTTAAAAGGAAGCTGTAAATATAACAATATAACATTAGAAAGATTTATCAATTAAAGTAGAATAATATATAACTTATTCTTATCCTTAATCTTAAAACACTTATACAAAAAATTTCCGTTACAAAGAAGGAAAAGTTAAATCTTCAACCAATAATTTAGTAATAAAATAAAATTAATGAAAATTAATATAAACTAAATAAAAAATAACCATTTTAATTCAACTATTATTCATACATTTACTGCATTTCAACTTACTCGTAATAGTTGTACCTATATCCCAAGTTTATAACAACAACTACAACTAACTATCTGAATCATATATTGTAAATACGTGTGATCGGTCACCATTTTACACTCAATTTCATCATGAATTCGACACACGATCGTCATGTTTGGTAATACTTTGTGTTTATTTCTCAATGTTTTCTTTAATTTATCTAGTTGTAAGTTTATTTGTTTGAAGTTTGTTTTTGTGTCATTCTCATTGTCAATTAGGTGCTTTTAATCTCGTTTGGTAATGGTTTCAGGTTAGCTTCGGATTGATGGAAGATCGCATGACCAAGAGGTGTGCAAAAAGGAAGCAAGAAGCAAAAAGGAGCAGGGAGGCAGAAGCGGACACGGTCTGACCGTGTCGCATGACACGGCCGTGTCAGACCTCCTGAAGAAATACACCCCTAAGACCAGAAGCTGACACGGTCTGCCCGTGTCAAGTGACACGGCCGTGTCAGCTGTGCGGACAGAATTTCTGAATTTTGGTTTTTCCAATCTTTTTAAAGTCCATGGGCAATTTGGGTATTGCGGCGGAGATCTGAAAACCTAGAGGGATTAAAAGAGGATTGAGAGACAAGGAGAAAGAACTTTGGATCGTACGATAGAATTCCAGAGCAGAGAAAGATAGCTTCATCAAGGTGTTGGAAGACGAAGAGATTCAACGGTGGACACCATTGAAGATCCGAGTTCTCCTAATCTTTGTAAATGTCTAAACTTTGTGATTTTGGTTTCTTGAATATTATGAGAGGCTAAACCCCCCAATGCCAGGGGGTGTCCCTGATTTGCATTGTAATGACTCTGAATATCGTTGTTCTTTAATCAAGCTTTCGTATTTTGCAATTTGATTGTTTAATGTTTTTATTGCTTTCTTTGTCGGCAAAAAAGATTGATCCACGGTTAACAATCTGTAGGACTAAGGTTGTTAAGGTTTTTAAACAATTAAATCTTATTGTTATCACCTAGGCCTAGGGATACCGTAAGGTTGTTTGAAAAATTCTTGATTATTTACATCTTTGGTTACAAACCTTTGTTTCTAAGGACTTAGGCATTAGGATTGCAAACCAAAAGATTTTCACTAAGGACTTAGGAAAACACCCTTAAGAACAAATAGTTGCATCATATGAACTTGTTGAAGAGATCTTATTACAGAGTCATTGTAAGGCTGATCATACACCTACCTTGGCATTACTCTAAATTTATACACAAAAGCTATTTTACTTTCAGCTTATTTATTTGAATTTTATTATTCCAATATAAAAACCCCCATATGCTATTTTGTTTAATTGACTGGTTACAATAATTTATCTTTCCTACGCAATCCTCATGATCGATACTTGGGGTAAAACCCATTATTACTACCTCGGTGAAAATAGTACACTTGCTATTTTTCCGATCAAGTTTTTGGCGCCGTTGCCGGGGATTACCAAAATATAAGTTATTATTCAGTCAATTAAATCTTTATTGCTTTGCAATTAAAATTTTATTTCTTTTGCAAAAATTTGATTTTTATTTACTTATTTATTTTTATTGTTTACTCCCTACTAATAACTGTCTAACCTTGTATGCGAGGTAAGGCCTCAGCTGAACTTCTTTTTGACGCAGAACTCGAAAGATTATTGCGAGCACGACTCCGAGAAATTAAGCGGAAAAGACTGGCATCGAAAGAAGAATCACCTGTAGTTTCGGAATCAGAAGACGAAGAAGTAATATCTATTCAGTTCGAGCAGTCAGATTCTGAGCCTGAAACTATGGCAGCAGACCCACCTCCTCCAGAGAGACTTTTAGGAGATTATGGAAGAGCTAATGCACCGCTTGGAAGAATGACCATCGTGAATCAACCGGTCAACGTGTCACACTTCCAACTACATCCTTCAACTATCAGACAGTTAGAGAGCAAGTCGTTTGCGGGAAGAATCAATGAAGATGCAAATAAGCATTTACAGAGATTCCTCACCACAACAACATCATTAAAGATCGAAGGCCATTCTAAAGAAGCCAAGAGACTCGTGATGTTCCCATTCACTTTATCCGAAGACGCAGAAGAGTGGTTTTACTCACTTCCAGCTGGAAGCATCACAACATGGCAACAGATGGAAACAACTTTCCTCAATGAGTATTTCCCTGCATCAGTCTTTATTCGAAAAAGATATGATATTGTGAATTTCGAGCAGAAAGAAGGGGAATCACTGGGAGGTGCATATAAAAGGTTCAAGAGGTGTTTGGTTGCTTGTCCTACTCATAACATGGACCCAACCGAACAAATGCAAACTTTTGTTAATGGTCTCCGACTTAAGACAAAACAGCTTATTGATACTGCTGCCGGTGGGTCAACAAATTTTTCAACAGCCACTGGTATCAAGAGAATCATAGAAGCTATTGCCGCTAATGAGCACATTGAGTTATATGACCGTGCAATGAGCCAAACGGAAGGTAAAATTGATTTGAAGCTTGCTGATCAAGTGGTTAAAATGGAAGAACAAATTGCTGCTGAAGTAGAAAGAAGATTGAAGAAGATGAATATATGTGAACAGAAAGTAGCACAAGTTGAGCCAGTCGCCTCAGTTGTTTGTGAAATATGTAGTGGACCGCATTTTGCGATGCATTGTGTGGCAACGTAAGAACAAGTGGAGCAGATTCATATGTTGAGGCAAAATAATCCATATGCCAATACATATAATCCAGGTTGGAAAAATCATCCTAATTTTGCCTGGAAGGACCAACAAGGAAACGTTCAAAAGCAAGGACCAACCCAATTTCAATCACCAATTCAGTCACAACAATATAGACCTCCTCAACACTTCCCTTACCAACAACAATTTCAACACCACCCGCAACAGTTCCAATCTCAAGCGCCTCAACAATTTCAACAACAAGTACCAAAGAAAGCAGATTGGGAAATCGCTATGGAAAAGATGGTCGCTCAAAATTCTCAATTCCAAGAGGAAACAAGGAGCAATCCTAGGAACACAGGAGCTTCAATCAAAAATCTGGAAATTCAAATGAGTCAGATGGCACAACAAATGGCCAACACTCAACCATAGGGTGCTTTACCAAGTGCTACGGTCACTAATCCCAGAGACAATAATCATGTGAATGTTGTGACAACAAGGAGCAATAAATCGAAAGAAACACATGAGAAGAACTCTGATGAAGAGGATTTGCTGATTGAAGTGGATGTGGAGATTAGAGAAAATGAGGTAGTAAGGAAAGAGGTCACGGGTGAAGAAGGTGTAGTCAAAGAAAAAGTTACTACACCAAAACCAGCGGTTAAACTTCCGTTCCCTACAAGGAATAAGAAGAAAGAACAACATGAGAAAAACTTCGAGAAGTTCTTAGAGATGTTCAAGAAACTTGAGCTAAATATTCCATTCTTAGAGGCACTGGAGCAAATGCCTACCTATGCGAAGTTCATGAAAGATATCATTTCAAAGAAGCGAACAATCGACAGCGAC
Source organism: Vicia villosa (assembly GCF_029867415.1). NCBI lineage: Eukaryota > Viridiplantae > Streptophyta > Magnoliopsida > Fabales > Fabaceae > Vicia > Vicia villosa. Next base: position 116,623 of record NW_026705256.1, read on the forward strand.
CCGGTTATTCTAACTGAAACTTGTAGTGCTATTTTGCAGGGAATGAAGATCCCAGTTAAAAAGAGAGATCGAGGTTCAGTAACGATTCCATGCACAATTGGTGATAGGTCTTTAAAGAAAGCTCTGATCGATTTGGGAGCAAGTGTGAGTCTTATGCCATTATCCATTTACAAAAGATTGGGAATAGGTAAAGTACAGGATACACGAATGACACTTCAGTTTGCTGACCAATCCGTTAAAAGACCCTACGGAGTGGTAGAAGATGTGTTGGTAAAAATCGACAAGTTCGTATTTCCGGTGGATTTTGTTATTCTAGAGATGCCCGAAGATGAGGAGATACCAATTATTTTGGGAAGACCATTTCTAGAGACCGGGAGATGTTTGATCGACATAGAAGAAGGTACAATGACTTTGAAAGTTTATGATGAAGAATTGAAGATTAATGTGCGAAACACTATGAAGTACAAGGATGATGTTGCTACGAGTCAACACATTGAGGTGATTGAGCAAATTTGTGATGAAGAAAACTCTTTGACAAAACAGAAGTTACCCTTGGAGAGAGTTTTGAGTCTATCAATCTTCAAAGAGGAGGAGGTAATTGATGAAAAAGATAGTGAAGTGTTAGCCATGATGGAAACATCATTTGTCAAAGATTCTCGCCACAATCGATAGGAGGATCTAAGGCAACCGTTAGTGGAAGACAGTAAAGATGAACCAAAGAAGGGGGCTGAACTAAAACAATTACTGGAGAACCTCAAATACGTCTTTTTAGACACTGAAAGTAAGTGCCCGGCTATCATAAATTCTCACCTTGAATTCCTTCAAGAAGATAAGCTTGTCAGAGTCCTTAAAAAGCATAAAAGTGCCCTTGGATGGTCAATTGAAGACTTGAAAGGAATAAGTCCAACACTTTGCATGCACAAAATCTTAATGGAAGATGATCACAAATCGGTTGTCCAACCTCAACGACGACTAAATCCAGCAATGAAGGAGGTGGTTAGAAAGGAGGTGGTAAAACTTTTGGACGCCAGGATGATCTACCCAATATCTGACAGTTCATGGGTGAGTCCAGTGCATGTGGTGCCAAAGAAAGGTGGAACTACCGTTGTTAAGAATGAAAAGAATGAGTTGATTCCCACAAGGGCAGTTACAGGGTGGAGAGTCTGTATTGACTACCGAAGACTAAATCAAGCAACAAGAAAAGATCACTTCCCGCTGCCTTTCATCGACCAAATGTTAGAAAGGTTGGCGGGTCATGACTACTATTGTTTCCTCGATGGCTACTCGGGATATAATCAGATAGCTGTTGCACCAGAGAACCAAGAGAAGACCGCTTTTACATGCCCTTTTGGTATTTTTGCCTACAGAAGAATGCCATTCGGGTTATGTAATGCACCAGCCACATTTCAACGATGCATGCAATCTGTGGACCTCCGTTTTTCGGGCCATACCTCTGAGCGGGAGAGATACGTGAACTGACTCTTTTTTATCGCTTATGCTTTCGCATTTTTGAAAATTCACAGAGTCGCCACCGACCTTTTATTTTATCCAATTAAGGAAAGGTTTATAAAAGAAACAGAAAAAAGACCTTTAAGAAATTCTGGGTAAGGGGGTAGGTTATACAAAGGGAAGGTGTTAGCACCCTTTGTATCCATGGTTATCCATGGGCTCTTAAGTTTGCTTAGCTCACTTGTTTTTCGATCACTTTTCAATTGCTTTAGAATGCTCATATGTGGTTTCAAATACCTTTGTAAATTGAATTTGTAATGATCCTTGTGCGGATGTATACAAAATGTTTGTTTATCTTTCGAAAGATGTTTTGAAAAGAACGTTAACTTTGTAATGATCTGTGTTTGGATGTATACAAAATATTGTCTTTTTGGAAAGTTTTGTTTTGAAAAACAACAGTGTATGAGAATTTTGTTTGTTTTGATTTGAGCAAGCAAACTAGGAGGTCTACCCTGAGTTGTAAGGTCTTTATCCTATTTCCTTTAAAAATCTATCATTTCACCGGATACAAACAAAAGGTTCGATTTTGTACTCGAAACAGTAGAATTTTGACTTTGATTTTGAAAAGAATGAGAAGGGATTACCTTAAAAGGTGCAAGTGTGATTGTGATTGGATTCAGATATTTTATCTTTGAAGTTAGTGATCTAACGGTTCAATTTTATCTTTGACATACACGCAGTTTATATTTGCTGGAAATTAAAATGTGGAAATGTAAAGTGCGGAAAGTAAATCTACGCTATTACATCGATTGTGCAGGAAATGTAAACTAAGCCTATTTACATGATTTTGACAACCTATACATTTATCTAGGAATTTAAATTGCAATAAGATAAATAGAGAAATGCATGTTTTTGGTTTTTTTTGATGATTGATTTTAATTTAAAATTAATGCATAATTAATTAAATTAAAATGAGAAAAAGAAAATAAATTTAAACCTAGAAATTAAGCTTAAAAATATGTTCAAATGTGCTTGTTAATTAATTTTAAAACAAAACTAATTTTTTTTGGAATTTTTGAAATTGATTTGAAGTTTATTAAGTTAATTAAGACATAATTATGCAAATAATTATACAAATAATTAAAATTTAAAGAGAAAATTATTCACAATATGTACAAAATTAGTCTATAATATATAAACAATATTTTATATAAAGAACAATTTTTTTTTAATGATTTTTTGATTGGTTAGAATAATTAAAAAGCAAATATATAAATATATATTAATTAATTATGCAAAATATTGAAATTATGAAGAAAAATAAAATATTATTTTAGAAACTTAAAAATATTTTTTGTGTATTTTTTGGATTTTTGAAACTATTTTTAATTAATTTTGCAAAGAAATTAAAATAAAAATAGAAATATATAATTAATGATCCAGTGTGGTATTTAAATAAAGTCCATGGTATAGGGCTTCATTCTGATGCGTTGGATGAATTAATAAATGAGATCTGATGGCTCAGATTGTGAGGGTCCACCACTTGTGACACGCCTGCAAACACTGAAACCAAAGGTTAATTTAAAAAAAAACGCGCGCGCGCTGTCCAATGAGGTGAGGACACCTCATCGTCTTCAACCTCTCGCCAGGACCTTTAATAGCGCTTTTATGAAAAAAGCGCTGTAATTGATGAGCTTCAGACCTGCAAAATAGCGAATAGGGGTAAACCTGAAAAGAAATTTGGCGCGATATGTCCATTCGATTCGTCTTGTTCCACTGAATTCAACCATGCTCTTAATTTGTTCTGATTTTGGCTCTAACTAAAAACCCTAAATTTGAGCTGGAAAACCCTAAAATGGTAGATTCGTATACAAGCATCCAAAGCTCAATTAAACTTCCAGAAACGATCTACACACCACACTAAGTTCAAATATATATCTACATCTTGCTAGATATGCGTGTGTTATGAGATATAAGTTGGTTTTAGTTTGAACAAACCGTGAGGTATAATGGATGATTCTGAGTGCTTCAAGGCTTGAAACTGATTGGGATATGTTCAATGATGATTGAGGATTGTATTTAAGTGTTTAGTTTGAACTGAAACGAGCTAGAAATTAAAATTCGAATTTTAAATTTCTTTGAAAAATTCAAGTTGTTACAAATATGTTACAAGCATTCTACTGGCTATGAACTCGTGTCTCTCTTATTGCTGAAGTATGATAGCTCTTTTATAGGCCAAGAGTTGCTTGGAAGTGAAGCTAAGAAGCATTCATTAGCTTTGTGGAATCTTGACTTTTTCAACATGAGTAGCTTTGCATTTAAGCCACCATGGCTTGATTTTCCACCCTCCTTCTGTTTGTACTTGGCTTGGGGCCGAGTTGAATGATTCTCTTGATGAGTCATGCTTGGTTTGTAAGCTATTCTTTATCCATCCATTTTTCTTTTTTAATTTAATCTTATATGAGATAAAATAAAGCCAAAAATGGATAAAAATGGTATGGGCTTAGTCTTGGTCGTGGGAGGCCCATAATATCATGGAAATGATGTTTGAACCATGAAAACTTGGTCCCATTTGGAAAAAATACATTTTTGAGCAATGTTGGTTTCATGCATTTTCCCAAAATTTAGCCAACTTCAACAAGGTGTAAATCCCTCAATTTTTGTCATATGAAGGAGTTCTTGCACTTTTTGAAAACCTCAAAGAGTCCTCTAACCAATGTCTTTGGTCTCATGTCAAAATGATTTTTGATGCTCCTTGTGTGTCCTTTTGAAAAAAGTGTCTTTTTGTTGACTTTGAAAATGACCTGTAATGTCTTTGGTCTTATTTTTCAAATGGTGAATGCAATGACCATGGGATCAATTGAATTTGAAAGATAATTGAATTTCCTTCAAAATGAGCTTTGGTTTGAATTTTTTGGATGAAGGATGAGAGAGTTATGATCAGTCAAAGTTGAGTTGACTTTTCAGGCAAAAACCCTAATTTTGAATCTTAGGGTTTTGTTGATTTTTGATCTTTCCTTGATGAATTATGATCATCCAATGATCAAATGATGAATCGTTTGACAAAATATGGACTTTGACAAAAAATTTCATTTTTGACTGTCTGTTGACTTTTTGGTCAAACGGGTCATCTGTTGACTGTTTGAGCTGCTGACGGTGCGTCTGAGTGAATTGAAGTTTGAAAGTTTGTATGATGGTACTTTGAGATATATGGATGTGCATGAAATCCATTTGAGGTCTCAAAAACTTGTTTCTCCTGTAAAAACAAGAAAACCCTAGTCAGGGACTGTTTGTGTAGGAGACAGTTAAGCGTACCTGATTTTTGTGCAGTGTTGAGTCTCTGCTAATCGCGTGATATTCAGAAGACTTCTAGAACAAAAATCTTGGAATTTTGAATTGTAAAAGATTGATTTGATTGATGGTACAAAACACTGAGAATTGTACTGCCAGCAGTTTGACTGTCGACTGACTGTTACCAGTACAGTCTGAGTTTCCTGATTCTGCGCCTGCAAAAAGATTTAACTCTGTACCAATTGTGTCAGTACTATTTATCTGTAAATAAATAAATAGCATGTGTGAAGTAATAAACAGTATTTGGCGTTTGCGTAAGAATAAATTCAACTGCAAGCCAAATTACTGTATAAGAAAAATTCTAAAAACTAAGTATTTCATATGTCAGGATATTTGTTGAAATAAAAATCCATGATTATATGAAACTCTTAATTTTCAGATTGGAGTTTTCTTAAAAAAGATGCGGGCAAATTTTGGGGTATAACACAATCCATTTTTTTCGATATGCTTGAGAAGCATATGGAAGTTTTCATGGATGACTTCTCGATTTTTGGTAAGTCTTTTGATAATTGCTTAACTAACCTTGCTATTGTTTTAGAAAGATGCCAACAGACCAACTTAATCCTCAATTGGGAGAAGAGTCACTTCATGGTGCGTGAAGGTATAGTCTTGGGCCACAAAATTTCTCATAAGGGAATAGAAGTTGATCAAGCCAAGATAGAGGTCATTGCAAAATTGCCTCCTCCCCTGAATGAAAAAGGTATCCGAAGTTTCTTAGGGCATGCGGGTTTTTACCGTAGGTTCATAAGAGATTTCTCAAAAATAGCAGAACCTTTAACTACACTTTTAGTTAAGGACAAAGCTTTTAATTTTGACAAAGAATGTGCCGTAGCATTTGATACACTAAAGCAAAAATTAGTGTCGGCACCAATTGTTGTAGCCCCGGATTGGTCTCTACCTTTTGAGATCATGTGTGATGCAAGTGATATTGCAGTGGGGGCGGTTTTGGGACAGTGTAGAGAAAAATTGTTACATGTTATTTACTACGCTAGTCATGTGTTGAACCCTGCACAGATGAACTATGCAACTACTGAAAAGGAGTTGTTAGCGGTTGTTTATGCCTTTGATAAATTCAGGCAATATCTGTTGGGTTCTAGAGTCATTGTTTATACTGACCATGCTGCCTTGAAGTATCTTTTTGCTAAACAGGACTCTAAGCCAAGACTGCTAAGATGGATCCTACTCCTTCAAGAGTTTGATGTAGAAATTCGTGACAAGAAAGGATCTGAGAACACTGTGGCAGATCACTTGTCTCGAATGTCACTAATTGAAGAGATAGAAGCCACACGCCCAATAAAGGATGAGTTCGCAGATGAACATATCCTCGCTGTTATTGGTGTACCTTGGTTCGCCGACTATGCGAACTATTTGGTAGGTGGTATTATCCCTGATGATTTTGACTATAACCGTAGAAAAAAGTTTTTACATGATTGCAGGTTCTACTTGTGGGATGATCCTTGCCTGTACAAGAAAGGTCTCGATGGTTTGATTAGAAGATGTGTACCAGAAGAGGAACAACGAGATGTGCTGAAAGCATGCCATGACTCAGAATACGGAGGACATTTTAGTGGTGATAGAACAACTGCAAAGGTCCTACAATCTGGTTTATATTGGCCCACACTATTCAAAGACGCTCAAAGCATTGTGAAAGAATGCGACAGGTGTCAGAGAACGGGGAATATCTCAAAAAGAAATCAGATGCCTCAGAAGGGTATTCTTGAAGTGGAGTTGTTTGATGTGTGGGGTATTGATTTCATGGGACCTTTTCCACCATCATATGGGAAGAACTACATCCTTGTAGCGGTGGACTACGTCTCTAAATGGGTTGAAGCAGTTGCTCTTCCTATAAATGATGCCAAAGTGGTGGTGAATTTCCTCAAGAACAACATATTCTCCAGATTCGGTGTCCCTCGAACACTCATAAGCGATGAAGGTACTCATTTCTTGAATAAGTTGATGGAGAATCTGCTGAAGAAGTATAATGTGAAGCACAAGATTGCAACAGCTTACCACCCTCAGACTAGTGGTCAAGTAGAGGTGTCGAACAGACAAATGAAGCAGATTCTCGAAAAGACTGTTAGCACCTCAAGAAAAGATTGGGCTGTGAAGCTTGACGATGCATTATGGGCATACAGGACTGCATTCAAAACACCCATAGGCATGTCACCCTATCAGTTGGTTTATGGCAAAGCTTGCCATTTGCCACTCGAGCTTGAACACAAGGCATTTTGGGCTTCTAAATTCCTCAACTATGATATTGTAAAAGCCGGTGAATCCCGTATCCTTCAACTACATGAGTTAGAGGAATTTCGAGATCAAGCTTATGAAAATGCTAAGATGTACAAAGAACAAACAAAGAAGTGGCACGATCAAAGGATCATCAAGAACGATTTTTGGGAAGGACAACTAGTGTTATTGTTTAACTCGAGGCTGAAGCTGTTTCCTGGAAAATTGAAGTCAAGATGGTCAGGGCCGTTTGTTGTACACAAAGTTTTCCCACATGGTGCGATTGAAATTAAAAACCAAGCCACTGGGGATATATTCAAAGTAAATGGACAGAGGTTGAAGCCCTACTATGCTGGGCAGGAAGTTAGATCAATTGAACATGTGCGTCTCACTTAATGAGGGAGACGTCCGTCGAGCCATGCGACGTTAAACGAAGCGCTGAATGGGAGGCAACCCACTATTTTTGTTATTTGACAGTTTGCTTTGTTTATTGTTTTTGTTTTGTAGGTTGTTTTTGAAGCACGGCTATCGAGGAGTGAAAAGAGCAGAAAACTCAAAACGGAGAAATTTTTTTGAACGCAGTGCCTGACACGGTCTGGCCGTGCTGGCAGATACGGCCGTGTCACCCTGGTCCAGAATTTTGAAAGAGAAAGCTGGTATTCCAGACCCGGACACGGTCTGACCGTGTCACCTGACACGGCCGTGTCATCTGGGTTTATTTTTTCAGAAAAAGCATGGGATTTTCAGACTCGGACACGGTCTGACCGTGTCACCTGACACGGTCGTGTCAGCGAGTCAGATTTTAAAATTTTTTAAATTTTGCTTGTGGGTCCCGCGCGCCCCACCTCTCTAAACCCTACTTTTCCCTTCTCTTTCTTCACTTTTTCTCTTTCTTCCTCTCTCTCTCTTCTTCTTCTCCAACAACAACCTACCTCCTCCATTAACCCTCCAACAAAAACCTTCATCCACCTCTCCAAATATTCGTTTTTTCCCCCACACCCACTTCACAAAAAGTGCTCCACTCACCGTTCTTCATCCACCTACGGTGGCCGTTTTCACTAATTCGACTTTTGAGTTTTTGTGAATTTTTCAGGTACCCAAAATGCCCCCGAAGAATGCTTCTAGACGAAGGCCAGCCGAGGATGGACCTTCGAGACCTCCAACTCGACCACGGAGGAATGCTGAACCGGTGGCTGAGCCGAGTAACGAGAATGCGCATGGGTTCACCTTCACTCACCCCGCCCATGAAGTCCGGTATGCAAAACATAAGAGCCGACGGTTGATTCCGAACAGGTATATGTGTCCCTCTACTTTAGCTGAATTGGGTTTGTCTGAGGATGTTCATAGACTGTTGAGTAAAATAGGGCTGTTAAATTTTATGCTGCGTACAACACCCACTTATGAACAGATAACATTGGAGTTCTTGAGTACGGTGGAGTACGAGGTCCATACGGACTGGGAAAGAAGACTCCCTATGTGTACCGGTGCAATCACTTTTCAATTGTTTCAGACTCAGCACCGGTTAACTCTAGAGGAATTAGGTGCTATCCTTGGTATATCCGCTGATGAACCGGGAAAATTGCCTAGTGATTTTGAACCAGGAAGGTTTTGGGGTAAGATCACAGGAACTGAATATATCGCTAAAGACGCGAAAGCTTCCCGGATTCATAATCCATGTTTTCGTTATGTGCAAAAATGCCTGGCTTATTCTATGTTTGGCAGGGGTGATAGTCAGGGCGTTATCTCGCAAACTGAACTTTTTCTGATGTCTTCTATGATTTCGGAGACTCCGGTTAATGTGGCGGCTTTTGTGGCTGCACATTTAAGCAAAGTGGGAAAAGCAGTTTCTGGCGACATTTGTGTTGGGGGTATCATCACTCAAATAGTTAGATTCCTCGGCTATGACCCGGTGGAGCACCATCATGAGCCCGTCGCAGGTATGACTAAATTAGATATGCTTGCTTTGATTAACCAACTTGTGATACAGATGAATGGAACTACTTATGAGTACAAAGTTGGGAAAACGGTGGTCATGACTCTTCCAAACCCTGACCGAACATCCACCCTCAGCGAGGAGAATTGGCGCTATCGGGAGATTTTTAGGAGCAATTATCAGTTTCAGCGGAATGAAGAGAGTGAACACCTACAAGGAGAGACAGGTCAATCATCACAAGGTGGTAACCAATCTTCATCTTTCACAAGTGAAGAATGGACTTGGATACACGGCGAATTCGCCGATCTCAGAGGTGAGCAAGCGCGCCAAGGTCTGGAGTTGCACCGTCAAGGGGCTGAACAAACCCGTCAAGACGTGATGATGACGGAGATGCATAGCATGATGCAACAATTGATGTTGCATTTCCCCCCTCCTCCTCAGTAGGATGTTCGGTAAGTCCTCTCCGGCGAGTACGAAAACATTGGGGACAATGTTTAGTGCAAGTGGGGGAGGGATTTTATCAGTATTGTTTTCTTGTTTTAGTATTTCATTTTAATTTGTTTTTTTGTCTGATGTTTTCTTTCTAGTTGTATCAAAAGTGTAACAGGATGAAGATTGGTGTCGAAGGCATAAGTTGATGAGTGGTGAATGGAAGGACGCCACAACCAAAAGCTAATGTCTCAAGGCACTTTGGAAGTAGATGTAGCCAAAAGAATGTCGGACGCAACGTTGTGAACGGAATTGAGCAGTTGAGGGACGAAATCAAGCCGGAAAGAGAAGTCACACGACATGGAGGGTGTGCGGAAGCTGCAAACTTGACCTACCTGGTGAGGATTATAAAAGGCCAAACACTTACAGAGATCACCATAAGAGTAAAATCAGGTATGTCGTTATCTCCCTAATTTTGCGTTTGTCCTACCAACATAATACAATTGTGAAGTCACACAAGAGGCAGTTGTTTTTTTTTCCCTGTCCTTATTTTTCCGTTTTTGCTGTTTGGTTATTGTAATCATATCCCTCGTTTACCCCGTTGAGCCATTCCCCCTTGTTTTGTTTTGTTTTGATATATCCATCCGTCATGATCACAATTTCCGGGTAGCACTTATCGTTATTTTTCTCAAAACCGTGTAAAAATTGTAAGTTTGGGGTGGTCCATATGTATGAATAAAAGTAAAAGGGCAAGTGCAGAAAAATAAACAAAAGAAAAAAAAAGAGAAGTGGGTTAACCACAAAAAAAAAAAAGAAGAGAAAAAGAAAAAGGAGTTTAATACACTTGCCCAAAAAGAAATGAAAGATTCTGCGATTCTAATTTCAATGAAAACAGAGAGTCTAAGAAGAAAACCCCCACACATACATAAAAAAAACCGAGAAAAGTAACATAAGTGCAGAAAAGCCCATTGTGTATCCTTTCATTGTTTATCCAACCTTCACCTCAGCCCCATTATAACCCTAAAAGCCCTCAAATTGTGTGATTCCGTTTTGTGTAGTGGAAGTAGGATGTTCGCAAAGTCAAGGGTTGATATCGCATATTATGATCTGAGCGAAAAACACTTTAACCACGAGAGAATTTGTGAGGAGTGTGACAAGTTTGCAAGTGAAACACATCTTGATATGAAGTGTGATGGGCAACAAGGCGCGATAATTTCCAAAAGCTGACTCAAGGAAGAGATCCAAGTTGCAAAGGATATTGGCTATGTTGTGGCACAAAAGGAAATTCAAGGTGACCTTTGTTTGTTCGCTCGCATCGCTTGAGGACAAGCAATGAGATAAGTTTGGGGTTGTGATCGGTCACCATTTTACACTCAATTTCATCATGAATTCGACACACGATCGTCATGTTTGGTAACACTTTGTGTTTATTTCCCAATGTTTTCTTTAATTTATCTAGTTGTAAGTTTATTTGTTTGAAGTTTGTTTTTGTGTCATTCTCATTGTCAATTAGGTGCTTTTAATCTCGTTTGGTAATGGTTTCAGGTTAGCTTCGGATTGATGGAAGATTGCATGACCAAGAGGTGTGCAAAAAGGAAGCAAGAAGCAAAAAGGAGCAAGGAGGCAGAAGCGGACACGGTCTGACCGTGTCGCCTGACACGGCTGTGTCAGACCTCCTGAAGAAATACACCCCTAAGACCAGAAGCTGACACGGTCTGCCCGTGTCAAGTGACACGACCGTGTCAGCTGTGCGGACAGAATTTCTGAATTTTGGTTTTTCCAATCTTTTTAAAGTCCAGGGGCAGTTTGGGTATTGCGGCGGAGATCTGAAAACCTAGAGGGATTAAAAGAGGATTGAGAGACAAGGAGAAGGAACTTTGGATCGTACGATAGAATTCCAAAGCAGAGAAAGATAGCTTCATCAAGGTGTTGGAAGACGAAGAGATTCAACGGTGGACACCATTGAAGATCCGAGTTCTCCTAATCTTTGTAAATGTCTAAACTTTGTGATTTTTGTTTCTTGAATATTATGAGAGGCTAAACCCCCCAATGCCAGGGGGGTGTCCCTGATTTGCATTGTAATGACTCTGAATATCGTTGTTCTTTAATCAAGCTTTCGTATTTTGCAATTTGATTGTTTAATGTTTTTATTGCTTTCTTTGTCGGCAAAACAAGATTGATCCACGGTTAACAATCTGTAGGACTAAGGTTGTTAAGGTTTTTAAACAATTAAATCTTATTGTTATCACCTAGGCCTAGGGATACCGTAAGGTTATTTGAAAAATTCTTGATTATTTACATCTTTGGCTTACAAAACTTTGTTTCTAAGGACTTAGGCATTAGGATTGCAAACCAAAAGGTTTTCACTAAGGACTTAGGAAAACACCCTTAAGAACAAATAGTTGCATCATATGAACTTGTTGAAGAGATCTTATTACAGAGTCATTATAAGGTTGATCATACACCTACCTTGGCATTACTCTAAATTTATACACAAAAGCTATTTTACTTTCAGCTTATTTATTTGAATTTTATTATTCCAATATAAAAACCCCCATATGCTATTTTGTTTAATTGACTGGTTACAATAATTTATCTTTCCTACGCAATCCTCGTGATCGATACTTGGGGTAAAACCCATTATTACCACCTCGATGAAAATAGTACACTTGCTATTTTTCCGATCAACGTGATATTGAGTTTGATGAGATAACAATACTCTCCTTTAATGTATTTCTTCTTTCACCTGCACGCCAAACATAAGACGAATAACCTTCAAAGGCATAAGTGATATATATGTTTGACCATGGAGTCGTGCCAACAGGACATAATCAACAACTTTGCCTCAAAGCTAAACACATTACATGTGATGCGCCATTTGCAATTGATAAAAACGTGTGTGGTCCTAATCCATCATCTTCCATTAAACAATTGACTTCAATAGGGCGTGGTTGTTTTTCTGGTAGTCCAAGAACGCCCAATTACGAATCTGTGGCTTTTCCCCATTGTATAACTTTCCTTTATCTGTTCAGAACCAAAATGTGCTCTTAAAACATGCACTCAATTAACTTGAGAAATTTTAAAAAATAAATAAAAGCAAGATAAATCAATATTGAAACACTAAAAATGATAGATTTAAAACTATAACTAATGTATAAAAAAGTCATATAAGTAGCAAAAGGATAGAGTAAAGAACCTGTTTCATTTGAAAAGTGAATAACACATTGCAGTATGTTACGCGTGCAACCTCGTTATATTGAAGAACAAAAATGGACGGACACCACTTCTTTAGTTTCCATCCATAACCATCCCTTACATATCCTTCAATGTAGGGGAGACAAACGGGCATGCCCGCCCCGCAAAAGCCCGCGGAAAAATGGGGCGGGGCGGGCATATTTGAGAGTGCGGGTCTAAAACCTTGCCCCGCCCCGCAAAAAAGTGAGGGCGGGCGGGGAAAGCCCGCGGGCATTGAAAATTTAGGCCTAAAAATAGTAAAATTTTATAAAAAAAGCTCGTGCCCACAAAAGCCCGCAAAAAATGGGGTGGGGCGGGGCAGGCACATTAAGGGGAGCGGGCCTAAAACCTTGCCCCGCCCCGTGAAAAAGTGCGGGTAAAACGGGCTTTCCCCGCGGGCCGAGCCCGTTTTGCCACCCTTACTTCCATGTTTCTTATACGACATGGTTTTGGAAGTATATTTATCGGCTGAAATTCAATGACGATTCATTAAGTTAGAATTCATCAGAAAAGTTAAATTAACTAAAAATATGTTAAATTACGCTTACTTTAGGCCTGATTCCATCGTTCCGCCAATTTGATTCAGGTGCCATATGATGGCTAGTACAACCATTTGAGTTGTAATTCATAAATGCTTGACTATTGCTACCTTTACAACTTGAATTGGGAGCGGTAAACACAACAAATAGGCAATGAAACATACCTAGCAACTTCAATCTCGGTGTCAAACAAAACCCAATCAACATACCTAGTAAATCAAATCAAACTAATCTAATTAATAGTTACTATCATATACAGATAAAAAATAGCATGAAAAATTGGAAAATACTTCTCCAAAAACTCAAAGATCCAAAATAGAAAATCACAGAAAACAAAATCAATAGGGTATGAGTAGTTATTTAACAGTGAAAATTTTTAGTACTCTTGATCACTGATGAACACATAAACCGTGCTCTCATCACCATTCCATTTCAATCTTTTTAAATAAGATAGAAATGAATATATTAGATCTACACAAAAAGTTTATGTTTGCACTTACATTTTCGATATTTTTTTACTATCCATATTCATCTACAATTGATCTACAATCTAAAAAACATATTAGAGAAAAATGAAAAGTCATAAAAAAAATTTTAAAAATGATACATCTAGACATAGTCATAGTTCAAAACCTTCATTCCTCCCCTAGAAAACCACTCTAATTTAAATCTTTTACACCTCTCTAATTTTTCAAATTGGAAAAAAAATATAGACATCAGATTGACTTCACTCTAATGTGAATCTTGTTCAAATCAAGAAAAATAATATACACATCAGATCGATCCAAATATGTTAAAAAATAAAAACAGTGGCGGATCTAGAATATTTATAAGGTGGGGGCAAAAAAAAATTAATAAGAAAAATTAAATGATAGAAAAAAATGTAATTTTAATGAATTATAGTTGTTATTTATGCATTTGTTTTTTAGTGTGAATGTAATATTTTATATTATCAATATTATATAATATATCTTTTTTGTATATGAACAAAATACATACATTTTTTATGCATGTAAAATTTAACTAATTATCAATTTTTTTAAAGTAATTAGAATTAAAAAAAATATTTGGAGAAATATCTTACTCTCTTGATTAACAATATATTTTTTACAAATATTTTTTTTGGATAACATAATATTTTTTCTTCTCTTTGGCATCAACTAATATATTTTTTAAATAATATTTTAATTATCTTCTTTCTTTTGCATGAATAATCTTAACACTGTGATCCATTTTTTCAATTAATATTTCAAAATAAAATATATTTAAATTTAAAATATTACAAAATATAAAACTAATAATATATCTAAAAAGAAAATCTAAAATAAACAATAGAATAAATTTGTAAAATAACAAATGTTAAAGTGAGTTTAAAAAGAAGTGTAATAGATTGTCTCACTCCATATAGCTAGTGGGTGCAACTTAATTGTAATTAATAAAAAAGAAGAGATAAATATATAAAATTAATAAGTGGCTATGATTCTTGTGGGGGCAAGAGCCCCCAATCCCAACCATGTGAATCCGCCCCTGAATAAAAATATTGAAAATCAAAGATCCAAAATAGAAAACTACATAAAAAATCAATAGGGTATGAGTAATTTCTTACCAATGACAATTTTTAGTACTCTTGATCAGTGATGAACACATAAATCGTGCTCTTATCACCATTCCATTCTAATATTTTAAATAAGATAGAAATGAATATATTATATCTACATATAAAGTTTATGTTTGTAAATCTAAAAAAATAAAAAATGATACTAATCAAACCCATTAGAAGGATTAGAGAGATGAAGAAATGATTACACTTGGGTTGCTTGGTGTTTCTCCTGTTGCAGTTGAATCAACAGATTTGGAAGCCGGAATGTCCAAATAAGTGATTCCTTGTATCAAAATTATAGTTTTTTCATGTCATAAACTTTGGAGTTACAATGATAAATAAGA
The DNA here is from genome assembly GCF_029867415.1 of Vicia villosa. Lineage (NCBI taxonomy): Eukaryota > Viridiplantae > Streptophyta > Magnoliopsida > Fabales > Fabaceae > Vicia > Vicia villosa. Next base: position 131,728 of record NW_026705256.1, read on the forward strand.
TAAAAACATGGAATTGAAACTTTTTCAGTTAAAACTATAGAGGAACTTGAAAAATAATTACTTTAAAAGGTAAATTTTGAAGAAGAAGAAGCTTACCTAATGTATCGGTTGAAACCAGGGGTGTTCGCGGTGAGGTTTGAGCGGTTTTGATGTAAAAAAGTATCCGAACCGCAAGAGAAAAAGTGTACGGTTCGGTTGGCTTTTAGAAATAAAACCAAATCAAACCAACGCAGTTTGGATTAGTTCAGTTATTTTAACAAAAAGTTATTGAGCCATACATACGCGCGCGCGCGCGCGCACACACACACACACACATATATATATATATATATATATATATATATATATATATATATATATATTTATATATATATGACAACATAACTTTGTATTTAATCATTTATGCGTTATCAATTAACAACAAAATTTATCATATTTGGATAACAAATTTCTATTTAATATACAAAAATAATATTAGATAAAAGTGGAATAAAAAACATAAAATAATATCAAAAACATTATAATGAAATAGAAAAAAAAGGAGATAAAATATTATAGAAGATGAAAAAGAAAGAGTAGAAGAGATGAGAGATTAGATTAGAAGAGGGACATTAAAAACGTAATTGAAAAGTTTGAGTTTGGGTTGGATATAAACTAATTGAAGTTTGGGGGGTTGTAACATAAGGCGGTTTGGTTCGTAAAATACAAACTGCAAACCGAACCGAATCGCGCGGTTGTTAAAAAATGTCCCAAACACATATGAACCAAATGCGGTTTTTTGCGATTCCGATTTGGTTTGGTTTGGTTTTGCAGTTTTCTATTGGGCCGATTTGGTTTTGAACACCCCTAATTAAAATAGTGGTGGCAGAATGAATTTTGAAACGGTGGTCACGATAGGGTTTTGAAACAATGGTGGTTGTAAATGGGGAAGGAGAGAACAAAGAGGAAGAAGATGAGACATATATGGAAGAAAGAGAAAAAAGAGACATGGTAAATGAGAGTTTGAGAAAATGATCGATTGTACATTCAATTTGGTTAGATTTTGAAGAAACATGTCACAAAGTGAAATGAAATTTGGAGTTTGAGAGAAAAAATATGTGGAAGAAGTTGTACCAAGGGATAAGAAGAGGTTGGTTTTCAATTTAGCGACATTATTAGTTGGGTAATGAAAAAATTGGACCAAAGTTGCCCCCATTTTAAAGATGTGGCAATTTTAGAGTGAATGACATATTGGGGTTTTCTAGAATAATGAATTTTATAATATTATAGATTGTAACAACTACCAAATAGTTTGGACTCCGCCGAATGTTGGTTGGTTGAAGTGTTATGGGGATGTCGGGTTCAAAAATCAAAGAAAAACAACAAATAGGAATTGGTGTGTTAGAGACTGTAATGGTAGATTTATCATTACATGTATAGCTCGGGACTTTAGACTTTATTCAATCATAGGAGCAAAAGCCATAATCTTGAAAGAAGCAATTCAGGCAGACATACACATGAAGTTGGACCAAATGCAATTTGAAAGTGATTCTAAACTCCTTTTTCAAGCCATTCATGCCAACAAAGATGGTAATTATGAATTTAATTTAATAATTAAATCAATTAAGAGTTTATTGTATATTTATCTCAACTTTGAGGTAAAGTTTGTTAAGTGACAAACGAATTCAGTAGCTCACTTATTAACTAAAACAGTCAATTTTTAGACTAAGCGCAACTTTATTAATTTAATTTTTTCTTATATTGAAAATTAGTTGTGGAATGAAATAAATTAGATTGCTTGTAAAAAACACTCTACTAAGTTTATTGTACCTAAAAACGTACACTCTAACAAAAAAGATAAATATTAAATCCTTTTGTGAGACCATTCATCTAATTTTTTATAATAGTAAAAGATATTTTTAAAATTTTTTCCATAAAAAATAAAGTAATTAAATCTTTTTACATACATTTTGAATTTAATTTTTTTTTGGAAAAGTAAAAAAAAGACATTAAATTAAGAGCGCACAACATGTGCTAAAATCAATACACTTGAATCCGAATTTAACTTTGTATTATTTAAAGGGTCATGTTAATGAGTGTCTTCGGGATATTAATTAACCATTTTAAATAAAGAAAATATTCTAAATTTAATGTATTAAATACACACAATATTTTTTAAAAAAATTAATTATTTATGTTTTTAATAGATTGAATACACAAAATTTAAATACAAAATTTATCTTTTTAAATTAAACAATGTTCAACTTACCCTTTTAATCTTTTAAAAAGATATCTCGAAAACACTTATAGCTTTAGCCTTATTTAAAAGACATTCTTTAATAGAGTATATAGATGTTTGATTACATGGGCAATAAATTATATAACATGTCATAGTCTGACTCACATTCAAGCGCCGTGCGATGAATGACAATATGAACTAAAGAATATGCTGTGTAGATACTTATATCTTCTTGATCTTACACGAGAAGTTTCCGGCAGCACATAACACGTGGCTGCATTGTTTCTTAATTATAGATTATTGAAATTTTAACATATCGTATGTAAATAGAATTATTAAACTGAATTGTAAATAAATACATATATAATTCACATAAGAAAATCTAACCAGTGTTCTTAAAGATATTTTTTAAGTGATTAAAGTAATAATTTTTTTTAAAGTGTATTTAATACGTTGAAAATATATGGAAAATTGAAATGTTAACTTCTATAAAAAATTTATTTTTTAGGATGTTTAAAGAGTGTTCTGAGGACACTGATTAACAAGATCTTTCAAATAATAATCGATGTAAAGAGACAAATAATATAATTCACTAATATGTCGTATAGAGTTACCTATATGAGTCACTAATAGAATGCTCCTTAGTTGGAGATAGCATGCAAGCTAGGATAAACTCTTCATTATAGTAAATGTAAACTTTCCATTGAGTAAAAGACGAAAAATATTGTAGTATCCAGATTTAAAAATAGATTTACAATAAAAGTATTAAAAAATTTATTAAGGAATTATTTCAAAATACTTAGCTTTCGAATATTATCTAAAGAAGACCAGAGTTTGCAACCAATTATCTTGTCACACATCTCCCCAAAAAACTCATGGATAATGTCTATCTTTGTGAATTATCTTATGTACACGACATCAATATAAGTTACATTCTTATCAATAAAATGATTGTGCCAATCAAATATATAAGAATTAAGTCCAACAATTCAAAGTATTAAGGGTATGTTTGGTGCGCAGGTGAGACATGTAAGTTGGTTTTTAATTATTTGAAGTTATATTTACAAAATCAAATATAAGAATAAAGTTCAACCATTCAAATTTTAAGCTATCTTTGTGATTAAAGCTATATATTAAATCTCCTATATGAATGAATTTTTTTAATTATTTAAAATTATTTACTCATCGAATAATATATAGCTTAAAATATGTGTTTATAAGTGTTAATAATTTTTATTTTATAAGTTGGTTTTGTAAAATTGAATTAGGTTCAATCTATACATTCTAAGACAATATAACGACACATTTTATGCTCTTCATCATCTTAATAGGTTAGAGAAGATGTTAAATAAAAGAGTGTGTAATATCTCAAATCATTTAATCCTTGCATGATATCCTTATGTAGCAAAATATATTTTTTTAACCTCTCCATGATCAATTGCCTCAACCATATAAATTAAATTATGGTCTAATAGCCAGTCAATCATTTATAAGGACTTGGAGTAGACATGTCAAGAGCTATTAAAATGAACTAATTTATATGGATTAGTCCGCCGACTTGAAAAATTATAGAGCTCTCGCTTTAAAAGTAGAGTATATATTTTTCAAGTTTTTTTAGTCCAGCCTTAAAAAGTATGCTACCTATATAGACCGTAGGTAGTCTATTAGGCCCACATAATTATAAATTTTAAAAGTACTATAAATTAATATTTATATTTGTTAAATTGTAATTCCTTGTGTCGAAAAGATTTGTTTTGTTTAGAAGTGTGGAAACAGTTTGTTACACACAGAGTTGTTTTAGATCTAGATAGAATTAATTTAGATTTAAAATAGATTAGATTTGATTTAGTTTCAAAATAGGTATTTTGGGCTTTTATAGTTTTAGGCTTTGGCTTAGGAAGCAAGCTAACATAAGTCTATAAATATGGAGTAACCCTCATTATTTTGTAATCAAGTCAAAAGGTTGTATTCACAGAACTTACAGTTGCAAGTGAATAACAAAGTTTTCCACAGTTTATGGGCAGAGAGTTACTCTCCAGAAACCCTAGTTTATTTTCTTCTTTAAATTTCTTTTCTCTTTTCATTGTTATCGTGTGGTGATAACAATCTTATTCATCAAAATTGATAGAAATTCATCATAGGTTTTGGTGGATTTCCAACATCTGGTATCAGAGCTCCGGTTTCTCGATCGAGGGAAGAAGAAGAAGAAGAAAATCACGATGGTAGTGAATTATGGGAATGGAAATCATCCAGTAAGTCTACCAATTCTGAACGTAGATAACTATGAGAATTGGTGCAAACAGATGAAAGTTCTATTCAGGTGTCAAGGTCTTTGAGATCTTGTATAGGATGTAGTAGAAGAGCTTGAAGAAGACGCTTCAGAAGAAGAAAAGAAAGAACATGAAGAATAAAAAAGAAGAGTTATAAAGCGCTTTTTATAATTCATCAATGTCTGAGTCCAGACAACTTCAAAAAGGTTAGTGATTCTGAATCTGCAAAAGAAGCTTGGGAGATTCTTGAAAAATCCTTTGGAGGTGCGGATAAGGTGAAAGAGGTGAGGTTACAAACTCACAAAAGAACGTATGAATTGCTTCAGATGGAAGATAGTGAAAGCATAACTGATTTCTTCACTAGGGTTGCAAAAATAGTGAATCAAATCAAGATATGTGGAGAAACGTTAACAACAAGAGCTGTTGTTTCAAAGATCTTGAGGTCTTTGGCCCCTAAGTTCGACCACATGGTGGTAGCCATAGAAGAGTCGAAGGATTTGTCGAAGTTAAAAAAATAAGAGCTTCAAGGAACACTTGAATCTCATGAACAACAAATGGATGAAAGAGCTGCAGGAAAGTCGAAGAGTGAAGTGGCTTTGCAGGCTCAGCCGGCAAACAAAAAGAAAGGCAAAGGAAGTTGGAATGGAAATAAAGGTAGAGATGGATACGGCAATTCGACTGGTCGAAATTAGGGAAACCCCTCATACCAAGGCAACCAAAAAGGTGGTGCTGCTGGTAGAGGAAGAGGTGGTGGTCGAAAGCCTGACAAGAGTCGCGTTCGGTGTTTCAGTTGTCAGAAGTATGGTCACTATTCTATAAAGTGTCCAGAAAAGAATAAGGATCAAGAAAGTAATGTAAAGTTTACAAAACAAGAAGAAGAAAAAGAGATGATGCTGATGGTCACAACAAAATATGAAGATAAATTCAAGGACCAATGGTACTTGGATTCAGGATGCTCATCACACATGTCTGGAAGGAAAGATTGATTTGTCAATATAAAGCCCTCAATGAAGAACATGGTGAAATTCACAAATGACAATACTCTAGCAGCTAAAGGTATTGGAGACGTTCTAATTATGAGGAAAGATGGAAAAATGTCAGTAATTTCCAATGTGTTGTACATACCAGGCATGAAGAGCAACTTGCTCAGCATTGGGAAGTTGGTCGAAAAGAACTACAAAGTGTCGATCAGAGACAAGATAATGAGAGTCGTCGACGCAAGTGGAAGGTTAATCTTAAAGGCTCCTATGTCTCAAAATAGAACCTTCAAGATATAACTCGATGTGATGGAGCACAAGTGCCTTTCGACTGCAGCTAGAAGAGATGAATGGATATGGCACTATCGACTAGGTCATCTCAACTTCAAAGACATAAAAGACTTGAAAAGAAAGGATATGGTTTTAGGACTGCCAAAAATAGACATTCCAAATGAGGTATGTGAACAATGTGTGCAAGCGAAGCAGCACAAGAATAGCTTCAGCAAGGATGCAGGAAGTAAGTCGAAGGCTATTCTCGAAATCATATACTCAGATGTATGTGGTCATATCCAGGTGGATTCGAATGGAGGTAACAAATACTTTGTTACATTCATAGATGATTTCAGTCGAAAACTATGGACTTACCTAATCAAGAAGAAAAGTGAAGTGATCGAGTTATTTGTCAAGTTTAAATCAATGATCAAAAGACAAAGTGGATGAAAGCTCAAGGTTATGAGAACTGATGGTGGTGGAGAATATGTGTCGAAAGACTTCGACATATTATGTGAGAAAGAAGGGATTGTACATGAGGTGGTACCACTCTACACTCCATAGCAGAAAGGAAAAATCGAACCATCACGAATATGGTGAGAAGTATGTTGAAAGGAAAGAATTTACCTAAAGTGTTTTGGGGTGAAGCTGTGTCGACTGTAACATATATTTTGAACAGATGTCCGACGAAGAAGATAAAAGGAATTACTCCAGAAGAATGTTGGTCTGGTGTGAAGCCTAGCTTGAGTCATTTGAAAGTATTTGGATCTATAGCACATAGACATGTGCCAGATCAGTTGAGAAGAAAACTTGATGACAAGTCGAGTCAGATGATCCTAATAAGATATCATTTGACTGGAGGTTACAAGTTGTTCGACCCAGTGATCAAGCAAGTAGTGATCAGCAGGGACGTGTTCATAAATGAACTTAAAGAATGGGATTGGACAGAAAATGTCAAGAAATATTCAATGAGAATCCTACTTGAAGAACCATAAACTCAAGTCGAAAGAGAATTTCCACAAGAGGAGGTTAGAGAACAACCAAGTATAAGCAGACCTCAGAGAACAAGACACATGCCTGCAAGGTTGCAAGAATGTGTGATTACATCAGATGATGTAGTCAATGATGAAGGTGAGCTGGTACATTACGCTTTCCACACAGATGTCGAACCTGTCAATGCAGCTGAGGCATTGAAGGATTCAAAGTGGGCGAAAGCTATGAATGAAGAATTGAAGTCCATTGATCGGTCACGATTCTCACTATGTCTTTGTCACTTTCCTGATGATAATCCAGGTATTCTGCACTGTTTAATGTCATAGTATAGTCTTTTTAATCTGTTTAAGCAAGTTTGTTTGTTTTTGCAAGTTTTATCCGTTTGTTAGTTTTCGAGTTTATTTTCCCATTTTATGCGTTGGTTTGGGTGTTCAATGGTACTTCAGATCTAGGAAATTCGTTACGCGAACCTGTGCAAGAAGTGTCGGACGTAAAGAGCAAAAGAAAGAAGAAAAGAGAAGATCAGCAGTGCAACACGGGCGCCCGTGTTGAGGAACACGACCCGTGTTGCTAGGCAGTCAAGAAAGAAGAAGTGGAGAAAGCAGTGGTGCAACACGGGCACCCGTGTTACTTAACACGACCCGTGTTGCTGTTACTGAGTGCAAGTTGTTTCTTTGATGGATCCAGAGGACCAACACGGGCACCCGTGTTGCCCAACACGACCCGTGTTGGCTGGTTACGCAGATTTTCATGTTTTTATGAGTTTCACTCAAAAAGTGATCCAGAAGGGCGTTTTGGACTTTACGACTTAAAAAGAAGGGTTTGCAATATATAGTGAGGAATTGAGAAGAGAAAGGGGATCTTTGACACAACCAAAGGAATTGAATCTGAGGAGAGCAACGTATGAGATTATTGGAGAAGAGAGATCATTCATGAGCAAGAGCAATTGAAGATCACAAATTCCCCGATTATCTGTAATGTTTAACTTTGATATTTTTGAATTTCTTTTGAACAATATGAGTAGCTAAACCCCCCAATGCTAGGGGGGTGTCCCTGATTTGGTTTGTAATGACTTTTGATATTCTGATCTGATCAACTTCATGTTTATGTTATTCAATTCAATTTTATACTGTTCTTAATGCCTTCTTTATCGGACCAATAAAGATTGTTCTGTGATTAACAAGTTGCTGGCTTGCAATTGTTAAGGTTTGTATTAAATTGAACCATAGTAGATATCACCTAGGACTAGGGATACCCTATGGTCACTATGAATTCTTGATAGAAAACAAGCTTGGTTTTATCTGTTCTCTCTAAGGACTTAGGTTTGTAGATGAAAAACCAAAGGTTTGCCCAATAAGGATTTAGGGGCCAACACTCTAAAGAGGTAGTAATTGAACACCATGAACTTGTTGAAAAGATCTCAAATAAGGATTCAGAGTTATTACAGAGCAAATTATACACCTTGCCTTGGCATTCACTCATATTAGTGAAAAAGCTTAAATTTACTTTCCGTTATTTTTATTTTAAATTTAGAACTTATAAATCAATCAAAAACACCAGTTGCCTTTTTGTTTAATTGAATAATTATAAAACTTATATTCCAACGCAGTCCTCGTGATCGATACTTGGTTTTCAACCTTTTATTACTACTTCGTAAAAATAGTACACTTGCTATTTTTCTGATCAAGTTTTTGGCGCCGTTGCCGGGGACTGCCAAATATAAGTTAAATAATAATTTAATTGAATTTTTGTTGCTCTGCAACCAAAATTTTATTTTCAGTAATTTTCATTGCTCATACTAATATTCATCTAATCTTTGTATGCGAGGTAAGGCCTCAACTGAACTTCTTTTTGACGCAGAACCAGAAAGATTATTTCGAGCAAGACGCCGAGAAGCTAAACAAAGAGAACTGGAAGCAAAAGAAGAACCGCTGATAGTTTCAGACCCAGAAACAGAGAAGACTCATTCAATACATTCTGAGCATTCAGATTCTGAACCTGAAACTATGGGCGAAGACCCACCTCCTGTGGAAAGGCTTTTGGGTGATTATGGAGGGGCAAATGCACCTCTTGGCCGGATGACAATTGTTAACCAACCGGTCAACGTTGCCCATTTTCAGCTACATCCGGCAACAATAAGACAACTTGAAAAGAAACCATTCTCTGGAAGGATCAATGAAGATGCAAATAAGCACTTACAAAGGTTTCTTACTATGACAACATCATTGAAGATAGAGGGGCATTCTGAAGAAGCCAAGAAATTGGTGATGTTTCCATTTACATTATCAGACGATGCTGAAGAGTGGTTTTACTCTTTACCTGCTGGAAGTATCACAACTTGGCAACAAATGGAGACAACATTTCTGAATGAATATTTTCCAGCTTCTGTGTATATCCGCAAGAGATATGATATAGTTAATTTTAAACAGAAGGAAGGAGAATCACTTGGAGATGCTTACAAAAGATTCAAGCGGTTATTGGTTGCATGTCCTACTCATAACATGGATGCAACCGAGCAAATGCAGAATTTTGTGAATGGTCTTAAGCTTAAGACTAAACAACTCATTGACACAGCTGCTGGTGGTTCAACAAATTTTAAAACAGCCACTGAAATAAAGAAGATCATTGATGCTATTGCAGCAAACGAACACTTAGAGCTGTATGACCGCAGTGTAAATCAACCAGAAGGGTTAGTTGATTTGAAGTTGACAAATCAAGTTGTTAAGATGGAAGAGCAAATCGCAGCTGAAGTTGAGCGTAGAATGAAACAAATGGCTCTTGAAAAACAAACGGTGGCTCAAGTTCAGCCAGTTCAACCGAGTCGAGTAGTGAATTGTGAAATATGTGGAGGACCTCACTTTGCCGTGCATTGTGTGGCAACAGCCCAGCAGGTGGAAGAAATTAACTTTTTGAAACAGAACAACCCTTACTCAAATACTTACAATCCAGGATGGAAGAATCATCCGAATTTCTCCTGGAAAGATCAACAAGGGAACGTTCCAAAACAAGGGGCTGCTCCTTATCAAGGTATTCCACAACAACAGCAACAATATAGGCCACCACAACAACAACCTTATCAACAGCCGTATCAGCAACCTCAACAACAGTTCCAGCAACAAGGGCAAAGAAAAGCAGATTGGGAGATCGCCATTGAAAAGATGGCTGCTCAAAGCTCCCAATTTCAAGAAGAAACAAGAAGTAATTTTCGGAATACAGGAGCATCAATTAAAAATCTTGAAATTCAAATGAGTCAAATAGCACAACAATTGGCAAGCCCTCAGCAACCTGGTGCTCTGCCTAGTGCCACAGTTACAAATCCCAAAGACCATAATAATGTGAGCGCTATAGTAACTAGAAGTGGTAAAGCGAAAGAGGTTGTTGAGGAGATTGCTAAAGAAGGAGAGCCATTGCTTGAAGTAGATGTAGAAATAAAAGAGAATGAAGCACAAGTTGAAGACTTAGGTGTGTTGGAACCAACAACTAAAGGGAAGACTAGTGAACAAAAACCGGAAATCAAATTACCCTTTCCAACAAGAAATAAGAAGAAAGGACAGCACGAGAAAAACTTTCAAAAATTCTTGGAAATGTTTAAGAAACTTGAGTTGAACATTCCATTCCTGGAGGCGTTAGAACAAATGCCTACCTATGCCAAGTTCATGAAAGATATCATCTCCAAGAAAAGGACAACCGATTGTGATCCGATTATTCTAACTGAAACTTGTAGTGCTATTTTGCAGGGTATGAAGATTCCGGTGAAGAAGAAAGACCGAGGCTCTGTAACTATTCCTTGTACTATTGGGGATAGATCATTTAAAAAGGCTCTTATTGACTTAGGAGCAAGTGTTAGCCTTATGCCGCTGTCCATCTACAAGAGATTGGGAATTGGTAAAGTTCAAGATACAAGAATGACACTCCAATTTGCCGATCATTCCGTAAAAAGACCGTACGGGATAGTAGAAGATGTGCTTGTAAAAATAGACAAGTTTGTGTTTCCAGTAGATTTTGTAATTCTAGAGATGCCAGAAGATGAAGAAATCCCGATCATTCTGGGAAGACCATTCTTAGAGACCGGGAGATGTTTGATAGACATAGAAGAGGGCACGATGACCTTGAAGGTGTATGATGAAGAGTTAAAAATTGATGTGCGAAACACCATGAAATACAGGGATGATGTGGCTACTAGTCAACATATTGAGGTGATTGATCAAATTGTTCACAATGAGAATGCTTTGAAGTCACAACAATTACCTTTAGAAAGAGTGTTGAGTTTATCAATTTTCAACGAAACTGAAGAGGTTGACGAAGAAGAGATAGAAGTGTTGAATATGATGGAGGCAAAACCTTTCTTTAAAAGTTCTTGACAAAATCGGTGGGAGGATTTAAGGCAACCATTAGCAGAGGAAAAGAAAGAAGAACCAAAGAAGGGGGCTGAATTGAAACAATTACCGGAGAACCTAAAATATGTCTTCCTAGACACAGAAAGCAAATGTCCGGCTATCATAAGTTCACACCTTGAAGTTATCCAAGAGAACAAACTTGTTGAAGTTCTGAAAAAGTACAAAGGGGCCATGGGATGGTCTATTGACGATTTGAAAGGTATTAGTCCTACGGTTTGCATGCATAAAATTCTCATGGAGGACGATCACAAACCGGTAGTCCAACCTCAACGAAGGTTGAATCCAGCAATGAAGGAAGTAGTCAGAAAAGAAGTGGTGAAACTATTAGATGCGGGGATGATATACCCGATATCTGATAGTGCTTGGGTGAGTCCTGTACATGTAGTGCCGAAGAAGGGAGGAACCACGGTAATAAAAAATGAGAAAAATGAGTTAATCCCTACAAGGACAGTAACAGGATGGAGAGTTTGCATCGATTACAGAAGGCTGAATCTGGCGACAAGAAAAGACCACTTCCCGTTACCTTTCATAGACCAAATGCTAGAAAGGTTAGCGGGTCATGATTACTACTGTTTCCTCGATGGTTATTCGGGGTATAATCAAATAGCGGTCGCACCAGAAGATCAAGAAAAGACAGCTTTCACTTGCCCGTTTGGTATTTTTGCATATAGAAGGATGCCATTCGGGTTATGTAATGCTCCAGCTACTTTTCAAAGATGCATGCAAGCCATCTTTGATGATATGCTTGAAAAGCATATGGAAGTATTCATGGACGACTTCTCAGTTTTTGGTAAGTCTTTTGATAATTGTTTAACTAATCTTGCTCTTGTGTTAGAAAGATGTCAACAGACCAACTTGATCCTCAACTGGGAGAAGTGTCACTTTATGGTGCGTGAAGGTATAGTGTTGGGTCACAAAATTTCCCACAAAGGAATAGAAGTTGACCAAGCAAAAATAGAAGTCATATCAAAGCTACCGCCACCAATGAATGAGAAAGGTATTCGAAGTTTCTTAGGGCATGCGGGTTTCTACCGCAGGTTCATAAGAGATTTTTCTAAAATAGCTAAACCCTTAACTACTTTGTTGGTTAAGGACAGGGTCTTTAATTTTGATACAGAGTGTGCCGCAGCATTTGAAACAATTAAAAAAAAACTAGTTTCGGCACCAATTGTTGTGGCCCCAGATTGGTCTCTACCTTTCGAGATCATGTGTGATGCAAGTGACATTGCAGTAGGGGCGGTTCTAGGACAGCGTAGGGACAAATTGTTACATGTTATTTACTACGCTAGTCATGTTTTAAACCCTGCACAGATAAATTACGCAACAACTGAAAAAGAGTTGCTAGCTGTTGTTTATGCCTTTGATAAATTCAGGCAATATCTGTTGGGTACCAAAGTTATTGTTTACACTGACCATGCTGCTTTGAAGTATCTTTTTGCCAAACAGGATTCTAAGCCAAGGCTTCTGAGATGGATCTTACTCCTTCAGGAATTCGATGTGGAGATTCGTGATAAAAAGGGGTGTGAAAACACAGTCGCAGACCATCTTTCTCGAATGTCACCTATCGAGGAGACAGAGGAAAAACGCCCAATAAAGGATGAATTCGCAGATGAACATATCCTTGCTGTTGTTGGTGCACCTTGGTTTGCCGATTATGCAAATTATCTGGTAGGTGGGGTAATTCCAGAAGATTTTGATTCTAACCGCAAGAAAAAGTTTCTTCATGATTGCAGGTTCTACTTATGGGATGACCCCTTCCTATACAAGAAAGGGATAGATGGGTTGGTCAGACGGTGCGTACCAGAGGAGGAACAAAGGGATGTACTAAAAGCATGCCATGACTCAGACTATGGGGGACACTTTAGTGGAGATAGAACTGCTGCGAAAGTCTTACAATCTGGGTTATACTGGCCGACCTTATTTAAGGATGCTCACCATGTTGTTCGAGAATGTGACAAATGTCAAAGAACAGGTAACATCTCAAAGCGAAATCAGATGCCTCAGAATGCTATGTTGGAAGTGGAACTGTTCGACTTATGGGGGATTGATTTTATGGGACCGTTCCCCCCATCTTTCGGGAAGAATTACATCTTGGTAGCAGTTGACTACGTATCAAAGTGGGTGGAAGCTGTAGCTTTACCCACCAATGATGCGAAAGTGGTGGTGACTTTTCTCAAGCACAACATCTTCTCTAGGTTTGGAGTACCCAGGGCACTAATTAGTGATGAAGGTACTCACTTCTTAAATAAACTAATGGAGAATTTGTTAAAAAAATACAATGTGAAACACAAGATCGCCACCCCGTATCATCCCCAAACAAGTGGGCAAGTCGAGGTTTCTAACAGGCAAATCAAACAAATTCTGGAAAAAACTGTTAGTGCCTCTCGCAAAGACTGGTCGACCAAGTTAGATGACGCTCTCTGGGCATACAGAACAGCGTACAAGACCCCTATAGGTATGTCTCCGTATCAATTGGTGTATGGAAAGGCATGCCACCTACCGCTTGAACTCGAACACAAAGCGTTTTGGGCCACTAAATTCCTAAACTGTGATTTTCTGAAAGCCGGTGAAGCTCGAACAACTCAACTTCACGAACTGGAAGAATTCCGCAATCAAGCATACGAGAATGCCAAAATCTACAAGGAACAAACAAAAAGATGGCATGATCAGCGGATTCAGAAAAAGGAACTGCGGGAGGGTCAATTGGTATTGCTGTTTAATTCCAGGTTGAAACTTTTCCCTGGAAAGTTAAAGTCACGATGGTCAGGACCATTCCTAATTCACAAAGTATTCCCTCATGGAGCAATAGAATTAAAAAATCAAACCAACGGGGATACATTTAAAGTGAATGGACAGCGTGTGAAGCCGTATTATCAAGGACAAGAAAGTGGTCTGATTCACAATGTTCGTCTTACAGGATAAGATGAACGATCGTCGAGCCAAGCGACGTTAAACGAAGCGCTTCGTGGGAGGCAACCCACGGATATTTCTAACGTATTCTCTTTGTGTTATTTTATGTGTGTTTTGTTTCTTTCTAATGTTTCAGGAAAAGCTGATCCTAGTGGTGGTCACAAGGGGAGGAAAAACAAGAAAAAAAACTGAAGAAGAAATTTGTTGGAAAAGTGGAACCAGGGGTGCAACACGGGTGGCCGTGTTGTGGAACACGGGCCGTGTTGCCCCAGGCGAAAAATGGAAAAAAAGAAGAGAGAAAGGGTGAAAACAGTGGAGCAACACGGGTGGCCGTGTTGCACAACACGGGCCGTGTTGCGTCCACTGGGAGCAAGCTGTTTTCAGGAAAAAAAAATCATCAAAATCAGTGAGGCAACACGGGTGGCCGTGTTGCGCAACACGGGCCGTGTTGCCTGTGCGTGAAAAATTTTTCAAAAATTTTTATATGGGCCCATGGACCCCACCCATCCCACCTCTTTTCCATCCAATCAGCAACGAATTTCCCTCATTTACCCCTATTTTCAATTTATTTTCTTTCTCTTTCTCTCATAAACCTCCTTCTTCAACCTCTCTCTTCCACCAAAAAAAAAAACCTAAACCTCCATTACAACCCTTCCATAAAGCTCCCACCTTCTTCCTCTACACCACTCTAAACCCCTATCAACCTTCACAAAAATCGTTCCACTCCTCATCCTCTCCAACCCTACGGTAGCTTTTTATCCTAATTCTTAAATTTTTCGTTTTGCAAATTTTTGTTTTTTGTAGGTACACATAATGCCACCAAAGAAAAGAACCAACCCGGGTAAGCAAGTCGCCGAGGCTGCAGGCACTCGCAAAAGGCCGGTCCGCCAATCCAACCCGCATGACATTCTCTTTGAAGACCCTAAGCATCACCAAAGATATTTGAACCATGTCAAACGGAAGCTCATTCCCACCAGGTATATCTGTGAAAACACCATGAATACTCTTGGCATTAAAACTGATATTGATAGGCTATTTCATTCTGTGGGCATGCTGGAATTTATGTATATGGAGGCACCATCCTATGAACGCCTCACTCTTGAGTTTCTAAGCACCATAGAGTTTCATTTAGAAAGAAAGTGGAACGGGGCTATTAAGTATTTCTTTGGTACTCTTAAGTTCCGCTTGTTTAACCAAACCCATGAGTTAACAGTAGAAGAATTAGGGGGTATCCTCAAATTGCCCATCTATGGACCAGGGGCTGTTCCGGATGAATTCCCCGGACAAAAATTTTGGGGCGATATCACAGGATTGGAGGCGTATGTCGCCGCGAGTGCTAAGTCCTCATGGATTCAGAATCCATGTATTCGCTATGCCCAGAAAGGCCTTGCATACACTGTATTTGGCCGGGGTGATAGTCATGGCGTTGCGACCATGAGGGAACTCTTTTTCCTCTATGCAATGCTTAATCAGGATGTGCTTAATGCCGCCGCGTTCGTGGCTGATTTTCTGGGAAAGGTAGGTCGGGCCTCGTCGGGTGGAATTTCTGTGGGTGGTCTTATCACCCAAATTGCGGTTCATTTTGGGTACAAAGAATTATTGGACACTGACACTCCTATTGCAGGTAAAACTAAGATTGATATGGAGTCTCTTATTCATCAATCCATGATTACTATTTCCGATGGTGGCTATTGGTTGACAAGCAGAAGTGGATTCTTGTTTGAATTACCTGACCCGGCAAAAGCCAGCCCGTTTAATCGTGCTAACTGGCTTTACGCTAATGTCGCTCCGGAAGGAGACGACCAAGATGTTGATTTTGATGCAGGTAATCAAGGAGACGGCGACGACCCGACTCACCATCAGTTTCCACAGGAGCCCTCTCATTTTGATACTTATGGTTCAGGACCCTCTTCTATGGCTCCGAATCAATGGGAATGGGTCCAATCTGAAATTGGGCATCTGCGAACTGAGCAAACCCGGCAGGGAGAAGAGCAGACCCGTCAAGGAATAATGATCACTGATATGCACGAGATGATGCAACGCCTGATGTTGCAATTTCCACCCCCTCCTCAGTAGGTCCGGTATATGCCTCTCATACTTGTGCGAAAACATTGCGGACAATGTTTCGTTCAGGTGTGGGGGGAGTCTTTTATTGTTTTTCAGTATTTTCCTTTCATTTTCATTATTATTTCGTTTTTTTTATTGTTTTCTGTACTTTATGTTAGTTTGTGTGTTAGCTATGACATGTCAGTACAGGATGTTGATATTGTTAGCAGGACAAGTGATGAGAACCTGAGATAGTGAACCGAATTGCACCTCACAGTGATGAAAGGAACCCCAAAGAGTTGGTACTGTTGAGCTTAATGATCGGACGCACTTTCAAGCTTTGGACCGGACGATAGACCTATAGAACTGATGAGGCGATAAGGTTGTACCACACAAGAAGTGTTCCTGGATCCTGTAAGCATGACCAAACACGGTGAGGATTATAAAAGGCCAAATACAAAAATCATCATGAGAGTTGTCAGGTATGTCATCGTCACTTTTGGTTTGTGTAAGTATTTGTTGGAACTTCCTATGCACATGTCTACACACTGAGGCACTTGTTTGTTTTACACTTGAGCCTTTCAAGCTAACCTTTTCACGTTATCCCTTGTTCACCCCGTTTGAGCCATACAGCCTTTTGTTTGTTTGATCACATGCATGAATTAACCAATAACCCAAACACTTCCTCACCCTGCTTAGATAAGAGTTGTTATGGTTGCAAGCTGTGAAATAATTTAAGTTTGGGGTCGGTACACCGAAAGCAGAAAAGTAGGTAAGTGCAAAAGAACCAAAAAAAAAAGAAAAAAAAGAAAAAAAAAGAGAAAAAGAAATGATAAATACAAAAAGGGGCACTTACCTAGAGGAGAATTTGAACTGATAATAAAAATGCGAAGGAAAAGAGATGCTCAAAGAAATACATGAGTAGTCAGTGAAGGATCTTAAGAAACGGTGCCCGACATTGGTGATTGTGAACTCCATACTAACACAGTGAGCGAGATAATAACTCTGATTCTAAGCCAAAAGCCACTAGTTCTCCCATTTGTTTATTGATCCCACCTTGTCCCTTAGCCCCGTTACAACCGTAAAAGACCTCAAAAAGTGTGTTTCTTGTGCGTAGGAGATGAAGATAAATGTTATACAAACCTATGAGCTGACTTTGCATGCCTTGATCTTTGAGTGAAAACACTTTAACCCGAGAGTTTTGGTGAGAGTGTGAATAAGCTTACAGGTAAAGAAACATCTCATTGTGGAAGTAGGGCTGAATCGCTAAATTCAGGGAAGAAGGAATCAATTGAAAGGCCAACAAAAAGAAAGTTGCGAAAGATCTCAGCAGTACTGTGGTACGATATCTGCGGATAAATTGGGGGATCCCTGCTAGTTTCTCGAGCATCACTTGAGGACAAGCAATGAAGTAAGTTTGGGGTTGTGATCGGTCACGATTCTCACTATGTCTTTGTCACTTTCCTGATGATAATCCAGGTATTCTGCACTGTTTAATGTCATAGTATAGTCTTTTTAATCTGTTTAAGCAAGTTTGTTTGTTTTTGCAAGTTTTATCCGTTTGTTAGTTTTCGAGTTTATTTTCCCATTTTATGCGTTGGTTTGGGTGTTCAATGGTACTTCAGATCTAGGAAATTCGTTACGCGAACCTGTGCAAGAAGTGTCGGACGTAAAGAGCAAAAGAAAGAAGAAAAGAGAAGATCAGCAGTGCAACACGGGCGCCCGTGTTGAGGAACACGACCCGTGTTGCTAGGCAGTCAAGAAAGAAGAAGTGGAGAAAGCAGTGGTGCAACACGGGCACCCGTGTTACTTAACACGACCCGTGTTGCTGTTACTGAGTGCAAGTTGTTTCTTTGATGGATCCAGAGGACCAACACGGGCACCCGTGTTGCCCAACACGACCCGTGTTGGCTGGTTACGCAGATTTTCATGTTTTTATGAGTTTCACTCAAAAAGTGATCCAGAAGGGCGTTTTGGACTTTACGACTTAAAAAGAAGGGTTTGCAATATATAGTGAGGAATTGAGAAGAGAAAGGGGATCTTTGACACAACCAAAGGAATTGAATCTGAGGAGAGCAACGTATGAGATTATTGGAGAAGAGAGATCATTCATGAGCAAGAGCAATTGAAGATCACAAATTCCCCGATTATCTGTAATGTTTAACTTTGATATTTTTGAATTTCTTTTGAACAATATGAGTAGCTAAACCCCCCAATGCTAGGGGGGTGTCCCTGATTTGGTTTGTAATGACTTTTGATATTCTGATCTGATCAACTTCATGTTTATGTTATTCAATTCAATTTTATACTGTTCTTAATGCCTTCTTTATCGGACCAATAAAGATTGTTCTGTGATTAACAAGTTGCTGGCTTGCAATTGTTAAGGTTTGTATTAAATTGAACCATAGTAGATATCACCTAGGACTAGGGATACCCTATGGTCACTATGAATTCTTGATAGAAAACAAGCTTGGTTTTATCTGTTCTCTCTAAGGACTTAGGTTTGTAGATGAAAAACCAAAGGTTTGCCCAATAAGGATTTAGGGGCCAACACTCTAAAGAGGTAGTAATTGAACACCATGAACTTGTTGAAAAGATCTCAAATAAGGATTCAGAGTTATTACAGAGCAAATTATACACCTTGCCTTGGCATTCACTCATATTAGTGAAAAAGCTTAAATTTACTTTCCGTTATTTTTATTTTAAATTTAGAACTTATAAATCAATCAAAAACACCAGTTGCCTTTTTGTTTAATTGAATAATTATAAAACTTATATTCCAACGCAGTCCTCGTGATCGATACTTGGTTTTCAACCTTTTATTACTACTTCGTAAAAATAGTACACTTGCTATTTTTCTGATCATCCATCGAAGACAACAACACTTGGTCACTTGTAGAATTGCCTCAAGGCAAGAAGGCGATTGATGTCAAGTGGGTATACAAGCTGAAGATGAATCCCAAAGGTGAAGTGACTCGACATAAGGCAAGGCTTGTGGCGAAAGGATTTCTTCAGAAAGAAGGAATTGACTTCAATGAAGTTTTTGCACCCGTTGCTAGAATCGAAACAATCAGGTTGGTTGTTGGTTTAGCAGAAATAAACAGTTGGCATATACGTCAGTTGGACGTGAAGTGTGCATTCCTAAATGGACCTATAGACGAATAAGTCTATGTTGCACAACCAGCTGGGTTTATGAAACATGGCAAAGAGAGAAAGGTGTACAGGCTGCATAAAGCCCGTATGGACTGAAGCAAGCTCCAAGATCTTGGAATAAGAAGATCGACAGTTTCCTAAGGGAGAAGGAATTTATGAAGTGCATAACTGAGCATGACGTATATGTAAGAAGAAGAAAAAGTGAATTGCTTATACTATGTCTCTGTGTCGATGACTTGTTGATAACAGGTAGCTGCAAGAAAGAAATTGAATACTTCAAAGGAGATCTTAGCAAGGAGTTTGAAATGTCTGATTTGGGCGACATCTCATATTTCCTTAGCATCGAATTCTACAAGAGTAGTAGAGGCTTGATGATGCATCAAAGAAGATATGCAAGTGAAATTCTCAAGAGATTTGAGATGGAAGAATGCAACTCGACTTCGACACATGCAGAACCAAAACTGCAACTGTCTAAAGATGCAAATGAAGATGATGTCGACCCAACCCAGTACAAAAGACTTATTGGGTCATTAAGATACCTTTGTCATACAAGGTCTGACTTAGCATACAACGTTGGTATGGTGAAAATTCTAGTAACACACGCTCGATGTCTTACGTGATTTTATGACATCCACAATTACACAACACCGATAATTATAACACAAGAGCATAAAAAAAATAAAGAACACACAAAATTGTTTACCCAGTTCGGTTCAAACAACCTACTCTGGGGGCTACCAAGCCAGGGAGGGAATCCAATATAAGCAGAATTAATTCGGAGTTAAACTCCCCCATTTACAACTCCTCACTTAAAATTTACCCAATGCAATTCCAACATATTCCTAGACCTGAGTATCTCCAGTCACTCCCCCTCAATCACAGCAGTGATTACACATAAACATAAACAATTACAGAGAGAAGACACTCTTCAAAAACACACCCTGATCTGCTTAAAAGCTTCAATCAAGAGACACATACTCGTGCTTAAAATTTTAGAGTGACAATAAACAAACACAACCTATTCCAACGCAATCATCAAAGACAATTGCTTGGATCACAAGAGACAGCTACAGAACTACGGTTCTTCACAATACACAAAATCTTCTATCTGCATTCCAAATTAGGATTGCAGTCTTTTTATATGCAGCTCTTGGGCCTTGGGCTTCTTTTAGAAACAAATTAGGGTTAACCAAGTTAACCTAATTTACACGCCATCTGGTTATTTACAAAATGTGCTGTCAGCAAGATCTTCTGGACGAAATATTCAGCACACAATAAAAGGTTTCCTAAACTGATAATTGAGAGAAATCAGGAAACACGTTTAATAAACAATAACAACTCCTGCTGTCACACACGGATGTTATGACATCGGTCATGACATTCACTACAGAACCTGTATTAGCTTCACACACATGCAGCCTGCATAAACAATATTAACCAGGTATGGTTTACCACAGATGCAACCAATCATGAAAACACCTTCATATGGTAAGTAGATTCATGCAGAAGCCAAAGGTATCACACCTAGTAGTGGCAAAGAGGATATTGAGGTATCTAAAAGGAAGGCTCAATTATAGAATTTTATTTCCTGTAGCTGATAAAGGAAAAGAATGCAAGTTAGTGGGATACACTGATTCAAGCTTGTGTAGTGATGCTAAGGATCGAAAATCTACAACAGGATATGTGTTTATGCTAGGTGGTGCACCATGTAACCCCAAATCTACCTCACCGTTTAATAGGAAAATCAGAGTGCAAAATCTCGAAAACAAGCAACACATTTGAGGCGTCACATATATCAACTTAAACAAATCACAAATCATGCTCATAATCATGGATACATAACACTTTATCGGAGGAAAACTCATACATCATTAGTCATTCAAATCCAAACAATCTCATAACATCGCAACGGAAATCCAATACCAACATAATCCAAATCATAACATATTTGCCAACATGGCAACAATTTCCAACATGTCTCAAAATAAAGAGAACGACAACAAAATCCAGCAAAGTATAACGACATAATCAAAACAAATGAACGCCCCCTAGTGCTACGTATCAGAGCATAGACACACCGACTCGAGCTAATAGGTAAACGGGTACTCCGCATCGTTACCTGCACGTTACCAACAAAGGGTAACATTCAAACAGAAGGGGTGAGATATCATTAATTATAAAGAAACATATGATAATATCCAAAGCATGGTAAAGATCATACATATATCACCACTTCTCATCACATAACATCTTACGACAACTATCATCTCTAAACAACTTACAAAACGACAACAATGTCAATAGTCAATTATGACAACATACTCCATTCATAATTATAACATCAATGCATTACAATAACATCTCATCCTCGCGTCACAATAACCATCTCGTCGTCTCACAATTCAAACATAAATCAATGCAATTTATATGTGACTCGACTTATGCAAATGCATGTGGTACCATTTGGAGTATAACTCCCATCGTCTCAAAAATAGTCAGTTGGGCATCTCGTCGCTTTTTGCCATCAAGGCCTCATCGCTTTTGCCATTAAGGCCTCGTCTCTTTATGCAATGGATGTGACTCAATGAATGCAACATCCACACAAACACAACATTTACAACACATCACAACATCGACTAAACATCATTACTTTTATAGTAATTCATCACTTCACAATCACGTCGCTATGTTGTAACACCATACAACAATATATCACTTCACAATCGCGTCACTATGTTGTAACATTATACAACAATACATCACTTCACAACAACAATCACAACATCAAACAATTCCATTCAAGGAAAGCTTCAAAAGGTTTCCAAAAGGTTTTTCAAATCATATTCATTAGAAAGACATCGATTAAAGCTTCACGGAGGTTCAAACAACACTTAAAAAGGAGTTACGGATCAAAAGATATATCATTACAAAGTTTGAACAAGTTTTGTATAGCAGGGTCCGCTCAGCGACCCTCAAGCGGGCTTATGGAAACTCAAAATCAATAATCCAGCTTGAAACGCGCTAATACAGACTAAAAACAGAAGTGAAATGAAATCAGAGCTCCGCTTAGCGAGCTCAATTAATTTTTCAAAAACAAACAGCATCCGCTTAACGGCCTCGAGCCCGCTTAATGGACGTGCGATTATGCAAAAAAATCATCTCTGTGACAGACCTGCGCAATCACTCATCCACCACCCAAAACTCATCCCAATCAACAATTAAACACATATAATCATAACATCTAACATCATTCCTCATCAATCATCAATCAAAACATGTTTTCAACCAAAAATTCATGGAAATTCATCAAGAACCCTAAATTTCTACAACAATCAATCCATGGTTTCTACATACAATCTAACCCACCCTAAACATCATCATACATCCCTTTAGCATGAAAGAACCCCACCCTTACCTTGGGTTTTGGATCGAAGACAACTCTAGCTTCAATCTTGGATTCTCCTCTTCTCTTCACTCTTCTCTTCTTTCTCTATTTTCCCCAAATGAGATTCTAACTTCTAATTCTCTAAAGCCCTTGTTTTGTTAAACCTTTACTATCTTTCTAATAATGCTAATGGGCCCTAATTAACACCTCTCAATTACTAATACCGATTTAGGCCCAATAACTCATAACACTGACTAACTCTCTAATTTATGTTATTAACTAATAATACTCAACTAATTAACACAAAACCAATTAAACACACAATTAACACATAAATATCAATTAATTCACATAACACACATAAAATAAATAATTAAAAGAAAAATGGTTGTTACACACCAGTTGCTTGGAGTTCGAGGAAGGAATTAATAGTGACACTATCGTCGTGCAAAGCAGAGTACATAGCTGCTTCTCTTTGTGCATGTCAAGCAACATGGATGATGAACTTGGTCGAGGAGATAACAAGTAAAGATCATAGAGCAATTACCCTAAAGATCGACATCATGTCAGCTATCAACGTGACGAAGAATACAGTAGCGCATGGTCGAAGCAAGCACATCGAAATGAGGTTTCATTATCTTCGAGAGTAGGTAGCTAAAAGGAAGATGAATTGGGAACATTGCAAAACTGAGAATCATATTGCAAATATCATGACGAAGGGAGTGCTGGTCGAAGTGTTAAGAAGACTAAGAGCTACGGTGAACATAGATAGCCTAGACACAATGAATTAGGTGGTGTGTTAAATTGTAATTCCTGTGTTGAAAATATTTGTTTTGTTTAGAAGTGTGAAAACAGTTTGTTACACACAAAGTTGTTTTAGATCTAGATAGATTTAGGCTGTGTTTGGATTGGCGGTGGATAGAATTGATTCTGAGAGAATTGAGTTTGGTAGAATTGATTTTAATAGAATTGAGTTTACAAGAATTGATTTATGTTTGGATACAATAATATAGAAGTGATTGTTATCCATTAATGTTGTTTGGATAGTTTTAACAAAATTGATTTTGAATTGTATAATTACCAAAATGGTAATAAATTCTAGTACAAATCAAAAAGAAAAGAAGTAATTGATAAAAATTAAAGAGGGTAAAATAGGAAAATTTAAAAGAGTTGTAATAAATAATATATAATAAATGTAGAATTGATTCTACTAAACTCAAAAGCTAGGAATTGTAGCTTCTACTAGAATTGCTTTTGGAGGAGGAGAATTGATTTTGAAAAAGTATCCAAACAAAAAAATAAAACCAATTATCAAGTTGAAGTGAACTAGAAGTGCTTTTGGGACTTGTAGAAGCCAATCCAAACATGCACTTAATTTAGATTTAAAATAGATTAAATTTGATTTAGTTTTAAAATAGGTATTTTGGGCTTTGCCTTAGGAAGCAAGCTAACCTAAATCTATAAATAGGGAGTAACCCTCATTATTTTGTAATTAAGTCAAAATGTTGTATTTTGTCAAAAACAGTCAAAATGTTGTATTCACAGAATTTGTAGTTGCAAGTGAATAACAAAGTTTTCCACAGTTTGTAAGTAGAGAGTTACTCTGCAGAAATCCTAGTCTCTTTTCTTCTTTAAATTTCTTTTAATTTTTCATTGTTATCGTGTGGTGATAACAATCTTATTCATCAAGATTGATAGAAATTCCAATCGATAGATGGTTATATATATATATATATATATATATATATATATATATATATATATATATATATATATATATATATATATATATATATATATATATATATATATATAGATGATTATATTTTTTTTATAGTTTGAATGAAAAATAAAAATTCGATATTCTTGTATGTTTTAAATATTTTCAAACTAAAAAAATTTAATAAAATGAAAAAAAAATGATCTAAATGTGCGTATACAAAGTTACTAAAAGGATCAAATAAAAAGACAAGTGAAATAGTAATCCTCTTATAAAAGGTAATATTGACATTTTAGAAGTCCCAAAGACATATTGAAGGTCATAAAAGTTTCCATATTTAAGTTATTAAGTTTTGGACTTTTAGCTCCCATGGTAGAGAGCATATCAATAAATAAGGAGGGCACACATGCACAATTAGCAGGTATGCTGTTCAATCAAGCAAGCACATGTTAGTCCTTTACTATACAAATTCCAATTGACAATTGAACGGAAATTGCGCCTCAAAGAAACAAACAAAACAACAAAATCACTCGTTCCGTTTCGGACAAGTAAAAGGCCAGTACCATCATCATCACTAAAGTAACTCCACCAACCAAACCGATCAATAATAATAACAACAATATGCAGGTGCCCCACACCGTATTTCAATACCGTTGTGGTTCATTATATCATTTGTTTTATTTTTATTTTTTACTAATTAATAAAAAATTATAATTAGTTATGTGTAAAATCAAATGTCATGTTCCTGTCTATCCAAATATTTTCTTCCATACCTGTGCATACTCAAGATGTCCAAATAAAAATTGAAAAGCATATTATAATAATAATAATAATAATAATAATAATTATTAGTATTATTATTAGTATTATTATAAATAGGTGTTGGTAGTTGCATCCCAGCTCAAACAGTCAAGAAGGAGAGTAACATTACGAGCTAGTGAGTCTGGTTGGTACAGCTAACTAACGACTCCCTCGCCACCGCTATGGGTTTCTGTCCGTGTTTCGGCGTCGAAACATCCGAACAACCACCACTAGCGGATCGTGATCCGGTTCTACTCATATCAGGCATGGGTGGCTCCATTCTCCAATCAAAGCCCAAGAAATTCGGATTAACCACCCGTGTTTGGGTCAGAATCTTCCTCGCTGACTTAGAGTTCCGAAAGAAGATTTGGTCAATTTACAATCCCGAAACAGGTACTACTACTACTGCGATACTCTACTTACGATTATCATTCACTCATTTCTCACGTTAAATTAACATCAATTTTCAGGTTATACTGAAGCGTTAGACACGAAATCAGAACTTGTTGTTCCGGAGGATGATCATGGTCTCTATGCAATTGATATTCTAGATCCATCATGGGTAATAAATAAACCTCAAAACTAAATCATATATCTATTTATTTTTTAAGAGTTTATTGAATATCTATATTTGAGCATAATTTAGATTGTTATTAATTGATATCATGAATATTTAAACACCTAAAAGTTGTGACACTTTATTATGTTAATCTTCGGTGTTAACGATTTAATTTGGATTTTTAAATTTGTTTTTTTTAATGATTAAATTAAATGTTTCTTTTATGTTATGTGTGGCTGCAGTTTGTAAAATGTGTGCATTTGACAGAGGTGTATCATTTTCATGACATGATTGACATGCTTGTTGGATGTGGGTATGTTAAAGGAACTACTTTGTTTGGATACGGATATGATTTCAGACAAAGCAATAGGTAATGTCGTTTTATAAACATCATTCGGTTAAGTGCTTATTGAAAACTTGATCCAAACGGGTTCTTAAGTGCTTATGTTGACATTGTTGATAGGATGGATAAGTTAATGGATGGCCTTAAGCTGAAGTTGGAAACTGCTTACAAAGCCTCTGGTGGAAGAAAAGTCAATATAATTTCACACTCCATGGGAGGGGTTATGATCTTGTGTTTCATGTCACTTTGCAGAGATGTGAGCATAGTTTTTCTCCATCACTATTTATGAAATTTGTGCTATTTCTGCAATGTATAGGTAAGAAAATTAAACCGGAACCGGCTGTTATTTATGTTGTTCCTTCGCAGGCATTTTCAAAATATGTGAATAAGTGGATTGCCTTGGCCTGCCCTTTCCAAGGTAACAAGATTTGTAGAGTTGATTGATTTATAGTGCCAATCGTACCTAGTGAAAAAACGTTTTAATTTTTTGATTTGTTTGAATCACAAATTTAAAAGGACTTTAAGTCTCTTCTCCTTTACACTCTCCTTTTTCCAATTTTATAGATGTATTCACTATCTATGCTTGAATATGAACTCTACGTGAACAGGAGCCCCAGGATGCATCAATGATTCTCTATTAACTGGATTAGAATTTGTTGAGGGCTTAAAAAGCTATTTTTTTGTATCAAGGTGGACTTTTCATCAATTGGTACATTCTTGTTCTTGGTTAATTTGCCTGTTATTGTCTGAATTGAATGTGAAGATAAATGATAATACTTTAAGCGACAATAATCTTCAATACCCTTTCAAAAGTATTTATCATTGCCTAGGAAGCGGTCAATCCAGTTCAATCCAACTGTCTCTTCGAATGAGTTGGACGTGGACCAGGCTTGAATCCCTTGGAACTAGTGGATATGATCTGCATACAAGACGGAATAGCACTATGAGATCTCCTCCCTTCAACCCATTTGAAATTTCTAACAAAGTTATTGAAAGGCTACACACTGATGAACCCCTTGGGCGCCTGTAATAGTGATCCACTTCTGTGTGCAGATCATGTCCTCATGTGATTGAGAAACAAAGCTTGGTCACCATTCAACTCATTCATTTGAGAATGGTCGCGATTTTTATGCTGTGTGTAACTTGTTTTAAAATCACTAATTTTTTTGAGATAATCCTATCACATTAGCTAGTTGAGTGCCCATCAATCTATGAGATGTTGGCAAATCCAGATTATAAATGGAAAAAGAAGCCAGAAATTAAAGTTTGGCGAAAGCAGAAAAAGGATGGGAATGAAAATATCAATTTAGAATCTTATGGACCAACCCAGAGTATCTCTGTATTTGAAGGAGCACTGAGGGACAATGAGGTATTTTATTTCAACTATTCTTTAGTTTCATAAATGTAATATTAATATGTATGGTTATACATGCTTTGAAACGTTCTAGTAATTCATGTTGTGAACCTTTGATTTTGCTTGAATGATTACAATTCTGTTAAGTATTTTGTTGACACATGTAGGACTTATGTTTTTCATTTTCTTTTTGCAGCTAAAGTATAATGGGAAATTAATACCACTGCCCTTTAATACAACTATCTTTAAATGGGCTACTGGAACTCGTCAAGTTATAAGTAATGCAAAACTACCAAACGGAGTCTGCTTCTATAACATTTATGGAACATCATTTGAAACACCTTTTGATGTTTGGTATGTGACTAAACTGCTATTGGAAAAAACAAGTATGTCTTCGAATTAATGTTGGTTGAGAGATGGAAGGTTTGGTAGAAACTGGATCATCTCACAAAACTGATATTGGGATGTTTATCTATCTTAAAGCTTTGGTCTAATTATGCTTATAATCAATAATCAATACTTTACTTATGAACTTTCTCGATTAGCTGGTTTTGTCTAGTTCCTTTATTACATTTCAAAAAGTTTTTCTTTTTTCATGATTTTGTTCCAAGGAAGAAGGGTTATCTCATCATTGTTAAAAATAAGGATAATCTTTTTGCTGACACTTGGGGGTATACACCGGGTCCATTGTTGTTAGAATTTAGATGAAATATCCTCTGCTAGGTTTTCAACCGTTCTTACGATATTTTCTGACATATCCTGATGTCCATGCCTAATGCAGCTATGGTTCGGAAAAATCGCCAATTGAGGACTTATCTGAAATATGCAAGACATTGGTGAGCCACTTAAATCTCTTAGACTCCAACAATATAGACTACTTATACGATTCTCATATCTTTATTCTTTAAAAAAAGCTTAATGATGCTGCTCCATTTGGTATCTTTTTTGAGAAGTCTTAATTAGATTTAGATTTCAAACAACTCCCACACACTTGTGAAGTGGGGCTTTTCTACAAACTGTAAACGTCTCATTACTTTCCTATGTGGGTCTATAAGTAGAAGTTCTTTTCGCAAATAGATAATGCATGCCATATAGTGTCTGCTTGGCATCCTATGCGGGATTATGACAATGTGAGATAGAAAAGAGTGAGAAAGTGTGAAATATTCTGTATATGTGCATTGAATTAAAAAAATTCTCTATGCATTGCTTTTAGTTTTGTCCCTGGAATGTCATAACTCTCTCATTTCTTTCTAATTGCAATGTGTGTTATTCATGTATATTTGCATCGAATTAAAAAAAATTCTTTATGGTTTCAGCCACAATATTCTTATGTTGATGGAGATGGATCAGTTCCTGTTGAATCTGCCAAGGTGCTCACTTTGATCTTTCCGTATTTTGTACATATACTTAAATTGTAGGGTTGATTTTATCATAACTACTTAGGACTTGGCTATAATGCCAGATTTTAATGTTAAAAGTAATTTTTTTATCAAGATGTTAAAAGTAATTAAACAGGTCATTCTGAGATTTTTAAGCTTTTCAAGGAAATTATTTTCTGGCTTTTGAAGATTGATGCATTCTGGCTTCTGATGTTCCCTTAATATTGTAGTTCCAAATTTATCTACTGATAATAATTCCCTATTCCCTATGCTATATGTCTTTTGATGTCACAGGCCGATGGACTTGAAGCCGTTGAAAGGGTAGGAGTTACTGCTGATCACCGAGGATTATTACGAGACAAAACTGTATTTAAACTTATTCAGAAATGGTTGGATATTGAGCCAGTGGTAAGCAAGCATTCTAAAACATCAAAAGTAGCAGATGCGAATACAATCAACCCTATGGTTCTCTAAATTTGTTCCTTTTGGAAAAACGGTGGATCGTATACATGTGCTTGTGTTCCACATCGATGAAAGGAAAAATATTGTACCATGCTATTCTTTTTAAGAAAACATTCAACAATCCAGGAAACCCCTTTAGCTACCATTATTTGATATTTATGCAGCAGATGGGTTGGTAAATGTCCAGGTAGTCTAAAGCTACTGGATATGGTATAATTTAATTCTGCATCATGTATAGTAGAATTCATTATTGGATAGTGTGTACTATATTCAGTGATCATGGAGTTATGTGTATCTTGTTCTCTCACATCTCCAAGACACTTGGCTGCTGTGTGACTAATTTCTTAGTCCTCAGCATGTAATAATAAATGTATTATTATTTGAGCATTTTTATTATTATGCTCTATATCAATATGTTCGAATGTAAACTAATTTCACAGTAAGAAATACTTATGCTAGTTGAGAAACTGTATTTAAAATATATGAACCAGTCATTATGAATGGTGGTCAAACCCAACTTGTTTAGCTTGACATTATTTTCATTGATTGGCTTTCATGTAATTTAGCAGAGGTATGTGATTGTTTTGATATGCAATGCGGTTGTAACTTGCAAGTGACAGCTATGGTAGCTGTGAAGGTTGCAAATGTATTTGTACTTTGTATGTGCAAGTTATGCTAATATGTATTATCTGTTTATTTTGTTGATTTCTAGTAGATAGCTGTCGGGAGTAATTGGTCGTCTCGTAGTTATTGACATTATTGGGATAGATTCAAGTATTGACTTGAAAATATTTTAGGTTTGATATTTGGTATTAGTGTTCTTCGAAGAGAGGTATATATAGTTGAATTCGTCCATTAGACCGCCTACTACATTATTCATACACCAAACCCAATATGGTTGAGTGTGAGAGGGTATATATAGTTGAATAAGGCAAGTCTCATATTGAACAAACAAAATTTGGAGAGAGTTTATATACACATTTGTTATAACTAAAGTGAAAGAAAACATTAGTAGAGATAGAAAACAAAATTGTACTACTCTTTTCACAAATATATCTTTACACTAAAATATGAGTTCTATTTTACATAACAAAAATAAACAAGTAAATCATGAAATTAATTAAAGACCTCTAACAATCCACTCACTAGTGGGAATTATAGGAATATGGAAGAATGATGAATCTAGTCCATATATAAGTCCATATATAATTTAGATGCATTGGTTGTTGAATGAATAAAAATAAAATAAAATTTTGTTTATAATAGTGATTAAAAAGTATATATCTTTCGAATTAGATGCTTAAAAGTTCTACTTCCGAGTGACTTTATCACATTTTTTCTAATAATTACAATTGTAATTTTTTTTAAAGAACTATATTTAGTTACATGTTTTAAAGAGAATTTCTTTGAACAACTTGTAAGGGTGAAAAAAACTCTGAAAATTCCAAAATGTTCTTTGGAAATGCATCTCCGAAAACACTCTGTTTACACATGAACGTTAAATTTAAACATTTAGTGATATTTTCAGAGATGTATTTTCGAAAATATTCTTTTTATACCACCTTGTTGCATGAACTATTTCATTCACCTCATTTCACCATATAACCAAAACCCTCCAGAAACTTCATCCACTGTCAATCGATTTTTCGTCTTCAAACCAAGTTTGAAATATTTTATCATGTCAAAGAGAGCATAAAAAGCTACAACATAAGGTAAATTTTACTCATTTCATAGCATTGAAGCTGATTTTTGGATAAAAACTGCATCTCTTCGGAAATGCATTTTCGAAACCCACATAAATTATTTCGGAAGTGCATTTTCGAAACTGTTTGTTACAGAAACATAATTCTTAATAGATTTTCTGTTTTTTCCCGTTTTAGATATGGTGCACCCCGACATGTTTCCCAAAGCTGTTTCAGACAAGGAGAATGATGATGCCAAGTCGGATGAGGTGAAGGACGATGTTAAAATGATTGTTGTCCAGATAGATGTTCGACAACAATTTACAAATGATCAATTTTTTAATGCTCGTCAACATATGCGTGAATGGGTCCGAATGGAAGCTAGCAAACTCGGGTTTGACGTTGTCATTGAAAGGTCCGAAAATGGCACTAGCAGAAGGAAAACATTTGTAACGATGAGATGCGAGAGAGGTGGAAAATATGTTTCAAAAATTAAGAAGTTAAAACATGATGACACCGGATTGAGAAAATGTGAGTGTTTGATTAAATTGGGCGGATCATGTAGGGTGGATGATACGTAGTAGTTTTCTGTCATTTCTGGTAAACATAATCATGCCCTGGACACCAAGCTACAAGGTCATCCAATTGTAGGTCGACTTAAGCCGGAGGAGAAAGAGATTATTTTGGAAATATCGATAATCAAAGTTATGCCGAGAAACATACTTGCAAATTTAAAACGGAAAAGACCATAAAGTATTTCAGATATCAATCAGGTATACAATGAACGTTATAAACATACTTTCCTTTGTTTCACCTTTAAAAACTGCAAAGGCTTTTGGAATCATTTGTTCATTTGGATCTCTTCCTATGACTGCCAATATTTGTCCTCCATATAGGCCCTTCAAAAAACAACCATTAAGTCCAATTATAGGTATGCAAAATTTGAAACTCTCTTTCCATGTTGCATAACATCAATATTTATGCCTCCAACCTCAACCTCAGTCATTCAAACTACATCCTTATTACCAGCCATATTCAAGTCAGTTACACCATCTTCTTTACCAATGATAACTTCCTCAACCAGTTTTCCAATGACATCTTCTTCATGAACATTAAAAACAACATTATCTATGATTTGGGTCTCATCCTCCACAAAACCATCATAATAATCAAGTTGAGAAACTAAATATCGTACATACAAATGGACACGCTTATGTACCTTACATAAATCAACTATCTCTTGGGCGCCGTTATCAATACTCAAAGTAAACATACCAATTGTGGGGTCCTTGTATAGTACTATTCTAGATTCCTTATATCCCAGTTATTTAATTATCCCTAACACCTCAAAATAGCTCCATTTATCTACATCACATTTCACCTCACCAACTAATCCCTCATAACTAGAGTTAACACCACCTTCAAAAAAACCTCCCTGGTGTATAACTACATGAACAAATTCATCCATATTTTACCTAAAAATTAAAACATTTTGAATCAGTAACACAAAAACCTAAATATATGACAAAACTCAAACTATAAAAACCCAGAAAAACCTGATTAATCCCTAAAACATGACGTACACATTAAAATGAAAACCCAGAAAAAACCCTAAAATGCAAACCCAGAAAACCCTAAAATAGAATTGGGCGAGAAGAAAAGATAATGTTACCAAAATACTTGTATATATCTTTTCACTTTATAAATTTCTTGTCTTCCTGCTTTCTTCGTTCGTCACCTTCGTGATCATCGTTCAATTGAGTGAGGTTTGAGAGAACATTGAAAAATTTGAGTGAGTGAATGAGTGTTGTATATTTATGAATTAAATGTCATCTTAAACTAATCCATGTGCGCACCATCTCTGCATTTCAATTGACTTTGACTAATGTCTTTGACGGTAAGGATAAACGCGAACCTCTTTGAATAATTGAGGGATCTAAATGGTATTTTTTAAAATTAAGGGACCAAAATGAACCCTGACCTAAAGATAAGTGAGTTTGAGTTATTGATGTTATTATTGTTGTTGTTATTGAGTTTGAGTATTGATATTCAAATTATGTTTTTTGTGCAGATTTCATCTTGTTCCATCGTGTTAAGTTTATCATATCGAATGTCGATTGTTTATTTCACTAACCCCTCTTTGAACATATAACCTATTAAATTGATTTTACAAATAATCATATGAAAAATTATGTTATATTTGAAACATATCTTACACTGATTAATGTTTTTCTAGCATTCTGCAACTCATCATTTATCTCTTGTTTTCTTATTGTTAAAATTTCTCCAATACATCTAGTTTTCTTCAACTTTCTTCCATATTTGTTCAATTTTCAAAACATCAAATTTTACGCTTTCAAGAATGAATTAGTAGAAAGGGATTTGTTGAATAAAGAACTTGAAAGTGTAGTGTAACCTTTTTAGAGAGTGTTGAATAAAGAACTTGAGACCCTCTACATCAAATAAGAACGCGAACACCACCACAACTTGCCATTAAAGAAGCAATGAGTATGCAACCTTTTTCTTTGAGATAAATTGTAAGTGTAGAAAAAACTTTGGATCCCGGTTTGTGTTCTTACGTAATATCTTATCTTTTAACTAAAATGAAATTTCATGTTATGTATTTAACAATTTTTTATGTTATGTACAAAACCATTAAACTTGAAAAGCAATGAATATGCAACAAAATCTGGATTTATTCTTCTCCAAGAATAATAGTGACAATGATGAATCAGATTTGTCAAAAAATTGTACATGTATATTAAAAAATTGTATTTTAATTTATGTGTAAACAATGTAACTAAATATTCTGCGTAAACAATGTAATTTGTTTTTTTAAATATATTTTTTCCCCTCGGTTTTGGGACAGAAATCAAGAGGTATGTGGTGCTAGGCTTGAAAATATAAAAATATTGTTGTTGGGGATCAAATCAATGACCTTTTTAACTATCCCCTCGGTTATTGAGTTAACCAAGAAGTAAAGTGGCAAGTTTTTATGGCGCCATTTGTTACCTTGCCTCCTTAACCAAGATCAAAACTCCTCCGCATCCGAAATTAAATGTGTTTTTTTATAGTAGTGTCTACTTTCCTAAATACACCCTCAACAAACCAATCTGAGTTATCTTCCACTTTAGATCCGAGAAGAGATACCCCCTCTCCACCAGGAAGAAGTAGACTAGAAACCCTCAGTCCTACATCCATAAAGAGGGGAGGTCACTGAAGCTCCATATCTAGAAATTAGAATGTCCCTCTAAAGATCAAGGACCCTTGTAAGTAGTCTCCATATCCACTTTGACAAAAGGGGAAGATTAACTAAGTGAAGATCCTGCACTCCTAACCTACCTTTATCCTTTGGTTTACAAACATCTCCCCACTTATTCCATGAAATCTTAGAAACACCCTTCACCGACCCCAAATCAATTTTCTTTGTAACTAAATAATAGTCTTCCAAACCTTTACATGCATCTTAAAAAAAGACAGGAAGAAAATGGGATACATTAAGCACTGAATTAAGGAGAACAACTCTACCATCCAAACTAACATATTTATGCTTCTAATAATGAAGTCTCTTTTCCAACAAGTTATTAAAGGGATCAAAGTAGATCCAAGTTGAGGGTTCTCCCCTACTGGTATACCAATATACCAAAAATAAAGAAGGTCTATTCCATAGTGAAGGAAACCTTTAATAGATGAAAGAAATACATGATCTACATTAACACCTATAAGAATACTCTTAAAGAAATTCAATTGAAGCCCTAAAGCCTGTTCAAAACCTCTAAGGATAACTTTACTACTCCATAAATTCTGTAGAGTATGATCATCTATCAGAAGGGTATCAACACCATACTGAAGATGAGACACCATCAATCCATATGTTCCCACTCTGAATACAAAGTAAAGACCAATCCCTCAGCCTTAGCGATCAGACCACCAAGGCCCTTAACCACTAGGAGGAAAAGGAATGGACCTAAAGGGTCCACTTGTTTCAAACCCCTTTGGATGCTGATTTCTTGAGTAGGACACCCATTGATCAACACCTCAAGATTGCGAGAAAAAACATAAGCTCTTGTCTAGAACATCCACTTTTCACTAAAACCGAATTTGATAAGTATATAATCCAAAAAGTTCCAACTAACCGAATCATACACCTTTTTCATAGTCAACCTTAAGAATGAGACAAGCTCTTTTAGATTTTTTGGCCAAGTCAACCATCTCATTGATTGCCATCACGCCATCCACTAACACCCCCCGTGAGGAACACCGATTGATTAAGGAAAATGAACTTATCCATCATTGATCCAAGTCTAATAGCCAAAACTTTAGCCACTAGTTTATACAACAATTTCACAAAAAAATAGGATTAACCTCTCCCAAAACAGATGAGGATTTAATCTTGGGGATCAAAGTCACAAAATAAAATGCAAAACAATGAGGTAGAGATCCAAACCTATGGAACTGATCAAACATCCCCAAGGTCAACTCTAAAAGGGTCCATTTTTTTTCTTCAAAATGGAGAAATTAAAATCATTAGGATCTGAACTTTTATTATTCTCTTCTCATTATTACAACAAATAGATAAATAAATGATAAAGATAATTAAAAATTACTTACAATCCACTCACTAATAAATACAAATAAAAATATGAAAATCTAAAAATAGACATCCACTATAAGTTATTATTCATAACAACCTATCATCTTTTTCAAGTCAGTTTTGAATTGTTCTAAATTCTATTCTATTCTATTCTAAGCTGTTCAAATATTGTTTTCCATTACAGATTTCACTTCTGTTTCTGTCCTAGTTATTTAGATGCTGCAGGGCTAGTATATTATCTTAGTTTATTAAATGTACTAGTACTATTTTGTTTTCTACTATAGTTCTTGTCTCGGTTGTGCTTTTCTTCAGTAAAAGAGTGAGATTTACATTTGTATTATCAACAGTTTGAATAACTTTTCTAAACAATACCGTTGTAATTAAAAGCAATATATCATATAAAGAATGTTAATCAGGATTACATGGAAAAAGTCTAGTCAAAGTCAAAAAATGTTCAAATCCCAAACAGAGTTTCCACAACCACAAAGCTAGGGCATTGGGTTTGGTAAACAAATATATAACACACTCAATAAAAAAAGACAAGAATGAGCATTCCCAGAGCTTGTTACCTTATGCTAGGATTCTATCTGAGAATACACTCACAGAGGCACATGAAGCATGCATTTTTTTAATATTCGACTATTCCAACCCTAATCCCATATAAAACAAACAAAACATGTACTTGTATATATACATATATATAGATATATACATATATAATATAGTAGCAAATAGTAATAGTATAGAAAGAGAGTATATGGGAACAAAAAGTAGGAGAGGATATTGTGAGTCACTAGACGTTAGAATACTTTAAACAAAGTTTACTTTTCTTGGAAATATCTTTGGTAAGAGGGTAGGGTTTATGCATGGATAAGAGTGAAAATAATAAACCTGCAAAGAAGCAGGTGCACAGTGAGAGATTTGATAAAATAATAGTAATAGGTATTGTTTCCAAGGAGGCACGGGCACCCCGCTGATTTCTCCCATAAATTATCGGTTTCCACTTGAGTTTGTATCAATGTGTTCTTCCATCATCGATTTTTGATGCTATTTGGATCTATTTGTTTTGATTTTATCAGTTTTTGTAGTTGTATATATATAGTTAGCATGACTTGTCTAGATACCAATGACTAAGAAATAAAGGAAAGACTGATTGAAAAGGAAATTAAAAAACTATGAAAAGAGAGATTTGCCACTCAATGAATCAGAAGACTAAGGACATTGATGACAAACAAAGATGTGCTGGTTAAACTAAGAATAAATTAAGATTAAACATCATTATTTTAGGAGCATGCATATTTCTTTCTATGATTTCAATGAGTTAAATTATATGGCACTCTCTCAACTTGAACTTAAGCAACAAAAAAAGTATATATATAAACTATGTAACTAGTATTAATCTTGACTAGCTGTTATCAATTGAAAATAGGTGGTCTTTATTTTGATTGTTGGGTAAAATGATGAACATCTTAGTTAGTCAGAAACAAATAATAGAGCGATAAATAATGATTGTTTTCATGAAGATTGTTTTAGCAATTTTCATTAAACACACAATAATCAATCATTTTAACTAATAATAAAAAAAAAAGGGTCATGCACTGACAGTGTAAAATATTTTTATCACCATCATGTATTCAATTAAAACATTCTTTTATCTAAAAAAACGTTAATGATATGTCAGATTGATGACTTTTTATTGGATGACAGTGTAAAACTATTTTACACTGTCAGTGCACTACCTTTTAACTCATAAAAAAAGTAGAGGGAAATATTATCAGGTATAAAGAAATTCAAGTTTAATAAAATTAAATATTATGGATAAGGGAATAATTTTTCTTCCTTGTGAAAAAAGAGTACAACACTTATTTATACGAAAGTGAAATATTATGGTATATGTTATGGGTGATCATAGATGATAAGTTTTCCCTTAACTAATTTCTAACTATAACTTTCCATATTTAGAAAGCTTCACAAGGAAGAAATTAACTACTGCCTATATTTAAAAATATGTTGAAATCAAGTTAGTGTTTAACTAACTTGTATCTTCTTGATGATGATTGTTGTGTGATAGCTCCCCACAAGTTGGAGGATAGGTTGAAATCATGTCCAACTTGGATAGTAGGATGTGCAAAGGTCGATAAAGTAGAGATTTTGTAAAAAAAATATGTCACTTGATATTTTAATGGAACTACGAAAAGCTTGAAAAGACTACTTTAATTTGAAGCTTCTCACAAACAAGGTGACGATCAATTTTAAGATGTTTAGTGCATTCATTAAATACGGGGGTTGACAGCTATATGAATTGCAATGAGGTTATCACAATACAATATTGGTGGTTTGTTGGTGAGTGAAGGTGGAGAAAAACACAAGAAAGGGGGGTTTGAATTGTGTTCTTCAATATTTATTTCCCTTTCTCCAAATCTTTTATTTTCTTCTAGTATCTCATTTTCTTAAATATGCTTTGGATAATATTGCGGAAGCATGTTTGAAATAATAATGCATAACCAACACGATATACATTCATTTAGCTTCTTTTCTTCATCAGAACTTCTGACTTTGTTAAGTACAATTCTGAAGAAAGACTGCGTGGAAGTTCTAAGTTAAATGAACGATTTAAAAAGTAAAAGACACATTCATTTTTATCCTGGTTCACCTTCTCAATAAGGCTACCTCCAGTCCATCCTCCTCAGGTGATTTGCCCCTTTCTATTGAGGACTTAATCCACTATAATCATCCTTGATTACAACTACACAAGCAACCTACTTGTGACTAACCATCCGCACAAGCTACTCGCAAGTGACTAACCCTAGATGATGAATTATTTAGTGATCTCAGCAAGATATAACGTTCACCAACCTAGAAACTCCTGCATAAGCTACCCGCAAGTGACTAACCATAGACAATGAACTGTTCAATGATCTTAGAAAGATATAACATACATACACCTCCAATTGTCTGACTAGACCTCTTGGACATCTCAAGTATCCGAATCAGAAGGATACTCAAGGAACACCAATTCAAACTAGAATTATTCTTCTGGGGATTACAAGTGTGCTTCTAATCGAGCAGATTTTCTCCTATTCTAAGTGCATATTGTTTATGACACACTGACTAGAAGTCACTTCTGGTGCCTAAACAATCTATTAGAAGTTTCTTAAGAAATAAAACAATATGAGCAACAACTCTGGTGTTTTACATGTTATTATAAGATTTAAAATATCTTGTAGTCTTCTTGTATTCAACTTTTGAATGAGATCTTCTTCTGAAAGTGGATTAAGAGCAACAACTATTGTATTGATTGCTTCTTGTACAATGATCTTCATCATCTTCTTCTTTGTTAGACGCTAGGCTTAAGGATCTAGAGGGGGGGTGAATAGATCTCTCAGAGTTTTTCGGAATTATTTCAAACTTAAGCGAAAGCGGTTCGGGATCGACTTGCGTCTATTCCGGACCGCTATTGAAAAGGTTGTATATGTGATAAAACCACAAAATAATTGGGATTAACAATGAAAGGATAGGTTATTGAATCAATTCGTTGCTCTAATGAAAAACTATTAACTTCTAATTTGATAAACTTTGTTTGCAATGCTTTGATAATGGATGAAGCAAAAACACAAACACTTGATGATAATATCCAAATTGATTGTGATTCAATGTGTGGTGAATTGTGATGTTTACGAAAGTTCTTAATACATAATTTTTACACTTGAATCGTTGATCAATTTGCAATTATAACCAAATACGAACAAAACGTAAATGAAAAGATAAAAGCGATAACAACACGATATATGTTCAGGCAGTTCGTCGATCGTCCTCGCTACGACTACATCTGCCCCCAATTCCAAACAGGAATTGGGATGTCTTTCATTATTATTGAAAACATTTTATACAAAGAAGATAACAAAGCGATAAACGATAAACCAATTATGTTGATCCTTTGAATCTTCTTCCCCCTTAATCTTGAGTCAGATCAAGGTCTTCCAAGAGCCTCACTTTGATCCCTTTTCTGCAGTGTCTTGAGTTGCTTGAACCCTTGTTCTTCAATCTTCACACTCAGCTGGATCCTTGATGAAACCTCTTGATAAAAACCCCCAAAATTCACTAATCTTGGAGGACAAAACCCGCAGATTTTATTCACCAAAAACCCCACAAATCTTCACCCACTAGGAATCTTCAATTCTGTTCCATGGACGTTATCGATCTTGATCGCAAAACCTCAACGAAAAAATGATTGTGTGTAGTTGTGTTGGAGTTGAGAAGAAGATCGAAGATGAGAAACCTTTGTGTCTCTTTCAGTTGTTGGAGTTAATTTTCAATAAATGACATGAAAAAAATATATAAAGGAGCAGAATCTGTGTATCAGAAGAACACATTGAGTTTGGCAGGTTTTGAGCAGATAGGTCGACCTACTTTGTTGGTTAGGTCGACCTAACAGAGGTAGATTTGGCCAAATTGTAATTGCTTCCAATTGAGTCGACCTGTTGGTAGCATAGGTCGACCTAAAATCAGTTAAATTGCATTCTTGAGTCTTTTCTTCAGTTTAGGTTGACCTAGGATAGAGGATGAGTCGACCTAATAGAGACATGTTGTTTTTGCTTCACTTTGAGTCGACCTGCTGAAGCTCTGGGTCGACCTAACAGAAGTATGCAATTTTTGCTTCAGTTTGGGTCGACCTGATTGTGAACTAGGTCGACCTGACAGATGCAAAGATGGCAAAAACCATTTTGTTTGAGTCATTCACTTGTGCTCTTGTATTTGGTTGCTTGTGATGTTTGCCATGAATCAAAAACTCATTTGTGAGTGTATGCTTGTTCTTACAAACTCCCCTTTTTTGATGATGGCAAACATTTGCTTGAATGACGAACGCTCCCCCGTACTCACAGCTTATATCTTGTATGTGTTAGCTCCCCCGTACTAAGCTCCCCGTACTCTCAATTCATCCCCCCCTTTGACAACATCAAAAGACAGAAAACAGAAAGAGAGAAGCAGAAGGAAAATATAATATAGAAAGGCAATATCATAATAGTGCATATCAAATATAATATAGAAAGGTACAATATAATATCCAGGCATAATTACGATTACAAAACAAATCTTAATGTCAAGTAATTAAGGTAGACAATAAAAAAAAACATAAGAGATGTGAAATGAAATGCAATGCGATGAGATGGCTAATGATATGCAAGGCTTGCTAACGTCTGCCTCGTCTTCCTCGTCCTCTGTGGAATCCTTGAGGTCGATCCTCTTCAACTTGTTCCAGTAGATCATTGACGGAAGTATTAAGGATGTTGAAGCGTTGGCTCAGACTGGCATGTCTATTTGCTGCTGTTTCTTCAAGGCGATTCTGGCGCTCAATCATATTTGAAGAAAATGTTTCAAAATCACTTTTGTGCTCTTGAGCTAGGCGATGTAGAGTTGCATACTGACTTTGTTGTTCATCATAGCGCGCTTGTTGAAGCTGTTGCATGTTTTGGAACTGGAGCTGTTGTGCTTCGAAGTTTTGTTGTTGACGGATTTGCATATTTTCAAGCATAGAGATGATGTTGGACTGATCCGGCTGAGGTTTAGCTGTGTATCCCCAAGGGATTTCCTCTTCTTGAGGTGGAACATATTGCCAATTTGGATCCGGATCATGTGAAACATCTTCCATAGTGTGATCATCATCATTTGGTATGTCTTGATCATTGCCTTCTTCTTCATTACCTGCAAGGTGGCCAAATTCCATAGGATCGTCATAGTTGTATATGATCTTTCCGGTTCCCTTTTGAATGAGATAGTAGGTTTTCCTATCTGGATCCCAGTGGTATCCCATGAGGGTTAAGGTTGTTTGGGAGAAGTCCTGAGACTGTTTCATGTGGATGTAGGGCAAATTATCAAGTTTCATGCCGAAATGGTTCACGATTGTTTGAATGATTGAACCATAACATAGAGCAGTAGTTTTCTGCTGTACCTCATGGAACTTGGCAGTTAGAAAGTGTGGCCAGTGTACATGCGTTCTGTTTTGTAGCAGATACATTAACACAACTTCATTTCGTTCAATTCTTGAGAATCCTCCTGCTCTTGGTCGAATGACTCTTGAGATGATCCAATTTAGGAGCCTAGGATCTCTCTTTAAGTGACCAGCTGTGATTGTTTCATTCGGCTTGTCAAAGACGGAAGGGTCATTGAGAATTGATTTCATGTAGGCCACATGATCATAGTTGGTCGGGATCTCACCGTCTTCTATACGGAATTCATCTCCCACAAGTGTAAGGCCAAAGATGCTTATCCAGGCCCGTTTGTCAACAACATGTGATTTCGACCCCATCTTAAATCGAAAATTACAACCGTCCTCCTTTTGGAACCCTACATAGAAAGCCCTAACGGTATTCTCACAGTACGGAGTGTCACATTCCAACAAAGGGTGAATATTTTGATGCTGAATCAGATTTACAACATCAGGAATATGCATACGTTTGGCAACATGTGAGTTATAGACATATTGCTTGACTATTTTCCTTTTCATTTGCCACTTTTCAAAATTTTCTTTGCAATCAGGATGAACAAGGGCGATAGCACTTACCGGTTGAGAGGATGATCCGGATGCAATTTCCTTTCCTTTTCTTGATTTTGGTGGCATGTTTGTTGAAGATTTGTGTGAGAAGGATGAATTTTTGAGGAGTTTTGATGTGGGAGAATTAGGTTTGGCCGTACACAAGGGTTTGGAATGAGGAAGAATGAGAAGGATATGCATAATGATGAATGGAGATGGGCTGGGTCGACCAACAGGCCCAATTTTGGAAATTTTGTATCAGTAGGTCGACCTAAAGTGAGGCTGGGTCGACCTAGCAGAAGGACCTTAAAAAAAATTCAGATTAGGTCGACCTAAAAGAGGTGTAGGTCGACGTAACTGAGCATGATTTTTTTAATTGGAAAAAAAAATTTTGTACGTCGATGCAGAGACGAATTAGGTCGACCTAAATTGCCTCAAATGTTAGAAATGCAGTGATATGCTTATGAATGTTGGTGATATGCTTATTCTACTTGCTTGTATGTCCAAAACGAGATATATTATGAAGAATGATGATCAACATATATGTGTAAATGAGATATGGAAAAGCATATATAACGTCACTATAAGCATGTTAATTGATAGCATATTATAGTATCAATAAATTTTTTGGAAGTGAACAACAAACATGTTACCACTTTCTCAATTGTAGGTATCTCGTCATCATTTCGTAGAATGAAGTATAATCCTCTAGTCAATGTGGAATGATGCTTGATTTGATGATGAACTACCTTCATACTAAGAGAAATGTTAGCT
Source organism: Vicia villosa (assembly GCF_029867415.1). Lineage (NCBI taxonomy): Eukaryota > Viridiplantae > Streptophyta > Magnoliopsida > Fabales > Fabaceae > Vicia > Vicia villosa. The sequence continues at coordinate 174,547 of NW_026705256.1, forward strand.
TGAGCATAATCAATATATAAAGTAAAGGAATAAAATTAAGAAAACAAACGCATTTAGCTCAAATTAGAGATATCTAATATCCCTAATTCCCTACGAATGTTGAAGAACTGCTCCGTTGCAAGAGGTTTGGTGAAGATGTCAGCTAGTTGCTTCTTGCTCTCTACATGTTCAAATATAACTTCTCCTTTTTCTACATGATCTCTTAGGAAGTGATGCCTTATTTCAATATGCTTGGTTCGTGAGTGTAAAACAGGATTCTTGCTTAAGTTTATGGCACTTGTGTTGTCGCACATGATAGGTATACGATCAAGCTTAATACCAAAGTCAATGAGTTGTTGCTTGAGCCATAATATCTGAGCACAGCAGCTTCCGGCAGCTACGTATTCTGCCTCAGCGGTAGATAATGCAATTGATACTTGTTTCTTGCTATGCTAGCTTATTAATGAATTTGATAATAGATGACATGTCCCACTGGTGCTCTTTCTGTCGGATTTGCATCCAGCAAAGTCTGAGTCGGAGAATCCCACCAAATAGCATTCATTACCTTTAGGATACCATAGACCATATGTAGTAGTTCCACGTAGATATCGTAGAATTCTTTTTACAGCTTTTAAGTGTGATTCCTTTGGACAAGATTGGTATCTTGCACACATACATACACTAAACATGATGTCCGGTCTTGAAGCTGTGAGATACAATAGTGAACCTATCATACCTCGGTACAATTTCACATCAACCTCTTTACCTTTCTCATCTTTGTCTATGTTACTATTTGTTGCCATAGGTGTGTCAATCTCCTTTGCCTCACTCATTCCAAATCTTTTAAGCAACTCTGTACAATACTTGGTTTGACTTATGAACGTTCCATGACTAAGTTGCTTGATTTGTAGGCCAAGGAATAAATTCAGCTCTCCCATGAGACTCATCTCAAATTCACTCTGCATAAGCTTAGAAAATTCTTTGACAAGTTTTGCATTAGTCGACCCAAATATAATATCATCTACATAAACTTGAACCAAGAGTATATCTTTATCTTTTCTTTTAATGAAGAGAGTAGTGTCAACTTTACCCCTAAAGTATCCTTGACTAAGTAGAAATTTGCTCAAACGTTCATACCAAGCCCTAGGGGCTTGTTTGAGACCGTATAAAGCACGTTTCAACTTATAAACATGAGTTGGATACATGTAATTATCAAAGCCGGGTGGCTGAGCAACGTAGACCTCTTCATTTATATAGCCATTTAGAAAGGCACTTTTAACATCCATTTGAAATAGTTTAAAGTCTTTTGAACAAGCATAAGCAAGTAAGAGACGAATAGCTTCGAGACGTGCTACGGGAGCGTATGTCTCTTCATAATCAATACCTTCCTCTTGATTGTAACCTTGAGCAACTAATCTAGCTTTGTTTCTAGTAATAACTCTGTTTTCATCAAGTTTGTTACGAAAAACCCATCTAGTGCCGATTACTTGATGATCTCCCAGATGAGGGACAAGGTCCCAAACATCATTCCGTTTAAATTGGTTTAATTCTTTTTGCATGGCCATTAGCCAATGCTCATCAAGTAATGCGTCCTTAGCGTTTTTCGGCTCAACTTGTGAAACAAAAGTAAAATGATGACAAAAGTTACTTATCTTGGAGCGTGTTGTAACGCCATTTGAGATGTCCCCTATTATGTTGTCAATTGGATGATCTTTTACGTTTGTCCAGGCCTTAGGAAGTTCTTCATTGTTTGAGATGCTTTCTTTTTCAACATTATCATGAGACTCATCTTTCTCTTTCTCAGCACCTTTCTTCACAACACTTTCACTCTCGTCTTCCTTATCTTTGACAATGTCTTCAGTAGATGGGCCTGCACTATCAAAAGATATACCTTTCTCAACATATTTTGCATAAGATTCATCAAAGGACACATGAACTGACTCTTCTACTATAAGTAACCTTTTGTTTTATATCCTATATGCTTTACTAGATTGAGAGTAACCAAGAAAGATGCCTTCGTCAGCTTTAGCATATAGATGTTGTTTACTCTTAAGCCATTAAACATAATGTCTCTTTTCTTAATATGTTCTATTGTGCAACCAGAATTTGTAAAAGTTACTTTAAAGTCTTTGTCGCACAATTGACTTATACTTAAGAGGTTATGTTTAAGACCTTCTACTAGCAATACATCAGTTATAGTTGTGGTAGAGGGGTTACCTACACTTCCTTTACCAAGTATAGCTCCCCGATTGTTGTCTCCATAGGTGACATACCCCTTTTTCTTTGCGTGAAACTCAACAAAAAGTGATATGTCTCCCGTCATGTGTCTTGAGCATCCGCTATCAAGGAACCACAACCTTTCGGCAATGTCAAGACACTTTTCCTGCAAAATTAATTTAGAGAGGGAGGTCCCCAATTTTCATTGGGTCCTTGGTAGTGAGTACATAAATTGTTGCACTTAGGCAGCCATTGAAATACTCCTTTAGGAACCAAAATCCTCCTAAATTTGCATTTTTCAATGGTATGATCCTTTTTGCAACAATAGTGACAGGTAATATGATGAGAATATGCTGTTTTGCTAGTTGATACTTTTGGTACAAAAGTGTATTTACTATATAAAGGAGTATACGATCTTTTGAACTTATTCGGATCAACCGCAAACGTCACTTTTGGTTGTAGAGCCTTGTCTAATTTGGCTTTTAGATCTCTTACTTCTTTTTTCCAAATATGACATGTCTCACAACCAAACCATGATGTAGGATCTATCTCAACTTTATCCTTTTGAATATCTAGCATAGATTGTTTTAAAGCTTCCATATCCTTTTCAGTTTTCTCAACTTTTGATTCAAGATATGAAAAGATTTTCTTATTTGAGGCCAAAAGTTTGAAAGCTTCAATTGCGTCTCTATGTAATTCTTCAAAAGCAAGTTTTAATTGAGAATGAGATACTTTATCTACAAGTTCGGGTTTAAGATGACTTACACGTTTCTTTTTCTTGTGTTGATGAGCCATAAGACATAAGTTTGCCGATTCTTCTTCATTGCTTGATGAGCTTTCACTAGATGAATCACTTTCCCATGCTATGTAGGCTCTTCTAGATTTTTTGTGACCTTTGCTTTGGTTCTTCTCTTTCTCCTTCTTAAGATATGGACAATCCGGTTTGTAATGACCAACTTTGCCACAATTGAAACAAGGACCTTTGATTTTTCCTTTGCTATTCTCATCTTATTTGAACTTGTTTGATTGCTTTCTATAGTTGATCAAGCCTTTGTCGGAATGTTTTGCTCCATTTTTCTTTAGATATTTGTTGTACCTTCGCACAAACAGTCCCATTTCCTCATCATCGGAGTCTTCATCATCACTTGTATCACTGTCCTCTAGCTCTTGCTTTGAGGTCTTGGAGCTTGAAGCTTTTAGAGCTATTGACTTCTTCTCTACCTCTTTCTCCATGTTCTTATCTTTCTTTGCCCTTTTCTCATGCATGTCAAGGCATTTAAGATGTTGTTCATGTTCTTCTAGTTTACCAAAGAGAGTGGTGATGTCTAAGGTATTTAGATCATTTGCTTCCTTTATTGCCGTAACCTTGGGTTTCCATTCCCTGTTCAAACATCTCAAGATTTTTTTAGTAGCAACTGCATTGGAAACAGGTCTATCAAGAGAATTTAAACGATTTTTCAAATGTATGAATCTCTTTTGCATGTTTTCGATGGATTCACCATCTTCCATGTGAAAGAGTTCGAACTCTTGAGTTAACGTATTGATTCTAGCTAGTTTGACATCATCCGTTCCCTCATGGGCAACTTGCAATATGTCCCACATAGCTTTAGCGGATCTACAATGGGAAACACGATAGTATTCATCAACTTCTAGAGCTGAGATTAGAATATTTCTCGCTTTCCAATCATATCCATATCTCTTTTCATCTTCAGCATCCCAAGTATTTTTTAGTTTTGGAACAACGGCACCAGCTGCATTTGTCATGGTGATCTGAAAGGGACCATTGACAATTCATGTCCAGATGTTCCTATCAATGGCATTGATATGAACGCACATACAATCCTTCCAATAGCCATAGTTTTCACCGTTGAAAACTGGAGCTCTATTGTGAGCACCTTTAGGTCCGGAAGCCATCTTTCAAATAAGTGTTTCACGTAGCACGGAATAAACCAGAGCTCTTGATGCCACTTGTTAGACGCTAGGCTTAAGGATCTAGAGGGGGGGTGAATAGATCTCAGAGTTTTTCGGAATCATGTCAAACTTAAGCGAAAGCGGTTCGGGATCAACTTGCGTCTATTTCGGACCGCCATTGAAAAGGTTGTATATGTGATAAAACCACAAAATAATTGGATTAACAATGAAAGGATAGGTTATTGAATCAATTCTTTGCTCTAATGAAAAACGATTAACTTCTAATTTGATAAACTTTGTTTGCAATGCTTTGATAATGGATGAAGCAAAAACACAAACACTTGGTGATAATATCCAAATTGATTGTGATTCAATGTGTGGTGAATTGTGATGTTTACGAAAGTTCTTAATACACAATTTTTACACTTGAATCGTTGATCAATTTGCAATTAGAACCAAATACGAACAAAACGTAAATGAAAAGATAAAAGCGATAACAACACGATATTTGTTCAGGCAGTTCGTCGATCGTCCTCGCTACGACTACATCTGCCCCCAATTCCAAACGGGCATTGGGATGTCTTTCATTATTATTGAAAATAGTTTATACAAAGAAGATAACAAAGCGATAAACGATAAACCAATTATGTTGATCCTTTGAATCTTCTTCCCCCTTAATCTTGAGTCAGATCAAGGTCTTCCAAGAGCCTCACTTTGATCCCTTTTCTGCAGTGTCTTGAATTGCTTGAACCCTTGTTCTTCAATCTTCACACTCAGCTGGATCCTTGATGAAACCTCTTCATAAAACCCCAAAAATTCACCAATCTTGGAGGACAAAACCCGCAGATTTTATTCACCAAAAACCCCATAAATCTTCACCCACTAGAAATCTTCAATTCCGTTCCATGGACGTTATCGATCTTGATCGCAAACCCTCAACACAAAAATGATTGTGTGTAATTGTGTTGGAGTTGAGAAGAAGATCGAAGATGAGAAGCCTTTGTGTCTCTTTCAGTTGTTGGTGTTAATTTTCAATAAATGACATGAAAAAATATATAAAGGAGCAGGATTTGTGTATCAGAAGAACACACTGAGTTTGGCAGGTTTTGAGCAGATAGGTCGACCTACTTTGTTGGTTAGGTCGACCTAACAGAGGTAGATTTGGCCAAATTGTAATTGCTTCCAGTTGAGTCAACCTGTTGGTAGCTTAGGTCGACCTAAAATCAGTTAAATTGCATTCTTGAGTGTTTTCTTCAGTTTAGGTCGACCTAGGATAGAGGATGAGTCGACCTAATAGAGACATGTTGTTTTTGCTTCACTTTGAGTCGACCTGCTGAAGCTCTGGGTCGACCTAACATAAGTATGCAATTTTTGCTTCAGTTTGGGTCGACCTGATTGTGAACTAGGTCGACCTGACAGATGCAAAGATGGTCAAAACTTTATTTTCTTTGAGTCATTCACTTGTGCTCTTGTATTTGGTTGCTTGTGATGTTTTCCATGAATCAAAAACTCATTTGTGAGTGTATGCTTGTTCTTACATTCTTCAATACTGATCATGGAGCTTGTTAGAGCTAGTAACACATTAATTATCCTAAGTAAGCATGAAACACTGTAGAGCAACAACTCAGTGTATTCAGTTTCTTTAGTCATTCAATGTGAATATTATTTGGACTGATCATGTATTTGTAGATCTCTCATTATTCCATTGGAGCATACTGCCTAACATGCAAACTTTTCTATTTCTCTCTTAAGATTTTCTTTTCATAGGCTTATGTTGTGTATTTCAACATTCTTGTTTTCTCATCACACACTTCGTGTATGTTGCCTCTAATGGTGCAGCTTATTTTTCTTGCACTCTTATGCTTGCACTAATTTTTTTGCACTTTCAAGATTCTGCTCTTTATATAGAATTCTGGTATATTACTGTTGGAGCATAACCGTTGAACCATATTTGAACATAGCATTTAATGCTTGGTATAGACTGAATCAAGAAATACCTATTTCCAAGGCAAATCTTATCTTTGGTGTTGGTGGCGTGCATTCTTCAATTTTCTTCTTCCAAGATAATTACTATTGGTGGCGTGTCTTCTTTCACTCTTCCAAGGTGTAGACCAAAATAGATGTCATAATTTTGTCTTTACTTTGAGTACCGTGATTGCTTGCATGTGACTTAATTGGAGCAATTTACGATGTTCTTAGAAGTTTCTGATCACCAGGTCAGAACATCTTTTGTTAACATTGCTTGTGAATGTTGATGTTGCTTGTTCTTTTGAGGAAGCTTATTTTTCTTTGTAATATCGAGCTTTTTTTTCTTTGATGACTTCTGATCTTCTGACTCTGGTTGTTGAACTTGCTTTCAGTCAGAAACATCTGATCATTTAACGATGTTTCATTTCTGTGATCTTCTTGTTGTTTTGAGACTTCATGCATCTGATATTTCTTGTTTATTCCTTTGAGACTTCTTGTTTTTTATGAATGTCGTATAAGGCCTTTAGCATAACATCTGCACAGTCAATGAAATCATTAGTAATAAAATTGTTACTCACAAAGTATATGCTTGTTATCATCAAAACCAGATTCTGAACAAAGATCCCAATCTTGTTCTAACAGTGAGGTCTTCAAACAGCAAGTAGGTAGACATACCATTGAAGTTTACATGTGACTGCAACTAATGCATGATATTATGTTTCTGAATAAGACCTGGACACAATCATTTGTTTCTTGGTGCACCAAGAAATCAAAGATTTACATAAGAAGAAACTTTGGCCAGATATGGATCTTCGTGTCTTAATGAAACATGTCCAATCAGCATCACAAAAACTTGTGATGTGCAAAGATGATTATGGAGGAAAGAAGAGATCTTGAGCGAAACTTTGTTTCAGGTATCAAAGGACTCTTGTAGCAGCATTGAAATTTGTGGTGGATGCTTTGTTGATAAATTGGCTTCATTGTTGTGTGATGAAAGTAATGTTAAGTTTGGCGGTAGTTAAGTAGAGAAGGCACCAAATTAATCTTCTGTAACCTGGAATATCCACGTGTGAAGAGCTATTATCGTTGAATAGTTTGATTGATGGAATGCAGGTGTGCTAATAGGTTTGAATCCAAGTAAGCCTGAGTTAGATAAGAGATCAAGGCAATACTTTCTTTGACACAATACCTTTCTTGGAATGATCTAATTCTAGTCCATGAAATTATTTGAGTTGGACCAGATTTTTGATTTGAAACTGCTTGTGTAGAACTGATTTGATCTCCACTCTCCCATTTTGTTGGGGAGTTTCAACACAAGACATTTGATGTTGTATTTGTTAGAAAAGATTTGTTCTGATCAATATTCTTGTTTTGATGATAACAATATATATGAATTTTGTATAAGACAGTGTGGTACTATAATCTTTTGCATTTTCCATTTCAGGAAATATATAAAGAGTATGCACAATTCAGCGCTCAAAAGCACTGACTCAGAAGGTTCTGGATGGCTACATCAGAACATGCTCTGGCAAGACATCAGAAGATGGTCAAGCAGAATCAGAACATGGACTATGAAGCATCAGAAGAACATGAAGTCAGAAGCAGAAGCACTGATGTTCTGAACGGTATCACGCTCAAGCTCTTCAAAGTCAGAAGACAAGAAGATGCTCTGTACCAAGCTGATTGACTCTGATATTCAAACGTTGTATCTACAAATCTGAGTTCAGAAGCAAGTACAAGATGATAGGCTATTAAGTCTAATCTCTGACTGACAAAAGGAACGTTAGAAGCTACAAAAGGCAAAGTCAGTAAAAGCAGCAAAAGCATGGCTCGAGGTAGTTGACAAAAGTGTGAAACATTAAATGCAGCGTTGTACTATTCACGCAATGCATTAAATGCAACCCAACGGTCATCTTCTCAAACACCTATAAATATGGAAGTTCTGATCAGAAGCAAAAAAACCAAACCCTTGCAAAAATACCAAAGTGATGTCAAAATCAAAGCTCACGAACTTCATCTTCAACCTCACAAACTCTTTTAATATTTAGTGAGTGTTAAGCTTAGAACTTAAGAGAAATATCACTGTTGTGATTATAGCTTGATAAGAAGAAATTCAAACTCTTGTAAACTTTATTTTACATTGATTGTAAAAGGTTTCTAGAGTGATCAGTGTGATCAGTAGACTCTAGACGACTTAGAGGTTATCTAAGTGGTGATTTCTTAGAGTGATCAAGTTGTGATCAGTATACTCTAGAAGACTTAGAGGTTATCTAAGTGGAAAACCATTGTAATCAGATTGATTAGTGGATTAAATCCTCAGTTGAGGTAAATCACTCTAAGGGGGTGGACTGGAGTAGTTTCGTTAACAACGAACCAGGATAAAAATAATTGTGTTCATTGTTTTTATCTTAAGAGTTTTTAAAGTCACACTTATTCAAACCCCCCTTTCTAAGTGTTTTTTCTATCCTTCAGTATTCCTTTGGTATTGTAAAATAAAGAAAAGGAAATTAAGGACCATTATTTATCATAATGATTTAAGGAGTGATTTTGTGTTTTGGTTTTCAATCATGTTAACATAGTTTTGAACATGCATAACTACTTCAAATTTTGCTTTCATTAGGATAATCCATGTAAATCTACTGAAGTCATCCATAATGGTTAAAAAATATATATGTCCATAAGATGAGATATTGGTCCTCGTGTATCGAAATGTAAAATAGAAAATTTAGAGGTAGCATGAGATGTACTAACATTTTGTGTGAAAATGTCACAAACTGATTTATCGTCATTTGTAATAGAGGGGTACAATTTTCTCATATCATACAACCTATGATTGGAGAGATGTCCTATTCTAAAATTCCATATAGAATTTTGAGGAATGGTGTTAAAAGATGAAAAACCTTTAGTGTGGTTTACATGCATATGAAGAAAAGGTAAGTCAGGTACATGTAATGGTTTGAAATTCCTCATCAATTTGTACAATCCATTCACTTTACTAGGCAAACCAATCATCCTAATTAACTTCATATCTTGTAAAAAACAATGAGTTGATGTGAATTTGATAGATAAATTGAGGGACTAGCATAACTTGGATACAAATATCAGATTTATTTTGAAAGCATATGAATACAAAATATTGGAAAGGGAAAGAGATAAGGAAATTTGGATTACCTGCATAATGTACTTGGACTGGACTACAATTTAGTAAATGAACAATTAATGGCTTAATTCTATAATATGAATCAAAGAAATGCAATGATGAATAAATATGATCATTGACTTTAGAATCAACGAGCCAAAAAGTTGGAATATGATTGTAACTTGGATAACAAGGTAAATTGGACTTGGAATTGAAAATGTTACCTAATGTGGAATGGATTGGTTCATGTGATGAATACCCAAGATGGACCATTTCAGATGAGGTGATTTGATTGGAACTAGAACCAATATCATTTGCTTGAGGAATCAAGTTTGCATATTGTAACAAACATACCAACTGATCATACTTTTCTTGAGTGATAATACATGCAGGTTCCACTTGAGCTTATGAATCAATTGTGTTAGAAGCAATTTGGCCATTTGAAATAGAATTCTTCTGGGCATTAGCAACTGATGAATGTTTGTGAATTTGTGAGTTTGAGGGTGGCCATGCTTTTGATAGAAAAATTCAATGGTGTGTCCATGTTTATAGCAATGTATGCATAATCTAGAATTTATTTTACCAAATGAACCTCTACCTCTACCATAACTTCTTTATTAGTCAAAAGCATTTGCTAAGAGGCTTGAAGTGTTGTGATTAGATGTAGGAATCATGTTGCTTTCTTTTTGAGAAACTAATGATTAAATTTTGTCGATGGAGGGAAGGGTTTTAAGCAACAAAACTTGAGTCTTCACAACTAAAAAACTATCATTTAAACTAGTCAAGAATTTGATGGCTTGATCTTTAAGAATGTAAGTTCTTGTTGAACGCATATTTTTACATCGGCATTTATGCAAGCATGTACAGGATGGAATTGGCATGTGTACACTTAACTTATCCCGTAAAGGTTTAATTTCTATGAAATATTCAAGAACTATTTTGGAACCTTGTTTTTGAGAATTAAGTGGAGATCGAAGTATTGAAACACGAACTCTATCAATCTTTAAAAATCATTCTTTCAAGTCATCCCAAACTTAATTTACATTATCATGTATTAAATTGTTTGAGCTATAGATTCAGAAACTGAATTTATGATCCAAGAATGTATTAGATGGTTGCACCGTTCCAAAGCTAATCTCTTGAGATCATCATGATCTGGCACAAGTACTGAATGATTAATCATGGAAAGCTTGTTATTTTCTCCCAGAGCTCTTCCCATATATATATATATATATATATATATATATATATATATATATATATATATATATATATATATATATATATATATATATATATATGCTCCAACTAGCATAATTGGTGCCATCAAGTTTGGGTGTAACTATTACTGAATTCCAGTCATCGCTTTAGTCAACATAATAAACTAGATCAAGTTGAGTTTGTACTAGAACCATATTTGTGTTGCAAGGTGTCATTTGATTGTACAGAAATATGAATAATCGAAGGTATAAAAATATGAACAATTGAGAGCACAAAAAATGATGAAGAAATGAACAATAGAAAAGAAGAACAAAATCATAAAATATCAAGATGAATCATTCATGCAAATGAAAAACACTACAGTGATCGAATAAACTATATGAATCAATTGCGACGGAATTAATAAATAAAGAAGAATGATAGAAAATGGAAGAAGAAGAACAAGAACAAGAACAAGAAGAATCAAGATGAAACTTCTTCATGAAGGCTATAGATACCATATTATGGATAAGGGAATGATTCTTCATCCTCGTGAAAAGAGAGTACAACATTTATTTATAGAGGAGTGAAATACTATGGTTATTGTGCTATGGGTGATCGTAGATGATAATTTCTCCTCAAACTAATTTCTAATTATAACTTTCCAAATTTAAAAAGCTTCACAAGGAAGAAATTAACTATTGTCTTTATTTGGAAATGTGTTGAAATCAAGTTAGTTAATGTCTAACTAAATCTTCTTGATGACTATTGTTGTGTGATATTAAATAAAAGGTTTAGTTTCTAATTTGAGAGAAGGGTTGTACTTCTATTTTCTTAAGAGTCCTGATTAGCACAATTTTATGATGTTACAATATTTAAGTGTATAACTAAGCTATTGTGTGCTTTTTAGCCATGTGAATAGATAAAATGATATTAGGCTTCTCATTAAATTTATTAAAACATGTTCATTCACCTTATAGTTTTAAGTTTTATGTCTCAAGTATTTAGTTTAATTCAATGTGTCAATTAACTACACTAATACGTAAAGACCATTTCACCATGGTTGGAAAATGGATAGCATGACAGTTAACAATCGTGGTTAGGTGGGTGTATTGTAAATTTGTAGCTTTCCACCACGAGCGTCTGACCGTAGTGATCCTAGAACTATAATATGTATGAATATGGTAGAAGAAGCTAGGAATATAAGTGTATGAAAAATATAGAAAAATCTAGAGCTATCATGATACTAATCTATCATGAGAACTCTAGAAAGAACTAAAGTAATGTAGAAACATTCACCACCATTGAGAGGTTGATTACTTGATCCTATAAATAGGCAATTGGTATCTTATAATTTATCATCCAAGAAATCAATGACATAGCATTCTTTCTAAATAATTCTCCAAAACTATCTTTTATCAACTATCAACTAATCAACTACCAACAGTGGCATCAGAGCTACGTTTGGTCATACATTGGGCGTAGGGATATTACCTACCCACCATTCCAAAATCCTCCTAACTACTTCAAAAATTTCCCTTGTACTATTAACCCACTCCATTAAAATTTTCTAAGCTATGGATAACACCACCCAATCATCATCTATTTCTGTCTCTATTTTCAATGGTGAAAATTCTGATTTCTGGCGTGTTAAAATGGAAACATTTTTTCATCTCAAGATTTATGGGACATAGTAGAAGAAGGCTTCATCGTTCCCGCAAATACTTCAACTCTTAATGCAGCTCAAGAAAAGAAGTTGAAGAAAAATAAACAGAAAAATTCAAAGGCGTTGTTGACCTTGCAACAAGCGGTGACTGATGCAATTTTCCAAGAATTATGGGAGCTAAGACTGTCAAAGATGTGTGAAGTACGTTGCAGGAGGACTTTCAAGGAAGTGATAAGATACATGCTCTTACACTTCAATCTCTAAGAAGAGATATGAAGCAGTCTGAGACAGTTAATGATTATTATTCTAAAGTTAAAGAAATAGTTAATCAAATGAGATCTTTTGGGGAAGATATTCTTGACAAGAAAATTGTTGGAAAAAATTCTAATTAGTGTGCCCCCAAAGTTTGACCCAATAGTGACAATGATTGAGGAAACCAAAGATCTGTCCACTCTATCAGTGACAAAACTGGTGGGCTCTCTTTAAACATATGAGCAAAGACTGTATAGGCCTAAACTAGATACACTTGAAAATGCCTTCCAATCAAAGCTTAAATTTTATCCACAAAATAAAGAAAATGGAGGAACGAAAAGTTATGGAGAAACTTCCAGAAGAAGAGAAGTTTCTAGAAATTTCTTTAAGAACAAGTCAGATAAAAATCCCCCATGCAATATATGTAAAAGACTAGGCTACATAGAGAAAAAAATTTGGTACCATAATATGCCACAATGCAACCACTGCAAGGCCATTGCGGAAAATCAAAGTGGCAAATGAATAAAAGTACTAAAAAGTGATCGCGGCAAAGAGTACACCTCCCGCGAGTTTGACAAATTTTGTGAGGATAAAGGCATTGAGCGACAACTTACAGTCACATATTCACATCAACAAAATGGTGTGTATGAGAGAAAGAATCGTACATTTATGGAGATGGCTAGATCGATGCTCAAGGAGAAGGGACTGCCTAACACATTATGGGCTGAAGCAGTCTACACTGTTGTTTACATACTGAACATATGTCCAACTAAGGCAGTACAAGATAAGACTCCAATTGAAGTCTGGAATGGGAAGAAGCCATCAGCAAAGCACCTAAGGTTCTTTGGATCTATATTCTACATTCATATTCCATACGTTAAGAGGCATAAGCTTGAAGACAAGACTATACGAGGTATCTTTCTAGGGTATAGCACTATCTCTAAGGGTTATCGTGTCTACAACTTACAAACTAAAAAAACTCATCATCGGTCGAGATGTTGAAGTTGATGAGAATGCTTCTTGGAATTGGGATGTATATGAAACCTGCAACTTGGCCATACTTGAACCCTTGAAGCTTTGAAGAAGCATCAAAGTAGGAAGTATGGGTCAAGGCAATAGAAGAAGAGATAAAGATGATTGTGAAAAACAACACATGGGAGTTAGTAAATAGTCCCCATGGAAAAGATATCATAAGGTTTAAGTGGGTCTATAAGACAAAGCTCAACCTTGATGGCACCATATAGAAACACAAGGCGAGGCTAGTAGCTAAGGGTTACTCACAGCAACTTGGGATTGACTACAATGAGACATTTGCACCATTATCTCGTCTTGATACCATAGGAGCTCTAATAGCTCTTGCGGCACAAAAAGGATGGAGTATCCATCAATTAGATATCAAATCTGCCTTCTTCAATGACGTACTTGAAGGAGAGATATATGTCAAGCAACCACAAGGATTCATGTCTGAAGGCAAAGAAACTAAAGTGTTAAGACTAAGAAAAGCACTATACGTTTTGAAGCAAGCACCTCGGGCATGGTATAGCAGAATTGATCAGTATTTCATGGATCGAGGATTTAGGAGGAGCAAGAGTGAGCCTACACTTTACATCAAGTCCCAAGGTCAATACACTCTCTTACTCTCTCTATATGTAGATGACCTTTGTAATACGGTGGGAGAACTAACTTTTTTGTTTTTTTTCGCAAAATATGTTGCGGTTAGCAAGAGTCGCCATCGACTTTTATTTTATCCAATTTTATTAGGAAAGACATAAAAGAACAGGAAAGACCTTTAAAAGATTTTGAGTTTGGGGGGGTAGATTATACAAAGAGAAGGTGTTAGCACCCTTTGTATCCATGGTTATCCATGGGCTCTTAATTGCTTAGCTCACTTTGCTTGACTTGTAGGTGTATTTGAAAAATATTTGGAGTGCCATTAATAAGGCATACTCTGTAATGATTCTTGTACGAATGTATACAAAGTGTTGTCTGAAAATATTTTGATTGAAAAAGTGAGGTGTGAAAATGAATTTGGGAGTGAGCAAGAATTTAGGAGAACCTATCCACTAAGTAATAGTCTTTTCTATTCTATTATGTTTTCTTTTGGAGATAGTATTACCCATACCATGAGTTGGTAGGAAATCCTATCTACTGGATGTGAATGGACAGGCGTAGGGTCATCGAATGGTCATAGAAGGCAACATGAAAGGATATCTTAGCGTTCGAAGGGACTATCATCATTTTCGTAGGCAACTTGAGGGACTAGATCATATTTCGTAGGCAACATCGAAGGGTCATCGAGGGACTATGATTTTTATATCGACGGGACTATGATGAATTATTTGTAGGCAACTTTGCTAAGATATTCCTACATTCGAGGGACATGACCATGTAATCGTAAGGCAACAAAAATGGTTACCCTAAAGGTGAGTGAGTGCAAGTGTGTCAATTTAGATATTTAATCTTGAAGTCATTGTTAGCTATGTTCAATTTTATCTTGCCTACAATCCTATTAACATACATCTAACAGTTATAGCAGTTTATAAGGTGCGAAAAGTAAATTGCGGAAAACTAAATCCTAATTAAGCTATTACATCCCATGAGCAGTAACATAATTATGAAAAACTTGCGGAAAAAAAAGTGCGGGAAATTAAATATCCTAATTACTATGACAAACCAGGGGCTGTTACATAAATTGTAAAAAAATATGCGAGAAAATGAATAACGAAAGAATCGAGGAATCGAGAAAAAGTTTGAAGTTTTGGAGAGAAAAAGATTTGATGTTAGAAAAAATATTTAATTGTTAATGGTGATTGAATTCTAAATCTAATTAATTAAAGAAATAAATACTTAATTATCTAATTAAATTAAATCCTAAAATGTCTAATTAGTTTTAATTATCAGATCCTAAATCTAAATAAATCCTAAATCTAATCAATTAAAATTAATGTTAAGAAATAAAATCAAATTAAATTAAAAAAACTAATGGTTTTGTGATTTTATGATTTTATGGTGATTAAACTAAATAATTATCCTAATTAAAATTAAATTAAATTAGTTATATATAAAAAAATGTTAAGTGAAAAAAAACTAATCCTAATTGTTATGTTAATTGGTTGATTTTAATTATATAGTTAATAATTAATTAAAAGATTAATGTTAATTAAATAATAGGGAGAAGAAAGTATGGGAAAATTGGGCAAAAATAACAGACGCAGGGATCAAACCCACGCCTCTAGGGTCACCAATGAACACGCTTCACCAACTGAGCTGCACACATGAAGTATTAGTGGAGCGCAAAAGAATTATTAAATAATAAAACTAACATTAAAACGCAAACGCGCTTTTGAATTTAGCTACGAATTAGCTAGGACGTTAGCTACGAATTTGCTACCGTTTCTGCGTTTTAGCTACGATTCCTGCAAATTATAAAAACTGAGACTGTAGCTATGAATTAGCTACAAACTAGCTATGGTTTCTTTCGTAGCAACACCTGCAAAAATCAAACTTTGTGAAAGACGATCCAAACAACAGGTCTAAGTGCCCAGATCACATAAACAACATGCTACGAGTTCAATGGTGGTGTCGTTTTGGATTGAAACGGCCTGGATATGTGAAAATGAAAATGTTCTTTCCTTATGCCCTAACCAACGCGTTTTGTGTTTTAGGCATCAAAGCTCATCACCAGGGGTCCAAACCTTCTTTATACAATGTTAAGAACTCAAACAAAAGATTAGTTTGAATTGAAATAAGTTAAAACGTGAGATATGAAAATTCAAAATATGCATGAAGATGATGAATTTAATATGATCATTGTAGGTATTATGGGGGCTAAGAAACAAAGCATTCTCACCCTATACTACCTCAAGAATGAATTGAGATAGTTGTTTGATCTTGCAAGTGGCTGGAATGAAGAACACGATATTGCACCTTTCTTTGAATTTTTGTCACCTTTGAACCTTGCCTCCTTGTGATCAAATTCGTCCCCTAATGATCTGAAGCTGTTGTGTATTTATAAAGGAGTGAATTAGGGTTATAGTAAGGCTTGGACTTCAAATTGGTGAGAGAAAAAATTGAAAAAGATTTGTACGAAATATTTCCAAATTTGGAAAATATTCCTTCATAAACAAGCATTCACGAATTTGGACCTTCGTGTGATGTTATTTAGGCCTTCGGATGATTAAAAATAAAGCCACATGAATTAATTGAATTATTTTTATATTTTACTTAATTTATTTAGTTTTTAAATGAACACAATCCTAATAAAATAAATAAATGTTATAAAAAAATAATGAATAGATTTATAGGTCCTTATTTAGGTCATAATCATGTGTGAAGTCCAAAACTTAGGCCCATTAGTCAAAATATTCAAAATTGTCCAAAGTGACTTTCATGCATTTCTTGAATTTTGACCAACTTGTGCAATCCATAACTTCCTCAATTCTTGTCATAAGAAGGTGTTCTTGGAATTTTTAGAAATATTAAGATGTCCTCTAAAAGCTCTCTTTGGTTTTATCTCAAGTAAGTATTCCATGTTCATGTACACCTCTTTGAGAAAAGATGACTTTTGTTGACTTTCAAAAGGACATGTAATGTTTTGGTCTATATCTCCCAAATGAAGCATTTTTGGCCTTGTTTTAGGTGTGACAAAGTTTTATAGAACTGAATTTCCTTCAAAATGAGATTTGGTTGGGAAATTTATGATAAAGTATGTGAAAGTTATGCTTGGTAAAAGTTCAGTTGACTTTTGCTCCAAAAACCCTAATTTAGCAACTTGAATTTTGTTGATCTTTGAGCTTTTTCTTGATGAATTATGATCAACCCTTGAACGTGACCTTAAATCCTTGATGTTGATCAAAAATGTTGAAGTTTGACTTTATATTGACCATATTTGACTTTTAGGTTAACATAGTCGATTGTTGATCATTTGAGCAATTGACTGAGCAATCTTGCACTGTAAGGCTTGAAACTTGGCATGGAGATACCTTGAGACATATGCGATATTATGAATTCTACTTGAGGCCTTGGAAGTTCCATCTTCTTGAGGGAAATCAAAACCCTAGTTGGAGGTCATTTGTTTATGAGGAGTATATGTATGTCCAATCTTTGCATAGTCTTGAGCAATTGGAGATCCTATGAGCTTGAAGAGACTTCTTGTCTCAACTTATCATGAATATTGTGAGGGAAAATTTGAGGGTGAAACAACCTTATATACACGGAAAACAATACTAAGATGACGATGGAGTTCAAAGAAGACCTTTGAGATGACTGACCTTGGTTTGATGAGTTACTTCCTCGGTATAGAGGTAAGTTAAAGAAATAAGGGGATATTCGTCTCGCAAAAGAAATATACAGAAGACTTACTTAAGAAATTCAAGATGTATGATTGCAAACATGTCGCTACTCCACTCATAACAAATGAGAAACTACAGAAGAATGATGGAGCACCAGAGGCTGATGCATCCAAATACAGAAGTTTAATCGGAAGTCTCCTATATTTGACAGCTACACGGCCAAACATAATGTATGCTACAAGTCTTCTATCAAGATTCATGCAAAGCCCAAGTCAAATACACTTTGGAGCAGGAAAAAGAATTTTGAGGTATTGACAAGGAAGAAAAGAGTTCGGTATATAGTACACTACCGAAACCAACTCAAGATTACTTGGCTACACCGACAGTGATTGGGCAGGTTCAGTAGATAACATGAAGAGCACCTCTGGCTATGCTTTCTCTCTAGGATCAGGAATTTTCTCTTGGGCGTCAAAGAAGCAAGCTACGGTTTCATAATCAACAACAGAAGCAGAGTACGTGGCAGTTGCTGAAGCAATAAGTCAAGCTATATCGCTTCGCAGGATACTTGAAGACATGGGAGAAAAACAAGTGAGCCTACTAAAATCAAATGTGACAACAAATCAACAATTGCAATGGCGAAAAATACAGTGCATCACAACACAACAAAACACATAGCAACCAAGTATATCACTTTATTAGAGAAGCTGAAGCAACTAAAGAGATCAAACTCGACTATTGCATGACAGAAGATCAAATTGCAGACATATTAACGGAGACGTTGTCGAGACCAAGGTTTGAAGAGCAACGAGTTATGCTTGGAGTTATAGAAATTTGCATCAAGGAGGAGTGTTAAAATTTCTACAAATTTCTAGAATATTCTTATATATAATATATATGAAAATGGTAGAATATCCTAGAACTATAATATGTATGAATATGGTAGAAGAATCTAGAATTATAAGTGTACGAAAAAGATAAAAGAATCTAGAACTATCATGATACTAATCTATCATGTTGTAAAGAATGGGATTTGGGAGAAGATGGATGGGGTGGATGGAGTTGTTGGTTTTTAATAGTAGTATGTTGGTTCTTGTTAATGGGAGTCCTACCAATATCGCTCTTTTGAAGTCTATTCTTAGGAGGAAGAATCACTCTTTTGAAGTCTATTCTTAGTTCTTTAACTATCTTCACAATATCGCTCTACAAGATGCCATTGAAGGTGATGAAAGAGTTCACTAGGATTCAAAGTAATTTCTTGTGTGGGGGGGGGGGGGGGAGTGGAGGAAAAGAGGAGGATTCATTGGGTTAGTTGGAAGAATGTGAATTTACCGCTTGAAAAGGGGGTTAAAAATATTTCGGTGTTTGATTTAGCCATTCTTAACAAGTGGAGGTGGATAATTCTTCAAGGAAATAATTCACTTTGGTTTAACGTTTTGAAGTCCCGGTATGTGGACTTATCTTCTCATGTGTATAGTGGCGGGAATGGCATAAAAAACTCTTCTTCTTTTTCTTCTTGATGGAAGGATATTGTCAATATTGGTAAAAGTTCTTTTAGGGATCCTGTCGTGGATTGTTGTCGTTTTGCTATTCATAACGGTTTCATTACTCCGTTTTGGGAAGCAAAATGGTTGGAGGGAGATACTTTAAGAAATGTTTATCCGTATTCATACGAGACCTCTCGTTTAAAAGAGGTGTCGGTTGCGGCGATGGGAGGTTGGTTAGAAGGTAATTGGCATTAGGGTGATTTTGGGATACCCGAGGCTTCTTTGGGGGATAGCGATTTGTTGGGAAATTATCTCTTATTTCGGGACCGTTTTATGCATTTTAGCGGGGCGTTAGAAGTAGAAGATAAAGATGTGGTGTCTTGGGGTTTCAACTCCGAATCGGACTTCTTGGTTGCTTCTTGTTATGAGTTTTATGCTAAGGCTCTAATCCCTTTCGTTCCTTATAATAAGTTCGATGATGCTTATCGGCTATTGTGGAAAGCAGATGTGCCTGTCAAAATTAAGGTTTTTGGTTGGAGACTCCTTCTCGATAGACTTCCTACAAAGGAGCTTTTGGTATATAGAGGTATTTCTATTCCTTTAGATAAGTTAATGTGCATTTTTTGTGGTTTTGGTGTAGAGAATTGGAACCGTTCTTTTTTTGGATGTAGAGTGGTTAAGAAAATATGGAGTGAAAGAGCTCTTTGAGTGGGTAAAGAGGATAGTGTGGAGGATGAGTGTTTGTCGAATTTTATGGATTGACATTTGTTCTTTCGGATACAATAGGTTAAAGAAAGTAAGGTAGATGTAGTTTGGCTTGCCACTACTTGGACTTTATGGTTGTTAAGGATTGAGTGTGTTTCCGGGAGGAGGGGTGAAACTTTAATGATACGGTGTGGAACATAAAGTTCTTGGTGTGGAAGTGGTCTTTTTGCGGGAAAATTACTCGTGTCAATTATTCCTTTTACGAGTTTACTAAAGACCTTTCGTTATTTCTCTCGTAATTTTAATTGGTGTGTAATCTTCATTTTGTCGGGTGTTGTCCGTTTTCTCGTGTAAACAAGTTGGAGACCCTTAGTTCTCCCTTATATATAATACATTGCTTACACAAAAAAAAACTAATATATCATGAAAACTCTAGAAAGACCTAAAGTAATGTAGAAATATTCACCATCATTGAGAGGTTGGTGACTTGAGCCTATAAATAGGCAATTGGTATCTTATAATTTATCATCCAAAAAATCAATGACAGCCTTTTTCTAAACCATTCTCCAAAACTATCTTTTATCAACACTACCAACAAGAATCATGGATTAAAAGAAGAAAAAAAAGATATGAATTCACACACTATAAAGTTTAAAGATAAGAAAGATGCAAAATCTCAATTGCCAATCATCCCATTTACACAAACAAAAACTTCATTCTTTGTATGATCCTGTAATTATTCCAAAAATTACAGAGTCTAGTACTGATGATAATAAATAAAACTTGCAAATAAAATAAAAACCTACATTCTCTAGATCATCATGTTAATCCCAAAAATTCACAGTAAGATGTTCTACCATGACTAAACTTAATCAAAGCTACAATAATTAAACTATCCTGCAAGTTAGAATTTCCATCCTAATTAACCCTTCCAAATCAAACTGAACCAAAACCTATATCTTATTTTCCTTCTCCAATGACTATTCATGCAACAAAGTGAAAGGTGGACAAAGAGACACACTGGTAGTAGTCCTTGGTGCAAGTGTTGGAATTGCAGTTGGAACCCAATTATTGTTGTTATTGCAATTTGATCCTTCATCAACAGATAACTGTTGCTGCTGATAGTACAAATTCCTTGCATGTGCATGATAAGGATCAGTAGCTCCAAAAATATTCTCATAACCAAATCCCTTTATCTGATCACTATCACCAAAACTGTTGTTGCTGCTTCTTTGATTTTGGTTTTGGTTACTGCCATCATTTCCAATAACAGTAGTAGTAGCCATTGGAATCATATATCCATTATTTCCTCCATAGCCACCATGATCTCCACCACCATAAACAACAGAATTTGAACCAGAACTATTATCCATGGAAGCAGAATCCATACTCATGATATTTTGCAAACCAAAGAAATTGTGAGTGTTATTGTTATTGTTATTATTCCCTAGCTGTAGCTGTTGATGATGAATATGATCAGTAGTAGTATAAGTATTATGATCATCAGAATCTTGTTCTTGTTTGCACCAAAGCTTCTGAGTTTGAGTTTGTGATCCATAAGGATAATGCTGTAACTGCATGTTGGTATTGTAAGGGTGTTGTTGTTGGAATGAAAGAGCATGCCAGTTAGCAGCTGCATAGTTATTCATGGCTTGATCTGTTAAAAGGGAATTAGTAGTATTATTGATGATTCCATGATGATCTTGTTCGGCTCTACTATGGCCGATATTATCCACCACATTCACACTCAATAATTCAACTTGCTCCATATCTTTCAAACGCTTTGCAGCACCACCGATCGGTAAAGTGCTGCTCTCGAGTATGGTTTTCACATCATATCGGCTCATGTCGAAATTCGTAACAGCACTAAGTCCTCTGAATTTTATGGCTGCTACATCATATGCCTCTGCTGCCTCTTCTTGAGTGCCTGCAGAAAAGATTCATTCATTATTTTGATGTCTCATCACATAGATATTTGCATATATACTTTTAGAACTCATAATACAATGACATGAAATATGGATGATTGGACATTTATACAAAAGAAATTATAGGTATAAGAGCTAGTTGCATGTGTCTATTATAAATTTATAATCAAAGATTCCATTTTCAGGTTTATTTAATAACTTATGTATCTGGTATAGATATAAACACTAATGCTAAACTTACACTTATTAGTGACACTACACCGTATAATTATACCAATTTATGTACTTTTTTATTTTTTTATTATTTTTTCTTTGCTTCGATTTCTGTGCCACTCCTAAAAGCTTTGAAAAAGCAATGGTGTACATCTACGGTGTAGGTAATTTTAAATGTAAGAATAGCAAACCTCAGATATAAATCATCAGATAGATTAATTATTCAATAAAATATTTGTTTATAATAGTGAAATTAGCTAGCTTACTGAAAGTTCCTAGGTAGAGATCTTTGTTGCCTGCAACTCTTCCAATCCTTGCTTGCCATCTACCATGTTGATGATGTCTGCAATCACATCATTCAAATAACAAGAAATACATGCTTTAGTGTGCATATATATGTTGCAGTAACTTCAATATCCTTAGTAATTTCAATAGCAATTAATAGTGGTATATAAGTGGACATTGATGAGTCATTAAAATCATTTTAGGAAAAATTCATAAACACAGAAACTTTAATATTACTAGTCAAATTTACCTAGTTACTCCTCGGTAAATGGATGCACCGCGTGAAAAACCACTACTTTTCCTGTTTCAAAATTTCAATTAATGTATATCAATCAATAAACAAAGATTCCTGAATCAAATTAGTAGTAGTGCATGTATAGTAGTACCTTCTCAATGACGCAACATACTCTTGCCTTGTCATGTGCTTCATTTCTTCCAACTCTTTTTCATAATGGCTTATCTAAAATTCATTCAGTATTGAGTTTTGCATTAGAAATCAAAAAAATGATTTAAACAGACAGATTGCTTAAAATGAGGAAAAGATAACTCACAGGAAAATTTGTTGTTGTAGTTGTTCCCCAGTATTTTAGTGCTGCTAAATCATAGGCTCTAGCTGCTTTTTCTTCTTTGTCATATCCTCCTATAAGTACATAACAAACATCAACAAATTGTAACACTAAAAGAGTATAAGAATCAACAAAAAATTATTTAAGAGAATAGTTTTCTACTCACCTAAGTAAACTGCAAAACCATGTATATTGATGAAGAACATAGAGAAAAAGAACATGCAAAGATGAAAAACACAAGTTAAGTAAGATATTAAAAAGAGTGCAATAAGAAAAATGAACTTGTAGATCTTAATCTTAATCTTACCTTGTCTTCCTTTGCGAGTTTGTCCCTCCCTTCTGCAACTGTTATCCCAAAGATGAGCTTCATATCTTCCGGTCCATCTATGCCTTCAAACAATAATCAAAACCCTAATCTCATCATCATGCATCTAAAAGATAAACTTGACAAAAACTTGTTTAAATAGTACTTTTTCAAATGTTTTTTTTGGTATATATAGAAATAGAGAACCTTGTTACACCGCGGTAAATGGAAGTTCTTTGTCCGAATGTATCAATGGATTTCCTAGGCGCGACAGTTTCAACTATAGCACCAGTTTGGTTGCTATCAAGTACTACAGCAGTTGTGGGTGGATGTTTGTTTTCCGACGATGAAATCTCACCGTTCGTTGTGTTTGCATTGAGAAGAGGCACCGATGAGCTTGACTGTGAACCTGTACTCATGGAGAGTGATAGTGTCTGCACACGTGCTGCTCCATTTTCATTGTTGTTGTTGGTGTTGTTTTCTGGGGGTGGTTGGTTTCTCAGCCATGTTTTTATCATGGATAAACCTATGGAGTTATTATTGTTGTTATTTGAGTTATCATCACCACCACCATCACCGCCGCCACCACAAGATTGTTCCGGCTGAGTAACCGGAAGGTGTAACGATGAGTAAGAGTTGTTGTTGTTGCCACCGTATTCATTCTGATGATCGGTGAAAGAGTTTCCACCAAGGAAGTTCTCTAGCTTCGGTTGCACCTGTTGATGACTATTATTCCCATTTTGGTTAATGCATGAACCTCCCAATAGTAGAGTTTGGTTGTTATAGTTCTCTTTCCAATCTAAACAAACAAAAAAATTGATTAGTACTATCTAAACATATACCCACTACGAACAAGGTTTTAAAAAACGGTCTGTTACTGCAAACCTTGAGTGGTATGAATGCTGTTATTGGTGTGGAAAGCATCATAAATGGAAAAAGGATGAGAAAGATGGTGAGGAGTTGATGAGTGAGAAGTGAGATCAAAGCAGTGATCTCCTTGTTGAACACCAGAACCATCATCGTGAGGGTTGAAACCAAAAAGAGAAGGCACCACCGTTTGATCTTGAGTAGAAGATGGGTGTTGTTCTTGTGGTGAGAGAGAAAAACCTAACAAGTTCATAGAAGCCATGTATGTGACAGTGAGAAAAAGAAGAGAGATATAAAGGTGAGAAGTGAAGGTAAAGTTTATAGAGAAAATAGCATGAAATGGAGGAGGTATAGGAAGGAAGCACACAGGTTATGTGAAAGAGAGAAGAAAGGTGAAGAAGGAAGGTCAAATTGTTGAAGAACTCGAAACTTGAAAAAACATTTATAGTGGAAATGAGACAACATTTATATAGGAGTAGTGTATTTAACGCATATACACAGTACATGTACATGTTGTATAGTATTATGAATATTTTTAAGAAGAATTTGACTCTATTCAATTTTAATCTTATTAATAATTGAAAGTAAATATAAGTAAATTGATACTTTAATAATAAGTTCTTAAATAATATTTTATTTTTTAATTAAGTTTTTTTTAATGTTTTTCATGTATTTTGTCCTTTAAATTTAGTCTTATTCAAAGTATGTGGAAAATGAAATATAATGAATGTTTGAAATTGAAATTCAAAGTTTGAGATAGTAGTGATAATCTGTTGGCTTGATATTGAAATTCAAAGTTAAGTTTATGAATAATTGAATGAATCTATATAGATTTGGATTATTAGTTCTTTGATGTAATATACTAGTTAATAATTTCTGACAAAATGGCGTGACAAAAAAAACCACACGCAGCCCCTCTCCACACCCATTTATTTATACCCATTTGGACATTAGTCACTTCATGTCAGTCCTTATTATCAGAACTCAGAATTTGGCAATTTTACTTTTTCATAATTTCCCTTTTCTACAAGAACGAACAAACACCCATAACTTTCTCACATTCCCTCTTTCTCACCATCATATCACACACAGTATTCAACTATTTTATATATATATATATATATATATATATATATATATATATATATATATATATATATATATATATATATATATTTCATATATATAGATATATATATATATATATGAAATATATATATATATATATATATATATATATATATATATATATATATATATATATATATATATATATAAATTTGAAAATGAGAGTACAAGAAAATTAAAAAAAATTAAAAAATAAATAAAAGTAAAATAAGGAAAAATATTCAATAAACTCAAATAAAAAAATATCACAAAAAAAAAAACACCACATCATAATCAGCTATACCACGACCGCAATCAAAATCAATTAAAGATTTTGAGAAGTATGAAAAGATAAAGAGAATTTACTGAAAAAAACAAGTTGAGGGAAGACAGAGATAGCACCAACAAAGTTAGAGAGGAAGTTGGTCAAACAATACACTACTATAAGTCCAGGTTCAAGACCGGGGTTTGCTCTCATTCCCTAAGAGAGGGATTCCTCTAAGGAGAATGAGGATAAACTCACTTTCAAGAAAAATTAATAATGATTATCAATCAATTTAATCAATAAGTTTTCCCTACAAAAATTAATTTAATCATGCATATTTCATATAGTTCAAACGACTTCATGCTAGAACGTGGCTAGACATACTCCTACCTTCTTACCTCGACCTAATCCCTGAAATACCTCGAACATCTTCAAAAAAGACGTAAGAATAGGAAAAGACCTACCTACTGAATTAAGAACCTTATACCATACAACAGAAACAATATGATACATGACCAACAAATGATCCACTGACTCCACCTGTCTCATTCATACAACACACCCCACCTCAATGTCTACCTAAATAATTTCATGCCTACTATCAACCTGTCTTGTAGAAGCAGTCAATAGAAAACAACTTTTGAAGGTGTCCAACTTTTTCAAAAGCTATTTAGCCCTTAAATAACTCGACTAGACCTACGTTCTTCTCCCACCACAAAGAATGACAATCGACTGTAAGTCAATCGAGCCAATAGCATAATATCCTTGAAATTTGGAAACCATAATCAAACATCCTCCTTATTCTTCTTAACCACCCTTTAATTTAACTATAATCACATCACCCATAAGATCTTCTTTTCATTTAAGCAACTTCTACTTTCACCTAAATTCCCAAATCCATATTCCTCTCGCCTAGTATCCCATGTCCTATCTTCCTCTTGGATCTTTATCTCGTAAATAAAGATCAACTTCTCGAAAGTCACGCAAAATTGATTTGACTCTATCCACACATCATACCAGAAGCGGATATTCATCAGATTTTTTATTGATTATTTAACTATTATATATACTTTATTTCATTAAAAATTTATAAATAAATAACTATACTCAATTTCATAATAAATAAATAAAATTTGAGTATTAATTTCACATTGTAAAAAATATTATTTATTTTTTAATTAATACTATATAGATATGTGCTATTCTTAAATGAATTTCTTCACATGTTTATTTATACAAAGATTTCATAATGTTAACATTGATATAAAAGTGATGTTGTATTATAATATGGGTCATGCTAACATGTGCCCTTAGGGCACATGTTAAGGATACTATAATTAGAAAAAGTTAGATATAATTAAATGCAATAAAGTCATATTTAAAGTTTTGATACATTGAATGCACGCGTTTCAAGACAAAATTTTTATAAATATCTCATTAACTTGTGCCCTTGGGGCACATGTTAGCTTTTTCCTTATAATATTAATATTATTATCTGGTCGTCCTAATCATGAATCTGCTCCCCCGGTACAGACGGGTCTCCATCTTTTTGTACTTTTCGTTTCTCTCACTAAGATACTTTCTCTCTCTTCCATGCATAACCCCACTACACAATTATTGATGCATGACTTGCCAGACAACCTTTTTTTCGTTTAAACTATGATTTCAAGTGCCAGTAAGGATACCATACTATCATTATCATATGCATGGAATATAAAGTTCATATTTTCCTGTGCAATATTCGAAACTTATAGTAACTCAATATATATACATAGATTGTATTTTTTAGATTTAAACTTTAATGTATTAATGTATCTAAATACTAATAGGGGGATAAAGATGCACGAGTTTTGCACCTTGTGCCCCTAGGAGAGGACAACAACCCTTGTCTTCCGGGTTATATATTTCATTCTCAAAGCTTTCTCAAGAGACAAATTGGACCAAAATCTAACTCCTATGCTTCCAATATCGAATATCTCAGATGTAGTAACACTAGTATATAATACACACTTGCATTCATGTTCAAATAACAAACAATTAATATACAATTCTCAAGCCTTTTTAAAGACACACATCAACATTTAAAGGAATTCTTTTGCATTGATTGTCTCTACTTGAATTGACGTTTTCTTAAGATTTATCGAATACTAAATGTAGATATCTTTTAAATTGAAATATGAATATTTATTTGCCACGTTCCGATGAGTCAAGTCTCCACTATGGTATAAACAATTTTTAATATATATATATATATATATATATATATATATATATATATATATATATATATATATATATATATATATATATATATATATATATATATATATATATATATATATATATATATATATATATATATTCGGCCAACCACTACGAAAGAACTACATTCCTTACAGAATCTTCTTAGCAAGCGAGAATTGACACCTTGATGATCACAAAGAATCTCAACTTCAAGTGCATTCAACGGTTTTTTACAATATACTCTTAACAAATAGCGATTATGTTATTTCTTCCTACATATATAGAATGCATAAACTGATTTAATAAGTTTTAAATTAAATTTTACTTTACTCTTCTTTCTCACATCCTGACTTGAGTGTTGGAGTTAGGCATGACAATGTGAGTTGCTCATCCCGTTTAGACCCGTCCCATTTAAGGTAGTCTAAAAATGGGGCGGGACGGGGCGGACCTATTTAAGTGTTCGAGCTCAAAAGTTAAGTCCGCCTCATTTACTAACGAGTTGACGGATAGGGCCGTCAAATGTTTTCTTTTTTTAAGTTTAATTTACTAATTTATTTACAATTTTTTAAAATAATTTACTATTTTATTTACAATTTGATTTCCTACTTTGTTTACAAACTTTTCTATTTAATTGATTTTTAATTTCATATGTCATTACCTTCCAAATAATAATACACACTTTTAAGAGTCATTTTATAATAAAATATATAAAATATTATAGTATTTTACTATACAGTAATAAAAAAATATTATTATTTCATTACTTCATAATTTTTTAATTCCTACCTCAAAAATTATTGAGCTTCATGGTTGCAACTTGCATCAACCATCCATCTAAGCGAAACAACATAAAAATAAGCTTTTTCAATTTATGGTGACGTTAGACGTAAGTATTCAAAATTGTAATTTGTATCAATAAAGAAAAAAAATAGTAGATTGGCCTCCTCAATACACTATTCAATTTAAATTAAAAAATAAAATTTTTAACAAAAAGTCCGAGGGTAAAATTCGCCTGACCCGCCCCGCCCCATTTCTAAAACTGGTTAGGCGGGGCGGGCCAATTTAAGGCACCGAGCCGAAAACCTCAACCTAGACCGCCAAAAATGGTGGGTCAAACGAGTCGGCTCGGCGGATCCGGCCTATTTTGCCACCCCTAGTTGGAGTGTTAACTTTGCAGGTCCCCCACTCCACCGCATCAGAAACTTTAGTCCACCGTCACCACTACTTCTCAACTCATTTCTGGTTCAAAAACGCAATAGTATATATAATTTACAAATTTATATAATATTAAAATATGATTTTCAGGGTTACCAATTGAATATTATGGTGCAAGGGTTCTTCCATTCATTGGTAACAGAATTGGTAGATTAATGAAGGTGGACAAGAACACTCTTCTTCAAAAACAGGGCAAGTATGCGAGATTGAGCGTGTAGGTTAATTTATCAAAAGCATTCTTGTTATGTTCACGATTGGAGATAGATTCTATACGGTGGAATACGAAGGGTTACATCTGTTAAGTCGCAACCGTATAAAGTTTGGTCACTTTATGGAAGATTGCGTGAGAGAAAGCAACTCAAGTAGCTAAGGAGGGAGATGGTGTCCAGTAGAGAGAAAGGAACATGGAGTCCAATAGTTTTTAAGGTGGTAGTAAGGTACAAGAGAGTCCTTGATTAGTTGTCAATGAACAGTGACATCCAAGGAAAATAAGGATAATGATTTGACGATAGTGCGTGGTGTTCCGATGAATGTTCTAGTAGAAAATAATGATGGAGCGAAATTAATGAGATAAATTTTTTCTATTTTTGATAAAGATATCCCAAATATGGAGGTTGAGAATTTGGATGAAAAGAAAATAATAGGAGAGAATATTTTGCAAAATATCATGCTGAATCGGCAAAGAGAGAATATACCATACGTGAACATAAAAAGGGAGATTATAAATGGGCCTTCAATTAGGTTTTTTCTTTTTTACTGAACCTTTATAACTTCTATTGTTTTCTCTCTCTATCCCTTAATTCTTTAATTTCTGCATTTTATTTTTCGCAGCTTATTTCTAAATTTTTTTCTAAAATGGTTTTCAACTTTGCAAATTGATTCTAAAAGTTTTTTAAACTCAAGTTTTTCTGAAACACACAATTTAACTCCTGTTTAAGGACTAATCATCTCAGGAGGAAGATGACTTCCAACACACTTTTAAACGGATATTTTCTAACCACACCTCAGCCTCTTAATAGTATTAAGTTTGAATTATGGAAAGTGGGGTTTAGAATTTTTTTCAAAGTATTAATTAGGAATTTTGGGAAACCTTAATCAATAGCCTGTTTATCACTACTTACCAAGTAAATGGAAAAATAGTTGATAAACCCAAGTCTCTTTGGACCATAGAAGAAAAAAGAAAATTTGAAATAGATTGCAAAACAAAGCATTTTATAGTAATGTCTCTAGATGATAGTAAATTCTTTTATGTTAATAATTGCAAAACCGCTAAGGAAATGTGGGATACTCTTGAAATGATATATGAAATTTCTCCAAATATCGAGCAAGAGGAGATGAACACACGAGGCGAAGAAGATGAAGATATCATTTTTAAATGTTTTTCAAATTTTAGAAATATCAAAATTATATTGGAACATTTATCGCTAACCAATATCTAAGATTTAAGAATTGGAAGTTTAATTCAATCTTTAAACCAAAATATGGGAGCCTTCATGAATTTCAGGGAAAATCAAGGAAGAAGCAAATTATAGAGAAATCGAACGAACTAGTTCAATTACTTAAAGATGAAAGAGCAAGCTCAAAAACTAAAGAATCATCGACCGCGTCAAAATCCAATAGCTTTCTTTGAAGGAAAATACTCAACAGTTGAACGATCTTTTGAAGATTCAACATCAAACGAAGAAATCTCATGTGTATGAAACTATGAAGAAGAAGTATCTTCAAGTGGAATTCTCGGAAGAAGAAAATGAGAAAAGACATCAACCTCGGGGAGAAAAATAGAATAACCTTCTTTCAACGAAGAAGACAAAGTTTTCTTAAAGGCGTCCTACGAGGAAGATGGTGTTGAGGTAACTAAACCATCTTACAAGCAACTGTTTAGAATTAGTTCTAAGTTGGTTGAAGAGAATGATAAACTTAGAAAATACAACTTAGACCTTAAATGATTTAGGATCTCTTGAAGAAAGCAATAAATCTTTTAACGTGGAAATAAGTAAAATTAGAAACTCAACAGAAACATGTTGTAATACGGTGAACTGACTTTATTATCGAAATGTTGCGGTTAAGCAAGAGTCGCCACCGACTTTTATTTTATCCAATTGGAAAGGCTAAAAAAACAGGAAAGACCTTTTTGAAAGAGATTGAGTTCGGGGGTAAGTTATACAAAGGGAAGGTGTAAGGCATCCTTTGTATCCATGGTTATCCATGGGCTCTTAATTGCTTAGCTCACTTTTGAATTGTTTGAAATGTTTAGATTCGTTTGAAAAGATTTTCGAAGAAGAACTTTAGCTTGTAAATAAGCGTAGTCTTTTTGAATTTGATTTGAAAAGAGTGGGAAAAGAGTTTGAATTTTAGAGCAAGCAATTAGTAGCAACTACCCTAAGTTTGAAAATTTGTTCTTTTATCTTTTCGAGGCGAAAGGGTCTATCCGTACCATAAGAGGGCAGGAAGTCTTTCAATTGGATTTGAAGGGTCATCGAGAGCAATCGTTCGCCATAAGACTGTCCCATGCCATAAAGAGGGCAGGTAGTCTAAGGGAAGGATAGAATAGTCATTTTAACCTTTAGGCAACAGGCGAGGATACCTTAGCAATTGGGACAATCATCTTATAATACAACATTGAGGGAGTTTCAATAACTCTGAAGGCGACAGGCAACATTGCTTTAGGTATCCTCGGAATCGAGGGACTTTGACTATTAATACGTTTAGAGGCAACAGGCAACAATAAGGCAACAATATAAGGCAACAAGGCAACCAGAGGGATTACCCTAAAGGTGCGTGTGTGGCACAATCAGGTGGTTAATTCAGATATTTATCTTGTAATTAGTTATCTACTTCTGTTAAAGGCTTGCACTCCCTAAGATTACTAACCACGCATTTAATATTATACAGAAACTAAAGGCGGAAAATAAAAATCCTACGCTATTACAATAAACACCTGCGGGGATGGGGGAAATTAAAACATAAAATTAAATTGTAGTCCTCAGCCTTGATCTTCCTCGAACCTTTTTCTCGAACCTTTGATTGACCCTGATCTTCTGAGAGAAAAACGACAGCAGTAAGTGTATGAGTAATTCATTGATAGTTGAAAGTAATTTAAACCATAAGGCAAAAATCAAAATAAAAGGTAAAAATAATTTTAAAAAAAAGAAGATCAAAACTTAGCTTTTTGATGGGTGTGGCGCGTAATCGGAGGATTCTGATGATAACCCTAAAAAATTGCATAAGGAAAAGAAAATTTAGTGTATGAATGATCTACAAACCTTAATTGTATAAACCCTAAAAAGAAAACTTGTTGTGACCCACAAGGTTTAGAAGGCTTAGGAATGCGTTAATGGAAAACACCTACCAGAGGATTCTAAGGTTTATAAATACATCGAGGCTAACAAACCTAAAATTGATTATTTAATTTTCAATTTAATTTAATTAATTAAAAAAACATGTACCAAAATAATAACTTTTATTGCTTAAAATAATTTTTGATAAAATGACAAAAAGTCGAATTTCCGATAAAATGTAAATAATTATAAAATTACATTATTTAGTAAATAAAAATTTTAGAAAAATAACTTAATAAGAAAAAGAAAATAAAATAGAGAAAAGAGTTATGTAATTTAAAAGAAATTAAAAAGGATAAAATAAAATAAATAAATAAAAGAGAGAAGGACTTAGCTCTGTTCCTGTGTGATAGGGCTCTGAAGGTGTATGGTAGACTGGCGTGTTCTGGTCCATCAGATGTGCCTTCATGGAGATCCAATGGCTGCTGTTAGGGACTGCGTCGTGAGTACGCGAAGGAGGGACACGCTGGATCTGTAAAACATCAGGTTCAAAAACAAGTAAAAATTAAATGTCTCCCCATGGATCGAACTGGAGACCATGGATTTGCCTCTGCTACTTGTTACCAATCGGGCTGCATTTGCAAGTTGTTAGTATAATTGTCAAAATAGAATTAATATAAAAACCGAATCAATTAATGGGAAAGTCAGACTGAGCCAGAGTGGGGCCCTCGCGTGTGATGACCCACGAATGGGAAGAAGAGAGAGAGACGTGGAATAGTTGACCAGCCAGCTGCATCGTTACGCGTGTGTTGGACAACGGGAGAGAGAAAGACTAGCGCTGACTAGCCATACAAACAGCTACACGCGTGCTCCTGTCTACCACGTTAGACTTCATCTTCTTCCTCCTTATTTCCTGCGAATTTTGTTAGGGATTTTCCTGCAGATTTACCTGCGGAAAATCCTTCGAAATTCCTGCCATCTCAAAAACACGAAAATACACAGAAGAAAAGTATGAGAGAGACCTTACCCCCCTAATTCAAGGGTTCTGAGTCCATTTATGTGATCGTTTTGGCCGTTAGACGTCTGTAGGCAAGAGAACGAGCGATTTCATCATTGAAGCCCTAGCCATGGTGATTCTCCATCCTTACGTCAAAGCTTGATTCCAATGATTCGAACCTCTTCTAATTGTCCCCAGGAGCTCATAAACACAAACAAGTTACAGAAAAACGCAGGGGAAATTGAAATACGAAATTCTCAAGATATGAATGAATATATTAAACATGATACATGCATTCTAAGCAACATAAATACCAAATATAGGCATGCTCTTACTCTTTACGAACCTGTGAGTGGATTGGAATGGATTGAGAGCTTTGAAACTGGCTGCAAAGGGGAAATATGAGTTTGCACCTTTCTTGAATATTTTTGCAACTTAGAAACCCTAGCCTCTCTCTCCAAATTTCGTCCTCTCCTTATTCTGATATTATGGAGTGTATTTATGTGTGAGAATTAGGTCATGAATGGGCTTGGTCCTTGAGTTGTTTGGAAAAGAAAATATTTGTTTCTAAATTCATTATAAATCTTTCTAAACTTGTGTGATATCTTTTCCATGATGTTTTTCACGAATTTAGACTCTTCCATGTGATTATTTGGACCATCTTAATTGATTAAAATTGATTAAAAATCAAATCTTTGATTAAAACTAATTATTTTATATTTTACATGATTTATTAATATTTAAATGAATTTAAATTCAAATAAATAAAATAAATGTGATAAAAATAAAATAATTAATTTAAGGTCGTTTATAAAGCCTATAAACATGTTTAGGATCCATTCTTTAGGCCCATTAGTCCAAAAACACCAAATTGTGCAATTAGGGTTTTGAGTTTTTCTTGAGAATCGACCAACTTCTGAGCCTCGTATCTCCTTCAATTTTTATCACATGGAGATAATATAGGACTTTTTGGAAAGCCCTAGGTGTCCTCTACAACCTACCTTTGGTTTCATCTCAATTGAGTTTACCATGTTCAAGTTATGGGCTTTGAGAAAAAATGACTTTTTGCGATCTTTTAGAAGGACCTGTAATGTATTCGCCTATATCTCTCAAATGAAGCATTTTTGGACTTGGCATGTGAGATACAAAGTTGTAGAAAATTCAATTTCCTTCAAAATGAGCTTTGGATGGAAAAATTATGATGTTCCATGTGAAAGTTATGGCCGGTCAAAGTTCAGTTGACTTTCTTCTATGAAACCCTAATTTAGAAACTCTTGCATTTGTTGATTTCTGATCTTTTCCTGATGAATCATGATCAACCCTTGATCAAATGATGAGTCTAACATTAAAATGTTGATGTTGACCAAAAATCAGGAATTTTGACTGTATTTTGACCATAGTTTGACTTTTAGGTCGACCAGTCGATTATTGATCGTTTGAGCAGTTGACTGAGTAATCTTTTGAATCAGGGCTTGAAACTTGGCCTGAGGATACTATGAGGCATATGAGAGACCATGAAATCCACTTGAGGTATCAGAAGTTGACTTTTCTTGAAGAGACACAAAACCCTAGTTTTGGTCCTTATTGCTTAGGAGAGTGTGCATCCACTTAGATCTTGAGCTATTGATGCTTGGATGAGCTTGAGCATATAAAAATATGGTGGGCAAATTTTGGGGTATGACAGCTGCCCCTGTTCAATTATCTTAAACCTGAAGATGTAGAGTGGTCTGCTTGCCAGTCGGTATCTGAAGGTGGAAGATGATTGAACACTAGAATACCAAGAAATTTGCCCTAGCTAAAGTAGGAACTTTTGTCGGAGATGGGCTTTTAAGGATGCCATCCAGTATTTGTTGGAGTATGGATTGTTGCAAAATTTCTGCTTTTGTTGTCTTCTCTTTTTTGTTTGAATGTTGAGGAACCGTCAAAGGTGTCGACTCAAGTCTGTGTTGGGTTATTTAAGGAACCGTCAAAGGTATCGACTTAAATTTGAAATACGTCGTTAAGGAACCGTCCAAGGTGTCGACTTAACTCTTGATGTGGGTTGTTAAGGAACCGTCAAAGGTGTCGACTTAACTTTGAAGCATATCATTGAGGCACCGTCAAAGGTATCGACTCAGATATGTAGATAGATTGTATAAGGAACCGTCAAAGGTGTCGACTTATATCTGAAGTGTGTCGTTAAGGAACCGTCAAAGGTGTCGACTTAACTCTTGATATATTAAGGAACCGTCAAAGGTATCGACTTAATACTTGAAAATAGATTGTTAAGGAACCGTCAGAGGTGTCGACTTAACTCTTGTAAATGGAGATAGTGGTATCCTGAAAAGTAGAGGTTAGTTTTTTATGCCATGTCATGATGCATGTGATATGTTTATGTAACGGGATTCTCAAAATGAATGAGAACCTCGCATGTTATGTATGCACTTGTCGTGATGCGTTATGTATTATGTATGGATATGTATGCAATTGTATGGATGTGTTTATGATTTATGACGTATGACTATGATTTAGGCTATTTGATACATCTTGATTGAGACGGTGGATCTCCATGTCATTGTAATTTTGGTGTCTGATCTTATCTTGAAGATGCTCAGCTGGGGATTTATAATTTCTGCTTGGGGATGATCAGTAACTTGATGTACCCTGATTAAAAACATAGAGATGTAAACTCTGTTGGGGAGCTACGTCTTTGTCGGGACGAGAACTTTTGAAGATATCTTCTTAATGATTACTTCGTGGGGATATGATCTTATGAACCTGGCTCTGTGGGGAGGTGCGGGTGTCTTGAAAGTTGCCCCCAGTACCATAGTAACTTACTACTTGATTCAGGACACGCCGCTGAGTATTGATCAAGATGTTGAACTGGACTTGCATAGATTTGCCCCAGTTAGCAGGAACTTTGGAAAGATTCGCCTCACGAGGACTTTATGAGATGTTTACTATAGGCGATATGCCCCCAGTAATCATAGGCTCATGACAATGTCTCACGTTGATTGGGGAGTAGCTTTAGATATACTTGGATGCATGCCCCTGATTGTTCGAGCATCCATGAGAGATTCTCGGAATCTTGACTTGATTGCCCCAGATTGATTGGACAAAACATGTCATGCCCCTTGTATACGTAGGAGACATTGCTTCTTGGCGTAATCTTGTCTGTCGGGATAACTTTCAGTCATTAGTTGTACCCTGTGCAAGTTCTTTCTGATGCTAACATTTGAAATTATGTAGCAGAATATGTTTAATAATGTATTCATGAGATGTAATGCATACGTCTGTCTTGAGTTTGTTGAAAAACATTAAAACTGGATATGTAAAAGCATGATGTTTATAAAAACGTGATGTTTGTAAAAAACGAAGTGTCGACTCAGCATTTGTGGTAAACCTTAAGGAGTCAGGATACCTTTTTTGTGACAGTATGCTTTCGAACTAACCATGCTTCAGTTAGGACTTTTAAGGGTTGTAACGTGGCTTGGTTCACGGTTTAAGAAACGAAGGATAAAGGCTCAAAATTTGATTGTACCCACCCTTCTTCGTGATGATCTTCGATCCTAAGCTCAGTTAATTCAACTTATGCATTCAGGTTCCAAGAGACTTTTGGATTTGCACCTTTGATAATGATGATGGTTCACAAGTAAGGAAAGCTTTTGAGATGGCGGTCGCTTCTTCCTTTGGTAGTCACAACATTGTGTTGTATATTGACTTCTCTTTTTTCATCTTTTTGATATCCCTAACTTTTGCCTGAACTGTTTATTTCTGAGATTACAGTCAGCGGGATGCCTTGATTTTGCCTAAGTCGTCTTTTGATTTTTGACTTAGCAGGCTTTTCTTTGTATATATATTTTTCATTTTTTCTTTTGAAGATATTGACTGTCTTGTTTGATGATTGACGAACCATCATTGTCTTTTGATTGACATCTCCAACACTTCTTTGATGTGTGCGGATGACCGTTTGTGATTGAAACCTTTGTTGAAAGGTGTACTGAATGATTCTCTTAAACTAGAATGCACAGCCAAATTAATTGAGAACTACCCTGCCCCAGGTTATGATCAAGGGTTTTAATTAGTACAAGAAAGAAACTTCTACTTCTTAGGCTCAAAGGGGTTGACGAGGGATTAACATCCTTATATCTCCACTGTTTAGGAATTGAAACAATGCCTGTACATCGTCAGCATAGTCCGCTCAAAAGCATACTGTATGAGGTTGCGGTATCGTTTTCGTCATCCTCCCTCAAAAGGTATACAGCTTTAGCCAGAGTTGAGTATCATAAAACATATGCAAAG
The DNA here is from genome assembly GCF_029867415.1 of Vicia villosa. Classification (NCBI taxonomy): domain Eukaryota; kingdom Viridiplantae; phylum Streptophyta; class Magnoliopsida; order Fabales; family Fabaceae; genus Vicia; species Vicia villosa. Next base: position 211,909 of record NW_026705256.1, read on the forward strand.
TAAAGACGTAATTTAAAATGAGTGATAACGAAATAATTTATTCAAGACAAATATATGCAATGCACTGATGATGATTATTAAAACAGATAATGTCTATCATGAGTCAAATGTTTAAACAAACAGGAAAGAACTTGCAAATGAAAGTAGATCTAATGATCCAAAAGTTCATCCGTCGAGACGTCAATCAATCTTGTCATTACTAGGCATAGGAGCGGTGATCACCACAGGGCTTTCAGGAGGGTTGGATTTGATTTCTCCTTCATTGATCAGATCTTGAATCTTATTACTTAATGTCCAGCAATTGTTTGTGTAATGTCCAAGACTGTTGGAATGGTATGCGCACCTCGCATTGGGTTTATAGTCAGGAGAATTCGTTGGCTCGATTGCCCTGAGCGTCTGGATCATATGAGTGAATTGATTGTTGTGACTCAGTTGTCGTGATTCCATTATCGTGACTCAGTTGTCGTGATTTCATTATCGTGACTCAGTTGTCATGATTCCATTATCGTGACTCAGTTGTCGTGACTTTGTTGTCGTGACTCAGTTGTCTTGATTCCATTATCGTGACTCAGTTGTCGTGATTCCATTATCGTGACTCAGTTGTCGTGACTTTGTTGTCGTGACTCAGTTGTCTTGATTCCATTATCGTGACTCAGTTGTCGTGATTCCATTATCGTGACTCAGTTGTCGTGATTCCATTATCGTGACTCAGTTGTCGTGACTCAGTTGTCGTGACTTTGTTGTCGTGACTTCATTGTCGTGGTCTTTTCTGATTTGAGTGTCATGATTAAATCTTTAATGGCATGCTTCAACGGTCTACCATCCTTTACACCATAACCAGGATTGTTCAAATAATAAGCGCATCTCGCATTGTAATTGTACCCCAAGATTAGGAGTACCTTTAATTCTTCTTGCCCCTTGGCCAAGTTAAAGATCACCTCTCGGAATTGGTTATTCTGAGCCTGAAGATTTTTGACTGATTGCTCGAGATCCATTTATGCTGAAATAAACAGCGAGGAGGTGAGAAACCTGTGGTGGGAACCTGTGAATGCAGATGCAATATTTTCAAGGATCTCCGGAAATTTAGTTAGCAACGTAAAAAATGATTTGGTCGCTTCTTCGTTTGAAGAACTATGATCTTTGGATGTTCTTCTATGGGAATCAAGCTCACCATATCCAGTGGGTCATAGCCTCTGATTCGGGAACTTCCGACTTTGAAGGTACACGGCTAGAGGAAAATAAATCCTCTTGCCCCTTGATAGGTACAGTGTCTCTGAAATGGAAGGTATGTGGCGAGAGGAAAGTAAATCCTCTTGCCCCTTGATTAGAAATTCGGTCCTTGATAAGAGTACCTGAAATTGTGCGCCCTAAATTCCTAAGATCCTTGAAAGGGTTAGTGAACATGCAATGTTATGATGTCATGATGTCATTATGTTATGCGGATGCAATGCATCTGACGAAACGTAAGGTAATAAGGATCAGTGAGCCCCACAAGAAAAACCTGCAAGGAAACCAAAGGGTTAGTAGCAAGCACAGACAAGTCACACTAGTGTCCTTAAGTTTAAAGGCTTGCGTGAAGTTCGTAGGTAAGTACCCTCCCCACTGAAGTTTAGTTGGTTCAACCTGTCCTATATAAAGATCGGGTTCTAGGGAGTTCATATCATTGACCTTTCTCGAAGGCGCTTATCTCAGTTCGGCAATCGAATCGCCAACCGAGAAGGTCCTGAAAGTTCAGTCCATATGAGTGTAGCTTCGAGTATCAACCAACTTCAGTCGGAACCAAAGCCAGCTATCTCGCTACTTTCTAATAGGCCAAAGTCAAGTTCAACTAGGGTTCTAAGGGCAAATTAGTGCTTAATGACACCACGCAGCAGCCAAGTGTTTCCTCGAGTCGGATCCCAAGGAACACCAGGACAAACCAATGTGTCACACTAACGATGGCCACCATATCAACCACATCAGTATACGCTGTGCAGTCTCCTTGGTCTCATGCCATTTACCTAAGGTACTCAGATCCGGGTTAGGATCTTTCACACAAGTAAATACCCAAAACAGCCTTTGAAATATAAAGCAGACAAATCAAACAATTAAAGTGATCCTAAACTTTAAGGTAACCCCTCTTTTTAATCGAAAGAGTCCCCAGCAGAGTCGCCAGTTCTGTAATACGGTGAACTGACTTTATTATCGAAATGTTGCGGTTAAGCAAGAGTCGCCACCGACTTTTATTTTATCCAATTGGAAAGGCTAAAAGAACAGGAAAGACCTTTTTGAAAGAGATTGAGTTCGGGGGTAAGTTATACAAAGGGAAGGTGTAAGGCATCCTTTGTATCCATGGTTATCCATGGGCTCTTAATTGCTTAGCTCACTTTTGAATTGTTTGAAATGTTTAGATTCGTTTGAAAAGATTTTCGAAGAAGAACTTTAGCTTGTAAATAAGCGTAGTCTTTTTGAATTTGATTTGAAAAGAGTGGGAAAAGAGTTTGAATTTTAGAGCAAGCAATTAGTAGCAACTACCCTAAGTTTGAAAATTTGTTCTTTTATCTTTTCGAGGCGAAAGGGTCTATCCGTACCATAAGAGGGCAGGAAGTCTTTCAATTGGATTTGAAGGGTCATCGAGAGCAATCGTTCGCCATAAGACTGTCCCATGCCATAAAGAGGGCAGGTAGTCTAAGGGAAGGATAGAATAGTCATTTTAACCTTTAGGCAACAGGCGAGGATACCTTAGCAATTGGGACAATCATCTTATAAGACAACATTGAGGGAGTTTCAATAACTCTGAAGGCGACAGGCAACATTGCTTTAGGTATCCTCGGAATCGAGGGACTTTGACTATTAATACGTTTAGAGGCAACAGGCAACAATAAGGCAACAATATAAGGCAACAAGGCAACCAGAGGGATTACCCTAAAGGTGCGTGTGTGGCACAATCAGGTGGTTAATTCAGATATTTATCTTGTAATTAGTTATCTACTTCTGTTAAAGGCTTGCACTCCCTAAGATTACTAACCACGCATTTAATATTATACAGAAACTAAAGGCAGAAAATAAAAATCCTACGCTATTACAATAAACACCTGCGGGGATGGGGGAAATTAAAACATAAAATTAAATTGTAGTCCTCAGCCTTGATCTTCCTCGAACCTTTTTCTCGAACCTTTGATTGACCCTGATCTTCTGAGAGAAAAACGACAGCAGTAAGTGTATGAGTAATTCATTGATAGTTGAAAGTAATTTAAACCATAAGGCAAAAATCAAAATAAAAGGTAAAAATAATTTTAAAAAAAAGAAGATCAAAACTTAGCTTTTTGATGGGCGTGGCGCGTAATCGGAGGATTCTGATGATAACCCTAAAAAATTGCATAAGGAAAAGAAAATTTAGTGTATGAATGATCTACAAACCTTAATTGTATAAACCCTAAAAAGAAAATTTGTTGTGACCCACAAGGTTTAGAAGGCTTAGGAATGCGTTAATGGAAAACACCTACCAGAGGATTCTAAGGTTTATAAATACATCGAGGCTAACAAACCTAAAATTGATTATTTAATTTTCAATTTAATTTAATTAATTAAAAAAACATGTACCAAAATAATAACTTTTATTGCTTAAAATAATTTTTGATAAAATGACAAAAAGTCGAATTTCCGATAAAATGTAAATAATTATAAAATTACATTATTTAGTAAATAAAAATTTTAGAAAAATAACTTAATAAGAAAAAGAAAATAAAATAGAGAAAAGAGTTATGTAATTTAAAAGAAATTAAAAAGGATAAAATAAAATAAATAAATAAAAGAGAGAAGGACTTAGCTCTGTTCCTGTGTGATAGGGCTCTGAAGGTGTATGGTAGACTGGCGTGTTCTGGTCCATCAGATGTGCCTTCATGGAGATCCAATGGCTGCTGTTAGGGACTGCGTCGTGAGTACGCGAAGGAGGGACACGCTGGATCTGTAAAACATCAGGTTCAAAAACAAGTAAAAATTAAATGTCTCCCCATGGATCGAACTGGAGACCATGGATTTGCCTCTGCTACTTGTTACCAATCGGGCTGCATTTGCAAGTTGTTAGTATAATTGTCAAAATAGAATTAATATAAAAACCGAATCAATTAATGGGAAAGTCAGACTGAGCCAGAGTGGGGCCCTCGCGTGTGATGACCCACGAATGGGAAGAAGAGAGAGAGACGTGGAATAGTTGACCAGCCAGCTGCATCGTTACGCGTGTGTTGGACAACGGGAGAGAGAAAGACTAGCGCTGACTAGCCATACAAACAGCTACACGCGTGCTCCTGTCTACCACGTTAGACTTCATCTTCTTCCTCCTTATTTCCTGCGAATTTTGTTAGGGATTTTCCTGCAGATTTACCTGCGGAAAATCCTTCGAAATTCCTGCCATCTCAAAAACACGAAAATACACAGAAGAAAAGTATGAGAGAGACCTTACCCCCCTAATTCAAGGGTTCTGAGTCCATTTATGTGATCGTTTTGGCCGTTAGACGTCTGTAGGCAAGAGAACGAGCGATTTCATCATTGAAGCCCTAGCCATGGTGATTCTCCATCCTTACGTCAAAGCTTGATTCCAATGATTCGAACCTCTTCTAATTGTCCCCAGGAGCTCATAAACACAAACAAGTTACAGAAAAACGCAGGGGAAATTGAAATACGAAATTCTCAAGATATGAATGAATATATTAAACATGATACATGCATTCTAAGCAACATAAATACCAAATATAGGCATGCTCTTACTCTTTACGAACCTGTGAGTGGATTGGAATGGATTGAGAGCTTTGAAACTGGCTGCAAAGGGGAAATATGAGTTTGCACCTTTCTTGAATATTTTTGCAACTTAGAAACCCTAGCCTATCTCTCCAAATTTCGTCCTCTCCTTATTCTGATATTATGGAGTGTATTTATGTGTGAGAATTAGGTCATGAATGGGCTTGGTCCTTGAGTTGTTTGGAAAAGAAAATATTTGTTTCTAAATTCATTATAAATCTTTCTAAACTTGTGTGATATCTTTTCCATGATGTTTTTCACGAATTTAGACTCTTCCATGTGATTATTTGGACCATCTTAATTGATTAAAATTGATTAAAAATCAAATCTTTGATTAAAACTAATTATTTTATATTTTACATGATTTATTAATATTTAAATGAATTTAAATTCAAATAAATAAAATAAATGTGATAAAAATAAAATAATTAATTTAAGGTCGTTTATAAAGCCTATAAACATGTTTAGGATCCATTCTTTAGGCCCATTAGTCCAAAAACACCAAATTGTGCAATTAGGGTTTTGAGTTTTTCTTGAGAATCGACCAACTTCTGAGCCTCGTATCTCCTTCAATTTTTATCACATGGAGATAATATAGGACTTTTTGGAAAGCCCTAGGTGTCCTCTACAACCTACCTTTGGTTTCATCTCAATTGAGTTTACCATGTTCAAGTTATGGGCTTTGAGAAAAAATGACTTTTTGCGATCTTTTAGAAGGACCTGTAATGTATTCGCCTATATCTCTCAAATGAAGCATTTTTGGACTTGACATGTGAGATACAAAGTTGTAGAAAATTCAATTTCCTTCAAAATGAGCTTTGGATGGAAAAATTATGATGTTCCATGTGAAAGTTATGGCCGGTCAAAGTTCAGTTGACTTTCTTCTATGAAACCCTAATTTAGAAACTCTTGCATTTGTTGATTTCTGATCTTTTCCTGATGAATCATGATCAACCCTTGATCAAATGATGAGTCTAACATTAAAATGTTGATGTTGACCAAAAATCAGGAATTTTGACTGTATTTTGACCATAGTTTGACTTTTAGGTCGACCAGTCGATTATTGATCGTTTGAGCAGTTGACTGAGTAATCTTTTGAATCAGGGCTTGAAACTTGGCCTGAGGATACTATGAGGCATATGAGAGACCATGAAATCCACTTGAGGTATCAGAAGTTGACTTTTCTTGAAGAGACACAAAACCCTAGTTTTGGTCCTTATTGCTTAGGAGAGTGTGCATCCACTTAGATCTTGAGCTATTGATGCTTGGATGAGCTTGAGCATATAAAAATATGGTGGGCAAATTTTGGGGTATGACACATGTGAGACTTGTGTATCTTTGAAAAATAAGTAATTGAATTGCATGAAACCCTAGGTAAGTTTACCAAAGGGAAAGAAAAGATTGACTTGATCCCATCAAGTCAAAGACCTTCCTTAAATAAGAATGGACTAGGATTTAAAAAGTTTAGATCACCTAGTAAAGATCTAAATCTTAAAAGAAAGAATGGTATGGTTTATAAATGCACACACTGCAAAAGATCTGACTATTTAGAGTAATTTTGTTTTGACAAATTTAAAAAGTCTAATCAAACAACTTCAATAGCTTCCTTCGAAAGAACATACTCAATAATTGAACGATCTTCTAAAGTTTCAACATCAAACGAAGAAATCCCATGTATATGAAACTATGGAGAAGAAGTATCTTCAAGTGGAATCCTCAAAAGAAGAAAAGGATGAGAGACATTAACCTCGTGGAAAAATATAAAAGAACCTTTTCCAATGAAGAAAACGAAGTTTTCTTAAAGGCATCCTACGATGAAGATGATGTTGAGGTAACTAAACAATCTTACAAGCAACTGTTTAGAATTAGTGCTAAGTTGGATGAAGAGAATGATAAAATTAGAAACACAACTTAGACCGTAAAGAGTATTTATGATCTCTTGAAGGAAGCAATAAATCGTTTAAGGTAGAAATAGCTAAAATTAGAAACTCGAGAGAAACATGTGAGACTTGTGTCTCTTGGAAAAGGAAGTAATTGAATTTCATGAAATCCTAGGTAAGTTTACCAAAGGGAAAGAAAAGCTTGACTTTATCCTATCAAGTCAAAGGTCTTCCTTAAATAAGAATGGTCTGGGATTTAAAAAGGTTAGGACACCTAGCAAAGATCTAAATTTTAAGAGAAAAAATCGTCCAGTTTATAAATGCACACACTGTAAAAGATTTGGTTATTTAGAGTAATTCTATTTTGATAAATTGAAAAGGTATAAAGGTAATAACCCTAGACATTCTGGAAAAACTAATGCACATGGACTTAAGAAAATATGGGTACCAAATGTAAAACCTTAATGTTTTACAGGTATTCTTTGCAGCTCAAAACGTTAAATGATAATTAATGGAATTATGCAAAGAAATAGGTATACTCTTGAGTATACATTAAGTCTATGATCCAAGAATGTACGTGATGGTGAATCTAAACGAAAATGATCAAAGAAAGTGTTTTGAGGATATCTCAAGAGTTATGGTCCTTAGTGATTAGTTGAATAAATATGCATGTAATGGATATGTTTACGTCATCTTTCCAATCGATAGGACACAAACTATATATATAGAGAGGTAACTCTTTTTTCTTTCTTAGCTCATCCCACATTCCCTTGTGCATTGCATTAGAAATACATTAGCTCTTCCAATCATCCATCATTACCTCAAATGGTACAAAAGAAAACTCGATCCTCTCGATCATCACCATTCAATATCAGTCTCGTACGCCCATACTATTGGTTGATTCACTATATAATGAATTATGTTCTTTTCCCAAGGAAAAACAATTTTAGCACCATCCAAAAATCACATTCTTGCAGTTTGGTTTTTTCAAAATCAAGTTGAGAAAAAGTAGGTAGATGACATGCTTCATCACATGTTAGAGATCAAAATGAAGAATATCTCTATATGTAACACCCTTCTAAAACCCCACGATTTTCACGAATATTTTTAACAAATAAATAAATGTAAAACAAAGCAATGATGTCACATCTTTATAAAACTCCATATAACAATTAGTCCTGCTCCATAACAGGGGTTGTAAAACATTTAAACATAAATAACATCTTTAGTGCCATGAATCAAATTACTTCAAACTTCGCAGCAGAATAAATACCTCATAGAAGCTTCTTCATAAACTAATCATTATCATGAAAGGTAGTTCAAACATCAACAAGATCACCATACTTCGTGTTTATAACTTCATGATTATAAAAGTAATACATAATCTTCAAAATAATAAAATGCTCAAGGTTCACAATCAATCAATCCCGATCCCGATGTTACATATCAGAGCAAGACCCACTAGACTACACTAAAAATTAAATAGCGTATTCTGAAGCCACCTCTTATGCTTCCTGCACTAAACTTGATCACCTATGTGTTACCCACGTGGAGGTAACATTCAAACAGAAAGGGTGAGTAAATCATAATCATTATAAAATACATAAGGAATAGATATAGTAGTTATATCAAGGAAATAGTAACATAACATCATTTACTGCATTCTATAATATAACAGCATTCGCTAGTTCTTCACGTCAAAACATCATAATCCAAGAATCAATCAAATGCATCACTTAAAACATTTACAAAATCATACTCCAAGAATCAATCAAAGACATCACTTAATCCAAGTATTGAAAATGCCACAAATAATGAAATGCAACTTCATAAGGCTCATGCAAGTGGTACCAAAACTTCACTAATGACTTATACATCAATTGAGAACAATTAACACATCAAATCATCACTAATTTCATCATATTCGTCTCATCATCAAAACTACACCAAAACCCCAATAATCCTACAGTTATCTGAGCTTTAAATCAATTATAATAACAATGATAAAATTCCTCTTACCTTAGATTGTAGTTAGCTTTGATTCTCGTCGCAGTCTCTCTACGAATCCCTCCGTGCTCCTCATGCCCTAGCTCTCTCCCTTTGCCTCTTCTCTAAACTTTGATCATACAAAATGAATCTCTCTTCCCTCTTTTCTCTTTTTACCCCTAGGACCCCTAATATGGCTTTCCTCTTTTTGCTCTCACTTAACCTCTTACAATTTACTATTTCGCCCTTATCATCTCTAATACGTCTAAGTAAATATACATCGTAAAAGCATAAGGGCTTTTTTGTAAAGTTATATGGTTAATCACAAACAGACTAAAACAATATTTTAAATTTATTTTTATTAATAAAATATTTCTAAAAAATGTCTTAAAGTCGTGCCAAATGATTTGGAAACTGTTAGAAAAGTTCTTGGCAAGTTTATGTTCCTGCCAATCGATTGGCACTTCACTCAATCGATTGGGTTAATGCAAAAATGCACCCTAAATGATTAGGACACCATCTTAATGAGTGGAAATGACTATATATCTTTTCTTTCCTTTTAAAACAAACCAAATGATTATTTTTAGTCCAATCAATCGATTGGAACATGTGTCAATCAATTGGATCATCAATTCTAGCCTAAAAAAATTTCTTTTTGTGTCAAACTCTAGCCTATAAATAGAGGTCCCTTCCCACCTATTTTCACATCAAGAAGCATGAGCTTTCATACCTCACTCCTTAGTTTCTCTCTAAAATACTTTTCTTTACTTTGTCTCACTCAAATTTAGTTGTAGCGCTTTCGAAAAATCGTTTAGCAAGTGAGGCATTTGTAATCCTGGAATGGTAGAATTGTAAATTCACTAAGGATCATTTGTTGAATAATTTTTATATTTAGGGAATATTTATTTGGGTTCGAAGCTAAACTTGATAAAATATTGGTTTTTGGGATTTAGTTACTATGTCATCGGTTCGATTCAAAGGCTATACCCATTCAAAAGTCTTCATCGGTTCGAGATCAGCCTTGTATTTAAATATCAGCTTAGTTGGTAGTTATGTAGTGTAAAACCTCTTTTCAATTCTTAAGCTCAGCCCGGTGTTAAAAGATTACTAATGTTGGAGGTTATTTGATCCGCTGTCGCGCACGAATCAAAAACGAGTATTTTGAAAACGTAGTTTAGCGATAACGACAACTCGAATATCATTCTCACAAGGATTCTTGATTTTATTAACTAACAATAAAAACGATAATGGGGGTTTGTTTTAGAATCAATTTATAAAACAGAGTAAATTAAGTGATTATCAAAATAAGCTAAACGACTAATCCTACTAATTCGGGTTCCGACTTATCATCGGTTATAATAACACCAATCCCTAAACGGCTTCAATCCTATTCGATTATGAGATTAATCAGACACGCGCTTATCAAAATCATACGAGTTATGTTCCTGTTTACCGAATTAAACAAACGGTTAAGAATATGACGAGTTAACGAATTAAGCAAACGATAACACGTAATTAAATTTAGGAACATACACACAATCGAATTTAATCAATTCTATCCTATGAACAACAATCGAATTAAGCAAACAATTGTAATCAAATTAAGCAAATGATTTCATAGAAAAGAATTGAACAGAAATTGAATTTAAATTAGTATTAGAATAACCTCAGAGCAATGGAACCCATAAGCAGTAGGATTTGCCTTCGGGAATTAGTTCTTCATTCTAATCATGAGACCAAAAGTAAAATTTGTGGCAAAAAAAAGGTCTCCCGTATTCTAGCGGCTGTCAACCCTTATAAAACAAAATAAGGTTTTCTTCTCTACTAACTCAAACTGGGTCAAAAACATAACCCAAGCCCATAAACTAATGATCCAAAACTAAATAAAACTAATGTTGCAGCTTCAAACGAAATTCTGGAAAATATGCGCTCCGAATCTGACTTTGACTCCAACACGAAATTTGTAGCTCTTTCTCTTAGCTTTCCGGCGATTATTAGAACGCGTCGATCTGATTCTTGGAGCTCCAGTTATGATCATTTTAGTGCAGACTGCTAATGCTGAAAATTAAGTGCGAAAATCAAATAAAGGCAAAAATAAACTAAATTATAAAAACACACTAAAATAGAAAAATAACCAAGGTAAAGTAAAGAAATGCCTAAGTAAAAATATAGGAGAATGTGCATAAATATGCACTGATCAAATTCCCCCACACTTGAACTTTTGCACTCCGAGCAAAATGAAAAACAAAACAAAGAAAGCACAAATACATCAACAGTTACTCGTCCTAGGCTACAAATCTTCTTCGGGTAAGTTTGCATCGACAAGTACTAATCTTGCATATTAAGGACATCGTAAGAATACTAACCACAGTTATGCAGACATAAGCCTCCTAAATACACAAACCAATTCAAATCATGTTATTATACCATAGCCTAACTTACTCATCCTTTTTGCTCTTTTTCATTCAAGCGCAATCACATTAAGCCCGTTATCTCCACACACTTATAGCAAGACGACCGGTTAGTGACTCTGATCCTTTTCTGCACGGGGTTCTGGTACTTACGTGGCATAACCCTTTGTTTACTCAGTTGTAGTTGCGGGGGATCGAACCGTAATCCTCCCTACCAAGTTCAGCACCAGAAACCGCTGAACCAACTAACAAAGAGTCTTGAAATCTTTTTTTTTGTTTTGAAAGTTCCACAACCGTTGGGTTAAGTGACCGGGTGAGGGTCACCAAACTTAGAAGGTGCATTACCTTTTTTTTTCTTTTTTCGGAACATTCACTTATATTCATCGGCTTCCCTGCGTAAAGTGTGTGAGAGATGGTGTCGACTGCTGAAATAAACTACTCAAGAGCTGTCAGAGAATGAGAATTTAAGGCTAAAACATAATAAAAAATTCAAATCAATTTCCATATGCAGGAGACTTGCGGTGTTAAAACAATACCGATTTTGTGAATTTTTCCCAAGTCTCCGCAAACCAACCTCAAATTAATCTATAGTCTAAAACTTTCAACAAAAATGCAATTTTTTTTTGAATGAAAACAAAACAAAGAACAAAAAGAAATAAAATAAATGATTCCCTCCCCCACACTTAAAATATGCATTGTCCTCAATGAAAGAAACAAACATAAAATAAAAGAGAGGAGAGAGAGGAAAGAACACACCCGAGTAGTCAAGGAGGATAGGTGATCACATAAGAAGCCTTTCCCAAAGAGATATCTTCTACATTTTCTTCTTTCAAAGTGGGGCTTTCATGGAGTAGCTTTGGGTAATGTCCATTGAACTTGAAATTTTTATTAGTGCCTTCGCCTTTTATTCCAGGATCAAAGAAGAATCTTCGATAAATAAAAGTGTTGAATGGGCACGTGATCTTCTTTTCCACAACATCAGAGATCAAAAGATTGAGGGGCTGCCCCACTACTTTTGTTTCATCTTCCCCTTCACTTGAGACCCTATGCAAAATCATAGATGGGCTAATATGAGAAAATTCAGTCAAAGTCCACCTAATCACCTTCTTATGCTTCTTCAAAACCTGCAATAGCTTATTTTCTTGATCAAAATCAAGGTTAGAAGAAATTATAATCGGGAGTTTTTCATTACTCTCTAAATAAGCGTATTTCAAATTTTCAGGAAGTTGCTTCAGCTCGGGGGAAGGTGTCTGCTCAATGGAAGGAGTGCTTGGGGCAGCCGGGATGTCAAGAGTATCAGCTGCATGAACATCTTCGTCAATAAGAACTTCACCTATAGTAAATATGTTACCCTTCAAGGCAGCATCAATCTCAGCACATACAACACAAATGTTAGTGTCAGTACAATCAAAACACGAGTAAACATCATCAAAATATGACAGTGATGGAAAATCAGATGCAAGCAAATCAGTACAAGTATCATCAACAGTTTTAGAAAGCAACTCTAGTTGAAAAACAGATTGCTCTTCCAAGGGTTGTTGGTTTGATCCTTGAGCTTGCTGCATGGCATTCATCAAAGTGGCAAGCTGTCCAATCTGTGTTTGCAAAGTCTGAAGAGTATAATCTATTTGCTGTTGATACTGAAGATTATTTATAGCCATTTGTTTGATAATATCCTCTAGTGAAGATTCGGAAGGTGCACAACATATAACCTGAAATTCATTCAGATACTTATGCGGATCCTCACCTGCAAAACCATTAAACCTAGGCAACAAATGTATTAACCCAGATTTCAATTCAAAAGGTACATCAACATCAGGATACTCAATGCATAAGTTTGCATCAGGGGCAGCCAACTGCCTTAAGGTTCTTTGTTCAGCCATGTTATCAACAAACACAGAAATACCAACTATGTCCCAAACAGGCAGAAACTAATAGAAAGAAGAAAAACGATTAAAATAAATTCATAAAAATATAAAAACACTAAATTTAATCTAATTAAGACAAATAGGAATTTTGGGAATTTTTTTGGATTTTTTCGACTCTATGAAAACAGTAAACAATTCATTAAAAATAGAAAAACGATGAATTTGACGATTTGGAGTCGAATTCCCTTACTCTTCTAGAGTATGGGAGTATTGATCGCATAATTTTTCTGCTCCCAGTAGGCAAAAACAGATTATCGATCAGACTCAATTTCCAAAAAGAACGTTTTTTCGACTCAAAAAGGCGTTATGGCCGAAACCGCGAGGAACCTATGGCCTAAACGCACAAACACTAAACCTAAGACTCTAAAATCAGTTAATAATGACAAGAATCCCCGGCAACGGCGCCAATTTGATCCGCTGTCGCGCACGAATCAAAAACGAGTATTTTGAAAACGTAGTTTAGCGATAACGACAACTCGAATATCGTTCTCACAAGGATTCTTGATTTATTAACTAACAATAAAAACGATAATGGGGTTTTTTTTTAGAATCAATTTATAAAACAGAGTAAATTAAGTGATTATCAAAATAAGCTAAACGACTAATCCTACTGATTCGGGTTCCGACTTATCATCGGTTATAATAACACCAATCCCTAAACGGCTTCAATCCTATTCGATTATGAGATTAATCAGACAAGCGCTTATCAAAATCATACGAGTTATGTTCCTGTTTACCGAATTAAGCAAACGGTTAAGAATATGACGAGTTAACGAATTAAGCAAACGATAACACGCAATTAAATTTAGGAACATACATACAATCGAATTTAATCAATTCTATCCTATGAACAACAATCGAATTAAGCAAACAATTGTAATCAAATTAAGCAAATGATTTCATAGAAAAGAATTGAACAGAAATCGAATTTAAATTAGTATTAGAATAACCTCAAAGCAATGGAACCCATAAGCAGTAGGATTTGCCTTCGGGAATTAGTTCTTCATTCTAATCATGAGACCAAAAGTAAAATTTGTGGCAAAAAAAAGGTCTCCCGTATTCTAGCGGCTGCCAACCCTTATAAAACAAAATAAGGTTTTCTTCTCTACTAACTCAAACTGGGTCAAAAACATAACCCAAGCCCATAAACTAATGATCCAAAACTAAATAAAACTAATGCTGCAGCTTCAAACGAAATTCTGGAAAATATGCGCTCCGAATCTGACTTTGACTCCAACACAAAAGTTGTAGCTCTTTCTCGTAGCTTTCCGGCGATTATTAGAACGCGTCGATCTGATTTCTGGAGCTCCAGTTATCATCATTTTAGTGCAGACTGCTAATGCTGAAAATTAAGTGCGAAAATCAAATAAAGGCAAAAATAAACTAAATTATAAAAACACATTAAAATAGAAAAATAACCAAGGTAAAGTAAAGAAATGCCTAAGTAAAAATATAGGAGAATGTGCATAAATATGCACTGATCATTATTCCGATATAAAATCTCCTAGGTTCATGAGTTCAGCCATGAATGAAAACTCACCCAGGTTCAAGAACAACCCGTGTAAAATCTTAGTACGAAGTTTGAAGACTAACCGCTCCAAGTTTCTTGTGAAAATAAGACTAAACCACTTCTCGGTTGTTCATTATTTGGTTAGAAGTTAGCCACAAACTTCACTTTTCTTGTATAAGGGAGTTTGAGAGTTCAACATATTAAAAGCTCTTAAGTCTATTGGATACTCTCAAGAACAAATCTTGGGATAAGATTAGGTCTTTTATTTTTTACCGAACCTCTATAACTTCTGGTTTCTCTCTATCCCCTAACTATTTAATTTCTACATTTTATTTCCCATTGCTTATTTCTAAAACTTTTTCTAAAATGGTTTTAAAGTATGAAAATGATTCTAAATTTTTGTTCAAACTTAAGTTTTTCTAAAACACACAATTCACCCCCTCCCTTCTTGTGTATGGAGTCACATGTACAATACCTTATAGGAAGAGTGGAGAATTTTTGTACTGAATCCTATGAAAAAACTAAAGTTAAAAAAAAGGAAATTCTTAGGTACCACATGATAATATTAAAGGACAACAAGGGAATACTATATGTCAGTTGTTAAGAAACTTATGGCACCCCGTGATATCAATAATATGGAAACATTTATTGCTGTTTGTTTCAAATATTTTACTCATGCTCCTACCAACAAAATACATGAGACAAGAGATGAGGTTATAGCTCCACAAATTACTAATATACTTAAAAATGATGGTTCACAAATTAATGAAGTGGACTCAGTTCAAGAAAATTATGACAAGGATCATATTGAGGTTTCTAATCTTATAGACCCCCTGGTGCCAAACTGAAACATGCAAATTTGCAAAACAATGTTGAGATAGACAATGTCCAAGAGGGATTGGAGAAAGATAAATTCTTGAATGCTCATGAAAGAGGTGTTTCAACCGCTGAATATTTTGACATGGAAGTGGTTTTTTAGACTTTGGATTTCTCTAACCATAGGCAGTAATAGAATTTGATGCTTCTTGATTAAGTGTTTGTCAGGATTAGTCAACATGGGTGGTGAGTTTAGGATTTTATCGTACTAGTAAACAATGTGTGGATAAATAACATACTAGTATCCTTGTGATTACGGAAACCAGATGTGATCCTAATAAACTCAAGAAAACTTTTCAATTATTGGGTTTTGATGACTTGCATTACAATGATGTTAGAGGTTATGTGGGTGGTATCATGGTTGCATGGAGACAAGGTAATGTTAGCATGAACTTAATTGAGAAAAATTTCAATATATCCACTTGAGGGGTGTGTTTCCAAGTGGTACTAGTTAGTTTTTTTAGCAGTTTATGCTAGTCCACATGAAGAGAGTATAACAAGTTTATGGAATGATCTGAGGATTATTTGAGCTTCTGTGCAAAGTGTGTGGTTGGCCGTAAGTGATTTTAATGATATTGCAACTGCTTCAGAAATAAACCGAGGATCTCTCGCTTTTGAGTGTATGTGTGGTAAATTTGTGGATAGGTTTAATGCTTATAACCATATTAATAAGTGACCAGTTAGATCTAAATATACATGAATAGGTCTTATTTTTCATGGTGGTATTCAGATATTTGAAAAGCTTGATCAATATTTTTGTAATGATAATTAGAGGCTTAATTTTTCAGATGTGTATGTCAATGTTCTGGCTTGTGTGGATTTCCCTGATAATCATCCCATTCTAATCATGTTATTTAGTAATGTTCATCGAGAAAAAGTAAAATATTTTTGTTTTGATAGTGCATGGATAACAGAATATACTTATATTAATATGATTAAAGAGGTATGGAATCCTGCTACTGTTGTTAATAAAAATTTGAAACACATGCAAGATAAATTCAAAAACTGGAAGAATATTAATCATAGTATAGTAGTTGGTCAAAAGAGAGAATTAGTGGCTCAGATTAATGGAATTTAGTTGTTGGTGCAAGTTGATCGAGGGAATAAATTTATCCATGAATTAGATTTCAAGCTTCAGCGTGATCTGTAAAAAATTCTGCAACAAGATGAGCTTACGTGGTTTCACCACTCTCGAGCTAAGTGGATTCATGATGGGGATCGTAATACAAAGTACTATCATTTGAAAGTTGTTAATGGGAGAAGGAAAAATCAAGTTCAAATGCTTTGGGAAACTAATGGAATGGGTTGGAAGATGAACACCAATTTAAATCTATGACAACTTCTTTTTACAAGAATCTCTTTAGTGAAACTGCGTGAGAGGATGCATAGTTTTTGACACCGGTTTCTTATCCTAGAGTTTATCAAGAGTCTTTAAATATTCTAAGTGATGTGTGAATAATACGGAGGTAAGGCAGACAATTTTTTATATGAGACCTTGAAAATCACCTGGACCGGATGAATATCTTTCTAGTTTTTATCAAAAAAAAAACACGGGATGTCATTGGATCGAATACTTGTAATTTTGTCAAGAAATGTGGGATAATTCAGCTGAGCTTGTTGAGATTAAGCAAACAGATATCTACTAAATTCCTAAGGCATCACATTTTGAGTTTATTAGTAAATTTCGTCTCATTTCCCTTTGCAATAATTTGTATATTATCATAATCAAAGTGGTTATAAAAAGGTTGAACATTATTATTCTTCAAATTATCTCTCCTTTTC
The DNA here is from genome assembly GCF_029867415.1 of Vicia villosa. Classification (NCBI taxonomy): domain Eukaryota; kingdom Viridiplantae; phylum Streptophyta; class Magnoliopsida; order Fabales; family Fabaceae; genus Vicia; species Vicia villosa. Next base: position 229,058 of record NW_026705256.1, read on the forward strand.
AAACGATCTTTGTACCAGGGAAAATTATTCATAATAATATTGTGGTGGCACAAGAAATGGATCATAACATGCATAAGATGAAAGGGAAGATGGGGTATTTTGTTATTAAAGTTAATTTAACTAAAGCATATGATATGCTAAAGTGGTCTTTCATTGAAAATATCTTGAAGAAGGTGATACTTCCTTTGGAGCTAATCACAATTGTCATGGCCTCTATTACAACTGTGACCATTAATGTAAAATAGAATGGAACTAGATCATAATTTTTCAAACCTTATTGAGGAATCAGACAAGCGGGCCATATTTCTATACTTACCTCTTTGTTGTATGTATAGATAATTTGTCTTATCTTATTTCTTGTAGTGTGGAGCAAGGTTTTTGGAAAACTATGAAGATTGGTAGAAATGGTCCTCTCACATCTCACTTGATGTTTATAAATGATCTTTTATTGTTTGGTCAAGCTACAGAAGTTCAAATGCAGTGTGTGCTTGATATTGTTAATCAGTCTAGCATTTTGTCTGGTCACCAAGTGAGCATTCTTTTCTAAATAAACACTTCTGTGTATGTTCTTCGTAAATTGGCTACCATGTATGGCTTCTGTAAAACACAATCGCTTAGAAAATATTTGGGTGTTTCTCTCCTCAGCAGAGCATCAAAAAGATCTAATTTTAATTATATCCAAGAGCAAGTTAAATCAAATTTGGCCTCTTGGAAAACTTGACACCTTTTTTTTGCAGGTCAAATAAATCTCTCTAAAGTTTATATTGAAGTTCTTCATATCTATACTATGATGACTACTGGCATTCCTAAAGATTGTTTGTATGAGATTCAAAAGTTACAACATTTTTATCTAGGGTGATAGTGACGAGCATATAATAGTTCATCTACTAAAATGGGATGTGATGACAGTTCTAAAGTTCATAGGAGGATTGAGTATTAGACACTTGAATGTTATGAATAATGCTTGTATTTTGAAGTTTGGTTAGGCTATTAGAAGTAATGAACAATCTTTTTGTTGTGATGTTATGCGTGGAAAATATATGAGGAATACTATCGGTTATGAGGATATGATTGTTAATGAAAATGATTCAATTTTGCTGAAGATTCTTGGTAACTTCTGGCCTAAGTTTGCTTAGTTTGCGTATTGGTCTATAGGAGAAGGTGCCAATATAGATGTTTGGTTGCATTGTTGGGTTGAACCATGTATGAAATTGATGGATATTAATATAGATGGTGTCAATATGGCTTCTTATCATCATTTAAATGACTTATTGGATCAACTTGGTCAATGGAATATGGATCCACTACTACAAAACGTGCATATGACAACGTCAAAGTCACCACGGTTCATCAATACACCGTGGTGACATATCTAAATTGAGGCGCTAACAATTTTTTTACTTTTTAATTAAAAATGTTAGCATATTATAACGGTGGATGGTTTAACCATGGTGATAAAATGAAACTTTCATGGGTTTGAACCTCAGCACCCTCAAATATTTTATTCCTTTAATGTTAAGGCGCGCCTTTTCTTTTTTACTTATTTGTAAATTAATAATAAAAGTGATATTGCTACGGTTGATAGTTTTAACGGTTATGAAATAGTATACCCATATATAAGCAAATTAACTCTTACTTTTTGACACTAGCACCGTATCCTTCGCAAGTAAACCCCATAACCCATTTTTTTCTCTTCTTCTTCATCATTAGTCGTGATTCTTATTCTTCATACATAAGGTATTATTCTTCTTCCATCTTCTTGTTAGATAGTTCCTGATTATCTCTTTTGTTGCATTTTGTTGAATGTTCTCTTTTTTTAAGATTCGTCTTCACGGCCTTAACAGTAATAAAGTACAAGAAGTATGAATCTATGTTGAAAGCTTCACCCACCTTGTACTTCTTCTTCATAGCTTTACAAACAATATAAAATCCATACTTTATTACAGTTCCACGACTTCATGTATATCCATTGATGATGTAAGTTGTTAGTGTTTTTATTTTGTTGCATGTATTTGTTGTTGAAAATTAAGTTTGCAATTTCACATCTTGATACCTTGTTATTGTCATGGTGTTTGTAGAACTTAAAACAAGAACAATACATTGTTAAGTCACAAGAAAAGTAAATGAAGAAACAACAACAACAAACTTCATCTAGTTTGAGAAACTATGAGAAGAAATATAAGAATTATGAAGTTGTTGTGTAAACTTCTTACTCCTTATATTTCTTTTCCATAGCTTCAAAACTAGATGAACCTCGTAATTGATTCTTGTTCCACGTATGATATCTGGTTCTGTTGTATGATGTTGTTTTGTTGATAATTGCTTTTGTATGTTGTTGTTGTTTATTAATGTTCTCAGAGAAAGAAGATTAAGTTGAGTTTATTATATTTTATGTAGATTGTTTGTTACATTAACTCTCACTTAAAATACATTCATTTAAATTGACAAAGATTCTTATAATCTGTAAATTAAGTTGTATTTGAAAACTAACTTATATCAATCAATACTTTCAACAACAGTTATCTATTGTAATTGTGGTCAAAAGTAATTTATGTTTTAAATTATTTGCTACTGCTGAGTTTCGAACCCATTACCTACGTGTATATATCACAATGGTTTATAAGAATAATTGTTGTAATATGTGGTGTGTGCCCTGCCTACAATAACAGTTTCCACCGTGGTGGAAACAACGAATTTACAACCACACCATACTTAACAACGGTATGGCAATCGAGATGGTACCCCTTTTCCAAATATTGTGTAAGGGGTTTTCCATAGTTGCAATCTTTTAAAGCATTTTATTTCCTCAAAATGTGGTAACTAAAATCCTAGCTATTCTCCCTCCCAATAATAATAGTGGAAGAGACATTTGTTGTTGACTAGCTATAAAAAAAGGTGAGTATACTATTTCACCAAGTTATACATTAATGTGTAATTTTTGTAGGCAAAATGGCGAGAGGGTAGTTGGAGGTTGATATGAAAGCATAAAATTCCTAAACTAATAGGGTCTTTTATTTGGTTGTTGTATCATGGTAGGATAATGACCAATGAGAGGAAAAATAAAATGCAACTAGGAGGGATTTTTGTAGTCACTGTGAAATAGAAGTGGAATCAATTATACATGTCTTACCACTACTACGGAAAACACCTTTCGTCAAACAATATTACAGCGATCTTTCTTTAACTGTGGTGGAATAACGTTTTTGGGCACTTTTTTTGTTTTTACTAAAAGGTGTTTCACTACGACCTTTGTTAAACTATGTAGTGAAATGTACCTAGAGTTACAGGGTTCGAATCCTAGTTCCTTCATTATTCCAGCTCCTTGTATATCATCACGGTTATTATTTTCAACCGTGGTGTAAAGTCTAATCATTGCATCACGGTTCTTCTTATCAACCTGATGAAAAGTGATATTTTTTAATATATAAGCGAAGGTGCTTTGCCACCCAGTACATAACAGTAGTTTCTCTCTAAATAAAATCCTAACATATTTCACTCTTCTCTCTCAAAACATAACCCTAACATCCATGTCACTCTTCACACATACTGCAACCTCAGATTCGTCTTCACCAATCGCTACCTTGAGGTTCGTTCATTAAACTTAAGCTTCGATTTTGTTTATGTTTCTTGTTAAAAATGAGTTCTCATTTTTTTCATGTGGTGAATGCTCTCATTTTTTCATATTCGTCTTCACCAATCGCTACCTTGAGGTTCGTTCATTAAACTTATGCTCTGATTTCGTTTATGTTTCTTGTTAAAAATGGGTTCACATATTTTTCATTTGGTAAATGTTCTCAATTTTTCAGATTCGTCTTCACCACCTTAACAAACTGTATACTTTGGCTATGGTACATATGGTTTGTGTTGCAATGAAAAAAATACAAGAAGTATGAAGCTATTGTGGAAACTTCATCCACCTTGTATTTATTTTTCATAGCATCATAAACTAGATGAACTTCATAGTTTATTCCAATTCCACGATTAGTTTCAATAAAAGGTGTATTCTTGAAACATTTTATTATATCTTGTGTTGTTGTATGTTGTTAGTGTTTTGTTGCTAAAGGGTATATTTTTTTTATTTTGTTGTAAGTATTTGTTGTGTTGTTGTATGTTGTTGTTGATAAATATTCTCAAAACAAGAACAAAACATTTCTAAGTCACAAGAAAGAGGTTTCTTGTGACTTAGCAATATTTTGTTCTTTAAATTCTTACGAAGGTTGACAGTAGATGAAGTTAAGTTTATTATAGGTTATGTAGAATTTTTGTTTCACTAACCTTTCACTGAAAATACATTCATTTAAATTGACATAGAAACTTATAATCTAAAAATTAATTTGTATTTGAAAACCAACTTGTATCAATTAATGTTTTCTGAATTGCATGTGTCTCATCATTCATATCACGCTCTTTAGCATTTAAAATGTGATTCAATGACTTGATTCCTTCATTATATTGATATCCTCTTTTATAGTTTAATTTGAATAAAATCTAATTATTGACTAGGTCTACCTCATTGTCGTCACTTATCGTCGTGATTGTTATGATGATAAGTCATCATAACAATCACGATGATAAGCGACGTTGATGGGGTAGACCTAGCCAATAAATTGATGTTATTCAAATTAAATTAGAATTGAAGGAATCGATGCCATGAATAATTTAGACCATTGAACTACATTCTGCATGTTAAAGAGCGGGAAATGAATAATGAGACGAATGTAATTCGGAAAATAATGGTTTGTTTAAGTTGGTTTTCAAGAATAGTTTTATTTTCAGATTATATACTTCTTCATCAATTTGAATGGTTATAAACTCTGGGTACTTTCTACAACGGTTATCTATTGTAACCGTGATGAAATGTTATTTATGTTCCAAATAAATTACAACTGTTGGGTTTCGAACCGATTGCCTAAATGTATCACAACGGTTGGTTAGTGTAACCGTTGTGATATGTACCGCGTGTTCTACCTTATTATCATGGTCTCGAGACCGTGGTGAAAAGCACCAAACATACAATCACACCTTACCTCACAACGGTTGGTCAAGCATTGTGGTATCCATTTTCCAATCGCTATGGTAATGTTTTTCTGTAGTGGTGTACATGATTGTCCTTTGGCTTTTGCTATTGCTATTTGGACTAATATGGTTGAGTTGGATATGAGGAACTCTTTTTTCGCTAGTAATATTAAGGAGTGGGTGGATACTTATTTGTATTTGGATTTTGGTATTAATGGAGATTCGATGTGGTCGGAACTTTGGGCAACCTCTTGACATGCACTTTGGATGTGGATGAATAAGGAACAACAGGATGAGAATTTTTTTAGACATATAATTTTGTGGCGGCGTGTTATTAAAGTTTTCATGAGTATTTTTTGGCAGCGGAGATGCATGGTAGTAAGATGAAGTTGACTCGAGAGACCAAGCAAATAAGGCATTCTCCTCTTCCTTCGTATTGAGTGGGATTGAACATGAATGAAGCTAGTAAGAATGACTTGATAGCTAAAAGTGGTGGTCATTTAAGAGGTTGTACGGGTGAGTGGCTTGGAGGCTTCGCAAGATATATAGGTTCTTATAGGGCATATAGAAGGATTATGATTAGCAAAAGAGCTTGATTTTTGAGTTATTGAGCTTAATATAGATTACAAAGTGGTTGTTCAAAATATTTTGGATTGTGGATAATATAGTATAATTATAATATGATTGATACAACAAGTTTATTAACAGTTGCTCAAACTGGATTGGGAGGGACAAATTTGTAATATTTACTGTGAGCCGAATCAGGGAAGGATCTGTTCATAGACTATTGCGGGCAAGTGCCCCCACTACTATTTCAATGATATCCAAGTATATCCTAATATATTGTCATGTGATACTTCCTTGTAATTATTCTGCTCCCTGTTTGTAGGTTATTTAATAAAAACTAGTGTGATACCCGTGCGTTCGCACGGGTACCCGTCGTTTTCGCGCATTTGGATTAAGGAAAATAAAAGGTAATAGTAAAAGATTAAATTTTTGTTAAAATTAAAAAACTTATAAAAATATTAATATTAAAAAACTTAAATATTAAAAATAAAAAGTAATTAATAAAATAAAGTTTATATTTTTTAGATAGAATAATACAAATCATAAGCTATCAATTATATTATGTAACAGTTTTGGATAAATTATATAAATAATTTCTTATGCTATTATAAGTTATACAATGTAACAGTTTCAATTCAATAAGACACAAGGATTTATTAATTGATTCCAATTCAGTATTTTCTTGAGTTAATAGATTCAGTTATATCAGAATGGAAAAAACCTTTGGTAGCAGCATGGAAAACAGTTCAATAATTGGTTCCAGTTTCAGTAATTTCTTGAGTTAATAGATTCAGTTATATCAGAATGGAAAACAACTTTGGTAGCAGCATGGAAAACAGTTCAATAATTGATTCCAGTTTCAGCAATTTCTTGAGTTAATAGATTCACTTTATATCAGAATGGAAAATAATTTTGGTAGCAGCATGGAAAATTCTTATATATCATAAGTTGTGAAAAATTCTTATACCTTGAATCAGCTTTAGCAGCACCAGAATGGAAATGATGTTTAGGATTGAAATTGAAAAATATACTGTTATCTATGTTATTGCTTCTCTTACAAACTAATTTACCTAGACAGAAGGTGTTGTAGTCTCTTGTTTTTATCTCTATTCTCCACTAACATTATTACCAAGAGTGGAAGGAAAGTGTACATTGACAACTAGGAGCACGAATGAATTAAAGCAACAACTTGAACTGCTGAATCGAGAAACACATAAGGTGAACCATCTGGATCAAGATCAACCTGGAAGACATAATAGGTGAAACTAAAGACCGTGAACATGTGTTTTTGTTATATTAAAAGCATTGGTGTTAAATAACATCTATATTAAAGAAGTGCAGAAATTGGAAGTGGAAACTATTAAGAATGTAACAGTATTAGATAAGTACCTTCCAGGAAGAACCCTAGCAATTTTTTACATGAGTGAATTTATGGAAAGGCACACATTCTCCAAATATAGTGGTTCACCTTCACATCATGTTGGTTACACCGAAGGCGATCAATTGGCTGAAGCAGTTCATCATGATCCTATAATAACCATGCAATTGCAATGGAAAACAACACTGCAATTTGATAAAATTTAAACTTGTTCGGGCTCATATAACACTGAAGATACTGCAGCACATTGAAAACAATAAAGACTTTTAGAATAGAACCAAAATTTAAGAAAAAGAAACCTTGGATTTAAGATTAGTGTAATTGCCTGAGAGATGAAAACCATAACAATAAGTGCTGGAAGTCCCCGTGCCATAGCAGCTGAGTCTCACAACAGCCCCAATTCTTTCCCAAACAGGAAAGTCAGCAGCAGCATCATCATTGAAACCTTGGTTGAATGTGGTGGTATTCTCCATTGCAGCCGGTGCAGTGAACCCATTCTCACCAGTAGGAAAAACGAAACCGGGAGAAGAAACTCACATGTGCATCCAGAGAGTGACCCTGCCATAAGGTCAAGGGTGGGACTTTTCCAAACATTAGGAAAAATCTGCACAATCCATCTGCGATATTCCTCATAGGACATATAATGAAGAGTCGCATAAGGAATTTGTGTTCAATTATGTTCCTGTTAATATATTTCAAAGTCGCAAAGAATAAGTAAGAGGAAAAATTACCTCTTTGTGCAGCACACAAGTGTCTTGAACATGCAATACACATACCACTGAAGCTCGTTGATATCAATTTCTCTTTTCAAAACCTGCACATTGTAGTATACTAATTACAAAATTACACACAAATCAATCATGGTTAAGAGGTAAATCCAAAGATACAGTTAAGCAATGTGCTCTACTGACATGTTCTTTGCCCTGTAAGCATAATCCAATGTGCTCAAGGTATCCTCTAAGCAATGAACTGCAGAATAGACGGTCGCTATGATACATGTTTTTGTCATTCGGCCAAGTGAATCGCGCAATAATCGTGTCAACTTGCTATCCCTAAATTCCAACAATTTTATATAAGCAAACAGGAAAAAGATACATTCAAAATATGTAACTGTAGATATCTAAACAAAATGATTCAAACCAAAACTTAATATAATGATGCCTAGAAGCGAAGTGTGTTGTCAAATCGAATGGAGCATAATCCAGACATAAACAAAAGAGGGAAAAACTTGTAAGGGATATGGCCAATGTGCTCCACAAGTGCAGTGATCACACGCCCTAAAGTAAATAAAAAAATCAAATCATTCAGAAATTTTCAATGATTGTTTCCAAAAGCTGCAAATTGAAATTGAAAGAGAATAAAGGGAGTATCCAAAACAAATGTGATAGGCATTGCAGTCAATTTGAAAGTTTTCAGAGTTGATTGCCATAACTCTAAATTTATGCAAACAACCTAAGCATACCAAGGTGTAACTTATTATCAATTGCTTCAAGCTGCAAAAAAATCTGAGTTGCGTCGCTATACTGTAGAGGAATTTTAACATAACTTCTATTGCTATGTGATATGTGATTTATAATAAATTATAGTGAAATAGTGGCTACATAAAAAGAATCATTATAAGGACTTCTATCATTGTAAAATAGAAAATGAATCTGATGTGAATCACACACATAAAAAGCACAACAAAGATATAAAACAGTACCAGCGGCAGATTTCAAGTCGTACTCGGGCACTGTAAAAGTTGATTCGATTCCCTGTATGACAAACCACAATGACTAAGAAGACAAATGTCGGCTTTAGGGACAACATTAAAACTAAGAAGACAAGCCACAATGATAGGAATCCCCAACGTGGCTTCGTTAACAACGTCAGCTTTAGGGACAGTTTCTTGCCATAAAGGATGTCTTTTATCCTGTTTATGTTTGTCGATTCGATAAAAAAGTCGGTGATGGTCGTAACATGGTTCAGCTTCGGTTATTGCAATTGCATGCACCCTTCATACAAATTAAAAAAGTCGTTACAGAAGCTCCCTTCATACAAAGCAGGCTGCACAGGAGCTCCCTTTGTATACATCTTTACACAAATGCTTCACAGAAGCTCCCTTTGTATACACCTTCTGCAATATTGTGAATAACAACCATTGTGACACACCTAAATTGAAGAAGAAAGAAAAGAAAAACTAAGTTTCACTAAACATACTCAGTAAAATATTTCACATACATATGATTATGAACCACGAAATGAAAACGATATTAACTTATCTCGGTCAATGCCAGGAAAATCTGGTGCAATGAGAGCCACCAAGCCCATGTGATACATATGACTCGCTATAGTTTCAGGCTCCTTTACATCTGTCCACAACCGTCCTGCTCATTTTGTTGTCTGTTCCATTTCACATTCAGACCAAATAACTCAACAAAAAGTTAACTAACAGCTAAGAACATTAGCGGTTTCTTCTTACTCATGCGGTTTCATCAATATGAAACTAAAGTTGAGAATATGTATATACCAATGTTTAGTTCCAAGAAAAATATCAAATGCTCGAGAAGAGAAGTAAAAGAGGTAAAAGAGGTTAAGTGAGTTACACCTAACCTGAAAAATATCAAATGCTCGAGAAGTAATGATATCGGCAAATTCCTCCATCATCTCCCACAATCAATCTCCAATTCCTACCAAAACTATTGACAGTGGATACTCGCTGCAATTTAAAAATAGTGTAAGAATGCAGAACGGACCTCACATGAAAGAACACAAAAAATTTACCTGGATTTTATGATTGCATTTATCGTCTTGTGTTTCTGGTGACTTAGATGGCCATATTATGTATCGATGCTTCTGGTCACTTGTGGCAACAAATGCTGATATATTTCATCAAAGTATTGCCGAATTGTAGGCCCAACTCAACATTGCTATTGTGAAATCAATACAACAATGAGATTAGAAATGAAAGCATAACAGCAAGAAAGCAATGCCAATAATGAAATCAATGATCTAAACATAGACATGAAAGCTAACATATGCTGCATGAAGTATAATCTTGGAGCTGGGGATTACATCACAGTATGTTCCTTTTCATTCAGTTAGTACTTGGTAGAAAATATATTGATAGTTTATTTAAGGATTAACCCTTAGAATATTAGGCCTTTTCATTCAGTCATTCTACAATTAGTTTGTAGATTTCTGAACTTTCTAAATTTGAGTTACACAATGGAACAAAGATAAATCCTAGAATTTTTTGGAGTCCACTAAAAAATAAAATGTGAAAACTATAGTTTATTTACCTCTTGAGCTCGCATTTTACACTTCCTTGTTAAGAAAGTTAGTGTCGGAGTACCTCATGAAGCATCCAGTATTGAGTGCTCGTCCTTTTCACGAAGGCAAGCATCCCAATATCGACATCCCAACATCGACGATGAATCATGCTCGAGACATGCTTTGAACGACTGAGACTTTAAATTCCTCCAACAATCAGCTAGAACATAAGCAGATTCATTTGTTGCTTCAGATACAACAACTTTCCCTCTTGCATAGCCTTTATTTTTCTCTGCATCTTGAACTACTCTTGACACTGCTTGACACTCCATCAACCATTCTTCCTGAAAAGTCATTTTGTTTAAATTCCAAACACAAAAGTTCAATAAAGAATAAAATCACCAGAAAACACAATGAAATGGAGAAGCATATCGTCGAGCCTATCAGCAGCTTTGGAAGATTCATCAACATACTTGTAAGGAACTAAAGTGAAACCCCTCGATTCACCAGTTCTAAAAATCAAAAATTTCAATTTCAAAAAAGCTAAAATTATGGATTTGATGAATTGGTAAATTGGGGGAAATCAGAAAAAGAAATACCTTCAATCTTTGGGGATGAAGATGTCAACAACCTTTTTGTACTTATCAAAGAGCGGTAATAGGTCCCCGGCGGTTGTACCACACCATCTTTAATTATTCTATAATAAATCAAAACAGGGTTGTCTCGTGAGTAATAATTAATATGAAACAATTCTCAACCCGTCAATGGAGTCATGCGTGTTCCCGTTTACAAATTAACATGTCGATACTAATTCGAACAATACGTACCTAATTCATCAGTTCAGTAGGGCGGGAATCATCCATAATGAACAATTAAGATCTGATTTAAAACAACTCCAAATACTATCAATTCAGAACATGGATTCAAACATGACATAACAACAACAAAAATTGACTGATATTTCTGTATAGATGACTTCTTTAGTCTCCTTCAAAGTACATGTTTCTGCAATGCTATTTTAGACTTACCAGACTAAACACGTAATATGAACAAAATGCCGATGGTAAATATATCAATCTATACAAATATAGAAACTCACAGTGCGGCCATCCATGATGTGCTTATCGACAATGACTCTTCCAACAACAGCAGGATCAGCAAACACAACAAAACCAAACCCACGAGCACGTCCTGTTGCATAATCCCGCATGATCACAACCTCAATCACCTCCCCATATGTCTCAAAATACTCCCTGAGACGTTCCTCATCCGTGTCCCACGATATTCCTCCCATGAAGAGCTAGCCGAGATCCGATTCCTTCTGTTCAATTACCAATCACAACCAACCATCAATCACTAAATTCAATATCAAGATTCAACAAACACTCACTTTAACTCATAATTCTCATTCAGTTCAAACACTCACATTGTAATTCTGTTAAAACAATTCATGGTTACTACACATAGTGTGTCAGTCTTATTTAAGTATAGAGGTAAGCCTAACATAACTCATGATATATAGTCATATACTGAAATCATAATGGAGTTGTTTCTCTACCAATAATAGCTTTGGTAAGCTTATTTTTCAAATGAAAAACTGACAAACATGTGACTGATATATATATTCTTAGTAAATTTGATAGAGCAAACCTTACCATTTTAAGAGTGGAGCAATCTGTCTAGAGTGTGCAAGTACTTCCTCAAAACCATGACATACTTTATTTTCATGAAAAAAACTGAAATCAACAAAACATAAAACATATCAATATTACAGAGTCAGAAAAAGATACTCATTATCACCAAACACAAAACATGGTATCAAATTATCTTCATCAAAAGGAGATGGTGCACGACAGAAGTCTACAATCTGGTCATAAGTAACTATCCCCATTCATGTAATCCAAATTACACACTATTTATTTTATCTGATAGATCGAAACATTCACGGCCAAAAAAATGAAACAACCATAAAAACGAAAACTGGAAAAGCAATTCAAATCTGATAGATCGGAACATTCCTTTTAGAAACCCAGGGATCAAAACTAAAGAACCTGGAAAACAAAACAAAAAAGTGAAGTTAAAAATCAAATCGATCTTCTTTGATATCACAGATCTGAAAAACATCACTGATATTTTTCATATTTTTCATATATAGATCGAAACATTCACTAATCAATAAACACCATAACTATAAAAAAAACCAGTAAAAATCACATCTTTCTCATGGAAGTAACACTAATAGATTGGAACATTCGTGTCGTTGATGTCGCAATCTCGAACCGCCACCTTCCACAACTCCGTTGATGTCGCAAACTCGCTCGAAGGGTCTGGCCATGAGATCCGATTTGAAAAGGGTTTAGTTTGAGGAAGGAAATGAAAAGAAGTCAGGCTGGAAGAAAAAATAAGAAATGGGTTCTCTTTGAAAAAAACAGAGCGGATTTAGGGTTTAGTTTGAAAAGGGTTCTGTGTAAGAAAGAATAAGAAATAAGAAAGAATAAGAATGTAGGAAGAAATAAGAAAGCTGAATTTTGGAAGCTGAGACGCGAGGCAGGCCACGTGGATAGGCTAAATGGCAAGAAGGGCAGATTTGGTATTTCCAGACCATTTAACTTTCTTATATTGTAGATATGCAAAGTGTTGCACCGTATAATATTTCAACCAGAGTGAGACCACTATTTTTTTCTCTCACCACACTAAATGCATGCAACTACTAATATGAAACTTAATTAAAATCCTCTAAGGCAGCACAAACGTATTGATAATCTCTTTTTGATAAATTATCACTATTTATTTACGTTTTATATATTATTTTTATTTTATATTTTAAAAGACAAATCAACGTTTGATAAAAAAAATATGCAATACATCAACAGTTGTTTCTTTATGATGACAATATATAACTTTACTTTATTTAACAAAGACTACACATGTTAATATAACATATATAGGGTAAACTTTCATTGACTTTGGATGACCAAAGTTACTATGATTTTGAGTTTTTTTCATTTACGTATTAATCTCTCTTCAATTTTTTTTGTTCTTTAAATATAATTAAAGTCATCAAAGTCATGAGTCTTCTGTAGGAATTACATCAAATTTATGGAGAATTTTTAATCAATCTTGATGAATAAGATCCAATCGATCTGATTGAAATACCTTATTCTTCACTCGAGTGATTCAACCAACCTTAATTGTAAGATGATTTTGAGCAACAATTTTAATGAATGAAGAAAGAAAAGATGAATTGGAGAATAAAAGTGAATTAGGGTTTAACGAAAATAAGAAAAGAAGAAAAGATTTTCCATAGAGTTTCTCTCTGCTCACAAATTCTGATTTTATTCTTTTGATCAACTGTAAGTGTGTATTACAATAATAAGGATTACTCCTTATTTATATATTTTGGTTTGCATGCTCTCTAAGCTAAAGTCCAAAATACAAAAGGCCAAAATACCTAATTATATTAACTACAAAAAAATAGACCTAAGTCGAAATCCTGTCGAAGCAACTCCTTCAAAATTTTGACAACTAAACAATACACACACTAAACTATTCGACACTACGTGTTTTTGTCGAACAAACCTGCATCGACACAAAAAATTACATTCTCAACATCTTCAAAGTCACCCAAACTTCTCCCTTATATAATGCCCCCCACATTCTAATTTTTTTTGAGTCCGTCCCTGAGTCGAATACTTGTGCAGATATACTTGCCACAAATCTAGATCTTAATTTGATGTTTTATGAATGAGTTCATCTTCAAGTTTCTCTTTTTTTATTAGTCTATTGTATTGAAATCTCTATTCTTATATTGATTGTTATGATTTTTTTTCATTGGTTTTCGATCCATTTTTAAGAAAACAATATGAATGTAAACTTTTAGGTCTTTAACTAATATCACTCTTTTATTATATAAGCAAATTCTTACTACTATAGTAGTATTATATCTGTAAGAAGTTAATTGACCTTTGTAAATTTTGTTTAGGTCAAACATAACGGGCTGATTTCACACTGAAGTTATAAAGGTGAAATCATAGAAAGAAGAAAAAACAATGCATAGAGGGAAACATGAGAGTGAATTGTTTAGTAGAGTTGGGGTGAGGATTGATAAAGATTTATCTCGAATGGTGCAATTCAATACTGTAACTTTGACCATAAATTAAGGAATCAAAGACTAAGGTAAATTAAAAACCACACATGCCCTTAACCGCTTTTATCGTAAAACAATTATTAAATTAAAAGGTTCTTGCCGGTGCCATCCTCTAAAATTATTAACTTAAGCATTCTTTGACACGTTCAAAATGTTATTTGGATACAACTAGTTATAATAATATGATTAAATTACTGCCTGAAATTATACCACTAATTTGACAGAGAAAGTTAGTACTTTTGACCTACACCTTGTAGTGTCAATACCTATAGGATACATACACGAATCATGGGCCATAATTTTTTTAATTCAATCACCTCTGTTTACTAGATTGTACCTGAATGGATATTTGGATGTTGGAAAGGGTATTGTAAGCTGGGAATTTGGATTCAATTTCCACTTGGTTGAAAGTATCTTTTTTATTTAGGTAAAAAAACATGTTAAGTAAAAATATGGTTAAAAAATTGAAATATCATTTAGGCATATATTTTCAAATAGTGTTTTGGATTCTTTCAATAGGATTTTCGTTTCATTTTGGTTATGAATAGGTGGTGAGGGATATGAACGAATGATGTTGATTTTTATAACGCGGCGTAGGTTAATAATTTAACACCTAAATCAGTTCAGAATTTAAGATGAGTGTAGTAAAATTGTAGATCAGAAAAAAGTACCTTAAATACCATGTGTGTTGGCTTTTATATGTTGGATTGTTTGGATTGGACATATATCTGGTTGGGTCTTGGCTTTCGGCCTTAGGTCGGTCTAGAAAAGTTTCTCCCAAGGCTTGTCGAGCAATAATTTGTCAGGAAAATCTTTAAAGTCATGGCTGGTCTCTGACAACAATATTTGCTTTTAGATAGAAATGGAACAATCTTAGATCAGTTGCAAAAGTAGTGAGGAACATGAAGGGCTACTATTGGCCCACTCTGATGAAAGATATTGCAGTGATTGTTAGAAAGTGCGGCAAATGCGAAAAAGCATGCCAATTTACACCATGCACCAACTTAAATGAGTCATTTTGTAAAGGCACCTTGGCCACTTAACCAATGGGACGTGAACATCTTGGGCTCTTTTTTGCTGGTATCTAACCAGCTGGCGTTTTTAATTGTTGGAGTAGATTATTTCACAGAATAGATAAATGTTAATGTTGTCTCCAAGATCACATTAGAAAGGGTTCGTCGCTTCAACTAGCAAGGAATCATGTGTAGGTTCAGTTTGTCAGGAGTTATCAATTCTAACAATGGTACTTCGTTTTCCAGATCCACTATAACCCATTTATGTTGCGACTTAGGTGTTTAGACGAAGTTTATTTTTGTTGTTCATCCAAAGGTAAATGAGCAAGTTGAATCGGCAAACAAAATAATATTGAGAGGGATAAATAAAAAGCTTGATTAACCAAGGGCTCTAGGCTTAGCAGCTTCACACAGTACTACGGTCGTATGATCGTATCACACTACCCTACACTTAACCACAAAGGAGACTCCTTATATAATGGTTTACGGCGCTGACGCTATGTTATTCGTTGAAATCGACACACCCACGTGGAGGCGTTCTAAATTTCATGAAAAAGAAAATAAGGTGGGGCTTAGGTATGCAGTCAACCTGACCGACGAGACCTAAAATGTCGCCCACATCAGGAAATTGGTGGCCAAATAAAGGGTGACCAGAAGATACAAATCAAAGGTATTCCCAAGAGATGTGCAAGAAGGCAACGTTGTGCACATACAAGTGGTTTTTCCTCCTTAGCAAGGCAAACTACGACCTAATTGGTAAGGCCCATATCACATATGTCAGAAACTACCCCCATGGAGTCTACAAGCTAGAAGAGTTGTACGGATGACTCTTCCCAATAACATGGTGTAATACGGTGGGAGAACTGACTTTTAAAATGTTGCGGATAGCAAGAGTCGCCACCGACTTTTATTTTATCCAATAAGAAAGGCTAAAAGAACAGAAAAAACCTTTTAAAAGACTTTGAGTTCGGGGGGTAGGTTATACAAAGGGAAGGTGTAAGCACCCTTTGTATCCATGGTTATCCATGGGCTCTTAATTGCTTAGCTCACTCTGTTTTCAAAATGTTTGAAGTGTCGTGTGTGAATAATAAAACTTTTGTTAAGGACTTTAGCTTGTAAATAAGCGTAGCCTTGTTCTGAATTAATTTGAAATTAGTGGGATAAAGATAGTTTTGAATTTGAAAAGAGCAAGCATTTAAGAGTACCTACCCTAAGTTAGAAAAAATGTTCTTTCAGCTTTTCGGATTGAAAGGGCTATCCATACCATAAGAGGGTAGGAAGTCCTTTCATTGGATATTGAAGGGTCATCGAGATGTCGTTCGCCATAAAACTGTCCCTACCATGTAGAGGTAGGTAGTCTTTAGGGAAGGATAGAAAAGTCATTAATCTTTTTAGGCATCATGCGAGGATACCTTAGCAATTGGGACAATCATCATGTTTTACCGAGGCAACATCGAGGGACTAGATCTCATATGATGATTTCAATGATTAAGGCAACCTTTGCTTTAGGTATCCTCAGAATTGAGGGTCTTGACTATTTTAAAGTAAGGCAACAAGGCAACAAATAAGGCAACAGGCAACAAGAGAGATTACCCTAAAGTGTGTGTGTGGCACAATCAGGTGGTTAAATTCAGATATTTATCTTGTAAATAATGTTAGCTACATTCGATTAATTATCTTGTACTCCCTAGATTACTAACCACAGCAGAAAAATAAAACAGTTTAATAGTCCTACACTATTACAATAAACACCTGTGGGCAGAAAAATAAAGGCAGGAATTATAAACCTAAACTATTACAATAAACACCTGCAGGGAAATAGAGGCAAAATATAGAAGGAATATAATTATCTTAGGGTAATCGAATGGCTTGAGCTTTCATCGATCCTTGATCAACCCTGAACATTACGAACAAAGAAGAGAAAAGTTAGTGCATTAAAGATCTATTGATTATTTAACAAACCCTAATTTAAACAAAAATAGGCAAAACAAGTAATTTAACATTTTAAACAACTGATTAGAAATTAAGAAAATCGAACGTGCGATTGAATATAATATTCACATGATTTAAAATATTAATTCAAATTAATTAATCAATTTACAAAAAAAACATATCAAAAATAATACTTTTTATTATAACACAAACAATTATTTTTAAAATCGAATCTTCGATAAAATAAATGATTATAAAAAAATAAAATGTTTAAATAAAATGGTTTAATAAAAAAATTATAATAAAAGAAAGAAAAAGAAAATAAGTAAGGAATTATGTAATTAAAATAAAAATAAAAATAAAATTGAGAAAGCAGCTCTGATCAGTTGTGGTATGCTCCTGAAAGTGTATCATGGACCTGTGCTTCCTGGGCCACCGGATGAGGCACTTTTTGAATCTGATGGTGGATATGTGAGGATGCGTGGTGGTCGTGAGCGAGCGCGCAGCATTGAATCAATGCGCAAGAAAATATAAAGAAAATAATTGCAATCACCTGGGTTCGAACCCAGGTTTGCATGCATTCAAAGTTCTTGCACTGGCCATCTCAGCTATTTTATCATCTTGTAATATATCCACCCAACGTAAATAATATGTGTTAATTAACAAAAAAAGGAAAAGTCAAAATTAAAACAAAGTGAGACCCATATCCTTTACGTGAGCCAATAGCTATAAGCTATGGGAGAGAGGGAACGAAACCGTTTGAGTGGCCAATCACATGGAAGAGGAGAAAGTGGAATTTTGACCAACAAATAAAAAGGCCACACGCGAGGTCAAGAAGTCCAAACACCACATCATCGTCTTCTTCATGTTGCCCTGCGGAAACTGCTGCGGAATCAACTTCGACTTTACCTGCGGATTTTTCCGCAGGTTATTTTTCTCTATACCTGCAAAACCAGAACGCACCAAGAACGCAAACAAAATAAAATCTAAAGCGCCCAGATCTACCATATAAATCCTTCTGAGTCTAATGGAAGTGTTTTCATGTCCTGAAAACGTCTACAACTGAGAGTTTCGAAGAAGAAAGCTTATGAGCCCTAGCCATGGCACATTTGATTCCAGACGTTAAAGCTTCATTGTAAGCGTTCAAATCTTCTCTAAATAGCGACAGGAACTTAACATACGGTTAGTTCGAATTAAAACATGTTAAAATACAAGTTATCAAAAACCAGAACATGTATGAACATGGTGAACGTGATATAGGAATTCCAGGTGTTATGAAGCTTAGATATTGACTTGACCTTACCCTTTAGTACCTCAATAATGGATTAGAACGGTTGGAATGCTTTGAAAGTGACTGAAATCGATTTTTTGGACGTGCCCTAGCTTTGAAAGAATATTTACTTATTGCAAACCCTATTTTCTTGCTCTCTTCCACCCAATTTTCGTCCTCCCCTTATTTTCTCTCTTTGAGAATATATAATGAGTGATATTTAGGGTTATAGTTGGGCTTGGATCTTGACTTGTAAGAAAGATTAAAATTTTGCTTGAAAATTATAATAAATCTTTCTATTTTTGTCTCCATATTATATCCATCTCTTTCCAATCACATTTACCATGAAATTTGATCATAATCATGATACTTAGATGATTGGATTTGATTGGAAGTAAAAGAAATCAAATATCTTGGTATTGTCCCTTTTAATTACTTGATTAAATTGATTTTTAATGAATAAAAAATTCACATAAAATAAAAAAATCACAAATAATTCGTGGCATTCAGATTGGATCTCTTGGGTTACTTGAGGAACAAGGTTGGGCCATAAAAAGTTGGGCCTCTTTGCAAAAAGATTCATTTTGGAGCCTTTTATTTCACATTTTTTCTCTCAAAATTATCCAACTTTGACAAGGCATATCTCCCTCAATTTTTAAGATATGGAGAATTTTTAGCACTTTTTGGAAACCTCAGGATGTCCTCTACAAGCCACTTTGGGAACCTTTTTTCCATTTGAAGATTCTATCTTAATGATATGGGCTTTGACAAAAAACTGCTTTTGGTTGACTTTCAAAAAGGACCTGTAATGTTTTGATCCATATCTCTCAAATGAAGCATTTTTAGCCTTGGCATGTGAGAGACAAAGTTGTAGAGAATTCAATTTACTTAAAAATGAGCTTTGGATGGAAAATTTCCGATGTTCCATGTGAAAGTTATGGCTGGTCAAAGTTCAGTTGACTTTTAGGTCAAAAACCCTAATTTAGAAACTTTTGGTTTTGTTGATTTCTGAACTTTCCTTGATGAATCATGATCAATCCTTGATCAAATAATGAATGATAATTCAAAATAAGGATGTTGACAAAAAATCAGGAATTTCGACTGTGATTTGACCATAGTTGACTTTTAGGTTAAATTGGTCGACTGTTGACCATTTGAACTGTTGACTAAGCAATCTTATGGATCAAAGCTTGAAACTTGGCATGAGGATCCTTTGAAGCATATGATAGGCCATGGAGTCCACTTGAGGCATCAGAAGTTGATTTCTCCTTGAGGAAAGGAAAAACCCTAGTTGGAGGCTTTGTTGCTTATGAGACAGGTAAGTGAGCCTAATCCTTAGTGCTTGAGAATTTGAAAGTCAGGTGGATCAAAATATCTTGAAATATGATGGGCAAATTTTGGGGTATGACACATGGTACTCAGTCAATCTGAGATATTATTAAAATTAGTTATTTTCTACATTTGTTTTGAATAAGGAAAATGGCGTTTTTCCAGCCAATGTAAGAATCCCCTTCAAAACTAGTTATTATTGTATTCACATAAAGTAAATCCATTGTCAAGTTAATATAAATGTTTAACTTCCACTGGAAGATCCTTGCTACTCTCAGAAATAATATATATTTTGAACTTCCATTGAAAAGATCCTTGTCACCATCATAGGCAATATAAATGTTAGACTTCTACTAGAAGATCCTTGTCGCTCTCAGAGGAAATATGAATGTTACACTTCTATAGGAAGATACTTGTTGGCCTTAGAGGCAATGAATATATTGAAGTTGCATGTCTCTGATACCTTAAGGGTTAAGGTTTTGTTGCTTGTTTTTTAAGCTTTTGGTTTTAGTTTTATGTCATTGAGTTTCCTCATCAATTGTCCATTTCTTGATTAAGTTTTAGATCTGTATATTTTAGCATGCATAAATCAAAGTATTTGATTATAGCTTAAGTAATATGATTGAAATCAACTTATTAAATTTTTGAATCAATAACTATACTTGAGAATGATTCAAGTCATAACCATTGTCGAATCTCAAAAACCCTTTCAAAGTTAGTGAAAAGGAGATTATGTCTATGTGATTTGAATCATGCAGTTAGTCTGACTTGAATCAGACCCACAGTAAGCTCAGAGATGCATTTCCAAATATTTTGATTCGAATCAAAAGAAGCTTTGATTCGAATCAAAGTAGTCAAACTCAAATCACAGAATTGCATGACTCGAATCAAACGGAAATGGAAATGCTCCTGGTTGCTTCTAGAACTTTGATTTGAATCACCGGTATGTCTGAATCGAATCAAGTGACTCAAATCACAGATCTTTTGATTCAAATCACGCGAATGAGTTTCATATAGCTCTTGCTACTTGATTCAAATCACTTAGTTTTATGATTCCAACCATAACTCATTATTTTGACTCAAATCATGCACCATTTTACTCTTATTTTGTGTTATATCTCCAACACATATAAATACCATTTTCCCTCAAAACCTTCAAAATGTTAGAAAACATACACTTCCAATATTAATTTGAAAACTCACAAACCACGTGTTCTTTCATATTTTTAAAATATTTTTGAATCTTTCATAAACAATTCCAAGTGATTTCTTTCATCTTCTACCTCATTATTTTTCCATTGTTGCTTGGATCCAAATCTTATCTTTGGAGGTTTATGAATATTGAGGAGATTTATTTATTGAATTTAAATATCCTTTAAATATTTGGTTAAGATTTTAGAGGTTCACAAGGTGTATGGTGTTGTAACTAGTTTTTACAATTCCAGTGAAAAAGATAGAGGTTCTTCTTTCCAAGTTCATCTTGGTAGTGTTGTGTGGAAGCCTGCATATAAGGTGGCAGTTCTTATTAATCTTTGAACAAACTAACGCTCAAGATACTGGTAGGATCAAGGAAATATCTCAGAAGAATAGGGACTTTTGAGTAGGTTGTTGGGCA
Source organism: Vicia villosa (assembly GCF_029867415.1). Lineage (NCBI taxonomy): Eukaryota > Viridiplantae > Streptophyta > Magnoliopsida > Fabales > Fabaceae > Vicia > Vicia villosa. The sequence continues at coordinate 250,577 of NW_026705256.1, forward strand.
GGAAGATGCAAGACAATTTCTAATGAAGATTTCGCAAAGAATTCAAATTGATTATTGTGTATGAATCAAGGGATCTGGATATAAGATTTTATATTTTCAGCATTAATTTGGATATTATGATAATACTAAACTCGTGTGATTGTCACAAAATAATATTGGAAGACCACATTTTAGATGGCCAACCAATGGAGAGTGGATTAAGCTTAGCAAGGACGATAAATGAGCTGCTATAAATCCTAGTGTACTTATCTCTCTCTCTCCCTCCCTCTCTCTCTCAATTTCGTAGAATCCACATAGTATTGATATTGTAAAAGCACACATCTTATGCAATTTTGATATATACTCAATATGTGTCATTAGTTTGTGTATTTTGGTGAATTCTGTTCAATTTGATTTTAATTACTTTGTGTATCATATAAGTGATTATGTGAAAATTCCAATCTATAAGCATATTATATTTTTACACTAAAAACTTTCTTTCGCTGCGCAAATCAATTTTATTTAAAGCTCTGATATAAGTTTTTTAAACTATGTTTAGCTAAGGTTTTATATGGGAGGTCTATTCACTCCCCCTCTAGATCGTTGAATACTCCATATTCTCTCCCAACAAATATTGAACTTTATTGAAGGATCCTTGATGCCCAAGGAATAGTATTGGTACGAGACTCAACTTAAAATTTTCACCCTAAAGACTCAACTTAAAAAGTATTGCTTGAGAGATTTAACTTAAAAAGTCTTATCTGAGGGACTCAACTTAAAAGTCTTACCTAAGGGACTCAACTTAAAAGTCTCGCTCGAGGGACTAAACTTAAAAGTATCGTATGAGGGACTTAAATTAAAAGTTTCACATGAGGGAATTGAATTAAAAGTCTCACCTGAGACACTAAACATATAAGTATTTTTTGGGGGACTTGACTAAAAATCATTTCCTAAGGGACTCAACTTAAAAATCTCGTCTGAGGGAGTCAATTAAAAGTTTCCCTTGAAGCCTTAACTTAAAAGTATAATTAAATGGACTCAACTTAAAAGTATCTTCTGAGGGACTCGACTTAAAATATTGGCCTAAGGGACTCAGTTAAAAAGTATGGCCTAATGGATTCAACTTAAAAGTCTATCCTGAGGGACTTAACTTAAAAGTCTTGTCTGAGGGACTTATCTTAAAAGTATCGCCAGAGGGACTCATCATAAAATTCTATCATGAGGGACTTAACTTAAAACTATCAAATGAGGGACTCAACTTAAAAATCTCTCCTGAGGGACTTAACTTAAAATTCTAGTCTGGTGAACTTAAAAAAATTTGAAGAGGCAATAAAACTAAATTACTTCTTCCTTTACAAGCCTTCATCCTTAAGGAACTATGTGTTGTTATTTTTGAAAGGGGCACATAGAAGTCATAAAGCTATCTATGTCTCAAATCAATCTCCCTTTTATTTAAGAATACGTCTAATATCTAGTTTTGTAGACCACTTATGAAAACGTGGGGGATGATATGTTCTAAATCCGTAATAGAGTGGAAGAGGCATTCAAATAGGGAAACCATGTTACCAAGAATAATAGAGGAAGAATGACTCCATTTCCCGAGAGAAAGACGTGATAACCACTTTCTTGGGTTCAAGGACCCAAGCTCAAAAGGTTCTCTCATATACCTAAGTCCTAAGGTTGGGAAGACATTCAATTCACTTGTAAAACAACAATAGTCAGAGCTTCTCATCATCCCTGCACGAGTTTTCTCTATCACCATAACAAGCCTAAAACTCTCTGACAATCCTACACAGCTAGAGGTTGTCACTCATTGTAATTTTAGAAAGTAAAATATTCATCAATTATAAGTTTTCTTTTGCCAACCTCGGGTTGGCTTCACACATCCTCAAACACATTACAGTTCCTCAATTTTTAACATCAATCCTTCCTCATTTTTTATGCTGAGGAAAACTAACTAATGATCATTGTTCCAAAAAACACACCTCTTAAGAGGTAGGTATCTACATTGGCCCATATATTATAGACCATATTTTGTGCTACTTGAATAATCATCGTAAGTCAAGATGTTTGCCAACAAAACATACATTATTTAACTTATCATCCCATTGTGAAGTTCCAACAAGGCCTTTAGGCGATATATCCAAAAGCACATATTAGGGGACCTTAAGGATTCCTTGCCAACAATGACACCCTTCCATGTATATCTCTCTTAATTTTTCATTGGATAAGCCTTGGACTTACCCGAACTCAGTGGCGAGACTATGATAAATGGTGGTGCTTATGGGTTAGGCATCTACCTCAAATATCCTTTTAGATTTCCACATCATTACCCCTAACAAGATCAATCTACTCGCAAGAGCAACCTTATTGGTATACAAAAACCTTTCTTATAAGGATGTTAATACATGTGGGATCTCCCTTCACTTTCATCAGATCTCTAACGCTCATTATATGCATTGTTTCCAACAGGCCGACCTTGTTATTCCCAGACTCATTAAGCGCGTCATAATCAAGACATGTAATGGACATGGGGTCACTATTTCAATATAGGGTAGATCTATTACCACCTACATTCTCAAACTTCACCTATGTTCAATTATCTTTGCCATGGACTTGAAAAAACTATGTTTTCCAGTTCTTATAGTTCGAGAAGTACAAGAAAAAGAATTCTATATTTGGAAGGGCGCTAATATAAATCTATCTCCCTTTCCTACTTCATTCATCCCATAAATATATAAGAACACCGTCCAACCATCTAGTACCACCCTTTCTCAGTCCAACTAGTGCTTGCTTTCTACTCCTCTGTCATCCACTCTTCCACCATAATTTAAAATCACAATATCTTTCAGTTTTTATTAGAAATAAAATGTATGGATATTATATTTTGGTGAAAATGAAGGAAATTAATGTGATGAAATTTTGCTCTTAAAATAAGAGAGGTTGTATGGATGTTATGTGATAATAACTTCTTGTGTCTTTAAAAGAAGCTAAAAATATTTTTTTTCAAAAAAAAAATTAGAACAAAAAAGTTATCCATAGATATCTATAAATATCCAGGGATACCTTAAAACCCATAAATTTTCTATTTAGCGGATACCCGCACTGATATAGATGGATATGGATATCATATTTATCCAACGGCGCGGACACGGATATCATACTATTTGTCCCCTAGATATCTATTAACATTCTTACCGGTAAATAAGATCAATGCTCCTTCACGGAACTCTTTCACTTTATCTTCAGTGATGCGCATGATTGTAACTCACCGCCTCATCACAAAAAGAAGCTACTACTATCGCTACTTACAATGATCACTTTTGAACACATTTCCTTCAACTATGTTCCAATCAACACTCACATTTGATCGTCTAGCATTTTCAATTCATTCCTCCTACAATTTGAGTCTTTCTTCGTGATTTATATTTTTTTTAATTTACATGTATATTTAATACCTAAATAAAATTTACACCTTATTAAATAAATTTAGTATAATATTTTTTCGGCGTGGGGTTGAGAATGATGTTTCATAGTCCAGTGTTAAGGGAGAAATTCAACTTGGCCCGTACAGGCCCGGCTCAAGGGATAGGCCACTTAGGCTGTCGCCTTGGGCCTCAATTATTTTTTTAGACAATTTCTTTATAGACCTCCCTACCTTCTTAGGAATCTGTGGCGAAATTCCTTAAATGCCCCCATATTTAGGAGATGCATCTTCGAAGACGTAAAAATGCATCTCTAAAATAACATATTTTCACGTCTTCGGAGATGCATCTCCGAAATAACCTGCATTTTTCTGTTTTTCAAAACAGCCACCCCCAAGAAAGCCTCCAACCCTAAAACTCAAAAATCAAAGTGTCGCTTTCTCTCCATCGCTCGCTTTCGTCGCAGATAAACAAGAGAAGAAATTCGATCTCTCTTCTCTCTCACGATTCAAACAAGCATCACAAAATTGGAACCCTAAACCCAATAATCCCCAAACCCAACGAATTCTCATTAATGTTCAGCAGATTACATAGTACAAGATTTGCAATTGAAAGGAAATTAAAAAACGGAAACAACATAAAATCAAGGTATGATTGCTTCACAGTGAGGTTTGAGTGTGAGGTTAAGTATGGGTGGTAAGGAAGCTACAGCAGTTAACATAGTGTTCTTCGGTTTATTTCGGAGATGCCTTTCCGAAAACACCCAAAAATGAGTGTTTTCGGAGATTCATCTCCGAAATAATAGGAAATGTGAAAATGGGTGACTTCGGAGATGCAACTCCGAAATCAAAAGGTATTTTGGGGTTTTTAGCAGAGATTCTCACCCCAAGCGATCTATAAAGAAATTATCTTTTTCTAACTAGTTATTCAAGTATTTTATCAGTACATCTAAAAAAAACTATGCATGTCCTATATTTTAATACATAAAGGACCCGTTTGTTGCGCAGGATAAAAGACAGGATAGGATATTTGTATCATATCATATCTCAATCCAGTGTTTGCTAACACAACAAGTTAGGATAAGTTAATCCTGAAACTTATCCTATCCTGCCTCACTAGTTCAAATTGTTATCCTGAATATGAGCTGGGATAGAATCCGGCGGGATAGGATAAGAAAATAATTTATTAATTTACCCCTATAAAATATAATTTAAAATAATATAAATAAAACTTAATTTGATATTAAATTAAAAATATTAATAATTTATTTAATAAAATAAATATTAAAATTTTAAAAATATGAATACTAATTTTATTTTTTATCAAATTAAATATATTTTCTTGTAAGGATAATTTTATCATCTACATATATATATATATATATATATATATATATATATATATATATATATATATATATATATATATATATATATATATATATATATATATATATATATATATATATATATATACATACATATATATATACATACACATACTTTTAATTTGTTTATCTAATATATATATACATACTAGAATTCATGATCTTTTTCAAGAAAAATTAAAATTATTTACTTTATAGTGTCAATAAATTTTTTTTAATTATAAAAAAAAAATTTTTTTTTTACCAATTTATAAATTTTAAAATATTTTACAAAATAATTTTTAAAAAACATAATTGTTTTACAAGATATATATATATATATATATATATATATATATATATATATATATATATATATATTATTTGAAATTATTGACTCAATAGTATCAATGAATTTTTCTAATTATTGAAAATTTTATTTTTTATCAATTTATAAATTTAAAACTATTTTATAAAATAATTTACAAAAATTATAGTTACTTTACAAGCGTGAATATATATATATATATATATATTTATATATATATATATATATATATATATATATATATATATATATATATATATATATATATATATATATATATATTATTCCGTGTGAACCAAACACATAATAGGATAAGTCTTATCATGTTTGTATCATATTCTATCTTTATTCTGTTTGATATCATATCATGTCTCTATCATATCATGCGTACCAAACGGGCTCAAAGTGTTTCTGCGTGGATATTTGTTACATTTGTTATAATTATTTGCAATGCGATTTCTTTTACAACCTTATTTTTAAGTAGCTGATTATTATAATATTTTAAGATTAAAATACGTGGTAAAAATGAGTGAGTTATATATTTTTTTATCTATTAAATATTGTGCATCGCAAATGAGCATGCTAACATATTATTTTATTTTATCATTCATATATAATAACAACAATAAAAATAAAAATAGTATTTTTTTTCTAAAACAAATTATAAAATTTAGTTTTGTTTACAAATAAATAAATTTAATGATTAATTTTATCTTTAAAATAAATTTTAAATAAATTCTTTTACTATTTAAAAAATGAAATTATAAAATTTGCCTTATGCCTCTATAAGGATTGGGTCGGACCTGGGGTCGTAGGAGTTACATAACATCCATCCTAAAAGTTTACATCACACTTTATCGTTTTATTTGACAATTTCTTTATACATCTATATAGGGTAAAAATCAGTATTGAAAATTCCAAAATACCCTTTGAAATGCATCTCTGAAGTCATCCATATCAGATTTTCACTGATTTCGGATATGCATATCCGAAATCACCCCTCTTTAAATTTTTTTCATTTAAACGTTTGATTTAAAATGTCAGATCTTTTTTCGAAGATACATATCCGGAAAAACTCTTCCCAAAATAAATTTAAAATATTGGTTAATTTGGATATGCATATCCAAAGTATTTCAATATTCCAATTTTTTATTTTATTTTTAAAAAATATTTATTTATAATTATAGTTATAATATAATTAGAGTGAGTTATTATTAATAAGGAATAATTAAATACAAATTGTTATAAATAAAGAATAAAAAAATTAAATAAAATTTTGATTTTGTAATAATTTATTTATCAATTTTTTAAAAATTATAAAAGTAATTATTTTTTAAATGGTATATATTTAATATACGGTTAAATAATTATAAGGTTAGATTATAAAAGTAATTACTTTTTTTAAATTATAAAATTAATTTGTCACAATATTATGCGACTAAATATTTAATTAATTATATATCATGATAAAAATGGTATATATTTATTTTTATTTTTTTTACCAAAGCAAAACTAACTTCTTTCATTCAACAAAATAGTTTCAATGCAAGGAGGTATATGATTAACGTAACTACGTCGAGACCAGGAATTGACCGCCTTTGTTAAACAATGAGCAACCATATTCGCTTGACGCCTAACAAACTCTACCTCAAAGTTTGGAAAATCAATTAACAAACGTTTAATAGAACGAATAATATAGTTAAACTCGGAACATCCGACAATATTGGATTGGATAGCTTGCACCACCTTTTGCGAGTCACTTGCAAAAACTATATGATCGAGATTAAAAGCTAAAGCTCCTTGGATAGCTTCCTTCAAAGCCATCGCCTCAGCTTCTAACATAGATAAAGTACCAACATCCCACGCAACACTCGCCTGAATAAAATTCCCTATATTATCTCGGATCCACCAACCTCTATTGGTAGTTCTTTGACTATTATTGTACCCCGCATCAACATTACACTTGAGCCAACCCAACGAAGGGGGGGTCCAATGCTGCGGATTAGGGGGGCAGCCTCTCTATCCTAAAAATTTTGAGCCAAAAACCAATCCTGCCATTTGTGAAAAGCTAACCGACCAAGCTTTGACGCCTCCTCTTTCTCATTGTGCCAAATAAAATTATTCCTATTTTGCCATAATGTTTCAATCATAATCGCAAAACGCCCAGCCACCTTTCTATCCACCACACTACAAACTTTCAAAATAAGAGATTTAATGTCATCAGAATGGTTAATAAAAGGTGCGACAGTATCATGCAAACCTGCTGACGTCCAGCAAGAATTAGTTTCAGGACACCCGAAAAAAACGTGCCAGTCATCCTCCTCAGAGACCTCACAAAACTGACAAGTAGAAGGACAAGGAACATGATGTTGTTTCAGCCGAACCCGGGAAGGCAAACATCCATTACAAATCCGCCACGCTTCACTCGGGGTGGTGCAAGGATAGACCACAAACCTTGGTAATTAACCTCCTGATTCTCCTGGATATAACACTTCTTTCTACTCTTCTAAACTCGATACCCTGACCGGACACTATACTGACCATCTTTTTCTTCCTTCCACACCAGTCTATCTGCAATAACATCCTCCACAAGCGGGACAGAAATAATTTCCTCTACTCCTACACAATCAAACAAATCGCGAATCACTCCCATATTCCACTGTTTAACGTTAGGAAGCATCAAGTTCTTAACAACTAAATCATAGATACCTTGTTGTTGCGGTCCATGCATACAACCCTCTGTTTTTCCTTGAATCCAAGGTTCATTCATAACTTTTATTTGGCTACCATCACCTATACTCCACCTACACCCAAAAGTTAGCACTTCTCTAGCTTTCCAAATACTTCTCCAAACAAAACTAGGATTATAGCCGAGATTAGCATCAAGGAAGGTAGTTTTAGGGAAATACCTTGCTTTAAAGAACCTGGACACCAACGCTTGCGTGTTATTCATGAGAAACCAACCTTTTTTTGCCACCATAGCCATATTAAAAGCTCTAAAATCTCTGAATTCAAGGCCCCCCTCTTTCTTGGAGCAAGCTAACTTATCCCAAGCCATCCACCGAATACCATTCTGATTAGAGCCCTCGCACCACTAGAAAGCATTCAACATCTTCTCAATGTCACTAATCACCGTTTCAGGAAGAATATCGATACTCATCATATAATCCGGGATAGCTTGGAGAACCGATTTAATCATGACTTCCTTCCCCGCTTTAGATAATGACTGGCCTTTCCACGAATTAATTCTTCCCCAAATCCGATCTTTGATAAACGCAAAAGTAGCCTTTTTACTTCTACCAATCATAGAAGGCAAGCCTAGATACTTCCCCGTTCCTAACACATGACTTACACCCATGACCTTGGCGAGGTCCTCCTCTGCTGACAAGCTCAGATTACGGCTAAAGAAAACCTCGGATTTATTCAGATTGATCTCTTGGCCGAATGCTTTAGCATAAGTCTCTAGGATATCCATAAGATGTGTTGTTTCATTTACATTGGCCCTGCAAAACAGAAAACAATCGTCAGCAAAAAGCAGATGCGACACACTAGGTGCCCCTCTGCATATTTGTACTCCATGGATATCTCCCTTAGCAACATTCCTTTTGATGAGAGTCGACAGTCCTTCAGTTATAAGAATAAAAAGATAAGGCGATAATGGATCGCCTTACCTGAGTCCTCTTCCTGGTGCAATAGGTCCTACAATGTCTGAATTAACCAGTACAAAATAGTGAACCGAAGTAACACACATCATCATCCAATGTGTCCATCTTTCAGCGAAACCCGTCTTCAACAACATACCTCTAAGGAACCCCCAATCCACCCTGTCATATGCTTTACTGATATCGATTTTAAGTGCCAAATGAGCTCTCCTACCTTTCGTCTTTCTCTTAAGGGTGTGAATGATTTCGGTTGCAATCATAGCATTATGCAAGATAGAACGACCCTCCATAAAAGCTGATTGTTCCTCTGAGACACACTTATCCAACAAAGGCTTCAGCCTATTTGACAAAGCTTTAGAAACCACCTTATAAATAACGTTACATAGCGATATGGGTCGAAAATCTTGCATCCTACTGGGCTGCACACATTTAGGAATCAAACATATATTCGTATCGTTGAGGGATTCAGGAAAGTAGCCTCTTTCTAACCACACAGAAGCTGCCTCAAAGATATCCTCACTACAAACCTCCCAAAAATGCTGATAGAAGCCAGGATTGAAACCGTCAGGCCTCGGGGATTTATCTGGGTGCATATCCATCAGGGCTGCATACAATTCAGCTCTGGACAGGGGAGAGTTCAACCTATTATTGTCTTCCATCGAAATCCTTTGCGGAATAAAATTCAGCACAGGTTCATAATCAACACTGTTACTACTCGTAAAGATATCTTCAAAATATTTCTTAGCAACATCACATAAGCCTTGCTGTTCCTTTACTACTCTGTCACCTTCATCGGATAAACTCAGAATTTTCTTAACTTTCCTCCTAGCTGTCGTCGAATGGTGAAAGAATCTCGTATTCATATCTCCCTCTTTTAACCAATGCATCTTAGCTCTTTGTCTCCAGTAAACATCTTCACATAACAAGGCTTTATCGAACTCATGGGACGCTTCGAGATACCGCTCCGCCGAAAGCGAATCTTGGCCTCCTCTGTACATATCCATAGCAAGCTTATGTCTCTCAATATCACCCTTTCTGCTCCACCTAATATCTTTACTCCACCTCTCAAGATTCTCTGCACATGAGGAGATTTTCTTCACCACCTCCGCATGCTCCTCAACGTTCCAGCCATTACACACAACATCTTTTATGCCCTCTTCATTTAACTAATTGTTTTCAAAACGGAAATGATATCTTCTAGCATTATTCTGAACAGTATTACAAGCTAACAGTATGGGGATATGATCGGAGTGCGATGCTATGAGATTTGTAAGTCTAGCATTAGGAAATGTCGACATCCAATCGGAGTTAGCAAGAGCACGATCCAATCTTTCCTCTATCATGTGATCCGTTCCCCTACTCTTCACCCACATAAACTGATAGCCTTCAATAGGAATATCCGATAAGTCGCAATCACTCACCGCTTGACGAAATCCAGAGCACAACCAATTAGGGTGAGGGTGTCTGTCATTTTTATCTTGTGGAGATAGGAGATCGTTAAAATCTCTAATAATACACCACGGTAAATTCGACATGTCCCGAATCTCCCGAAGCATGTCCCAAACAAGTCTCCTTCTACTTCTTTCAGGGAATCCATAGTAACAGGTGAGCCTCCATACCCCTTTCTCTTCATCAGTAACCAAAATATTCACAAAATTTCTAGTGTAGTTTAACACACTACAACTCTCAGTGTTCTTCCATAAAACCGCAAGTCCACCACTCCTACCTTCAACATCCACAACTAAACAAGTGTCGAATTTCAACATAACCCGAATATGTTCCAGCTTAGAGAATTAGAGAGAGTCTCGGCTAGAAAGATTATATCAGGCCGTTGTTGTTGAGCCAACTTCTTCAAGTTTGGATTGCACTCGGGCTGCTCAAACCCCGACAATTCCAGCTAAGGATTTTCATGAGTCCCGGCAGTCCTGGCTGCCAGGACGTGCCGTTAAAAAAGGCTGATTAGCTGCTAAGTCTTCCTCCTTCTTATTCTCAGCGACTTCACCCGACTCCCTTCTGCGTTTTTTTTCCACCTGCTCCTCCTTACTGTGTGGGCCGTTGAACTCAATATGTAAGGAACTATTAATATACTGCGGAGAGTGTACCAGGGACTGGTTCAAAGGGCTTCTAGGCTTGTTAACAGTTTTAGAATATTTGTGTTTGATAGCGGACTGTTTAGTGTTTGAGTTTTGTTTTTTAAAGTGGTTCGGTTTTGGATTAAGCACAGTAGTTGAGACTGAGACATTTTTAGTGTGTGTTGGGTTGGTATTGAGAGGGATAGCATTAAACTTTATATCCTTGTTTATGGGATGTGGGGTAGTATCAAGAGGTTTCTCATGCAGAAGTAAAATCGGTTGTTGCATGGGATTTTCGGCCAAGAGGTTGCTATTGGTTACCGTGCTAGTGGGGTCCACCATGGTGCAGCTAGGACTAGGCATTGAAAATGGGAAAGAACTGTTATGGCTAGGAAAAAAAGTTTGGCTATTTACGGCAAGTGTGTTATTCTGGTTAGGGATTATTTGAACTTTTGTGAGGATGGGTGGGCCCGATGAAAAAGCTTGTGTGTATTGGGTATTATTAGGTGGAACAGGTTTGTTAATACTATTTAAGTCTCTATGATTGCCCTTAAATGCTCCTTGATTCTCCACTAAAGCCACTTGATACCTTGGGCTGTTAGAATTAATTGCAGCAGATTCTTCCACTTCCACTCTATTGTAAACCTCACGTGCCTTAGTATTCACGTGTGCAACACTCGCCGGAACCTCCTCATCATTATGCACTGAGTTTCCTGCAGAACCATCACCACTGTTATGTTCTTGATAAAAATGATATATTTAATTATGAGGAGGGATATATTTACTCCAAGAGTAAGTTATTATAACTTACTACAAATCTGAACTATTGATTCTTCTCAATCTAATGGTTAAAAATAATAAGTAATAGTTTTCTCTCTCCATATTTAATTACTTATTATTTTTAACCATTAAATTAAAAAGAATCAATGGTCAAGATGTGGAGTAAGTTATAATAACTTAATTAATCACTATCAATACATATCTGTTTTATTTTAATTAATCATTATCTTAATTTGAGAGACAAAATCCTTATTTTTAAATATTTAATTTTTTCATTAAGTAAATCATTTCAAATTTTGCATTAATATCTAAATACATTTTATATCGCATCAAATTTTGGGACATCATTTTATTACAAATAGGTCACTCATTGTGGGACGGAGATTATCAAATAAAATTACTCGTGCGGGAGCACGGTATCTTACTAATTACTCCTATCTTTTAAACTGGTTGACAATTGTCATCATTAAAATCAAATGACTATTATACATGTCCAACACATAGATTCATATTATCTCCCTTTTCTTATGATGACAATACATCTCTCAAAATGATAAAATGGAAAAGATAGATAAAAGATTTGAAATAATTAACTATCTCTCTTACAAATAAAGATTCTCCTAAATAATAATATATTTCTCTTCGTTTGACATTATCAAAAAGAAGAAAGAGAGCAACTCCAAATAAAATCCAATAGTAACACATACGAAAGAAATGATATATGTACAATTGTTTTCTTTTACACCCTGTGACTAGAGCTGTCAAAATGGGCTCGGCCCATCGGACCGGCCCATAAGCCCAACAATTTAGCATGGGTCGGGCCGCAAAATACCTTTAAAAAACACCACCTTGCCTTTTTAGGCCAACCTATCGGGCCTATGTTTTTCATGGGCTGGGTCGGGCCGGGTCAAATGGGCTTCGGGCTGGCCCATTAAAAAAAGATTTTGGTAAATTTTGGGAAAAAAAGATTTAGATAAGATATGATTTCATAAATGTGTTTTCAAGTGATAAGGAAAAGTTAAAGAGAATGAAGATATATTTTCAAGATGATATGATCAAGGAAATGATTATGAGATGAAGAGAAATTTTGATAAGTATTGGTGATAATATTAAGTTACTTTGTACTTTTACATGGATGTTTTTGTGGTATTCATATATATTTATGGATAAATATTTTAAACATCACTTATATACGTTTATAATGACTCTCTATTTATGTTATGTTGCATTTGTTCATTACATCCCTTTTTATAAAATTAAAACTATAATATTGAATACGGGTCGGACTGGCCCATCGGGCTGCACGTGCCTTTGGAAAATGGATCGGGATCATTTTATGTAGCCCATTAAACAATCGGGTCGGACCAGTCTATTTAAATATGTTGGTCCACCGGAGCGGACTGGGCCGGGCCGGCCCATTTGACAGCTTTACATGCGACATTTATTTAATCATCTGTAAAAACACTTAATTCAATTCACTGGTAAAATTATAGTTAATTTAATTGAGTTAATTATTTATTTAATTAAATTAATCATATTTTTCATGTAATTAATCAAATATAGTACAAATATAAAAACAATGTATAAAAAGTTTTTTTTTATTTTTATCTATTCTCGAATTTCATAATTTGGTAAAAAAATTGATTAAAAACATACTATTTAACAATTATTTTAATGAAAAAAAATGAAACTAATTAAAGTTGAGATCAGGAACATAACAATACACAAATGTACTATGTTCTTCCCAACATCATCAACACAGGAAGAACACACTAACCTTACTTTCCCATACAAATCAAATCATCATAACCCAAAACGGAAGAAGCTTGTAACACCATGACCCTCTTTCTCACCACCATCATCATTGCTTGCAGCATATACTGTTGCAGTGGCGCAACAGTCATAGAGTCAAAACAACAACCTGATTCTGTGGTTTGGATCGTTCAGCTTTCCGATCTTCACTTCAGCGTTCACCATCCAAACAGAGCCCAAGACTTCACCAACCTTGTCGGCCCCGCTCTTTCCATCATCAACCCCTCCCTCGTCCTCATCACCGGTGACCTCACAGGTATCTATCATTCATCAATCACTTTTCATTGGTGATTCAATTGTGTGTATGTGTTTTAGTATTTGAATTTTGTGGTATTTGTAGTAGTGATTTTGTGGATGATGTTTGTTTATTAGATGGGAAAAGTAAGGATTTGTTAACGATGAAGCAGAATGAGGATGAATGGGTGGAGTATAGGAATGTGATGGATGATGTTATTGAGAGAAGTGGACTTCACAAGAGTTTGTTTTATGATCTCAGAGGGAATCATGATAGTTTTGGTGTTCCTGATGTTGGTGGTTCCTTTGATTTCTTTTCTAAATACAGCATTAATGGACGATTGGGGAGGAATGGGAGTGTCAATAGTGTCACCATTGAGGTTAGTCTCGCCATGTGTTTACTGCGATAACTACTAGTTCTCATTCTATGAAATTTTTTATGTTTCTGTGTGTATTTGGTTTGCTAAAGTATGAAAGACTAGAGAGTATAGAAATATGTGTTTCATGTTTGAAAATATGTGTATGCATGGACAAGTCCAAAAAATAGGGAGCTCAGTAACTGAAGGCTTGAACTTTGTTATTATTATTATTTGCGTAATGTTTTACCTCCTTTCTCATTTTCACATACTTGCATTATATGGCACAGACCAAGGAGCGGAAACATCTCTTTGTTGGGATTGATACCACTATGACAACTGGCTTACGAGGTCCGACTAATCTTTTTGGGCATCCCACGGATCAATTACTAAATGATTTGGACTTGGAACTTTCACACTGGGATTCTCTATCAGGAAAACCAGTCACCAAAATATCGTTCGGGCATTTTCCCCTCTCGTTTTCTGCAGCCTCTAGTTCTGGAAGATCCTTGAAAGATGTTTTTCTGAAACATTCCATATCAGCCTACTTGTGTGGGCATCTCCATTCTAGGTTTGGCAAGAACTTAAAACGGCACCATCAGTTGAGTAATCATTTTTTATCCCTGCAGAATTTTTTTCAGTTTAACATACATCAAAATTCTTTTGAAAGCACTGGAAATTGTTCATTGAAATCCCTTCCAAAAGACTTTTGGGAGTGGGAGATGGGTGATTGGAGAAAGAGTAGAGCCATTCGAATTTTAGCCGTTGATAGAGGCCATGTTTCATATGCTGATCTTGATTTCAAATCAGGGGTCAAACGTACAATTATAGTGCCCACTTTTCCTTTAGACTCTCGTTTCATGCAGACATCTTCATGCCATCATAACTATGAATGTCAAACTGCGGCCACTTCATCTTATGACACAATCCGGGCTTTGGTATTTTCTGTTTCTCCACTTGAGTCTGTTATTGCTAGGGCCTATGATTCAAGGTCCGGAAGTCTTGAATTAGTTTTAGAAGCCCATATGACCAAGCATGATGATGAGGGGAACCTCTATTATGCTCCATGGAATCGCAAAGCCTTTGAGGATACTTCTCCTGATAGATTTTGGCTTCAAATTGAATCAAACGACATCATGGGTCGATCAACTTTGACCGAATTAAGACCATTTTCTATTAATGGTCATAGCTTCAAGATTTCTTGGAGCTGGAAGGAGTTTTATGTCATGGGATGCCAATGGGCCTCCTTATATTACCCATTATTATGGTCTGCTTTGTTCTTTATGTTATCCGTTCTTCTTGTACCTAAAGCTCTCCTTGTTTTTCAAAAGAATGTATATACTTACAAAAACTTTATCGCCAATAAAGGCTTAGTAAATGGTGTATTGTGGATTCTCCAGGAGCTATGCAGGGTTCAAACATTATGGTTTGGTTGGGTAGGATACCTATTCTATCTTGTATTGGTCCCCTGGTTTATGGGGCAAGTTTTTACTGAAGGGAAGAATATGGTGTACATGACCTATATGGGTTGGGCTTTAGAGACTTCTAATGGAAAGGGGAAGCTCGAGTTTGTTGGATCGCCAGATATTCTGGTGTTGGTTCTTCCTCATATATTATTCGTTGTTTTGCCTGCAATTTTGGTCACTAGTGCTCTGACTGCTGAAAGAGCAATTTACCGGGAACGTGTGTTGGCATTTTCTGGGAAGAAAGAAGACGATCATGATTCAAACTCTAGAAGATCTTTAATAAATAGAAACCACAGTGGCACGATATCTAATTTCCACCTTGGCAAGCGAAGGATCCGTATGCTTCTGTGTGTGCTTTGCTTGGCAATATGTTGGAAGCATTTTATGGTAATGTTTTATCATTGCAAGGCAGTTTTTCAGCTATCCTTGCCTGTCTTGTTTTTATTTATCGTATTTACTTGACTATTCATTGCAGAACTGCAGAACTCTTGTAAAAGCTTATGATATGAACCCAGTACTCCATTTACTGGGTTATGGTCTTGCAATCCCCTTGTTATTGGCATCTGCTGTCAGTGAAACCCGGAATGCCTGATGAAGAAACTTGTTTGAAGGGTTCACAGGTTCTCGTCCCAGACCAAATCTTTCCCCGAGGATTTTACTACAGAGCACACACATGTGCACGTGGTCCGTTCTGAAATTGATCGAAACTAGTGGGGCGTTAGCAAATATTCCACACCGGTGAACAGGCAACAGGAGCGCTGATTGTTTGGCAGGCCATGCCTGTAATCTGCCTTTGGTTCTCAGTCTATCAACCCAAATATACCATTCTTAATAGTGATATTTCTGTTGTTTGTACTATAAAGTGTTGTTTTATTGTTTAGTTTAGGAACTTTACTATTGGAAGAAAGAAGAGGGCTATGCAGTATGCACTGTATGGTTTGTTGGTTTTGCTAGGGTTGAAGAAGGATGCAACAAAGTTGTTATAATGACCGAGTCACTTTACAAAAACAAGTTAAAACTTGTATTTGTATAATGTTAATTTACTTTGATGCAGCTGCATTAAATTGAGACAAACCAGATGAAATTTAAATAGGAGAACTAAATTGAAATGATGGTAAAAAGTTTGAGGTATTTCTCTCATGATAATATGTTGAATACATATTGGAATGTGAATAAAAAAAAAAACTAGTTAAAGATGGACCTATCTTTAGAAGAACACGGACAACCTCATTCTTGTCTTGGAAAGAACTCAACATGAAAATTCTTAAAATTACTATAAAACATTCTTCTGCACTCCAAAATGGGGGCACCAAATTTTGAGAGATTTGAATGTTTGATATAGACTTTGTCTAGCACTAGTTTGAATTCTAGTTCAAAATCCACCTCACCAATTCTAATATCATGAACCAATTTAAAAGTTGTTAAGAGTCTTATTGCTTCCCTTGTGTTTTTTGTTTAAATATTTGCATTCTCTTTTACTCAACTTATTTTTGTCCTATTTACAAAAATAGAAAATTAATTTTACCAAAAAATAAAATAAAATTGTATTGGTCATAAATCTTTTAAATAGTATTTTAATAACATTTTAAAATAAAACTTTTTTTTTTAAATGAAAAAAAAAAAAAAAAAACATACCGAGGATGAAGCATGTACCTAATCCATCAAAAATTTAAAAAAAAATAGTAATTAAACATATCAAAAAGATTTTTTAAATAATTATCTTGAGCACATTATGGTAAAATAGTCTAACAATTTATTTTCACATGTATTTCCTTTGCGAATGATATGAGATATTTTTAATGAATAAATATTGTGCATGTTATTTCTTCAATCAGCTAATAACTTCTAATGAACTAAATTTTTGTTGTAAAAGATTTGAATTGCAAGGTCAAATCACTCTTTAATCAATAAGTGGTGTCATTTTCCTTGTGTTAATGAGATTTCATTTGGAATTTATATGTGTTTCTTTTATTAGAGAGTACAAGTCACATCCTTCTTACAAGCTCCTACATTTGGTTGAGTGAGAATTTTGACTCCCCGGCTTCAACAATTTGAATTCTCCCTTCAACCTCCTACACTTTGTTTAGAGAGAATTCTAGCTCCCAACTTCATATCAAACTCACTTTGAAATTCTTCAATTTGCCAACAACACTTTATTAATTGGGGATGGTTCTTGGAGAAACCTTTGGAGCATTAAGGCAGTTTTTAGAGGTTTTAAGTTGGTTTCCGAACTTCGGGTTAACTTGTTCAAAAGTAGACTTATGGAAATGAACTTGGAGGGGAATTTCCCTCAAACGACGGCTACTTTCCTTAATTGTGAGATTGGTTCAACTTCTTTCATTTTCCTTAACATTCTCGTTGGCCTGAATCCAAGAAGAAAAGAGGTGTGGAAACCTATGGTCTCAAATTTGAGACGTAGGATTTTAAGTTGGCATAATAAGCATTTATCTATTGGGTGTCGGGTGGTCCTTCTAAATTCTATTTTGTCGAGCATGCCGATTTACTTATTCTCTTTTTACAATGCTCCTCAAGTTGTTATTAAAGAGATTATCATGCTTCAAAAAGTTTTTTATGGGGATGTATGGAGGATAGAAAGAAGATTAATTAGGGGAGTTGTGATAAAGTGTGCTTATGTAGAGAAGAAGGGGGCTTGGAGTCAAACATTGCGGTATTTTCAATCTTACGCTTCTATGTAAATGGAAGTGGGAGATTTTAAACGAGAGGAATTCTTTTTGGACTAACATTCTTTTTGTAGGTATGGTGACATTAAGAGGAGTATACTCAATGATTGTGTGAGTATTATTTCTAAAAGAGCTTCGATTTGGTGGTGTGACATTTGTTCTATTGGTGTGACTGAGCTTACAACGGCTGAGAATTGGTTCAAGTCATCTATTGTGTGTAAGCTTGGCAATGGCAATTGTATTGATTTTTGGAATGATCATTGGATTGGGGTAGCCCCTTTGCATATTCAATTCTCATCTTTGTTTCATCCTTCTTCGACGGAGCGAGGTAAGGTGGAGGAAATGGGTGCTTGGACGGTTGATGGTTGGATGTGGCAGCCGGATTTCTTCACGGATGGCACTCATTCCGCCGTGACAGGTTTGTTGTCGGGTTTGCATTTGATTTTGTATTCGGTTCAGTCTTTGTTGGATCGGGCGAATTGGTATGTTTGGTGGCGGCATAAGGATGGCTATTCCGTTAACTCTTGCTATGATTTCATTTCTTCGGTTGGAAATACCGATGGTTTGTTGGATCATACTTGAACTAAGTTGTCTAAGAGTATTTGGAATGCAAAAGTGTCAAGTAAAATTTCTATCTTTGGTTGGAGGTTGATTCTAAATAGGCTTCCGACTATAATGAATTTGGCAAAGCAAAGCATTTTGGTGGGCGGTCACAATTTGATTTGTCCTTTATGTTTTGAGCATGAAGAACATTTAGAGTATTTTTTTGGAGGTTGTCGAGTTTCAAATCTTTAGTGGAATATTTTTTGTCGTTGGCTTCGTGTGGATCTTTTTGACTTTTCTGGATCAATTGTTGCTCGATTGCAAGCTTTAGAGATATCTTGTTTATCTCTCTTTAATTATGATTTAGGTTGGTTGTCTGGGCTAACTTTTTGTTGGATGATTTGGAATTGTAGAAATTTGATTCTTTTTTATAGAGGAATGTTGAGCAAATTCGATAGTTTGTGAATGCTTAAATTACACTTGTGGGATTAGTTTCTTGTAGGGAATAGGGTGGGTGTTGATTTTTCTCGGTCGGATTGGAATACCTTTCTGGGCCTTTGTTTTGTGTAGTTTCTTATTTTGTCGTTGTTTTTGTTTTGGTGTTGTGTTGTATCGATAGGTTGTGCACCCTTTGCGCCGCTTGTTAATTCATCTTTTGCTTATAAAAAAACAAGTTGAATTCTCCCTCCAAACTAGGGGTGTGCATGGTTGGTTATTTTCAAAAACCAAATCATAACCATTTTAAAACCATTTAAATGGTTTGGATCTATAACCATAACCACATTTTAATCAAAACTGGTTATAAATTTGGTTAAGATTATATAACCAATTTTTAAAAAAAAAAATCCAATTTTAAAAATTATTTTTTTCGAAACTTTTTTTTTTTAAAAAAATAATTTATTTTGAGAATTAAAATATTTAGATTTGGATATTAACCGGACTATAACCAAATCCAAAATAATTTAACCGGTTAATAACCATTTCATTATAGCCGGATTATGTGAACGGATAACCAAACCATTAATAACTAAACCGATTAATAACCATTCAATTATATCCGGATATTTAAAAATGGTTTAAGTTTGGTTATGGATTTGGACATCACAACCGAATATTTTGCACACCCCTACTCCAAACCCATATGCTTGGTTGGGTGAGAATTTTGAGCCTCAACTTCAATAAAGTTTATTCCCCTTTTAATATCTTAAGATTGGTTCAATGAGAACTTCGGACTTTTTTGGTACACTCACTTTTAGGCTAGTCATTGACTCATAAAGGTCAATGACACCATCTCCACCTTGATCCAATGATTCCTCCTTGAAGACCTTGAGGGCATTGACAATAATATTTACATCTTGATCGATGAGATGTTAGGATGTGAATAACACCAGACACGAAAAATCAAGATCAAAACACGGCCTTCAAGAGTTACACATCCTTCAAAATGATAATACGGGTTTATAAGCGCATTAAACCCAAAAATAAAAGATTTTATTCACTAATTAACGTCATCATCAGACCAATATTAAATACAACAAACTCATATACGACCCTAAGTAAAGAAATATCACGACAACTAACTACGACTTCGCCGAAGGGAATTTTATATATTCAAGTGTGACCCCTAAAATGAACTTTGTCAACTACAAATGATGACAAAAATACCAAACTCCAATCATCACATGGCTCTGTCACCTAAAGATGTGGTGCCAATTGTTCCAAACTAGGCTCAGTCCACATGCACAATATCGCATCTTTAAGGTTATATAAGACTCACAACATTATCTACAATTAAGATATACATTATTCTAAACCTAGTCTCCACCTAGAATATATATTACTCCCTCCGTTTTAAAATGAGTGTCATTTTAAGAGAAAAAATTTGTTTCAAAATGAAAGTCGTTATTTCAATTGTGTCCTTCAATTATTATTCTGTACATTACTTCCAATATATTAATAGGGTTAATTTAGTAAAAGTGCAATGTTTTGGGACAATATCTTGCATTTCTTAATTTGTATGCAAAAACCTTAAAGGACGTTCATTCTGAAACGGATGGAGTAACCTAAAACATCATAGAAGTTTGCGGGTACATCATTATCTATTAGAGCCAAAGGTCAAATTTCTGACGAAACACTGGTAATATCAACTTAAGCTCTAGATTGGAACCATTACAAAATACCACAAGTACATCTTCAAGAAGGGGTGCTTTATCTAATAGGGACTTTAACCCATTATACACCCTTAAGGGAGGTAGGAAAAAATGAGGGCGGTAAAATAGTTATGATTTAATTTTAAAAATGTAAACTTAATATTAGGATTTTTTTTCTTTTATTTTGCACTCTAGTTTTTAAAAGTGGTTAAAAGTAAGAGAGAGGATAACATTTTTACTATAGTAATTAGAAATGATGAAACTTTTATTAATTAAAGGGTAGAATTGAAAAAAATATATTAAAAATTGAAATGAATCATTTATTTTAAAATATCATTTTATTCCAAATAAGTTACTCATTGTGGGACAAGTGAGTAACAAAATACAAAATGAATCTTATAAATAAATAAGGACTAAAAAATTGAATAAAATAAAAGGAACTAAAAGTATAATTTCATTAGATAGCATAACATCACACAGACAACATGATAAAGGACTGAAACATTGGATAAGATGTAAGGGACTGAAAGTATCTTTTCATTTGATAGCATTACATCTCGTCAAGAGTAGCAAAAGAGACTCAGAAATTGTAGGCAAACAGCTTTCCTCTTTACAATATAGTCAACATTACAGAAAAGTGAGACAGCGTTTGGCAAATGATATTACAGTGGTGAAACGGCGTCAAGCACAACCACCATCTCTGATTTTTACAAAATGTCTATAAGTAGCAAAAGTATCATCCTTCCAGTAAATATCAGATACTAAATATTATGTGATCTGGTGGTTTGTGGATCTTGAATGGCAGAGC
This sequence comes from Vicia villosa, assembly GCF_029867415.1. Classification (NCBI taxonomy): domain Eukaryota; kingdom Viridiplantae; phylum Streptophyta; class Magnoliopsida; order Fabales; family Fabaceae; genus Vicia; species Vicia villosa. The sequence goes on from NW_026705256.1 coordinate 272,239, forward strand.
ATGATTTCAGAGGTGTTAGTGGTGAAGTTTCACCAGGTTTCACACTTTCACCTCCAGGTGGCAAACACCTTTTAGAGAAAAATGCAGCAATACTTCTTGGTCCACCACTGCTCTTTTCTGTCAGTTCAACCACACGTTTTCGTTTTTAATATAGAAAGAAAACAACTAAATCAAAAAATAGGTTAAATTCTTAAAAGACAGGATATCATACCAGGTTTAACTGACAAACCAAGCTTAACCAATACTTCTTTCTTAACCTGAACAAATATAAAAGCATAAACTCAGCCTAAGTAGTACAAAACTCAATCATACAGAAAAAAAAAAAAAAGTAGTTTTAGCATGTGATCACAGCATAATTGGTTATTCCTAAATTCAATGAAAACAACATTGATTGTTTTCACAAAAGTTCCAAATAATTTCTGCATGTGGAACACAGATTCAACATAACCTAACATCTTAGTTACCTTGCAGATCAAATAAAGAAATGAGACCGTATAATATATCCATCCATATAAATCAGCAGGAGGCATTTAGGCAGTAGAAAAGGAATTAGTTTATGGAATTGGGATCTGTGGCTAAATAAGAACCAACAACTCCTTTATTGACTTTATGGGTATAACTGTAACATAAGTCATTTCTCATGATATTGACTTTATGGGTCAAACATAGGTCACTTCTCATGATAGCCAGCTGAGAGATCAATTCAGCTTAAGTTCATATGAACTCCAATAGATTTCTAGATCTATTGGTGAGCGGATCTATTTCAACATCCAGGGGCACAACCAACTACAGCTGCAAAATGTTTAAGGGATTGATGCAGCCACCTATACGACCTGGTGCCTGGAAAATATTTAGTCCCTTGACATTTGTATCTGCCTACCAACTTTTAATGATTTGCATTATAAAAATTAGCAGCAAGATTGTGGGTTTTCCACCCGCACAAACCTGCCAACGGTTATCAACATAGTCTGATACTTCTCGTACTTTATTCCTTAGTGATGACTTTGATGCGGAAGGAAATTTCTGTTGCAAAGACCTTAACAGTTTATTTATGCCCTGAGAACAATTCTGAATAGTGGTCACCTGAAAAACCAGCAAAATCAAATAAATCACTGTAAAGTGATAAAATTTGCAGGGTAACATATAAAATCAGCTGCAATTTCAGAAAAGCAAGATAAAAGGATAAGGGAAGTGTTGCCAGATCAACCTGTCTCTGCAAAATCAGAACTTACAATTATAGGTAGATCTGTGTCTGGTATGGCAGCCAAATCAGACGGTGGAGTAGCAGCACCTTTGCCAGTAGAGGGAGAGGCTTCTTGGTCTTCATCTTGAATTTTATCTGTTGATAATTCTAATTCTATACATGAGCCACCAGGAATTGTGTGCATACTCAAGGCTTGCAAGCACAAAAGTTCTTGCTTAGGAATGCCGCTATTATTGTGATCCAATACTGAAGGGTCTTTGTCAAGGATAAAATTTGGTATAATCACAGGGTTATTTTTACGAAGAGCATGCTCTGTCAAATTGTTAAGATATTTCTGCTGTCGAAGTAAAGCACAAAATTCCTCGGCCTCTATGTCATCCTTAGAGCAAAGTGAGCTATCAGCCTCTGCATGGCTAACATCTGTTTCCATTTTGTCCAATTGTGCACCCTACATATAAATGAAGATTTCATTAACAAATTGTACTGGCCTTCAAATTTACAGAGCAGATGTCAATTGTTTGTACAAGTGCTCAACAAAGGCATCTCAGGACATTTTATGCCACACGTGCCACAGGTTGTCATTGGATCATAAAACATTAAATAAAAATGAACATGACATGCACAAATTTCAAGACACCAAAAGGTTATCACTATTCCCTAAAATCATCAAATTATAAAATGTAAAACAAAGAACTTCAAGTAAAAAGATCAAGACTCTACCTCGTCTTCTGAAAGATATCCATCTGGTACAAAAAATCCATCTTCACTTTCTCCATCGGACTTTGAACATTCCTCTTGACATTCCTCTTCATCTTTCTCTTCATCTTTCTCACAATCTGAAAGACTTTCACCAGGCTCCTCCTTAAAAAAAAAAGACCGATGTTAGCAGATCAAATACATTTACATATATTAATAAAATTAGATTCAGAGATTCAAAGCACCTCTTCCCATTCCTCATCACTGCTAACTTCATAATCAAGGTTTGGATCCTTCCTTAAAGGATGGCGTGCTCCAACAACATCACTAGAAATACAAATTTTTACACATAAGCAAACCTCAACTAGATATACTAGAACCAGACATCATACCATGCAAGAAATTATTAATAAATAATAATATAAGATCATAAGCAATTACATGGATTTAAGTTAACCAACCAATAAGGCTTTAAATGTGGTGACTAAACATCCGCGTGTCTAGAAGAGACCGACAAACAAACTAGCTGAGTTTGGAGTTTTCCATTTTTTAAATATAGACATAGCCTTTTAAAAGTCAATCCGAAATCCATTAATGAAGCAGGGTCTAACCTTTTAGATGGCCAAAACCCATAAAAGGCTGGTCTAGGAGCATTATCAAACTGTAATAATTGTCTTCCTCGATGGTACTTCTTGGCATCAAGATTAGTACCGTCAGCATTCAACAAGCATGAATTAAAATCTAGACTACTTCCTCCCAATTGATCTACATCGTTTTCCATGCCCAACTCATAGTCCTGAATTGCAGCTTTACTATCTGTAAGCTTAAGTTTGTTAACAGCTTCAATCTTGGGATTCTGACGTAAACCCCATCTCTGTTTTCTGTTTGAGCGAATTGATTGTCCTAAAGAGCGCCATGAAGAAAAGTGTGACCTGCAGAATGAGGCATTTTTTTAAGATCTAAAAACAGTTTGGGATCAAAGAGTAAGGTAAACCTCGCTTATAAGTATAACCTTTAACAAAAATACATACAACCAAGCATCGTTCATAAGTTACTAGATCATAAATTAAAATATTCAAGGAAACCTCTTTTATACATTCGTCTCTTTCAGAAAAACAGATGTATGGGTTTGTTAAAAAACATATAAGGAAACATTGTATAATCTTTGACAAAAATACATACAACCAAGCATCATTGATAAATTACTACATAACAAATTAAAATAGAATTAAGAAATAAATATACATTAACAAGAAAATAATGGTGATAACAGATTACTTACATAAGAGTCAGAAAATGGTATTTATATAGTATAAAATATGGAAAGAATATATAACATCAGAAAATGGTATTTATATAGTATAAAATATGGAAAGAATATAGTATAAAATAATAGGAAAAGTATCAACATCAGCCAAAAAAGAGTTAGAAAATATGACTTTATATTTCTTCATAGTAAAAGTTAGATAGATATTTATTTTATTTTTATATGTACACAATTTTTATTTGTAAAAAATAATTATGGTATATAGTAACAAGTACAGGTACAACATGAATTTTTGAAGTACTGATGCTTAAAAGGGTAAAACAGTTCTACCTGCGAAGATCCTCGGGCGAAATATCACTACTTGATGCAAGAACATCATCCATCAAAAGAGTAGCTGACTTAGACAGGTTTTCATCCTTGCTGCTTATAAAATCAGATGCAGTTGGCTCAACTGAAACTTTGTCATTCTGAACAGAAGGATTAGGCTTACTTCTTTTCAAAAAACGCTCCATGATTGAGACTTGCTTTTGTAAATTACGTTTCTTTTTTAACTCAGCTTCTTCTTTCTCTCTGCGCCGCTGTTCTTTTTCTGCTTCCTCAACCAGCCTCTTTTGTTGTTTTTTCTGTTCGCAACATTTCTCATCACTTCTTACCTCGCCTTGGGACAATTTCAAATTAGTTTCCTAGATGAATTAGGCAGTTGGAACAGAGGAAATTTGTCAATTGTCAAACATAAATCTTTTCGTTAGATGAATGAAGTCAAAAAAATTAAGAATAAATATATCAACTAGTCATTAATATTTATCATCTAACAATATAGATAATCATAAAGATGTCTGCAAAGTTAGTTGTCAATCCTACTTCAACATCCTGCAAATTTTATTGGTTTTTTTGGTTTCTATATTATTGTCGTCAAACAGCTGTAATGGAAAATTGGAAACTGTACTTAAATTCATAGAAAACACAATTTCACAGCCAATGAAAGCAACACCAGTCACCAAGTAACGAGTAACTAAAGCTATAAACAGTATATGATGGAATCAAAAGAGCACTAACAATGGCAGTCGTTTCTGTTTTTATATCACACTGCATGCTTTCTTTTTCTTTCTCTTTTGCTTCAGCTTTCTCCTTCTCTTTCTCAGCTTTCTCAGCTTCTCTTCTATTTCTATCCAACTGTTTAATCAGCAATTTTTCTTCTTGGCTTGCTTTTTTCTTATCCCTACAGTTATAATTTAGAAGTAAAAAAATCAAAATACAATATTTATATACTTGCAGTAGAAATAAAACATGCTATGTAGGAACATAAGATTGCATACATGTCTTCATTGTTTTTCTGCAACAAGCCTTCAACTATCAAGTGGATGTCAGCCCCAGTAGAAGTTTTATTCAGCTTTTTTGAGGCCTTAATTAAGTCTTGACTATAATTAGGCTCACTTTCATGTTTCTTGAGTGACCCTATCATTTCTGCAAAGAAATGACATTGCAACAAAATACACATTAAACGAAGTTGTCATTTTCCCAAAAATTGATCAAAACAATGCATTCATCAGAAATGAAATCTACACTAATTACACGATACTCCACTATCAACAGCATATTTCTTTTTGCAATAAAAAAAGGAACCACTCAACTAATAACATTCAAACTATCACAAAGGTAATAATATTTGATATACTCCATCGTCAACCAAAACAAAGTAATCCATACCAGTTACAGCCATAATTCTCTCATTGATCTTTTTCCGCATTGTGCGCCGGATAACAAGCTCCCCTCTGACAGATTTTGGAAGCAACTTAACATCCCTAGTCTGCAATAACAACACAACAAATCCGTTACAACTAAACAATCAGTGTACTGGTATACATTCATCCTAAACGCAAACACAATTACTATCAACATACCCAGCTTTCAAAAATACATTGATTTACACGAACATAGCAAAAATGGTTAGTAAAATATCAACAAACATCACAAATGAATAATTAAAGAAACATAAGAATCACCTCCCAACACCAAAGACAAGAATCAGAATGATCTTCTAGTATATCAGCATCAGCATTGGGCACTCCATACATCATCCTCTGCCCAACAAACAGCACACTACTCTTCACCAACGCGGAGTTAAAACCTTCCACCAACACAACTCCCCCATTCGCCACCTCACTATTCAACCTCCCATAAACATCGTCCACAAGCTTCGACAACGGAAGCTCACTCTCCTCCATCAACGCCGCAACAACCGCATTTCTCGACCCACCGCATTGCTTAAGGTCAACAACAACCTTCTTACCCGAAACCTCTCTGTAGTACCCAAACAGCCCCTCGAGCTCCTTTTCTAGGGTTTCGATTTGAGCAAGCTTCTCTTCTGGTGTTCGAGGGTTCGGTAACTTGGAATTGACCTCTTTCTTTCGCTTCCGGGAGTTGGTTTTGGGGCGATTGGTTGTCGGATCTTGAAGTGGTGGCTGAGGAGGAGTGGCTTCGAGGTCGATTATGGCGGAGTTTTCCATTTGCATGGTTGGGGAAGGTGAGATCTGAGATGAAATGAGGAACCCTAATCGGTGGGAGAGGGAAATGAAAATGGAGAAAGGAATATAAACGATAAAGGGAAAGTGAAATTTTAGAGTTTCGCGCCTTCGTGCTTTATTGCCTCCATTTCTAAATATTTAACTTCTCACCTTCCATACCCTTTCATTAGTTAATTAATTAATTAATTAATAAATGTACTAAATATCAGCATTAATGTCTTTTTCTCTTCATTTTTTAGTACAACGCTAATAGCATAATATATGTATATTTAATTATATTTTAACCAAAAAAAATTATGTAATTTAAATTATAAGTATTATTATTAGAAATAGTGTACATCTACATCATTATAACTTTATTTATTCATAAAACTAATGTAATTTTTATGATTTAGTCTTAGTTAGAAACTCTAATCATGTTTTAGTTTCCGGCCGTTAAAATTAAATAAGAATTCAGTTAAATAAAAATTACACAGTAATTAATTATTGGAAATTCGTGTGAATTTCATCCGATAAAAATGAATGTTAAAAAATGTGGAAAAAAATGTGTTTTCAAGAGCACTCTATTATCTATATGGCAAACCGTTTAAGTGAATAGGTAGTTTTTCACCAACTAAATATTTAAAATTATTTAATACTATGACAAGAGATGGCGATATATTTATTTGATAGTGTATGACTTCTCTTATCTTTACAAGGAAGGTGTATTGCATGTGTCTCTCCTTTCGGTGGCACCAAATATTAGGACAGCCGACACCATATGCATATGACATGACATTTCTTCCAGCTCCTTTTGATGAACAACTTCAGTCTTGCTCGAAAAATAAGGATAGAGTTATTTTGAAGTAAAATATTGAAACTCTCTAGCCGTCAAAGGACAACTGCAGGCCAAAGGTAGCAATTACAATGTGCTAGAGGTCGAGGTTAAGCATCCTCGGGACTAGATATTCCCAAATCTATTGCAAATTTCGAAGGTATTTTAACGGTTTGCCCTCTTCCATAGGACATTACAGCATAATACCCTTATAAGATTTAGCGTCGCTCACGCATGACGTTATTTGTAAGGCACCCTCTGCCACAGGTTGATTGGGAGAACCTTGTATCCTCGTCCTAGCCAGGACAGGAAGTTGGAATGGTTGAGTCGGCAGGGGACCTCGTAGTTGGAAATATCCTTATATCCAACATATGAACGAATTTTATAGGTAAATGGGTGACCCTAAGTGTCATCTTCATTTGAAGTGTCGTCCGGTGACACTTTGTCTTATCAGCAAACAAGAAATCAAGTGGGTTAGGTAAATAATCACCAAGAATTATAAAATAAAGCGTGAAAATTCATACAATACTCACCAAAGATGATAGTGTATTCTCTATAGTAGCAGCATCCACTAACAAGTGCAATTTTATGTGTTGCTTCCTTTGTTTCTTCGACATTGATCAAGAAAGCATAATGCCATCAACAAATCTCAAACATTCACAAAACGTCACCAATTTTCTCATCAAATATGTCTCCTTATAAGATAATTCATTTAGAAGAAAGATATAAGACTCAACCTTAATAAAGAGTAGCAAAATGGACCGCCCCGTCGGGCATGCCTATTTTGTTCGCACTTTTTGCGGGGCAGACCAAGGTCTTAGGTTGCACTCTCTAATATGCACCCCCTACCCTACCTCATTTTTTGCGGACTTTTGCAGGTACAAATTTTTTTTGCAATTTTTAGGCTATATTTTGTGTAGTGTTTGCGGGCATGCCACGTCCTCGTATTTTGCGGAGCACACCAAGATTTTAGCCCCGCAACCTTAACTATGCATGCTTTCATGCGCCCCGATTTTTGCGAGTTTTTACAGAATGGGTATGCTCGTTTGACTCCCTTAGCCTTAACCATGAAATGGCTCTGACGCCATAATTTAGAAAACCTATCTGAACATCTGAAGGGCGCCTCAAATTGAATGTCACACATTCTCGCATATGCCGTATTGGTAAAAGGAGTAATTGGGTAGTATTGGTCTTTGAATTCTTTGTATTATCAAAGTGGACATCAAGCATATTGTGGTCCTGCCTATGGAAGAGCAAGCCTTAACCCTGTGGTGAATCATAATAACAACATTGGACGTTAAAAAGGGTGGAAAATGTCAAGGTTGACACATTTTTCTTGTACTCGCACCAATACTGAAAGGCTCTGACACAAGCCTTGTGGAACTACATTCTTGTAAGTTTAATCAAGAAGTGATCAAAGCTAAGCAAGGCATGCATGGCGTAGTTTCGATGATGACAACTTGTGGAGATATTAAAGCATAAATACAATCATCTATTTCAAGCGGTCAAAGATGCACACGAAAGTTTATTCAACCTTGTACTTGTCAAAAAGTACACATGTGTGTGGTATCCCTGCACATGTAAGGGATACTCAAAGGTCCCAGTAGTTTTATAACAGGTAAGGTTGTTAGGGTTAGCTGGCGACAATATTCCTTGTATGGTGGTGTTTATAATGGTAAGAGAGGCTAACTCACGTGAAGTGATAAGCTTTGTATTACGCAGTATTTTGTGTAAGTTATGATATGTTTATTCTCTTGTTAATGGAGAAGTGTTTATAGCGATCTTTGGCCCTAGAGTTTCCTTGGGAATGATAATTGACCAACACTCAATAGTGGACTGTTGAAGCCCGTGCTTTATGGGAGGAGGTGGATCAACTATTGACTCTAACTTTCCACTGTCCAATAAACATGTTTCTCCATGTTTCCCATAACTGGGTGAATGGGAGGCACTTATGGTGAGGCAATTCCCACCAGGGGCGATGTAAAGTCATCACCCCTTGTAAGGGCTACGATTCTCCCGCCTTTGCTAGTACATTTACAAATATAATACTACACATTTCATCAAGCACAATGGCTTTGATAAATGGTAAAGTGATTTTAGACTATAAAGCGATGGGATATCCATATGCCATAAGTTTCTTGTGATGAACCAGATTGTCTAAGCTTTGAGTCGGCGATGGACCCCTCGGGCGGAACTTCTATTATACCCTTAGACAGGACTTTAAACTAAGTTTCGTAAGCTAGACTTCAATTGCGTCTCCTGGGCAAAATTTATATGTTGGATCCCGCCCGAGGAAATTCCAAGTCTCTCAGCCGAAGAGTTTTATGTAACATGTTTAATGGGAATTCTTAGTCCCTCGAGCAAAGTTATATTAAGCTTGGCTAATGAGACTATAAAACCCTCAGGTGAGGCGATGAACCTCTCCGGCGAAACCTCTATTAAACCCTCAGACAAGACTTTAAACGAATTCTTCTAAGTTAGTCTCTAGTGGCACCCTATTGACGCATTAGAGCGGCAAGAAAAATATTGGAAGTATTTTGAGATTTATCGTGTCATAGAGAATGGTGGAGGGAAAGAATGTCATTCAACAGTTTCTGTGTTTTTGAGCTTGGGTTTAAATGAACAAAAAGTAAAAAAGTATAAAAAGGAAAATAAATACATTCTTCGGAGAAAAGAGAACTCACGGGATTGAATTTCATCTACTTGTCAAATACTTAAACCTACTGATCAGTTGTACTCAACCTAAGTTACCCATCAATATTATCATGTATCGCTCACTACAAAGGTTATGTCTAACACAAAGTTGACGTATCAACTGTATTATTTCCTTGTGGATGTCTCACACAACTAAAAAACATAGAGCATTGAGGATTGACACTCACAGTAAATATTAATCTTAAATCTATGTCTAGAGTTTAGAACCTAACTGATATTCATCCAAGAACAAGATCAGAAAAGTATATGTCTATAACAACTTAAATCCCAGTAATAAAACAAAAACAAGGATAAATACCGATAAAGATTTGTAAAAGAGATTTTATACAATGGCATGATCAGTACATATACATATAAGACAAATAAACTACATATAATCCTCAACAAATGAAAAATACAAAGATAAGAGAGAAGAGAAACAAACACAAATGTTGATTTCTCCAACAAAAATGCACATCTCACTCTCAATCATTAAAATGCATCACTCATTGTTTATTTCCAAAACGTAATCTACTTAAGAATGGAATTGACGGGGTTGGGACAAAAATTCCCCAAATCATAACCCAGAAATGTTGAAAATGAAATACATATAAACAAAATTTGCTCACCCGCGCTAAGCGGGCTGCCTTTATTTTTACGCACTAAACCGCCTCTTGAAAATATCTGGCTGTGTAAAAGTGACCGCGCTTAGCGGACTTAGCACGCTTAGCTGGCTTCAAAAATCATTTACGCCTCTGCTAGAAAAGTGGTAGTGCATTGGACTTTGGGCTTAGCGGCATCAATCATTATTTTCTCCAAAATTGCATATTTGAAGTCGTGTCTTCGACACTTTATTACTATATGATCCAATATGCATCAATACTTATAAAATGAATGAAAAATGATCAAACAGTGTATAAATGAATAAAAACTCAAATTATACACAATATGTACAAATATAACAAAAATATATGCATTCACGCACAAGTCGAGGAAAAATACTCGATAAGTGCCGCAAAACTATATACAAAAATAACTACAATTTGGCACTTATCAAACTCCGATTTCTTCTTTCGAAGAGCTCAAATTTGAAGACCAGAAAGGTACGACTTTGATGTAGATTGGTTGGAAGCACGCCTCACCCTAGCTTCAGCCATTAGCTTTCGTTGTTTCTCAAGGTTGGCGGATGTCATTTTCCCTGCATGAAAGGGTAAAAAGATTTTCGTTGAGACTAAAAGACAAACAACAATCTATGTGGTAGTATGATCGCAAATTCATTACCTAAATACGCCAAGAGTGTTACTTGGTCGTCAGATTTTTCCATGATATCCTTAGTTTTCATCTGGCGGATGGCATTTAGTTTGTCATAATCCTAGCCAAGCACGGGAACGGGATTCTCAGTTCAATAAAAAAGGGAAGCGCCAACTTCGTTGGAGGCATACAAGACTTTTGGGCATATATTACTTCCCTTTACCCGAACAAATCGGTTTTTAAAGTCTCTGTAATTGGAAGTATAAACCCGAGCTGAGATGCTTCAAATCGCTCTTATTTGCGTTTTTCTTCTACGCTTCTTAAAATCTCTGATTTCGTTTATGGGACCTAAAATATTTTTGAAATTGTCTTAAACGAAAAGGTCTAGTCAACCCCTTATATAACTCTTTATGTCCATATTGTCACCTAAAAACTTATCAAACAAAAGGAAAAATAGGGAGAATAAGCGGATGCCAGTTCACCAGGTTATATTTTAGAATTCACGTTCAATTTTATTCTCGTTTAATCAGATTTTCTTTTCCACAAATGTAAGGAATTCCCAATTGGTAATGAAAAATTGTAAGTTCTGAAATATTTATTTATTTGTGAATGTGTAAGATAACAAAGAGTTTGAGGTACGATAAAAAGGATCAAAGCCTCGAGACAAAGATAGATGGGTGTTACCGCAAATGCCACATGCATGCGACCACAACAATTAAAATCCTATAGCATAAAGAACACACATGAATGAAGCGGTAAAATAACTAAAACAACAATAATAGTCCACACCTTTTAGCAGCTAGCCACTCGAGAGGTTGTGGTGGGTTGGTCACATGTCAACCTAAGACTGGGTTTTCACCTAGGCGGGAAAAGGGAATCCGACCCTTGGTTGGAAGCGACCCCTGAGACGTCCAATAAATTTTGAGGGAATACCTCGTAAGTTTATGCAGAATCTGAAACACTACATTCGTGATTAAACCCATATACCTAAAACAGGTGCAAACAATACCATAATTTATTTATTCATTACAACTATACTATATACACATGATGTGATAAAAAAAGGTACAATAACCCCTAAGGGAGACGATCTTCATGTTTTTTAGCATTTGATTTAATCGAATATGATCTCTTAAAAAATGCAGAAGAATGTGAAAATATTCCACTTGCTTTAAGGCGTTCTCATAGGACCCTGAAATGAATGTGACACCAGCAAAGGAACACTTAGTTAAATGATGAGCCAAAGAAGCATTCTCGAGATGCAAAGCTTATCAGCCTATCTAAACAACATAAAGTAATGTTTAAGAAGACGATAAAGTAGCCCAGGTAGAATCTAGAGACGTGTCCTTCCTCGAGACGCCCTCACTAAAAGAGTCACATGGTCTACAAGTTAGCCATGGAGATCGAGGGAGCAAAAATCATCACTACCTCGATAGGAGAAGTATAAGCGTTTTGTATTTCTTGCAGGCACATCTCTTGTTAAAGTGTCATGTTGCGAAAATTTTTCTATAGCCCTTGGTTCTCATGCGTTGGTGGTCGGACTAGAGAGTGTCCCAGCGACCTACTTCACACATGGGCAAAGCAACATCGAGTATAAGACACCACAGTCGCCAGTTCTTCCTCAAGAGCATTCCCGATCAAGTTTGTTAAATAAGAACAATCTTCTTCTAAGGGAGATGCTCGGTGTTCTTTAGGAGGACGTGGACTTAGCCTCGTCAACATGCAAGAGTCGGAGGACCCAAGACACACAACGACCATTAAGGAGCATTCAAAACAACAACATTCCCAAATGACCCACCTTAAACAATTGAAGGACATGTTACGGTGGAAGATGGTCGATTTCCTCATCATAAAAGACTTAGTGTTTTTTCATCATTCATTGAACATGTATATAAGTATCACAAAAGTCAGCATGTTATAATTAATCGAGTCAATAGAGAATAAGCCTAGTGCCTCCAAAAGTTACCAAAAATAATATTATGTTCTTCCTTGGAACGAGCATCCATCAGCAGACAAGTGTCAATGAGCCGTTTTGAGTGCTTATTGAAGCTTCATCCCTAGGAATAATGCCCCCGGGGGAGCCTAATTTTAGACAAAGATCATTAGCCTCTTATTCATATATAGGTCATCCTGGGATAGGTTGTCACCCTCGTAGACATACAAATTGTTCCCCATTAAAAAATGGTATTCATTCTAGTGTTTGGGATACAAGCTTGTGCATCTACCTCCCACTTTGTCCCTGACGGTGCCTACGGTTGCATGAGCCTCTGGGTGGAGAGGGGTGACAAAAATAGTTGATTTTCTAAATGCTTCAAGCCCCCAAAAATAGCCCCGAAACTATAAATTGTTGGCACCAAGTGAATTAAGCCATGGCCTCGCACCTGATTCGCAGAACCACGTTGAACTATGAAGAGATGGATGTAATGAGTTTAAAAGGGTTTCTCCTTTAAATATTCACACCAATATTGTAAGACCTTTACATACGCCCAACTCATAAGTAGCAATTACGCTAGAGCAATCATAAAATGGCTTAGAACTTCTATCTCGAAACTGTTAAAAGGTATTCGAAAGCCTAGGATCGAGACAATATACTTGTAGAAAGGAATGTTACAGTCACCATACTTGCTACAAAATTTATCATTTCCATCAGGAGTCAATACACCCCAATTGGAAGATGGACCCATGTCAAAGAAGGCTCCATAGAGACTACCATCTTGAGCAAAAACATTAATGGTCGAAGAAAAAACAAAATCGACACAAGAAGCACGAGCATCTTATTTCAATTTTTGACTCATGATGACCACTACTTTCTTATGAAGGAAAAGTGTTATGGAAATGCAGATTAAAATGAAACAGAAAGAACATCTCATGGAAATGAGAAAGTAAGTCTTCAATAATAATATGATGACTTATTAATGGAAGTAAACCTTATCAACGCTCCACATATCTCATACAAAACACTTATGTGTTTCGGTTCACAAAGGTCATTATGAGAGTACCTCCAAAAAGACACCTAAGAAATAAGGCACATTAAGGATGTGAATTCCAAAAAACGAAAAACATCTTCTATAACGCCCCGATTATTTAATTATTTATTTAATTAAATATTATTATTTTTTTCCATAAATTATCGGTTGAGAAGTATATTTCAGTGAATAAGTGGTTATGTCGGCAAATGGATTATTATATCGATGGAATATTATTAAAAGTTATGTATTGGTTATTTTAGTTATTTAACTTATTGGACCTAAATTGGTTTGTGAAGAATAATAAAGAGGAAGTGTTAAAGACTAAGCCCAATTGGAATGATAAAATTAGGGTTTTAGAGAATGAAAAGAGCAGTGTTATCATTTTGGAGAAAACAAGATATGAAGAGGAGGAGACAAGTCTTGGAGAAGAGGAACAAGCTTAGAGATTTCCATCCATGGTGCCAAATCGGAAGTGCAATCGGAGACCCATCAAGTTGCTTCAAATTGAATAAGGTATGGATGGGATTCTCTTCCTATAACGGGGCTTATAAAACCTTGTATGTTGGGGGTTAGGGATTTATGTTATTGCATTTGTTGTGTTAAATTGTTGCTGGAAATTAGAAATCTATGAAATGTTGTTTTCTGTTAATTGTTGTTGTTGTTCGATTGAAGAACATTATAAGGAACTGGAAATATTATAAAACCGTAATAATACGTTGCTATGGGTGTTAATGGAATATGTGAAATGGGAATGAGACGAGGGAGTGAGATATTTAGAGACGCTAGTCTCCACGTTTGGAGACACACACCCTTGGAAAGGAGGGGGGCACCTCAAAGCCTCTATTGTTTTTCTTTGTTCATTCTCCATTTTTGTATGCAATTGATACTGTAGCTGAAAGCCCTTATTCTTCTTCATGGCTGGAGACGCGAGTCTCCGTGTGGGAGACGACCTCCCCAGTGGCCTTAGGCCTTATTTTCCTTCTTTGGAGACGCTGGTGCTAGCATGTGGGGATGGGCGCCCCATGCTTCACCATTAAGTGGAGATGGCCGTCTTTCCATGTATCCTTGCTTCATTCTCAGCTTTCCTTAAATAAGCATCCATGCATGTTATAATTAGCATGTCACTATTAAGTTAGTAATAACTAATGTAGTTATAACAACGATACAATCAGAATGATATAATTATGGAAGTTTGGATTAACAGAATAATGTATAGCAGGGATTAGTGTAGGATCTTCGGAAGCAAGCTAGAAGATCACTTTTAAATATCAGTATAAGTATAATAGCATAATAGTAATGAAGGTAAACAGAAGTAATGTGTAGGTAATGGAGTATTGATGTAATTGATAGAGTTGACATTTATTTGTTTGTAGATAAAAGGGGATTATTCTAGGACAGTAGATAGTGAATTAATCGGATAAATCAGATAACCGATAAAGAATTGAATTGTGTCCGATTTACCGGTGTCAAATTGTGATTGTATCTTATGAATTGTTGTGGATACCTTTGTGATTATTTGTTAATGGCATCGACCGTTGATTATGTGAATCATCGGAATTGTCCAGTTGTTTATGAGGTTGTTGTAAAATGTGTGAAATGATATTACCTTTAATAATCGGTAATAATTGTGATATAGGTGTATGCCTTGTGACGAAATTTTTGTGAAGTAAACGATGATGATGTTTTGTGATGTTCGGTTCACGCCGCAGTTATGCTATAGGTTGTTTGGAACATGCTTGAGTTGAAGAAAAGTGAGTTTCGGAGTGGGATCTCCGTAAGCAAGCCGCAGAAAATTCAGAATCATTGTGAAACTTTAAAAAAAAATGCATAACTTGAGTTCTGAATATCCGATTTGAGCTCCGTTTGAAGCGTCAGAAAGATAACGAGATGAATTGTATCATAAAAAGGATTGTAGGAAATTTTTATCACCAATTTTACGCGAGGAGGACTTTGGTTGAGATGAATTGTGTAGTACGAGTATATAATTAATTTTGGAGATCGAAAGACGTTTGCTGATTGTGTGATACTAAGTGATTATGAGGTGGATTTAGTAATATGTTTGGACGTCGGTGTCTCATCGACGAGATATAATGAGTAGGAAGTTGTGGGAATTGTAAAAACTCAAAGTGAATTATTGGATTATGACGTGTTAATGGATTTGAGTGAAAATCCAGAAATGACACTATTTTGAAGTGACAACGGTATATATTCCACTATGGTTGTCGAATACTAATTGACAAATTGGGGAACTGATCACCCTCAATCCATTGTTAATGGTAGACGAAAATCGTGTTGGATGTTATAGCTTTGTCTTGCTATCTTAATAGTGGGAAAAGAGTATTGATGTTATATCGCGAAGGTAGTCGCTCACCAGTTTGTGTAACTTGATGAGAGGAGTGGTTGAGTAAGAGTTGGATGAAATGAACAATTCGGAGTAGTGAGTTTTGTGCAAGCGAATGTCGCAAGGTGAAAGATTTGGAAGTAACAAGTGAAACAACGATGTGAGGATGAGTATTAAGGAAATACTGCATTGGATTAAAAATTTGTGAACCATACATTTGACGGAATTTTAACAAGGACAGTGACTTAAAGAAGGATTATCAGAGTTGTGCCGCGAAAGCGTTATATGCCAGAAGTGAATGACTATATGTCAGAAGTCTATGAAGTGGAGTTATCTTGTTGTTTGGATTGATATACTGTTGGAGTAAGTGCGATGAGCCAGGATGCTGCATTGGATCATAGATTATTGCGAATCTTGTAAGAATAGTAATGTGAATGTGTCGTTATAGAACCGTTATTGGATTTATGTAACTGGGTGATTATCGAAATTGTTTCGTTGTTTGTGCGAAGTTACCGGAATATTCGTGGTGTTGTATTACCTCAAATTGTTGGTAGTAATGGCGAGTAAAGTCGTTGGTACATTTTGCTAATGATCGGCGTATAGTTGGTATATATATGTGCGAGAATGAAGCGGCGTTCGTATTTGGATATAAAAGGTGTCGAAATGGCAAAAACATGTGCTTCGATTTATATCTTGTGGAGTAGTTGTTATGCCGAAGAGGTAGAGATTGAAGTTATTACCAAGTGCGACTTGGAGACAAGAGATTAGGAATACGAGGTTTGTATTTGGGAAGTGTCGCTACCGCAAAAAATGGATCAGAGTCACCACTAATATATTTATCCTATAAGGGAAAGGAATACCAGGTGTAATACGGTGAACTGACTTTTTATCGATCGAAATGTCGCGGTTAAGCATGAGTCGCCACCGACTTTTATTTTATCCAAACAAATTCAGAAAGGCAAAAAGAAACAGAAAAAAACCTTTTTAAAGAAATCTAAGTTCGGGGGGTAATTTATGCAAAGGGAAGGTGTAAGGCACCCTTTACATCCATGGTTTTCCATGGGCTCTTAATTGCTTTGCTTGCTCGTTTGTCTTTAGAAAAAGTAGATGAAAGAAAAAAAGTGGACTTTAACTCATAAATGAGCGTAGCCAGTTTTTGAAGAATTGTGAGAAAGAATATGAAAATTGAGCATTGCAAGGCAATTAGGGGCAATTACCTTAAACTCAGATGATAGGTCTCTTTTTAGCCTTTCATAATGAAAGGGTCTATCCTTGCCATAAGAGGGCAGGAAGCCTTTCGTTTGGAGGTTGAAGGGTCGTCGAGATATCATTCGCCCAAAGACTGACCCATGCCATAGAGAGGCAGGTAGTCTAAAGGGAATGATCAGAATAGCCTTTTTCGTAGGCAACCAGAAGATACCTCAGCCTTATTCGTGGGCAACTTCCGAGGGTCGAGGTCATGTTAGTGTATCGAAGGCAGCATCATTCTAGGGTCTCATGACCTTTTATCGAGGCAACATGGCTGAGGTATCCTCATATTCGAGGGACTGACTATTCTGCAAAAAACACAAGGCAACGAGGCAACAAGGCAACAGAGAGGGTTACCCAAAAGTGTGCGTGTGTGCACCAATCACGTGATTATATTCAATTATATTATCTTGTAAATTAGTGAGGCTAATTCAATTTAATGGTTGTCACTCCCTATTTTACTAACCACGCATTTAAATAATATAATCAAACAGATATGGGGGAGGGAAATTGTAACCAGCGGATCCCTTAATAGGGTTTGACACAAGTAATAATTAAACAGAAAAATAAAAGGTTAGAGTTTAGGGTTACCAAAAACGTAGCTTTGGCGGTCGACAAACCCTGAAAAGGCGTAAATAAAAATAGGGTGAGTGTATGGCTAATTCAGTGAATATTAGAGTTAACCCTAACTTAAAAAAAAGTGGCAAAAAGAAATTAAATAGGAATAAGAACTTAGCTTCGTAACGAGCGAGGCGCGTAGTCGGGAAGTATCTGAAGATTGCCCTGAAAACAATGCACAAAGAAACAGAAAATTCTTAGTGTAGGGAATGATCTTCGTAAACCCAGATTAAGGTATGACTTAAATAAAATCAATAGAATAAATAAAATCAATTTAATTAATTATTGGTATTCTACCTAATTAATTAAATCGGTAAAAATAGGATTTCGATTAAATTTTCTAACCCTAGTAAGTAAATTAATTAATTAATAAAAAATACTAAACTAATTTAATAATTGAACAATTAATTTAACCATTTAATAATTAAAAAAAAAGAGTCATTAATAATTAAAACAAATTAATTATTTAATGATTTTATGAAGAAAAAAGAAAATTTAAAGGAAGATTAAAAAGAAAATTTATTAAGTAAAATAAATAAACAAATTAGTTATTGAGTAAAATAAAAATAAGAAAAGATAACTACTCAGCTTATAATCCAGTGAGGTTGGCTTGTGAAGGTGCAAGGTATTCCTGTAGTTCTGGAGCGTGGGATCGATTTAGATTGAGATCCAGTGGTTGACTCATGAAGGTGCATCGTAGGCGCAGGTTGAAGGGCCACGCTTGATCTGTGAAATAAATGAAAAAAACGAAGCAAAAACAATTGAAGGAGATAAGGATCGAACCCACGTTCATATGGGTCAAGACATTTAAGCGACACGCGCTGCCAACTGTGCTAGGATTGTTAGTTGTTAATAGCATTAAACAGAAACATAATGTAAGAAGGCAAAGTCAGATTTTTAAACAATGGAAACCGCGCCCAGCCCATTGTCTTCTTCGTTGATATTCAGAAACAGAGTAGTCTTTTTGGCCACGGTTTTTGTGTATGGCTGTAGACTTTGAATCCTAAAACCTGCAAAACAAAACCAATCAAGGCAAACAAATATTCCGGATCGAATGTATGCAGCCTCACGAGTCCGATGGCATGATTAATTCAGTCTGAAATCAGCCATAGCTAAATTTCCCCAAAATCTTGGACATGAACCCTAACCATGGCACTTTGTAATTCTCGTATCAAACCTTGCAATTGATGATTCAAACACAACCCAAACGATCATAGGAACATGTATGTATGCCGGAATATCATTGAAATTGCGTGAATCAGCAGATTGAGTTTTTAAAAAAAAAAGAGCGAACCGTGAATACGTGGGAGATGAGTCAGCGTGCGTAGGTCCTTGAAGATGACACAGGTAGCTTCAGAGGGTGTCCAGGAACGTGCTTAACTCAACAAGACTCCTTCGATTAGCCTGTAACCTTTAATTCGACCTCTCCCTCTCTTTGAATTTTCAAGAGCTTTGAATATGGTTTTGTCTGCTGCAATCCTTATGAATTTTCGTCCAAAACCCCCCCCTAAGTCTGATCCTCTTGCATTCTTATATGGCTTGAGTTTTAGGTCAACAAAAGAAGAGAAAATCCAAGATTGAATGCATTGAATCTTTGATTACAAATTACACCTAAACTTGCTATTTTGAAGCCAAACTCTTTTTAGTCCTCTTTCCACGTTTCCTTTGATCCATATAAGGGATATTGATTTGGTTTTTGATTTAAAAATTAATCATAGAATCCCTTACCAATTAAAAATGATTTTATTTAATTTATTTTGAATTTTAATGAATTAAATCCAATATAAATTGAATAATATCATAAAAACAATATTATTTGGCCAACAATTTGATTCAATCTCCCCCATTCTACTTTGCACGGATTTGGAATGATTGTGGGGTGTAATTGATGATTAGATATGATTCCTTTAAGCCTTTGAATCAAATATTTGATTTTCTTTTAATTTATTTGATTTTAATCCTTTTTAATTGAATAAAAAATCATAATAAATTAAATAAATCAAATATATTCGTGGAAATAATATTTTTGGTCTTGGATAATCATAAGGATGAGGATTGGATCATAAATAATTGGGCCTCTTTGCAAAGAAATCAATTTTGAAGCCTTTTCCTTCACATTTTTCCTTTGAAAATAGCCCAACTTTGACAAGGCCTATCTCTCTCAATTTTAGAGGTATGGAAGTGTTCTAGGACTTTCTAGAAACCTTAGAGAGTCCTCCAACCAGTGTCTTTGGTCTCATATCAAAATGATTTTCCATGCTCCTTGTGTGTCCTTTTGAAAAAAGTGACTTTTTGTTGACTTTTGAGAAGAACCTATAATGTTTTGGTCCATATCTCCCAAATGAAGCATTTTTAGCCTTGGCATGTGAGAGTGTGTCTTGGAGCTTTGTGTATTGATTTGAATTTGAATAGGAGAAATAGTATGGGCAAATTTTGGGGTATGACAGCTGCCCCTGTTCAATTATCTTAAACCTGAAGATGTAGAGTGGTTTGTATGCCAGTCGGTATCTGAAGGTGGAAGATGATTGAACACTAGAATACCAAGAAATTTGCCCTAGCTGAAGTAGGGACTTTTGTCGGAGATGGGTTTAAAGATGCCCTCCGGGCCTTGAGAGAAAGTTTATTGGAGATTGATCGTGTCAGCACCGTTCGTAGTAACTGAATTAGATCTAAGTCTTTTGATTATCTTTGAACTATTCATGGAGGATACCCGAAACTAAGTATCAGAACTAAATCGTCGTCTTGATTATCTCTGAACTATCTTCAAAATAATTGTCAAAATTAAATCTCTGTCTTGATTATCTTTGAACTATCTTTGGAAGATATCCAAAATTAAGTGTCAAAATTAAATAACTATCTTGATTATCTCTGAACTGTTAAGTATCAGAATTAAATCTCTGTCTTGATTATCTCTGAACTATCTTTGGAGGATACCCAAAATTGAGTGTCAAAATTAAATCTTCGTCTTGATCATTTCTGAACTATCTCTGGAAGATATCCAAAATTAAGTGTCAGAACTAAATCTTTGTCTTGATCATTTTTGAACTATCTCTGGAAGATATCCAAAATTAAGTGTCAGAACTAAATCTTTGTCTTGAATGAGCGTCAGAATTAAATCTTTGACTTGATTATCTCTGCACTATATCTAGAAGACAATGTTTATTTGATTGTAAAAGTAGGCTGAAAAAGGAACATTAGTTTTATGCAATATTGTGATGCATGTATTGTAATGTTTGTGAATGAAAGTGTTATGCCTATGCAATAAGGCGTATGTATGTTATGTATGAATTTACTATGACACATGATGTATGAAAGTGATTTATGCTATTTGGAGTATCTTGAGAAAATAAATCTCTGTATCATTGTGATTTTGTCGTTTGATTTTGTCTTGAAGAAGTACAGCTGGGGATTTATGATTCTTGCTTGGGGATGATCAGTAACTTGATGTACCCTGTGTCGGGACGAGAACTTTTGAAGACATCTTCTTAATGATTACTTTGTGGGGATATGATCTTATGAACCTGGCTCTGTGGGGAGATATGGGTGAAAGTTGCCCCCAGTATTATAGTAACTACCATTCCTGGATTTGGTTAGGATACACCATTGAGTATTGATCAAGATGTCATACTAGACTTGCACAGATTTGCCCTTGCTAGTAGGGACTTTGGAAAGATTTGCCTTGCGAGGACTTTATGAGATGTGCACTATGGGCGACATGCCCCTAGTAATCATAGGCCCATGACAATGTCCTATGTTGGTTGAGAAGTAGCTCCATATCTACTCTGATGCATGCCCCTGATTGTTTTGGCATCCTTGAGAGATTTTCAAAACCTTGACTTAGTTGCCCCAGATTGATTGGGCAAACGTGCCATGCCCCTTGTATACATAGGAGACACTGCTTCTCGGAGTAATCTTGTCTATCGGGATGACTTTCAGTCATTAGTTGTACCCTGTGCAAGTTCTTTCTGATGCTAACATTTGAAATTATGTAGCAGAATATGTTTAATAATGAATTCATGAGATGCAATGCATACGTTTGTCTTGAGTTTTTGAAAAACATTAAAGCAGGAGATGTAAAAACACGACATTTGTAGGAACATGATATTTATAACAATGTGCCGTTTGTAAAAATGTGACATCAACTCGGCATTTATGGTAAACCTTAAGGAGTCAGGATACCCTTTTGATGACAATATGCTTTTGAACTAACCATGCTTCAATTAGGACTTTCAAGGGTTGTAATGTGGCTTGGTTCACGGTTTAAGAAGCAAAGGATAAAGGCTCAAAGTTTATTTATACCCACCCCTCTTCGTGATGATCTTCAGTCCTAAACTCAGTTAATTCAACTTATGCATTCGGGTTCCAAGAGATTTCTGGATTTGCGCCTTCGATAATGTTGATGGTTCGTAAACAAAGAGAACTTTTGAGATGGCAGCCACTTCTTCCTTTTGGTAGTCACAACATTGTGTTGTTCAGGAATTTATTGACTTCTCTGTTTTCATCTTTTTGATATCCCTAACTTTTGCCTGAACTGTCTATTTTGAGCTTACAGTCAGCGGGATGCCTTGATTTTTTGCCTAAGTCCTCCTTTGATTTTTTTGACTTAGCAGGCTTTTCTTCGTGTATGTGTTTTTTCATTTTTTCTTCTTTTGAAAGATAGTGACTGCCTTGTTTGATGATTGATGAACCATCATTGACATCTCCAACACTTCTTTGATGTGTGCGGATGAACGCTTGTGTTTGAAACCTTTGTTAGAAGGTGTACGGAATGATTCTCTTGAAATAGAATGCACCGCCAAATTAACTAAGAACTACCCTGCCCCAGGTTATGATCAAGGGTTTTAATTAGTACAAGGAAGAAACTTCTACTTCTTAGGCTCAAAAAGGGTTGACGAGGGATTATCATCCTTATATCTCCACTGTTTAGGAATTGAAACAATGCCTGTACATCGTCAGCATAGTCTATTCAAAGCATACTGTATGAGGTTGCGGTATCATTTTCGTCATCCTCCCTCAAAAGGTATACAACTTTAGCAAGAGTTGAATAGACACAAAACATATGCAAAGTAAATACGCAATTTAAAATGAGTGATAACGAAATAATGTATTCAAGACAAACATATGCAATGCACTGATGATAATTATTAAAACAGATAATGTCTATCATAAGTCGAATGTTTAAACAAACAGAATAGAAATTGCAAACAAAAGTAAATCTAATGATCTAAAAAGTTCATCCTTCTAGCCATCCATAGTATTAGCAATCTTGTTGTGATTAGGCATGGGAGCAGTGATCACATTAGGAGTTGCGGGATGGTCGAACTCAATTTCACCAGCGTCGATCATATCTTGGATCTTGTTCTTCAACGGCCAACAATTCTCTGTGTCATGCCCAGGACTATTAGAATGATATGCGCAAGTCGCATTGGGCTTATAACTAGGAGCAGAGGTGTTAGGATTCTTAGGAGGATCCCTCAGGGTGATCAAATTTGCCTTTAGCAGATGTTGTAAAGCCTGAGCTAGCGGCGTGTTGATCTTTGTGAATTGACGTCTGGGTGTAACTTGTTTGTCTTGACGACTTTGTTGAGGCGCCGGTGTGGAGCTCAGAACTGCCCCAATAGATTGATCATGGCTCATCCTTTTCTGCCCATACACAGCATTTGAATCCGACCTCCCATTGAAATGCTTTGAGGATGTAGCCGCTTGAATCTTACCACTTCGAATGCCATTCTCGACACGTTCCCCAATCAGTATGAGTTCAGTGAATCCAGATGATGAACTTCCTAGTAAATGACTATAGAAAGGGCCAGTCAATGTATTCATAAACATATCTACCAGCTCTCTATCAGTCAAGGAAGGTTTGACTCTTCCAGCTAGATCTCTCCATTTTTGAGCATATTCTTTGAAACTTTCATTAGAGCCCATAGACATGCTTTGTAGTTGCATGCGAGTTGGTGCGAGGTCGGAATTGTATCGATATTGTTGGTAGAAGGCACCCATCAAATCCTCCCAGGTACTGATGTTAGCACTTTCCAATTGATAGTACCATTCGAGTTGAGTTCCAGATAAGCTTTCTTGAAAGAAATGGATCCAGAGCCTCTTATCAGCAGTGTGAGGCTGAATCTTCCTTACATAAGACCTCAAGTGTAGTTTAGGACAAGAGACTCCATCATACTTAGCAAAGGCGGGAGTTTTGAATTTTGGAGGAATAACGACCCCAGGAACAAGTCCAAGCTCTTCAAAATCCAGCCCAGGTATCTTCTGAATTTCTACGCTTCTCAGGCGCTCTTCTAACATCTTGTATTTGTCATTGGGATGTTCGTCCTCATGGTAATAGTCCTCTTCTTCTTCAGAGAGTTTGGCAGAATCGTGGTTACTTTTTGCATCGGTTTTGATACTAGCATCATCATCTTGCTCATCCTCATCACTTTCTTCGGAGGCTTCAGCATCCCTGAGTTGCAAGATCGGTCTAAGCTTTTTCACCTGAGTCTTCTTACCCTTCTTTTTCTTCTTTTTAGTCAGCATGGCTTTCAGCTCTTCTTGCCCCTTGGACAAATTCAGAATCAAGGCTTGGAACTCAGTGTTTTGAGCTTGGAGATCCTTAACTGATTGTTCGAGATTCATGATGCTGAAATAAACAGCGAGGAAGGATGAGAAATCCATCATAGGAAACCTGTTATGCGATGTTATGAATGCAAATGAAATGTTTTCAAGGATCTTTAGGAATCTAGTTAGCAGCATTAGAAAATGAGTTGGTCACGTCTTTGTTTGAAGGATTCTAAATTTTGTCTTTGAACGTCCTTCTTTGAGAATCAAGCTCACCATATCGAGTGGGTCATCGCCTCTGATTCGGGATACTTCTGAATTTGAAAGCACATGGCTAGAGGAAAATAAATCCTCTTTCCCCTTGATTAGGTATTGTATCTTTGAATTGGAAGGTATGCGGCTAGAGAAAAATAAATCCTCTTGCCCCTTGATTAGGAAATCAACCTTTGATAAGGGCACCTGAAATTGTGCGCCCTAAATCCCTAAGATCCTTGAAAGGGTTAGTTAAATCATGTTATGCTTATGATGTCATGATGTCATGAATGTTATGCGAATGCAATTCATTAGGCATAGTGTGAGATAATAAGGGCAAACACGTCCTTTTAACAAAACCTGCAAAGAACAAAGGTTAGTAGCAAACATAAACAGGTCACGCAAGTCACACAAGTCACACAATTTTTGGCTTAAGGCTTGCATGGAGTCTGATCAGGTGTCCTTCCCAAGGGTATTTCTATGGATAAGGAGATTTCGGCAACGGGTTCTACCAAGTGACCCAGAATTGTCAGCCCTCCTAAAGCACCCTCGAACATGATACATACATACCATGCAATGATACTTTGAGAAAGAACCTATCTGAGCTGTAGTATCGGGTGGCGACTATGCTCTCAACATACATCAAGAGTAGTCCCCCCACTACGTTCCTAAAAGTCAGGATGGTTTAAGGGTAACTAAAGGTCCTTAAGCTCCGACTCACCCACAGACATCGGCACGAACCTCCCTCATACAAGAGAAGCATGCAAACACCCATGGAGGCCTAACTTAAGCGTGAACTCTCATATTGACCAATCCTCCACATACATGAAGGAGGTCGCCATGACTATGCCACTTCCTATCTTAGATGTACTTGAATCCGGGAATAGGATTCATCCTTCAATTTTCCCAAAACAGCCCTGAAAAGTAAAACAAGCAAAGCAAACAATAGAAAACATTTAAGTGATTCCTAAACTTTTAAGGTAACCCCTCTTTTATCGAATTAAATCCCCAGCAGAGTCGCCAGTTCTGTAATACGGTGAACTGACTTTTTATCGATCGAAATGTCGCGGTTAAGCATGAGTCGCCACCGACTTTTATTTTATCCAAACAAATTCAGAAAGGCAAAAAGAAACAGAAAAAAACCTTTTTAAAGAAATCTAAGTTCGGGGGGTAATTTATGCAAAGGGAAGGTGTAAGGCACCCTTTACATCCATGGTTTTCCATGGGCTCTTAATTGCTTTGCTTGCTCGTTTGTCTTTAGAAAAAGTAGATGAAAGAAAAAAAGTGGACTTTAACTCATAAATGAGCGTAGCCAGTTTTTGAAGAATTGTGAGAAAGAATATGAAAATTGAGCATTGCAAGGCAATTAGGGGCAATTACCTTAAACTCAGATGATAGGTCTCTTTTTAGCCTTTCATAATGAAAGGGTCTATCCTTGCCATAAGAGGGCAGGAAGCCTTTCGTTTGGAGGTTGAAGGGTCGTCGAGATATCATTCGCCCAAAGACTGACCCATGCCATAGAGAGGCAGGTAGTCTAAAGGGAATGATCAGAATAGCCTTTTTCGTAGGCAACCAGAAGATACCTCAGCCTTATTCGTGGGCAACTTCCGAGGGTCGAGGTCATGTTAGTGTATCGAAGGCAGCATCATTCTAGGGTCTCATGACCTTTTATCGAGGCAACATGGCTGAGGTATCCTCATATTCGAGGGACTGACTATTCTGCAAAAAACACAAGGCAACGAGGCAACAAGGCAACAGAGAGGGTTACCCAAAAGTGTGCGTGTGTGCACCAATCACGTGATTATATTCAATTATATTATCTTGTAAATTAGTGAGGCTAATTCAATTTAATGGTTGTCACTCCCTATTTTACTAACCACGCATTTAAATAATATAATCAAACAGATATGGGGGAGGGAAATTGTAACCAGCGGATCCCTTAATAGGGTTTGACACAAGTAATAATTAAACAGAAAAATAAAAGGTTAGAGTTTAGGGTTACCAAAAACGTAGCTTTGGCGGTCGACAAACCCTGAAAAGGCGTAAATAAAAATAGGGTGAGTGTATGGCTAATTCAGTGAATATTAGAGTTAACCCTAACTTAAAAAAAAGTGGCAAAAAGAAATTAAATAGGAATAAGAACTTAGCTTCGTAACGAGCGAGGCGCGTAGTCGGGAAGTATCTGAAGATTGCCCTGAAAACAATGCACAAAGAAACAGAAAATTCTTAGTGTAGGGAATGATCTTCGTAAACCCAGATTAAGGTATGACTTAAATAAAATCAATAGAATAAATAAAATCAATTTAATTAATTATTGGTATTCTACCTAATTAATTAAATCGGTAAAAATAGGATTTCGATTAAATTTTCTAACCCTAGTAAGTAAATTAATTAATTAATAAAAAATACTAAACTAATTTAATAATTGAACAATTAATTTAACCATTTAATAATTAAAAAAAAAGAGTCATTAATAATTAAAACAAATTAATTATTTAATGATTTTATGAAGAAAAAAGAAAATTTAAAGGAAGATTAAAAAGAAAATTTATTAAGTAAAATAAATAAACAAATTAGTTATTGAGTAAAATAAAAATAAGAAAAGATAACTACTCAGCTTATAATCCAGTGAGGTTGGCTTGTGAAGGTGCAAGGTATTCCTGTAGTTCTGGAGCGTGGGATCGATTTAGATTGAGATCCAGTGGTTGACTCATGAAGGTGCATCGTAGGCGCAGGTTGAAGGGCCACGCTTGATCTGTGAAATAAATGAAAAAAACGAAGCAAAAACAATTGAAGGAGATAAGGATCGAACCCACGTTCATATGGGTCAAGACATTTAAGCGACACGCGCTGCCAACTGTGCTAGGATTGTTAGTTGTTAATAGCATTAAACAGAAACATAATGTAAGAAGGCAAAGTCAGATTTTTAAACAATGGAAACCGCGCCCAGCCCATTGTCTTCTTCGTTGATATTCAGAAACAGAGTAGTCTTTTTGGCCACGGTTTTTGTGTATGGCTGTAGACTTTGAATCCTAAAACCTGCAAAACAAAACCAATCAAGGCAAACAAATATTCCGGATCGAATGTATGCAGCCTCACGAGTCCGATGGCATGATTAATTCAGTCTGAAATCAGCCATAGCTAAATTTCCCCAAAATCTTGGACATGAACCCTAACCATGGCACTTTGTAATTCTCGTATCAAACCTTGCAATTGATGATTCAAACACAACCCAAACGATCATAGGAACATGTATGTATGCCGGAATATCATTGAAATTGCGTGAATCAGCAGATTGAGTTTTTAAAAAAAAAAGAGCGAACCGTGAATACGTGGGAGATGAGTCAGCGTGCGTAGGTCCTTGAAGATGACACAGGTAGCTTCAGAGGGTGTCCAGGAACGTGCTTAACTCAACAAGACTCCTTCGATTAGCCTGTAACCTTTAATTCGACCTCTCCCTCTCTTTGAATTTTCAAGAGCTTTGAATATGGTTTTGTCTGCTGCAATCCTTATGAATTTTCGTCCAAAACCCCCCCCTAAGTCTGATCCTCTTGCATTCTTATATGGCTTGAGTTTTAGGTCAACAAAAGAAGAGAAAATCCAAGATTGAATGCATTGAATCTTTGATTACAAATTACACCTAAACTTGCTATTTTGAAGCCAAACTCTTTTTAGTCCTCTTTCCACGTTTCCTTTGATCCATATAAGGGATATTGATTTGGTTTTTGATTTAAAAATTAATCATAGAATCCCTTACCAATTAAAAATGATTTTATTTAATTTATTTTGAATTTTAATGAATTAAATCCAATATAAATTGAATAATATCATAAAAACAATATTATTTGGCCAACAATTTGATTCAATCTCCCCCATTCTACTTTGCACGGATTTGGAATGATTGTGGGGTGTAATTGATGATTAGATATGATTCCTTTAAGCCTTTGAATCAAATATTTGATTTTCTTTTAATTTATTTGATTTTAATCCTTTTTAATTGAATAAAAAATCATAATAAATTAAATAAATCAAATATATTCGTGGAAATAATATTTTTGGTCTTGGATAATCATAAGGATGAGGATTGGATCATAAATAATTGGGCCTCTTTGCAAAGAAATCAATTTTGAAGCCTTTTCCTTCACATTTTTCCTTTGAAAATAGCCCAACTTTGACAAGGCCTATCTCTCTCAATTTTAGAGGTATGGAAGTGTTCTAGGACTTTCTAGAAACCTTAGAGAGTCCTCCAACCAGTGTCTTTGGTCTCATATCAAAATGATTTTCCATGCTCCTTGTGTGTCCTTTTGAAAAAAGTGACTTTTTGTTGACTTTTGAGAAGAACCTATAATGTTTTGGTCCATATCTCCCAAATGAAGCATTTTTAGCCTTGGCATGTGAGAGTGTGTCTTGGAGCTTTGTGTATTGATTTGAATTTGAATAGGAGAAATAGTATGGGCAAATTTTGGGGTATGACACCAGGGAACCTAACTCGGAATAAGAACAAGGTCTTTCGACCAGAGAATAGGGTACGAGAGTCGGTTATGCAAGGGGAAGGTGCTAGCACCCCTCACGCCCATCGTACTCGATGGTATCCATCTATGTTTGTTTCTATCTAAAGGGTGTATGTCTATGTCTAAAACCTAAATGCGAATGCATGCAAAAGAAATACGGGGAAAAGAAGGAATTATTTACAAGTGTGCTCGCTTAGGCCCCGCGACCCAATGCCTACATATCCCTTACAAGGAATCAGAGCTACCGTAGTTCGGATCAATAGTTTCCATTTGTTTTGTGTTTTTTAGTTGAACAGAGGTTAAGATTACAATCCACGATGCTCGACCTTTGGAGACTTATACGCCTACTTTTGGAATGGACTCAACATGTTCTTAAGCGGCAGAATGAACTTGGGTTTGTGTTTTTTATGTAACTACATGATGAACAAAACCCAATACAAGGTTTCACACCACTTCATTACTTTGTTTTACTCTTAACCTTTATTAAGTGTTTTAAGTGTTTTTGGTTGGCTATTTTTTAAGGGGATTTACTTTGTGATTTGAATCACATAAAATTGTATAATGATCGAGAAACAGACTAGGGAATGAGTCCCACTCATTTCTCTCCCATTATATAGTGATCGAGAAACAGATTAGGGAATGAATCCCACTCATTTCTCTCCCACTAAGTGATTGAGAAACAAATTAGGGAATAAATCTCACTCGTTTCTCTCCCACTATTAGTAAGGTGTTGTGATTCGCATCTTTATTTATTAGTGTTTTAATGTTGAAAAGAAAAAGGAATAAAAAAGGGGAACTAAATCTAATATCCTAATCTAAGTTATTCTAATTCCTATTTATCATCTAAGAGAAGTATACTAAGATTATGATAAAATTCTATCCCTGTGTCAATCAAATGACATTATTTACAAGGAAATACTAAACAAAACAACTATGTACACATGAGAAGAAAAATTCAAGTAAAATAGAAGAAAAGATTTAAAATTCTACTTCAGGTCTTGGGACCTTTAAACACCTCTAATAGCATATACAAAAAAAAGAAACTAAGTCTATTGCATAAATGCAAATCAAATTATAGGTCAAATTCACATGACTATCCACTTAGAAAAAACACACTAATCGGGTAGAGAAAACCTAATGAAAATCTAATCAAAACAAGGAATTGAACTTTTATTTTTTATACACAACATGACACACGAATCTACTGATCCCACAAAGAAAATTTCAATTTTATTCTATTCCTAAGTCATTTAAACAAATTATTTTGTGAAATCTATCAAAACATAAAAGAGATATGAACATATCTAAGAAAAATATTTATTAAAAATAGCAAACAATTTCTAAAAATATACAGAAAATACCAAAAAAAATTATACACATAAAACTACCTAAAATGTATTTTTATTGGTTTTTTTTATTTGAAAGAAAACTGGTTTATGAATTAAAAGTTAGAAGGGAAACAAAATTAAAACAAAAAAAGATTTATCTAACAGGGGGTGTGAGAGTAATTGCCTATAAACAGAAGCTATAACCACAGGCGCATTGGGCTCCCAATCAGGGGTGTGAAAAGGAAAGCGCCCTAAGGCCCAACGCAGAAATGAGCTCAGGCTTATTACACTACAAATTCCATTGCTATTTCATTTTTTTTTATTCAGCATATATTTATTATTGTGACAGCATGTGCATTTATTTTGGCCATGATAATGTGAACTTGCATACTAACATGGTATCAATAGGTCAGCAAAACTTAAGTATAATAGGACAAATAAAAATGCCACGAGCCAATCATAGTGAACCAACGCAACTCAATCATGTGGATAAAAACGAAATTAACAATATGATGGGAGTCTGTCCAATAATACAGTGCCGCACAAGGAACTGATTCAGAATCATGCAAATGTCCAGAAGCCGGAGCAAAGGCTCCGGTCGTCTTTTCCGATCAACCATATCGGAGCTGGACCAAAAATTACCCAGAAATACGAAACCCGACCATGCCTCACTTGAAATTCCGTGATGAACTCGAAAATGAACTTAATTTTCAATGATTCCTCTTCTATCATCATAACCGAAAGCCATTCTAAAACCCTAACATCTAAAGCTTCCATGCAGACGCAAGCAAATTGCACCAAGACAAACCTTAGGCTACGGAGACTCTAACTACGCAATTTAAACGTTCAAACAGCAGCCATATCATACCAACCGAATCCAAGTTCAGAATTCACATACAATATGCATCACACGTTTTAAACATGCTCAAATGGTTTTGAAAGCGTACCTGAGGAATCTTGCAAGAATACGAGACAGAAAACGCTACCAGTTGCTTCTCTATACTCCTCGCTTCTTGAAGATATTGTTAATAGTTTTTGCTGATTCAGTATGACTCCTTGAGAAATAAACTCAAGGTTTTCGAAGCTTGAACAAGATGGAGCTCACTTAAAAGAATGATGAGGAAGCATTGGTGGTGATGGTTGATGAAGACGAGAGGAGTCGAATACCATTGAGGAACACGTGGAGAGCGTGATGATGATTATGGCGATGAAGGTTGAAGGTTGTGGATGAGAATGAAGGTGTTTGGAGAATGAAGATGATGATAGAGATTGGAGGTTGTGATTGGTTGTTATGGTGGCCGGAAATCAGTTATGGTGGTTTGTGATGGTTGTAAAAGTTTGTTGTGAAAGTGAAGAGAGAGAGAGAGAGAGAGAGAGAAGAGTAATGGGAAAGAGGAATAGGAGAAGAAGAATGAGAGTGGGAGGAAGAAGAAGTTGTTAGAAATTCGGTATGATAATCCTGGATATCTTCGAAGAATCATGTTCGTTCACTTTCCGAATAAAGTATTTCGACCCTATTCTTGTCTGGGTTCACGAAATCTTTGCGGGGATAATTCTCGAAGAGCAATCTGTTTTCTGACAATAGAGAACAGATTAGAATATAGAGAGGAAGTATATTTCGTGTCCCAAAATCGAGGCCAAATGACTCCTTATATAGGAAACCAATAACAGAAAATGAACAGACACACCTTTTCGAAAAAAAAAGGCCATGTCTGTTGGGAAAGGGTACAACTATTCAAACGAATTTTTCGAATGGGGCGACCCCAGCCAGGGGCGCTGCCCCTTGGACCCCGGCAGGGCGCTGCCCCGCACCCCGCCATGGGCTCTGCCCCTTGGACCCTGACGGGGCGCTGCCCCGCACCCCGCCAGGGGCTACGCCCCTTGGAACCTCATTTCTATTATTCGTATTCAGTTACACGTTTGGCTCGACGAGCGTGCACTCTGCATTACCATAACTCGTTTCAAACTTAACACATAATTGCATTGGCCTATAGTAAATCACATTACTACCAAAATACATTGATGATACTAAAATCACCAACAGAAGTTTATGAATCTGGAAAAAAAGAAAATGAATGTGTGTGTAAGGTTTTTGAAGGAACTTGGTTTTAATATGTGGTGAGTGTGTATGTAGCTTGTGGTGGTGTGTGTTGCATTGTATTTCTTTAACACTTAATTAACAAGTTTGTACATTTGTAGTAATTTTCTATTGCCTTTCTTGTTGCAGTGCAATGCATGGTAGCTTGTAGTAAAATGCCAATGCCATTTATGTTTCACGCCTGCTGAGATATTAACTGCTAACACATGCCTTGCGTCAACGATCACCCACGATGTCCATTTTGCATACATATTTCTCTGGCCACAGGTCACCATATAATTCCAACCTATGCTTAACATGAAGAGGGCATGGAGTAGATGACAATTCATGTTGAGAATCTTTTGCAACAATACCTGGGAGAGTGATAAAAAAGATTTCAAATGTGATGACACACAATGGTCCTTCCCGCGCGCGCGTGCCCAGAATCTTAGCTCGTGCCTATGTCAACATTCCCTTTCTAGACAAGTGACTTTGGACCTTCACATGTATCACAATATGTCATCACTTTCCATGAACCTTGGGCCATTGAAAAGAGGTTATGGAGTAGAATAGACAGGCATTTGTACCAACTCAAGGAGTTATCCACAACTCTCTAAAATTGACCTTACATATGGCATGCCACCTATTTGAAGAAATGCCTGCGTATGACTTGGATTCTGGCCCTTATCTTTGGCAACACATGACTTAATGAAGAGATGACTTTGAGCCTTTATATCTTGATTAATACATATTTAATCAACACACTCCATAGCTCATTGGAAAGGGTACATGGCAAAGAGAATTTGGGTACCAAGCTTGAATTTATAAGGCTCTTGTAATGCTCTATAATGGTCTCAGAAAATGGCACACCATGTGCTTGTTAAAATGCTTGCGCCTGCCCAACAATTTGGCCCAACAACTTAACTTGAATCTCCCAACTTCATCTCTTTGTATCTTTTCAATCAAACTTCAATTGAACAAACTCACAACTACAGAGTTGTTGTATGCCATGAATAGAATTTTTTTGGCAAAATACTCTTTTTCGTCCCTTAACTTTACCTCGGGGTCCATTTTGGTCCCTTAATTTTTAAAAAGTTCAAATATATCCCTTATCTATTAAAAAGGTGGCACGTTAGTCCTTTCCGTCAATTTGATGGAAACGGACGTTTGACTGTGCAAGTGTGGCGTCTGACGTGGCATTGTTTTGTACGCATGGCAGGTTGCGTGGCATATGTTATCACCAAAGTTCATAAAATTCTAAAAATTACTCAAAATTTTTGCACTCCCCAAGGTTTGAACTCAAGACACCTTACTTAATATAATAATAGGTGTACCACTAGGCTATGCTAATTTTTGTTAATTTCTTTTCCTTCTGAAGTTACTTATTAACTACAGCCATTTTATGATTATTATTATTACTACTATTACTATCATTATTATTATTATTATTATTATTATTATTATTATTATTATTATTATTATTATTATTATTATTATTATTATTATGATTATTAGTATTACTATTAGTATTATTAATATTACTATTAGTATTATTATTATTACTACTACTACTAGTATTATTAGTATTTTTAGTATCAATACTATTATTATTAGTATTATTATTATTAGTATGGTTAAATCTAGAATGAACCATCAATTAAGTGTACATTTATGGACCACTTTTTTTAACCATCCGATTTTTTTAAAAGTTGAGATGAATTAAAAATAAATTGAGAACACGTGCATTTTTTTTACACAATCCCTTACCTTATCTTCTCTCATAGCTAAGTAATTTTATTAAAAAAAAATTGACATAGCTGTTGAGCCATTTACTAATGATTTTATTAGTGGTTTTATACTAGAGTTATCAATTGCTTTTTACCACTAATTCTAAATCTAATTTAGTTAGTTCACAGTTAATAATACATTGCCTGAATGGAAATTATTTCATCAGCCACAATTTCATTTTCTTTTTATTTTAATTGAATTCTAATATTTTGATATTTATGCATCTAGTTATTTTAAAGAAATTATTGAGTTATTTATTTATACAATAATATCACATTGGACAATTTATTTTAAGATATTACTATTACTATTATTATTATTATTATTATTATTATTATTATTATTATTATTATTATTATTATTATTATTATTAGTATCAGTACTTTTATTGTTAGTACTATTATTTTATTATTATTATTATTATTATTATTATTAATATTACTATTAATATTATTAATATTATTATTATTACTATTATTATTATTAGTATTATTATTATTAGTATTATTATTATTATCTCTATTATTATTATTAATATTAGTACTATTAGTATCAGTACTATTATTGGTAGTACTATTATTTTATTATTATTATTATTCATACTATTATTACTATTATTATTATTATTATTATTATTATTATTATTATTATTATTATTATTATTATTATTATTATTATTATTATTATTATTAATGTAGAAGCAAAAGAAATCAAGCAATAGTTAATAACTAGCACTTGAAAGAAAAAAAGTAAGCAAAATGAATGTAGCCTAGTGGTACACCCATTTGTACCATAATTAAGGTGTCTTGAGTTCAAACCTTGGTGAGGACAAGGTTTAGAATAATTTTTAGAATTTTATGAACTTTGGTGATAACATATGCCACGCAATCTGCCATGCGTACAAAACAATGCCACGTCATACGCCACACATGCACAATCAAACGTCCGTTTCCATCAAATTGACGGAAAGGACTAACGTGCCACCTTTTTAATAGATAAGGGATCTATTTGAACTTTTTAAAATTTAAGGGACCAAAATGGACCCCGAGGTAAAGTTAAGGGACGAAAAAGGGTATTTTGCCAAAAATTTTTATGTTGTGACTTTTTTGAAATGAAGCCTTGAAATACGTGTAAGATGGCTGTGAAGTTGACTGTTCATCCATTCCAGAAAAACCCAAAAATTTCTCTAAGTGTAGAGATTTCTATTTTTGGTAATTTCAAGTTTCAACTACTTTCCAAAAATGGCAATTTCAATGATTTCTTGATTTTATTTATTTTGTTGACTTTCTTTGACCAATTTTCCACCAAAAGTCAATATTTGACAGTTGACCCTGATTTTGACAAAAAAGTCAACTTTTGCTGACCTTTCCAGTTTCAGATGAATTTCCCGATTAATCAGCTTCCGATCTAATTCTCAATCAGTTTTCAACCAAAGAAGCTCTAGTGAACAATATTTCTTCCAGGCAAACCATATTTCACACTCAAAATCACCCTCTGATTAAATTTTGACCAAAAAGTCAACAGGGTTGACTTTGGTCAAAACCGTAGCTTGGAAATCCTAATGAACCTGAAGCTTGCATCTTTCAATCAAGGATCTGACTTGGAGATGATAAAGCCCTAACCTCAGAAGAATGCCATTGGAGATGATGTCTGAGACCTCGGATCTAATTTTTCTTTATCAGGAATTTCCTCAGCCTTAGCTTCCCTTTTTTTTTTGTCAATTTCCTTGACCAGTAACAATGATATGAATGAATGTATCAAATGAATGACCTACACGAGGTATGCACATGGATGTGATATGAAAGCTAATTGGGTATAAATAAGTGGGCAAATTTTGTGGTGCAACAGGAAGGTGAGGTCAAGTAGATTTTCGAGGACAAAAATATTATAAGTGAAAGAGAGTTGTAACGCCCCGATTATTTAATTATTTATTTAATTAAATATTATTATTTTATTTTCGGAAATTATCGGTTGAGAAGTATATTTTAGTGAATACGTGGTTATGACGGCAAATGGATTATTATATCGATGGAATATTATTAAAAGTGATGTATTGGTTATTTTAGGTTATTTAACTTATTGGGCCTAAATTGGTTTGTGAAGAATAATAAAAGGAAGTGTTAAAGACTAAGCCTAATTGGAATGATAAAATTAGGGTTTTAGAGAATGAGAAGAGCAGTGTTATCATTTTGGAGAAAACAAGATTTGAAGAGGAGGAGTCAAGTCTTGGAGAAGATGAACAAGTTTAGAGATTTCCATCCATGGTGCCAAATTGAAAGTGCAATCGAAGACCCATTAAGTTGCTTCAAATTGAATAAGGTAAGGGTGAGATTCTCTTCCTATAATGGGGCTTATGAAACCTTGTATGTTGGGGATTAGGGATTTATGTTGTTGCGTTTGCTGTGTTAAATTGTTGTTGGAAATTGGAAATCTATGAAATGTTGCTTTCTGTTAATTTCTGTTGTCGTAGTTCGATTTAAGAACATTATAAGGAACCAGAAATATTATAGAACCGTAATAATATGTTGTTATGGGTGTCAACGGAATTTGTGAAATGGGAATGAGACGAGGGAGTGAGAGATTTAGAGACGCTAGTCTCCATGTTTGGAGACGCACGCCCTTGGATGGGAGGGGGGCCACCTCAAAGCCTCTATTATTTTTCTTTGTTCATTCTCCATTTTTGTATGCAATTGATACTGTAGCTGAAATCCCTTATTTTTCTTCATGGCTGGAGACGCGGGTCTCCGTGTGGGAGACGACCTCCCAGTGGCCTTAGGCCTTATTTTCCTTCTTTGGAGATGTTGGTGCTAGCATGTGGGGATGGACGCCCCATGCTTCACCATTAAGTGGAGATGGCCGTCTTTCCATGTATCCTTGCTTCATTCTCAGCTTTCCTTAAATAAGCATCCATGCAGGTTATAATTAGCATGTCACTATTAAGTTAGTAATAACTAATGTAGTAATAACAACAATACAATCAGAATGATATAATTATGGAAGTTTGGATTAACAGAATAATGTATAGCAGGGATTAGTGTAGGATCTTCGGAAGCAAGCTAGAAGATCACTTTTAAATATTAGTATAAGTATAATAGCATAATAGTAATGAAGGTAAACAGAAGTAATGTGTAGGTAGGGGTGGAAATAGGCTAGGCTAGGCTAGGCTTTAGAAGGCCTGAACCTGGCCTATGATAAACTTAAAAGGCCTAAGCCTGGCCTAAGGCCTATCATAGGCTCAGTTTTTTGGCCTGGCCTGACCTTTTTAAAAGTCTGGCCTGGCCTAAAAGCCTATTTAAAAAGCCTGTATCTTATTAAAGTTTTCAATAAATCTATATAACTTAAGAAGTCTTGTAGGTCGGCCTATATATACATATATAAGTGAACGTATTTAGCATTTGTTTATGTGTATATATATATATATATATATATATATATATATATATATATATAGGGTAGTCTATTTAGCTTTTCCCCCCCTAATATATATGCATACATGAACCAACTTATTTAACATATCTCTAGTATATATGAAAATATAGGCCGACCTATAAGGCTTCATAGGCTATTGTAATAGCCTAAGTCTGGCCTATTTAATAAAATAGGCTTTTAAAAAAGCCTAAGCCTAGCCTCTTTATTAAATAGACCTGGCCTGGCCTAGGCCTATGTAGGCTGGGCCGTAGGCCCCTGTAGGCTGGCCTAGACTATTCCCACCTCTATGTGTAGGCAATGGAGTATTGATGTAATTGATAAAGTTGGCATTTATTTGTTTGTAGATAAAAGGGGATTATTCTAGGACAGTAGATAGTGAATTAATCGGATAAATCAGATAACCGATAAAGAATTGAATTGTGCCCGATTTATCGGTGTCGAATTGTGATTGTATCTTATGAATTATTGTGGATACCTTTGTGATTATTTGTTAATGGCATCGACCGTTGATTATGTGAATTATCGGAATCGTCCAGTTGTTTATATGAGGTTGTTGTAAAATGTGTGAAGTGATATTACCTTTAATAATCGGTAATAATTGTGATATAGGCGTATGCCTTGTGACGAATTTTTTGTGAAGTAAATGATGATGATGATGTTTTGTGATGTTCGGTTCAGCGAGTCGCATATATATATATACTGTGAGTCCGTGACAGTCTGGATTGGCAAATTAGTGACGAAGGCTTATGCCTTGTGCCTCTGAATTGGGCAATTGGTGACAGGGGCTGAAGCTCCGATTGGTACCACATGCATATACATGAGTCATGTCCTATGTGTCTTATGTGATTCGTAGTTGTGACGTTTTGGGATTATATCGTGATTATATTTCGTGACTTGTTAAATGATGGAAGTATGTGAAGATGTGAATTGATGATTTTACGAATAGTATGATGATATCAATACTTGTGAATGCGATTAACTGAATATATCTGGTGTGACTTATATGTGATGTTTTGCGACTAGATGTGTGACTTATATGCGATGTTTTGTGACCAGATGTATGACTTATATGCGGTGATGTTTGGGACTAGAATTATGATTTATACTTGTGATGTATCGTGAATTGACTTGCAAAGTAAATGAATTATATATATATATATATATATATATATATATAATTGATGAGAATATGAAGTGTTGTGACTTGTTGTGCGATGAAAAGTATGTGAGATTTGTCAGTTGGTGAAAGTATGAAGTGTATGGCAATATTAATACTTGTGATGTGATAACCATATATGTCTAAATCCTAATATACAATTTATTATACGCTCCCTTATATGATTTGATATCTCACCATTTTCTCTTGTTCGCCGTTGCCTTTATATTGGTAACGTGCAGGTGTTCGAGTATGAAGTTTTAGTTGCCGTTAATCGAGTCGGTTGTCGCTCTAATACGTAGCACTCGAGGGGGGATGATTTATGATGTTTATGATGTTGTTGTTTATTATTTTATCTTAGCTGAATAATATGATATTGACTCAAAGATTGAGAACTATGATTCCGCCATGTTCTAATAAAAGAAGTTACTTGTTTTGAAAAGTATTATATGCTGAGTATTTGTTTAATTGATCAAAGAAAGTGCTATGTATCCGCTAAATGCGATTAAGTGATTTATTGCGAAATGAATATGTGATACCTCATTTGTTTGTCGAGGAATTTTGAGACTTTGATTCTTGGATAATTGCCGAGTAGAAATGGGGTGTTACATCTTCTCTTGATTTTCTAAGACAACTAATAGGACGATCAACATATGCGGCAAATGCGACAAACCCTTGCACTATCATACAATAGCAAGGGCTTGAGAGACAATTGTTTTAGACTGAGCAAAATGACCCTCAGTCGACCACACAGAGGGAGTTACAATTCATTTGGATTGCACGCATCACATGAGAGCTGCCATATACAATAGTAGAGGCGATCCAAAAGCAAGATACGTCTAACGACAGTGTGCATCTCACTAGCAAATAACAGGTTGTTACAACAACCATATTATATAAAGAATACGCGCGGAGAATTCAAGTACACGACTCTAAATTCAAATTTCATTCACTTTTCTCATTCACATACTGACTTGATCGCTAGAATACTTACCTTGTAAACTAGCTCATCCTCCACCACATCGAAAACTCAAATCCAACATAATTCACCATAACAACCGATTCCCCAATTAATAATGATTTCGTAACGAAACGATCCTCTTAAAATGTACAGTTTTTTTTTTGTTGACAAAAGCAACATCAATTCATTTCATTAAATAAATATTGTTCAACACACGGAAGAATCAAATAGAGAACCATGCGTCGAGACAAAAAATTAACCGTTCCAATAAGATTATGAGCAACACAATTAGCTTGACGCTATATTAAATTTTATTAAAAATACCAAATATTAAATTTTGTTAACGTATTTAAGCTATATCGTAGGAGTCATAAACTGAATAAAAATCGTATTATATAGTATTGCACCCTTACATGTAGATTGATTTGTCAAGTAATATTAAAAAGACATAAAATAACATCCATAGAAAATAAATGTTGGGAAAGAGATTATGATCCAAAAAGGCAAACTATATCATCCACTCAATCAATTTGTACATGAAATTGGTTCTAACGAGTAAGTGCACCTACCCATGCACACACCACAAAAATAAACAACCTAAAATAAAACAAAAACAAAAACAAAAAACATAAACTTGTGAAATTACAAACAAGGATGATTAGGAGCAGCACTATAGCAGTTACCACTAGTGTTGCTGTTTCCCACACTCAAAGATTATGCTCACATTCACTTCCCATAAATTATAGATCATCTTTCTCTCCTCGTAACCCTTCTGCGTTCCTCAAATGGAAAAGAAACATTGCTAGTTCCAATAACAATCGATTCAGAATGGCAGCAACAAAAGCATTGGCTCAACCGCTTCAGAATGCTGACGAGCTCATTGATTCCGTTGAGACTTTTATTTTCGACTGTGATGGTATGTTATGTTAGCTTTCATTTTGGTCTCTCTGTGATGTTGCACTTTTGAGATGTTAATGTTTGATGCTTTTTATATTGATGTGATGCTACCTTTCCTTCTCCTTTGGATTTTGATTTGCAGGAGTTATATGGAAAGGTGATAGTTTGATAGAAGGAGTGCCTGAAACTTTGGACATGCTTCGGGCAAAGGTTTGTGTATTAATGTAGGAACTAGGTTCTTATCTGCAAGTGTGAATGTTGGGTATTATTCAATCTATCATTATTATGTTTTTAGCAAAAAACTGAGATTTGTGTCTTTTAATGAACTTGTTTAGGGAAAAAGATTGGTTTTTGTTACCAATAACTCAACTAAGTCTAGGAAACAATATGGAAAGAAGTTTGAAACACTTGGCTTGAATGTCAATGAGGTTAGTTCACTTTTTTTTCCTTCTTCTGCTTGCTCAGAAGTTGTTTAATCAATACTCATAACTTCTAAATATTTAACTACTGAGTTATGTTATGTCAGGAGGAGATTTTTGCATCGTCTTTTGCAGTTCCTGCGTATTTGAAATCCATTGATTTCCCAAAAGATAAAAAGGTAACATATATTATCTTTTCGTTTATATAGTATGATTGAAATAAATATTTAGTATTTGGTCACCAAGTTAGGAGCTCTTTTAACCTAAGGTGAATCAGAGGTTAAAATTTGGGGTAATTGGGAGAACAATCTTCCTGGTGAACTGACCGTACCCCAAACCAACAGACGTGAACAAGTAGAGTATACTAGTGCGCTCAAGAGATCCATGTCAAAGAAACTCGGCAAAATTAGAACACACTATAGGGTCCAACATGAATTGTATGACATGTTTGGACACTGAGAAATTAAACGTTTTAAAGCCAACCAACGGATAAATGTTTATTTGTAAATTCTCTTATAATGATGGTGATGCCAAACATGATGCTTACGTTGTTTATGTTAAGCATATACTGCTTGAGAAATAATATTGAACCCTATCATTTCATTTCTGTTATGGTATGGTTGAGTGCAATATCTTGTACGAACTATTCTTCAAAGTTCAAATCACTGTTTGAAGTTAGTATAGTACTGATCCATCGGCACGATTTAGGTTTATGTCATTGGAGAAGAAGGCATCTTGAAAGAGCTTGAGCTTGCTGGATATAAGTATGTTGGTGGGCCGGTAAGTATTGAGCTTGAATATGTAAAACCTTTACTGCCTGTTCTTTTGCATGCTTTGAAATTTGATCTCTTGCTAATGTGCAATACCATTTTATCAATATTTTAATCAGTTTTACTAATAAGCATATACTCCAATTTCCGCATGATATTCTTTCAGGAAGATGGCGGGAAAAAGATCGAGCTTAAGCCAGGGTTCTTGATGGAGCACGATGAAGATGTATGTACTTCTCGCCTTTTTTGATAATTAGCAACATTTAATAATATTTCTAGTTCCTATTATAAGAGTCTGTTTTTTATTAGGTTGGAGCAGTTGTTGTGGGGTTTGATCGCTATTTCAACTACTATAAAGTCCAGTAAGATT
Source organism: Vicia villosa (assembly GCF_029867415.1). Classification (NCBI taxonomy): domain Eukaryota; kingdom Viridiplantae; phylum Streptophyta; class Magnoliopsida; order Fabales; family Fabaceae; genus Vicia; species Vicia villosa. Next base: position 314,370 of record NW_026705256.1, read on the forward strand.
TCAAACACCAACACTAAAACATTACAATTACATATGCTTGGTGCGCTCAATTTAGAGACAAACTCGTTAATATGACTTTTTCCTTTGAAATGACAGGTATGGAACTCTCTGTATACGTGAAAACCCTGGATGTCTTTTTATTGCTACAAATAGAGATGCTGTTACTCATCTCACAGATGCTCAAGAATGGGCAGGTTTGTCCTTACTCCCTCCTTCTCGCTATCATTTGTTCTATTTTATGACAATATATGCATAATAATAATAATAATAATAATAATCAAGCGAGTTTTCAAAATTCGTATGACCGTTCTACAATTACAGTTTGGTTACATAAATAAAGGAGCAAGTTAGCTGGTTTATAGCAGGCTATATTACCAACCTAAACCAGTTTAATCAATACAATCCATTACACGGGGCAGTATGATATTCCTATAAGTTTTGTGTAGGTAGTTGAATCTGCTACAATGTGTTTAAATTTCAGGTGGAGGCTCTATGGTTGGTGCTCTCGTTGGATCCACTCAACGTGAACCACTTGTTGTTGGAAAACCCTCAACTTTCATGATGGACTACTTAGCAAACAAGTATACTTCTTATACCTTGTTTTATATACTTCATGCATGATACTGATAACTATCAATGTTATTATTTAACGTAAATGGATGCTAATCGTGACATATATAGTTTATCTTTTTTTCTACATCAGTTGAGCTGTACTAAACTACTAATTGTTCTTAAACTAGGAAACATAGAACTAAACAATTTTCCCATCTACTATGGAAGTATCATAATTTTCCTTTGATTGTGTTGTAATTTTATTGAACAGGTTTGGCATTTCAAAGTCACAAATATGCATGGTTGGGGACAGATTAGACACTGACATATTATTTGGTCAAAATGGTGGCTGCAAAACTCTTCTTGTCCTCTCAGGAGTCACCACAACGGCTATGCTTCAGAGTCCAAACAACACCATACAACCAGACTTCTATACCAACAAAATTTCAGATTTTCTTTCCCTAAAAGCTGCAGCTGTATGATGACTACTATAACAATGGAGTAATCTGTTAATTACTTGGACACAAGATATTTTATTAGAATTTATTAAAAATGGTGAACAAACTTCTGTTTTACGAGGTTTCATCATTCATTCTGTCCCCGAATTAATCGTAAAATAAATAGTGTAAATGGTTGAATGATTGACAATTCAAGGTTTGCTGTTGAAAGCATTTAGAACTTACACAAGCATTGGCCATTCTATCAGAATTCATCATCATATTATTTTTGAGTTCTTGATGATTTCTTTATGTATCACTATCCAAGCAGACCTTTCATTTTGCAAGAAAAGAAACTGAATGCAAATAAACTATTTCAGTTAAGTCCGGAACGGTTGGTTCTTATCAGATCAGATCTCTAGTAGAGAAGAAATCATCATGATACACAAGAACAGGAAATATCCGATCAGTCTCTAGTAGAGAAGAAATCATCCTGATACACAACAGAATAGGAAATATCCTTCATCTGATCAGATCTCTGGTAGAGAAGAAATCATCCTGATACAGCCGAACAACAAATATTCTTCTCTTTTTTTCTTTTCTTTTGGTACACTTTTAAGCATGGGTATCAAAATCTAAATCTTAACATCTTATGATTTTGCAATCTCACTCAACCCCAATGATTTAGATCTTAAGTAGAATCATGTTGTAGTCAAATTAAAATGGTTAAAACATTGATTATGTGCTATCTTTAGCTGCTCTGGCCACCAGCCATTACCAGTCGAGAAGGGTGACAAGATATAGAGGCGCAACAATTATTGCAACCTTACTTTTTATCAACCAATAATACAAAGACACTTGAGTATGTAAAAATGATATAAATAATAGAAATAAAACAAAATTGACAATTTAGTACTGATTTCTCATTACCAATAGCAACAAACCAAGTACAATATAGGTAACATAGAAATAGTAATTACAATACAAAAAGGGTACCCATTTTGTAATGCAACATCCATCTGAAAAGAAAAAAGAAAGTAATTCCCCAATGAATAAAAAAATATACTACTAGTAAACAGAGAATTTCTGTAACACAAAAAAGAGGCATATTACAACATCACACAGTAGTGTTGTTTCTTCTTTTGTAAACCACTCTTTCAAACCACTCTTGAAACTTAAACCTGGAAAGGCCATGGCCAATCCTTCAAATCCTCATCTTGAACCTTAGCACTTCCCAAAACAATAGCCCTAGAATTATTCCCTCCTTCAATAGAAGCATAATACTTCAAGAAAAAAGCCAGAGTCAAAACAACCCACTCCAAGAAAAAGATCAAAATAGCAAGTCCACCAGCCAACTTCAAGATCACAGAACCATCTTCCTCTCTAACATAAGACTTCAGCTCCCCAAGAAAATCACCGGTCCTTGTAAAAACAAGAACCGAAACCGAACCCTGAAAAATAGCAGTTAAAACAGTTGCCACCATGTGAGCAGAGTACCAACGGTTAGCACCAACAGCCGCACAGCCAGAAACAGCACCAGCAATGGTGAAGATATGGAGAAGGATCAAGAAGAAGCCGCAAACAGAAGGGATTAAGCGGAGTGAGAGTGTGAGGAAGATGCAGCTTGAAGCTGCACCCAATAGGACGTAGTTGCAGAAAAGGAAGAGCTTGTGGATGTTGTAGTGTCGTGGTGTTATTGTGGCTGGATGATTGTTCATTGAGAGACCCATTTGGGTTTGGAACAGAAAGACTGAAACCTTGATGAATGAGAGAGGAGTGTGATGAAGAAGATTTGAGATTAAGATAGAAAGTGAAGTGTGTTGTTGGATTTTGAAGATGAAGATGGTGTGGTATTATAGTGGTTTTTTGAGTTGAGTGGCCAAACGGTCATATTTTGTTTCAATGTTTGGGTCAAATGTGACCGTTGAAATACAATACCAGGTCATTCTTGCTTCACGTAACGGTTAGTTTCTAACATCTTTTTTCTTTGTTTTGAAATTAATAGACCTTTTTTTTTTTATTTTTTTATTTTTGGTTAATTAAAGGGTTCATTTTGTTCCTTTAACTTTAAAAAAATTTATATTGGTCCCTTAACTATTCAAATGGTGTCATTTTAGTCCTTTTGTCAAATTAGCGACTGATTTAGTGACATTTTTTGAATTTTTTTGTCGCTCCTAAAAAATTGTTTGAAACATGCATTTTTTTAGAGATGATATTTTTCATTAAAAACTGTTTTTCTAATAGAAGATTGAAATTCATGTCACGGGAAAAACCAAAAACCAGAGCTTAAGCTTTACATAATCGAATAAGCAGTTGTAAAAAATTTTTTTGGATAAAATATTTTAATAAATTTTAATATAAAAGGAAATAATTGAAAAACCCTTCTAAAATTATCACTTGTCGAGTAGGTTTTTACTATTCCATATTTCCATATGTTCGCTTTTATAAATACTAGTGGGATATCCGTGCATTTGTATGGGTATCGGTGTGATAGGCACGATTTTGTTTTCAAAATATAAATGAGAAAAACAAATTTATTTTACGAAAAGAGTATTATTTTTAAAAATTCTGAGTTGGCATTTTCGTTTTTTGAAGGTTAATATACATTAAAAAAAGCAAAATAGTTTTTTTTGTCCCATATGATAACTGTGGGTATTTTGGTCCCTTAACTATTCAAATAGTGGCATTTTAGTTCTTTTGTCATATTAGCGACTGATTTAGCGACCAATTTTTGAGTTTTTCCGTCGCTAATATGACAAAAAGACTAAAATGACACCTTTTAAAGAGTTGGGGGACCAATATAGAACTTTTTAAAGTTAAGGGATCAAAATAAACCCCGATGTTAACATACGGGACCAAAAATAATATTTTGCCTAAAAAAATTATTTGAATTCACTTTTATAAATACTAGTGGCATACCCGTGCGCTTGCATGGGTATTGGTGAGATACACACGATTTTGTTTTTAAATATAAATGAGAAAAAAAATTATTTTACAAAAAGAGTCTTATTTTTAAAAAAAGACATATTTTTTAAATAAAAATAAAATTATTTTACAACAATAATATATAGTTCAATTTTTTAAATATTATTTAAAAAGTATCGTATCTTAAACTGTAACAAATTTTAAAACAAAAATATTAGTAACATAAATAATTAAAAAACAACATATTTTTCTCGTGTTTGGATTCATACATTATTTTAAATATTTTTTATTTTTTATTTTTTAATTGTACAAAAAATATAATAATTCGTGGATTCGCATAAATTCTGATATAGGCACCGTACATTCGTACGGGTACTGTACGCGCATATGCTTCTAAAATATAATAATAGTGAAAAACAGAAAGACAAAATTATTTAGGCAAAAAAGTTTATTATTATGTATTTAATAAATTTATTTTGACATTATTTATAGTAATATTTATACAACCATTTCATTTTATAAATATCAAGTAATAACATAGTATTTGAAAATATTAGTAACATAAGTAATTAAGTTTTGGATGTGTTCGGATTTATACATTATCTAAAATATATTTACTTTAAATTTCTTTAATTGTATTAAAATATAATAACCCGTGAGCTCACACATATTTTAGTATGGATATGGGTGGCAAAATCGGGCCGACTCGCATATCTGTCAAAAAGTGGGGCATTGGATTGGGATTTTGGGCCCACCGCGCCGCCCACCAAAGCCCGCTCGCTAATGCCCGCCCAGCCAAAGCCTCCGCCTTTCAAAATCCGCCTAGCCTATCTATTCGGTCCGTCCCTCCTTAAGTCCGCCCTTTTTTAATTAATTTAGTAATAATAACTCTTGAAGATTTTATTTTATAAATTTATTTGTGAATATATGCACTATTTTTTAAGTAAAATTTATTAAAAAGATGCTTTATAGAAAATTGATCTAAAAATAAGTGAAAAATCTAATTGAAATGTAAAAAAAGTCAATTAATCTATTAAAGAAATGAAGAAAAAAATAGGCGGGCAAGTCCGCCGTCCTCCACCTTGGAGTGACGACCTAGATTTCCATGCTCATTTCCACTTAGCGGGCTTGTCCGCCGTGCTATTTTTTTACGGGCACAAGGCGGGGGCGACCTGCCCGTTTTGCAACCCTAAGTAAGGATACCCGTGCGTTCGTACGGGTACTAGTGCACTACATTTTTTCAAAAATAATAATAATTTGATTAAATAATATTTTTTTCAATATAAAAAATATTTTTTATTTGCCATTATTTACAAAAATAATTAAATAAATAGTAAATTTGTTCCCATTTTTTATCAATTTTTTTATCAATAACTATATTTTTTCAGTTGCATAAAATTTTCAAATCAGGAGAAAATAAAATTTATTAAAATTTTAAACAAATATAATTTTCATGTTTGATTCAATAATTATATATTAGTTTTATTTTTGTGTGCATAAAATAATTGTTCTGGACTGGGCCAAGGCTAGGCCCAACACCGCTTTCGGCCCAATAAGCCTCAGAGGCCCATGTATAGTTCATGGCCTTCCGACACGCCTTGCTCGGCACCAACACCGCGCTCGGCGTTAATTCTCCCCCGGACATCACCCTTGCCGAGGACCCTGCTCCGCGCAGGGCTCTTTCATATCCAATCCTCCGAGTAATTAGGATCCCACGTGGCTCCTAAAAGACCGCGTCTTCCCTTGGACTTCGGAGCGGTTAACCAGGACAGAGGGCGTACACGCACCTCCGATATTTCCGCTCAGGAAACCTGGCAGTCTCCTAGTTGGGCTTGGGAATCCAACCCAATAGCGAGATCATGGCCCAGCGCTGGGGGCTATATATACCCTCTTTGACTAGAGGGTCAGGTATTCAATTCTTACTCACTCTTAGCTAGTACTTGCGCTCCTTTGCTCGTCAACTTACTTTGGCATTGGAGTACCTTGCAGGTACACCCCCCCTCCTCCTCCTTCCTAGAAGATCCAGTCCGAGCAGCCTACGACGATTCTTCTGATCAGGTACGATCAGTGGCGCCGTCTGTGGGAACCTTGCTTCCCCATCTTTAAAGAACAAAGATCAAAGCTAATCATCCCCAATCGTCATGGCTGACAACAACAACATCCCAAGCGCTAACCCTTTCCTCCTTCACGAGCTGATCGAGGAATCCTCCCGCGAGCTAGCTAATCATCGTCGGGGGGATCGTCGGCGACAAAGGTCCGGGCATGAAACCCAGGACACCCAGCTGTTGCGGGTCCTACAACAGGTCCAGAATGTTGACCATGTTCCCCCGGAAGGGCACGTTCAGAACGGCGAGCAGATCAGAACGACCAACGTGCCAGAACATGCCCAGAATGTGAATGAGACCGACCCCCGAGACGGGCAACATGCTTCCTCGTTCACCCACACCTCCGAGAGGCGGAGAGCTCGTCATGGGGAAGAAGAGGAACCGCTCAACATTCCCGAGGATGCTGACCCCCTCACCGTCCGCTTACTCAAAGAAATACAATTGACGAACAGCCTCCTCAGAATTCAGGATGACCGAATTCACGAACTGGAAAGACAGCGGCGACGTCGCCCTTCTCCACGGAGGCGCTACAGGTCACGCTCCTATTCCTCCTCTCGCTCACCGCCGAGAAGATACCGTCGGCGTTCCCCGTCCTCTTCAAGGTCTCCCCCGAGAAGACATCGCCGCCGGAGGACTCGTTCCCGTTCTCCACACAGAAAGAACAGGAAGAACCAAAAACCTGAAACCGCTGAACAAAGAAGCCCCTCCCCCGAACAGGGCCGTCGGGGCCCTTCCAAAGCTGCGACGGGTAACAACCAAGAGGATCCCCGACGAAACAGGCACTACAATTCACCAGGACCGAGCGACGAGGAGGACTTCCGCAGCCCCTTGTCCGCCAGTATCCGGAGAGCCCGCCTCCCTCGGGGGATGGAAAAGCCGCCAGTGTTGGACCAATACGACGGAACCACTGACCCCGACGACCATATCCGGAGCATCGAAGCGGTCATGGACTATCACGTCGTCAGAGGCTCGATCAAGTGCCGCATTTTCCCGACCACCCTCAGGAAGGGAGCGATGAATTGGTACAGGAACCTCCCTTCGAATTCCATCCATTCTTGGACCGAGCTCAAAGAACTCTTCTTGAGCCACTTCACAGCCTCCCGACGGCAACCGAAATCGGAAGCCAATCTCGAGGCCGTAGTACAAGGACCCAACGAACCTCTTCGAGATTACCTTGAAAGATTCAACAAGGAGGCCGTCCAAGTACAGACAGAAGACTACATGAAGAGGTACATCTTGGAGCGAGGACTTCTCCCCGGCAGTGACTTCAAAAAAGCTATTAAGATTGAGAAGGTGCACTCAATGAATGACCTCCTCAACAAAGCAAAGGCATTCATCGATTTTGAGGAAGGCGAGGCAGCCGCAATCAGAGCCCCGAGGGGCAGTGGTGCCTCTCGCAACTCAAACCTCGAAGACCCGGGGTCGCGCCGAGGACAAGACAAAAGAAGGGACGACCGATCCCGAGATGTCAAAGAACGCCGAGGACCAGCAGGGCGTTTCAACGATTACACTCCTTTGAACACCTCCCGGGAGAAAATCCTGGCCGACTGCCAGAACGCCGAGTTCAAGAAATCCAACATCAGGCCCCCGAAGTCAAATCCTACAAGACCGGGGACAGACAAGTCCAAGTACTGCAAGTACCACAAAAGCCACGGGCATATGACTGACGAATGCATAAATCTCAAAGATGCCATAGAGACCCTGATCAAAGAGGGCCACCTGGCGAGATACACCAAGAAGGGAGAACACCCCAGAAGAGGCACCCCTCGAAACTCTGACGAGGGGAACTCACCAGACAGCAGACCACTTCAAGTCGCACTGTCCGTAACCCGACCGGAAGACTTCATCCCTTCGCTCGGCGTGACGACCGCCCTCAGCACCTGGGAACATTTCCCCACCGCTATGGTCATCTCCAACGGCGGGGACCCCGGCTCTCTCACCGTCAGTTCAGTCAAGAGAAAGTTCGACGAGCTACTCAGCGCCAATGCCGACCTCGGCCCTACTCTTCGGAAATTCCGAGGGAAGTCAGAGCCAATCACTTTCTACCTCGAGGAACTGCCCGGCGGGGCTCCAAACGCCACCATTCCCCTCCTCGTCCGAGCCAGAATGGCAAACTTCGATGTTCGACGGGTCCTGGTAGATGAAGGCAGTTCAGTCGACATTATGTACTCCCACCTCTTCCAAACACTTCAGCTAGACGACTCGCACCTTACCCCCTATGTCGGTTCCGACCTCCAAGGTTTTAACGGAGCCACCACCAAACCATGGGGATACGTCGAGCTGATTGTCACCTTCGGGGAAGGGGAGGCGTCCAGGCAAGTCAAAACCAGGTTTTTGGTAATCGACTGCAAGACATTGTACAACTGCATCATCGGGCGTCCCACACTGGCCGAGCTAACCGCCGTACCCTCCACGGTCCATCTGAAGATGAAGTTCTACACGAGGACAGGGAAAGTAGCCACCATCAACGCCGACATTGAAGCTGCGAGAAGGATCTTCGATGCGTCCGTCAAAGGACTAGAGCTGATCGCTCCTCCGACCAGCTCCAACAAAAAACCAAGAGCCGAAGACAAACATCCTCGGGAAGATCAGGTTCCAACGCCCAACGTCAGCTCAGTCGACCTCGATGCGAGGTTTACGCAGGAAGAACTGAAGACCGGGGAAGAGACACAATCGAAGGCCCCTCATCCCGTCCGGCCTGTCCCCGACGGAGACTTCGAGCTGATCCCCCTGGGGGACAACCCCAACAGAGCAGTAAAGATCGGCAAAGGCATCCCTGACCTGCCGAGGAAGCAACTCATAGCCTGCCTTCGGGCCAATGCCGACCTGTTCGCCTGGAGCGCCGCAGAGATGCCCGGACTCGACCCTGAGGTCGCCTGTCACCACCTCTCCATCAATCCAACCGCCAAAGCCGTAGTACAACGTAGGCGTCGGCAGTCTCCCGAGAAAGCGGAGGCTGCCGAGAAAGCTGTAAAAGACCTCCTAGAGGCAAATTTTATTTCCGAAGCCAAGTATTCAACTTGGCTCTCAAATGTTGTACTTGTTAAAAAATCTAATGGAAAATGGAGAATGTGTGTTGATTATACTGATGTTAACCGGGCATGTCCAAAGGACGCCTACCCTTTACCTAATATTGATAGACTGGTCGACAACTCGGCCGGCTATAAACTGTTGTCCTTCATGGACGCTTATTCTGGTTACAACCAGATTCCCATGGCGAAATGCGACAAGCAATGCACGGCTTTCATGACCGAATCGGGCAATTATTACTACAACGTAATGCCCTTCGGACTCAAAAACGCCGGGGCAACCTACCAGCGGATGATGAACAAGGTCTTCCGAGGAGAAATCGGCGACACACTCGAAGTGTATATGGACGACATGATCGTCAAATCTCGGGAAGACTCCGACTACACACTACATCTCGAGCGGGTCTTCAAGCAGGCCAGGTCCTGCAGGATGCGCTTCAATCCGGAGAAGTGTACCTTCGGAGTACGAGCAGGCAAATTCCTCGGTTTCTACTTAACAGAACGAGGAATAGAAGCCAACCCCGATAAGTGCCGAGCATTCTCAGACCTCCCTACCCCCACCAATAAAAAATCCATCCAAGTACTAAACGGAATGCTCACGGCATTGTCCCGCTTCGTCGCGAAATCCGCCCAGCATGCACTTCCATTCTTTAAGCTTCTTCGGAAAGAAGCAGCTTTCGAGTGGTCCGAGGAATGCGAACGAGCGTTATCCCACCTCAAACAAGTGCTCTCCAAACCCCCAGTGCTATCCCGACCAGACAGCAACGAGGTTCTCTATCTCTACTTGGCCGTTTCAAGCGAGGCAGCCAGCGCAGCCCTGATCCGAGAAACGGAAGACGGGCAGAAGCCAGTGTATTTCACTAGCAAAGCCCTACAAGGGCCCGAGGTCCGATATCAACAGATAGAAAAAATCGCACTGGCTCTAATAACGGCCGCCAGAAGACTGAGGTACTACTTCCTCGCCCACACTATCATCGTCCGGACAGACCAACCGATCAAGCAACTCCTCAGCCGGCCAGACATGGCCGGGAGAATGCTGAAATGGTCTCTCGAACTGTCCGAATTTGACATACAATACGAGGGCAGGAAAGCGTTAAAAGCCCAAGCGCTCGCCGACTTCGTGGCCGAAATGACGACGATCTCCGACTCCCCAACACCCACCGAGAAGAAGTGGACCATCTACGTTGATGGCGCCTCAAGCCACGCGGGCAGCGGGGCCGGTATCATCTTGGAAAACGACGATGGACTAGTCATCGAAGTATCCTTAGTCCTATCCTTCACCACGTCGAACAACCAGGCCGAGTACGAAGCCCTCCTAGCGGGCCTACGCCTCGCCGAGGACGTGGGCGCTCGGGAAGTCATGATTTATACCGACTCTCAACTGGTCGCGTCCCAAGTTAGCGGCGATTACCAAGCCAAAAACGACACGCTAGCCGAATATCTATCGCTCGTCAAAGAAAAGATGAAAGGATTCACAAAGGCAGACGTCGCACACATCCCTCGGGAACACAACTCGAGGGCCGACCTCTTATCCAAGCTCGCAAGCACAAGAAAGAAGGGAGGGAACAAGTCGGTGATACAAGAAATCTTATCCGATCCAAGCGTAGGCAAAAACGCGCAGACCATACAAGTATTTGCCATCGGAGACGCCCATTGCTGGATGACTCCGGTATACAAATACCTCATGAACGACGAGCTCCCCGACGATCCGAAGGAAGCTTCAGCCATTAAGAGGAGAGCCTGCTCGTACACAGTCATCGAAAATAAACTCTATCGGCGTGGCTTCTCCATTCCCCTTCTCAAATGCATCGACGGCTCGCAGGCAATGGAAGTACTGCAAGAGCTTCACGAAGGGATTAACGGCCAGCATCTCGACGGCCGATCTCTGGCGAGGAAAGCCCTCAGAGCCGGTTATTATTGGCCGACTATGCAGCAGGACGCCAAGGAGCATGTTCAGAAATGCGACAGATGTCAGCGGCATGCCGACATGCACCTAGCTCCCCCCAACGAGCTAAAATCCCTCTCCTCCCCTTGGCCTTTTTCCACCTGGGGAATGGACCTCCTCGGACCGTTCCCGGTCGGCTCGTACCAAAATAAATATCTCGTGGTCGCCGTCGATTACTTCACGAAATGGATAGAAGCCGAGGCGCTTGCCAAGATCACATCTCAAAACGTGCTCCGTTTCTACAAACGAAACATACTTGCCCGGTTCGGGGTCCCTCAGGCCATAATCACCGACAATGGCACCCAGTTCACTGACAAAAAATTCCAAGAGTTTGTGGCCAAGCTTGGCACGAAGCAACACTTCACCTCAGTCGAGCACCCTCAGACGAACGGGCAGGCCGAGGCAGCCAACCGAGTCATCCTCCGAGGATTAAAGAGAAGACTCGGCGAAGCCAAAAAAGCTTGGGTCGAAGAACTACATAGCGTACTCTGGGCGTATAGGACGACGCCCCATTCGAGCACGGGCGAGACTCCGTTCCGACTAACCTACGGCACCGAAGCCGTAATTCCCGTAGAAATCCGAGAGCCCTCTCGGCGCACCGAATTCCCCCTCGAGGAAGAACTTAACGACGAGGCCATGAGGGAAGAACTCGATATGGTAGAAGAGATCCGAGCAGGGTCAGCCCTCCGAGAAGCTAAACTAAAACAGCAAATAGCTCTTCGCCATAACGCCAAAGTTATAAAGCGCGAATTTGAAATCGGCGCCCTAGTACTTCGCAGAAACATGAAAGACTCGCGCGAGGGCAAGCTAGCCCCAAACTGGGAAGGCCCGTACCGAGTTTATGACAAAACCGAGAACGGCGCCTACTACCTCGAGAATCTTCTCGGTGAAAAACTTGCTCGACCCTGGAATGCTGAAAAACTCAGACGTTATTACAGTTAAACATAAGCTAAAACGCCTGGCCCAAACTCAGGTGGCGGACGGGCACGGACCCACGTCGTCGGTACGGACGTGAGTATTCCACGACAGCAACGGTCGATCCCTCTCGTCGGATAGATGGACCGACCCCTCGGCGGATTCTACACCTAGACCCCCCGTGGAAGTACCTGCATGGCAGAACCCCAGCTCGCGATGGGATCGTTCACGCCGCGAGCGCTTGGCCGCAACCGCGGTCTCGCGCTCGCTAAAAGCGCATACCTGCTCTGCGCACCCGGCCCGTACTCAACACGCCCGGGCAATCAATCTAGGCCGAGCATAGTCCACAAAACCAATAATATCACAAGTGTACAGGTGACTCTCCGGCATGTCCGAGCATAAGTCATCAGTTACCTAGAACAATCGCAAAATACTCTAAGTATAGAGGAAATACCTCATCATACGAGCACATCGGGAAAGTTATCAAAAAGAACAAGCACACAATGATAACGCCGAAAGTGAAAACAAACAGATATAAGCAAGCAGAATTGTAAAACATTAAAATTGCCGACCAACTTGGCCGGCGATGTCAAAAGTTACAATCATTGCCGGGCACGCAGGCCCCAAAAATTATCCGGGCATAGCCCAACAAAAAGAATGGCACGCAGGCCGAGAAAGACGGACACGCAGGCCCGGAACTACACCTTCTACTCTTCGCTCCCCGGGGACTCAGGCACCAACACGCCATCCACGATCCTCGAAGAGAGCCCGACATTATCCTCCTTCAAACCAGGGTTCAGAAGCCTCAGCTGGTTAAGAGCACGCTCGAAACCGACGTCGGCCATGTCGGCCAGGCTTATCTTCAGGCTTTCTATCTTCTCCGCAAACTCAGCCCTAGACTTTAGAGCTGCCACGTCCGGCGACTCATCAGCCGAGGGAGCCCATTCAAGTTGAAGGTCAGCCAGCTTCTTCTTCTCAGCCGCAACCTCCGCGTCTTTCTGCTTCAGGGCCGCGTCGACCTTCTTCCTCAACTCCTTGCGCTCGGCCTCCATGGCTTTCACCTTGTCCTCGGCCACCTTCTTGGCCGCCTCGGCCTCCTTCAGGGCCTCGGTCGAGCCCGAACCTCCACTGGCCAACACTTGGGCCATCTCCAAGACCCTCACCACGGCGGCACTGTCGCACGCCAACTGTTTCTGAAGGGACGGGGGGTCCATATCAGTGATCCGACGAGCTTCATCCGGTGAGGTAGCCAAGGGGAACTTCTCGAAATAGCCTCCATCCTTGTAGCAAGAAGGCAACACGAAGGCGCGCCCGGGACCTAGGTTCGACTGATCTGGACGTCCCCCCTCGGAAGGACGAGATCTCTTGGGTTGCCTCTCGTCGACATGAATCTTGTGAGGAGAGCCTGCCGAGCCTGAATTCTCTCCAGCTCCGGTACCCTGGTTCTTCTTCTTCTGATTCTTCCTCGCATCCAATGCCTGTTTCAGGATATTATCCTCCTTCTCCGGCATAGCCTCTGCAAAGAAAAAATAAACGAGTTAGCAAAATACCGGACTGAGATCACAAAGCAAGGGGAATGGACACAACCTAACAACGCCCAGGTCTCCTCGGGAGTCCGACAAGCTAGCAAAGCCTTGGTATTAATAGGCCGCTGCTCCGTGATCGGCACCCCGTCCTCGTTCAGTATGGGATCTCCATTCCTCGTAACCCAACGAGACAGGGTAAAGCTATCTACGTATTTGCAGAGGACCGAGTATGACTCCCGGTCTTGATCATCCAAATCATCGTCCTCCCAAGCGTAGTATTTCGGAGGAGACGCAAAATGACCCTTCCACCAGAAAAACGGAAACGTCGTGCAGAACTCCCTTACTTCCTGCCCATGTTCATCCCTCACTATCTCCCCCTCGGCATCCCGCTCGACCACCATATCCGACACCGAAGAGTAGGCCGTTGGACTTAGGGGGCGGATAACGAAGTATCGATCCTTAAAACCCTTCACGGAATCAGTATACATTCCGAAGAGTTTGCGCTCGGCGTTCCTGAACGAAACCCAGCTGTACCGCCCGTTTGACGCCTGCCGTTGAACACGAAAACATCTTCCGAACAACGCGGACGTTGCACCTATACCCAAATAATCACAAACAATCTCGAATGCCCGCATAAAAGCAAAAGCATTCGGATGAATTTGGGACGGCGCCAGGGATAGAAACGCCATAACTGAAACCTGAAAATCAGAAAAAGGTAACCGGAAGCCGAGCTCCCTAAACACGTAATCGTACATCGCAAATCCGTCCCCGGCAAACCGAGAGCATATGCGTTCGTCCGGAGACGGGCAACCTATTTGATAATTGGGCGGATCTCCTTCCCCCAGAACCTCAATTTCTGTAAACGCCCCATCCAGAGACGCGGTGTACCGGGAAACAACGGATAGAGCCTCCTCGGCTATCCAATCAGGCGCAACGATGTGTTCATAACTGAATAACGGCATAGGGGGAACCCCTCCCTCAGCATCCGAACCAGGGGATCCCGTATGAGCACCTTCGGTCGAGGGAGTGCCGTCTCCCTCAATAATTTCGACGTCGGAACTAGTTGCCGTCGAGCTGTCGGAGTCACTAGTCGTCGAGTCGGTGTCCGAGCCGGATCTCGAAGTGGCACTCGAATCTGATTCACCTGCACGCAGAAGGGAGAAGTGAATTCGATAGTCCATCAAATCCACCCTTCCACCGCAAGGCAAGCGAAAGGGTAGAGCAGGAGCAGCAGAGCCCCCGGCCAAACCCCCATCGAGGAACAACGCTCGTCAGCCGAGGACTCACAGATGACACGACAACGGTAAAGCTTATCTTAAGCAGTTTTACGCCGACGTACTCCGGCCTGCCAACCCACGCTGACCCCCGGGCATCGCTTAGATAACCCGGGGAGGATGACGATGGCGAAGACCTCGAAAGCGAAACACAAATCCTATGAAAAATAGTAAAGCAACGACAGGCTAAACGAACTTACTTGCAGACATGATGTAGATGGCCGGGGAGAATCCTTCGCTAAGCAACGATCTTGATATGACGAACGAGCTGGGAAATTATTCTCCGAGGAACCCTTGATCGAAGCCGAGCAGATAAATAGAGAAGGGAAAGCTCCCTTATGAGAGAATTCGCCCCCTTTTATAGGAAAAAGGCTCGGAAGGCGAAGCGTCACCTCTCCTGACAGGCGCCGCCTCCTAGACCCTAGGCCATCAATGCCTATGCCACGTCAGCGCGTGGTTCCCACGCGCGACGTTTCGCCCACCGCTGGATTTTCCTCCGAGCGCGTATACGCAACGAGGACCGATCCACCGAGCAACCACGAGAAATGGAGGTCCGAGCGTAGAAGCAAAGTCACAGTTTCTCAACCAGGAAACTCCGACTTGGGGGGCTCCTGTTCTGGACTGGGCCAAGGCTAGGCCCAACACCGCTTTCGGCCCAATAAGCCTCAGAGGCCCATGTATAGTTCATGGCCTTCCGACACGCCTTGCTCGGCACCAACACCGCGCTCGGCGTTAATTCTCCCCCGGACATCACCCTTGCCGAGGACCCTGCTCCGCGCAGGGCTCTTTCATATCCAATCCTCCGAGTAATTAGGATCCCACGTGGCTCCTAAAAGACCGCGTCTTCCCTTGGACTTCGGAGCGGTTAACCAGGACAGAGGGCGTACACGCACCTCCGATATTTCCGCTCAGGAAACCTGGCAGTCTCCTAGTTGGGCTTGGGAATCCAACCCAATAGCGAGATCATGGCCCAGCGCTGGGGGCTATATATACCCTCTTTGACTAGAGGGTCAGGTATTCAATTCTTACTCACTCTTAGCTAGTACTTGCGCTCCTTTGCTCGTCAACTTACTTTGGCATTGGAGTACCTTGCAGGTACACCCCCCCCTCCTCCTCCTTCCTAGAAGATCCAGTCCGAGCAGCCTACGACGATTCTTCTGATCAGGTACGATCAATAATTAAGAATATTTCATCTATATAAATATTATTTTTGAATCAATAATATTATTTTTTTCTTATATAAATATATTTTTTGCATTATTTACAAAAAGTAAGTGAATCAATAGTAAACTTGTTTCCGTTATTATTTAATTTTTTTTACCAATAACTTCATTTTTACCGTTGCATAAATTTTTTGTATTAGGAGAGGATAAAATTTATTAAAATTTTAAAATAAATATAATTTTCATGTTTAAATCATAATTATATATTAGTTTTATTTTTGTGATCATAAAATAATTAAGATTGATTCATACATCTAATTCATACATTTCTTATGTATTTATTCTAGATCACAATCCTATACTTTATAATCTTACCAATTTTTATTTATAATACATTATAATCTTTAATTTTTAATGCATTTCACCCGTATTATTTTATACCTCATTCTATTATTTTTTATTAAGATTTATTTAATTCATTTATATTATATTATCATTTTGTACAATTTTTTTTCATAATTATTGATTTTGTTATATAAATTTCAATTAATAACTTCCTATATATATTATAACATAAATACAATTAAATGAATTTTTTTTTTACATTTTCGTTCATCATAAATAAAATTAATCATTTATTTTATCTTAATATATTATAGTATTTATAATTTTAGATAATATATTATATTTTAATAATTATTATAAAAAATTTGTTCAATTTTTTTTATTAAAATTAACTTTATTTTTCAAAGAGAAGCAAAATTCAATCTTTTGTCAATAAATTTCAAATAAGGTAACAGTACTTTTGTAAAAAAAATCATAATTTCTAAAAATGTACCTAATTAAACCAATTTAAATAAAATATTATGTATATTTCTAGTCATAATTCAATTTAATAAAACTCTCATAATCAAATATTTAAGACAAATAAAAATCAAATTAAGTCTGGCATAATATACATTTTCTTTAAGACAGTTTTCTTTTATTCATAAATTTTATGGAATATCAATCGATCACTCATTCACTAAAATCAAATAATAGACAAGAAATTTAAAAAAAAAAATGTAACAAAATTCAAGTTAAATAATAGATAATTAATTTTTATTATTATTTATGATGATATCATAAAAATTATATTAATATAGTCATTAATAATTATTATAAACAATTAGTTTGAATTTTTTAATTAAAATTAACTCAACTTTTTAAAGAAGAAGCAAAATTCAATCAATCTTTCCCCAATAAATTTCGAATAAAGAGGACTTCCGTAAAAAATTCATAATTTTATTTCTAATCATAATTGAATTTAATAAAACTCTCATAATCAAATATTGAAGAGTTACTGTTGAGATGCAACACATAATCAAATATTGAGAAGTGACCATTGAGATGCAACACAGCTCATTCTTGATTCATGTTTTCTTTCTACTGTCTTGGCATTTTCGTTATAATAAAAAGAAGGGAAAAAAATTAAATGAGAGTATGTTTCTCTTTAAGTAATGAATTTAACTGAATTGCTTTTATAAGTTAATCAATATCGTTAAAAACAAATATTTGTTGAGCACTTTTTATTTGGTTTTAGAAGAATCAGTTTATGCCATCAAAATGAAAAATTGGTTTGTTGATTTGTAATTAAGTGATTATGTTGTCAAAAATTTGTGAACAATACTACATTAGCACTGAATTTCAACACACACAAGCTTTTCAGTTCCATAACATTATATCTTATTTCAATTGAGTTTGGCACAAGAAAAATTCACTCACAAAAAGACAACTGAGTAAAAATATACCCAAAAAGAAAATCTCGTGTACGATAGAACAAACTATATTAGTATATCCACAAACAAATGTATCATCAAACTTTGAAATATTTTCATTTTTTCTACCTGTTGGGATAAAGGAAATTCACAAACAATATCAAAATGCCTAAATAAACGGCAATACTACTACATTAATTGCCTTTATAAAGTTTAGAGTATAACAAACTACACAGTAGCAGTTAGATGCTATACAAATACAATAGGTGGTAAGAAATGATGATCCTTATCCACCAACCGCTATATAAATTACAACGCACTTTCGATGCCTAGATAAAACTGAATTCTTGCATGGAGGGATGTGTTTAAACACATTACATATTAGCACCGGTAAGCTACAAATGGTGATATATTTTTACAAAAATATACATTAAAACCTAGAATAATCAATAGGATGAAATGATACATGAGCCATTTCAACCCCCAACCATTCAAGAGGTAAAATTAATCAGCTAAATTCTATCCCCAAAAAATATTTTTAATGAAAAGCCATAACTAAAAAGGGGAGTGATATTGAAAAGATTATCCCAACCCTGCAGATTCAAACCAATGGATCTTTACCTCTATATCAGCCACTCCTTGGTGAGGTTTCAGAAATCTGTCTTCATAAGCTTCCCTCGAGGTTGTAAGTTAATATCAGCAAAGGGTTTTGTCTGTTCTACATCAATATAATCCCTTGTCTTGAGAACCTGCCATCATGGTCAAAATTAGATTTGAATAAAAGCAGGAGTTGCCAAGTAGGCATTTGGCATCCCAGAAGACTGGATACTTTGAAGAATTCAAACAAAGCAAAGTAGCACACTACTATAGGTTTAGCAGAAAATTCTCTTGGAGTTCAGCACAGTTATTTTAATGTTATTTCAATTGCTGATTTACAAAGGGAGTGTGTAGCCTGCTGCACTGTTAGTTTTTTGGGTGCTTTTAGTCTTGGCTCATTGTTATTAGTTTCTCTCTTTTCCCCAATAGAATTCATTAAATAGAGAAAGAGAGGAATTGATATTTCAGTTATTACTGTCCCAAAGGTTGAAAATATGTCAAATCAATGCCAAAGTTCATTAAACAGTACATATGCTGCTAGCCAAAATAATCCTTGAGAGCATACCAGTGTTTCAAAAAACATCCTTGATGCTTCTTTCCGTGTTTTACCAGTCAATATTTTATCAAGATGCAGGTTCTGCCTTCCATGTAGATCCTCCTTATCAAACAAGGTCTGAAGATACTTGGCAACAGCCCTGTGGATAAATGCATTAGTTAGGTATTCACAAAAGGAAATTTATCTACAAGAGCATAAATAATTCAGATAGAACAGATTCAGATTTTTTGTCAAGCTTTACGTAAACTGACCTGGTTCGAGAAGACCATCCACTATTTTCTAACTGTGCTCCTTCAGCACCCGGTGCAAAACCATCAGCATCGTCATCGTCATCATCCATTATCTCATCATCACCAACATTCAAAAATCCTGATAATAGAAGGATAAATAAAATGAAAATGGGTTTGATGACTGATAGATGCCAACTGATATAGAATATGAAATAGAGAGAATCCCTTTCGAAGACAGAATAATGTTGCAGAACTTTAAAGGTCTACACCTCCCCTAATGCCAAATTGGCCCCTTTCCTGTCAAATTCCACAGTAAACGACTCTTCCCTATCTTCCCCTATTTATTCTAAGCATAAACACAGTATTACTTCCCCTATTTATTCTAAACATAAACACAGTATTAATAAAACTTACCTGCTCCCAATAATTCCCACTAAACCCTAAACTCCTATTAATATAATATTTCAAATTAAAAATATAACAGCTAACAAATGTAAAGTCTAACAATGACCCACGCGTCATAAAGAGGGAAAAGGTAGATGAAAATATGCATATGCCGTCACCTAAACATGTGGCAGCAGGGGAAAGAGTAGTGTCAGTGTCCTCTGCTAGATGAAAGTTGAGAAAATGTGTGTATGTTTGTGTGTGTGTGTGAGAGACTTATCCATAGACCATAGCTTAGTTTTACCTATCACTCTAGCTCTAGCTTCACTCAGAAAGGACTAGAAAATATTTTAAAACTCTAATGACAATCTAGTAGTAGACGAAGGATCGTCACTTCCCATTTTCCTATTTTCTCTTGTTTTCTTTTCATTGCATAAATTAGGTTAGAAGTTCCTTGGAATCAACCACTCCCGTCAAGTATGGTCCAATTGACCAAATCATAATGAATCTAGGTTAGGATCCCAAGTCCAAAACACACCACTTATCAAATCAAACAAGAAAACTACCAATAGATCCATTCCATAAAGTTGTAAATATGTTGACTTAAGCATTTGTATAAATGAACAAGGAAACAAATTAAGAAGAAAACCTGTGTCATTGCCAATCATATCGTCTTCCTGCACCATGTAACCAAGGAAACACAATTAGGTATGTATAAAACAGTGAAGGAGCAATACATATAGCTTGGAGCTGAAAGGGGAAGATAACCAATATAATTTCCATCACAAACAACAGTAACTTTAACCAAAAATATATACTTCCCTCGTAACAGTTTATAAGGAAAAAACACACATTTTTCTTGTTACAAATTATAAGCAAAAAAACATTAACTTAATTTCTTTTAAACATTTTATTCTCAAAATGCATCTT
This sequence comes from Vicia villosa, assembly GCF_029867415.1. Taxonomy (NCBI): domain Eukaryota; kingdom Viridiplantae; phylum Streptophyta; class Magnoliopsida; order Fabales; family Fabaceae; genus Vicia; species Vicia villosa. The sequence goes on from NW_026705256.1 coordinate 334,695, forward strand.
TCCCAATGTAAAATTAAATGTATATTGCTTTTAATTTATTTTCTCTCATTTTTTCCGTTAACAACAACCAATTGAAATTGCTTTTACACCTTCCATAAAACATATTTCAAAAAAGACACGGATTAAATTTTCTTAATAAGTGTGAAAAAATGGACTTTTGCTTATAAATTGGTACGGAGGGAGTATATAAACTCACGTGTAAACAGATTTCTACCAATAACTTCTCATGTTGTATGAACAAACGGAACTTTTACTATTTTATTAGGTATATCAGATATGTAAAATGCGTCTCAACCGAATAGAGATGAATCTAAAAAATGAATGATACTAAATAATGCATTTAGCATTTTAAGGCTAACTTTAGAACTTACATCATTCTGATCAATAAAAGGACTCCTAATAGCTGAGACATCGGGATACGTTGTATTTTGTAATGCAGCTTCTTGAAAGACTGGGTTTTCCTCATCATTCAGAGACCTTTCTTTCACATCCTCAAGTGCTACAGAATGTGAACAATCTACTTCAATATTTTCACTAAATAAGCTGCCAGCCTTTGCATCCTTGTCATCACATCCCAAGCCAGAAGAAACAATTTGATCCTCATTTAAGCCTTCTAGCATGTTGTTTCCATTTTCCTCCACAGGAAGGTCTCTATTAAAGGAAACCTGGTTGTCAGTATAATCATTAGCTTCCTTAGAGCCAAGGGCCAAGGATGCAGATAAATTATCAGCTTCCAAACCATCTGTTTCAACTCGTGTTCCAATTTCCATGGCATGCTCTGCAATTTCAATAGCATCTGCATTGTTTCTATCACGTTGATCATCTACAAACACATTTTCTAGAATAGTAAATGTATTCATTTTCTCGGAAGTTGGAATGTCCAGCACATTTGTATGGATAGAACCATCATCCGTTTTATCCATGACAGGCAGTGATGCACCAAAATCATTTGGCCTACATAGCTCGTTTTCAAATACTTCAGTTAGAGATAAAGTTTCATGCCCAGGGACAACAGAGTAATTCTCTGCTTCAGAAGTCTCAAAATTTCCTCCAGCATTTTGAGACCTACCAAGCTCACTTATGTCTGATATAATATTTGTATGCTCAATCGAGTAATTCTCTGCTTCGGAAGTCTCGAAATTTCGCTCAGCATTGTTCATTTCAGCATTCTGAGAACTGCCAAGTTCATTTACATCAGATATAATATTTGTATGCCCAACAGAGTAATTCTCTGCTTCAGAAATCTTGAAAGTCCCCCCAGCATTGTTCATTTCAGCATTTTGAGAACTGCCAAGTTCATTCACATCTGATATAACATTTGTATGCCCAACAGAGTAATTCTCTGCTTCAGAAATCTTGAAAGTTCCCCCAGCATTGTTCGTTTCAGCAGTTTGAGAACTGCCAAGTTCATTTACATCTGATATAATATTTGTATGCCCAACAGAGTAATTCTCGGCTTCAGAAATCTTGAAAGTCCCCCCAGCATTGTTCATTTCAGCATTTTGAGAACTGCCAAGTTCATTTACATCTGATATAATATTTGTATGCCCAACAGAGTAATTCTCTGCTTCAGAAATCTTGAGAGTCCCCCCAGCATTGTTCATTTCAGCATTTTGAGAACTGCCAAGTTCATTTACATCTGATATAATATTTGTATGCCCAACAGAGTAATTCTCTGCTTCAGAAGTCTCGAAATTTCGCTCAACATTGTTCGTTTCAGCATTCTGAGAACTGCCAAGTTCATTTAGATCTGATATAATATTTGTATGCCCAACAGAGTAATTCTCTGCTTCGGAAATCTTGAAAGTCCGCCCAGCATTGTTCATTTCAGCATTTTGAGAACTGCTAAGCTCCTCCATGTCTGAAATAATATTTGCACGCCCATGAGCGTCAATCTCATGAGATCCAACGTCAACTCCAGACAGATGACTCTCCGACGGAACAGGTACTTCAGAAGGTTGGGCTTCAGCATTTTTTTGGGGTTGGACTTCCTTAGTTTCATTATGTGATTCCCTCTCGGACGGAACAGGTAACTCAGAAGGTTGGGCTTCAGCATTATTTTGGGGTTGGACTTCCATAGGCTCATTATGCGATTCCACCTCATGAATCTCAACATTTGTTTTAGAATAAGACACTTCAGCATCTTCTTGGGGTTGGACTGCCATAGGTTCATTATGTGCTTGCCCCACATGAATTTCAGTATTTGATTTAGAATAGGACTGTTGATCGTTTACTTTTTCCACGGAAAAACTATCTAAACCATAATCATAAACCTTGATTCCACTCAGATCAAATGTCCCATTTAGCAGAATAGTCAAATCAGCAGACAAATCTGGAAGAAATGAGAAAATGAACTCAGGTATATTGAAGGTAAAATTCACAATTGAACCCAAATACAAGTTTTTTCATCAAAACTCAACCAAACACGATTTTATATCTGTTTTATGTTTTTGAGAGAATAAAAATATTAACAATCGTGACATCAGCACAAAATCACATTAAATCAGGTGGCTGGTGGGCATATCAGGAGTTATAACTAGTTTAGGAAGGGATGACAGGCTCCAAATGATAAGGCTACAATATGTTGGCACAAAAATCACCTGTAAATATTGGTTTAAGGAAAATTTTATCCTCCAAAAACTGTCTCTGGATCATTAAAATCTCATCGCTAGTGCAAGGAGCTTTTTTCCGTACACGCCGTATGTCTTCAGTACTTATCAATTGTTGGCGTATTGTACTTCAAACAAAAAAAGGAAAAAACAACATTAATATTTTAGTGCACGAAAAATAGGAATTGATATGCGATACAAAGGAAAAACTGATAAGTTTGATAATAAATGCAAGCATACTAATATACGAAAAAATAATGGGTATATTACAACTATCACCAGAGAATCCATACATAATTAATTAGCAAAACGGAAAAAAGAGGGGTGAAGAATAGATCTGAGAAAGACTATAAATCAGGACACGAATAATACCATGTTTTTCACTCTAGCAAAATCAAGTCAACGTAAAATAAAAGGAGAGCTATGTACAAATCAATAAACTGATCATTATAAAAACTTACTCGCCATGCAAGACCATCGTATCATCCACAAGCACCTTCCTCTTTAAGGTACTAGTGCGCGGTGTAGAACGAAACCGCTTTGCTGTAGGTACTTCAGCGGTTGCTGTAGAACGAAATCGTGTTGCTGTAGGTACTTCAGCGGTTGCTGGACTTGGTTTAACTTTTAAAGCAGAGGGTTTTCTGCCAGCTGGACCAGCAACAAATTATTTTCAGTCACAATGTTCTCAGGAAAAACTGTAACTATAAATATAAAGCACAATGCATAATGAACCAATATATACCTAATATTGAAGACAATAGATCATCATCATCCGGAATGGACCCGGAAGTTCTTCTGGATTGAGCCCCACCATATGATTCAACTAAATTCATGCTCTGTACTGTAAGAGTACTTTCTGCATAGCTGCGCTTTTTACCAGATATTGATGTTACTGCTGCAGTATCTGTATGACCTTCAGATATACCCTGATTACCAGGAGTCGAATCCAGCAGCAAATGATTCATCTCACCAAAATGTGGATATGCTGAGAGCATTTTTTCAGGCGCAGATATGTCCGAAGCAGTAAATGTATTTACACTTCCCATTGTATTACTTATTATCGGACTCCCAAACTGCATGCCTGATTGCCCCAAGGAGAGCATTTTTTCAGGCGCATGTATGTCAGAAGCAGTAAATGTGTTTACACTTCCCATTTTATTACCTGTCATCTGACTCCCAAATTGCATGCCTGATTGCCCCAAGGAGAGCACTTTTTCAGGCGCAGGTATGTCAGAAGCAGTAAATGTGTTTGCACTTCCCATTTTATTACTTGTCATCTGACTCCCAAATTGCATGCCTGATTGCCCCAAGGAGAGCATTTTTTCAGGTGCATGTATGTCAGAAGCAGTAAATGTGTTTACACTTCCCATTTTATTACTTATCATCTGACTCCCAAATTGCATGCCTGATTGCCCCAAGGAAAGCATTTTTTCAGGCTCAGGTATGCCAGAAGCAGTAAATGTGTTTACACTTCCCACTTTATTACTTATTATCTGACTCCCAAATTGCATGCCTGATTGCCCCAAGTCCAACTTTCCTTCACAAACAGATGGCTCTACAGTACCATGATAACCCAAAGCAGGATCTGAAACCTCAGTTTCATGACATTTTTCACCTACAAAAATAAAACAATCAACTTATTAGCAATAAAATAGAATTCACATGTTCAAATGTCTATCAAGCAGATAAGCAAATTATTTAGATAAAAGGGACTAGTTAAAAGAAATTAAGGTACTGTTATTATAAATTAGTTAACTGTCCGTACATAAAAGAGAAGGATACCACAGAAAATGAATAACTACATTAATATCAAATTATACTAAATGAATTGTTAAGTAATACCTTCAATGGATAACAGAGAGGGATCGTTTACATGGGAAGTGCATGGCCGAAGGTGTGACTGGGTGGGCTGCTCAAGGTTTAAAATACCCGCTTCCCTCAGTTCCTGAGATGCATGAGCTTCCACATCAACAACTTCAAGTCTGCCAGATGACTCTAGAAGACTTGCAATATTGGATACTTGAGTCTCATAAACCACACAGGGTTGCTGCTCGTTCTTGGAAACTTCACTGTTATTTGAAAATCCGTGCTTTAACGATGTGGTAACATCTGCCAAATGACCACCAAATTCAGAACCATGAGATCTATCCATGTTAGACAACAGTTTACATGAGAGGCATTCTTGATCAGATGTAACATGAGAACAACTAGGAGACACAACAGAATCATTGATGTTAACACCTTCAGAAACAACATTAACAGTTTCGTTCAAATTGGCCATAACTGATTCAGTGTTCATCAGAACTCCATCATGCAAGCTTTCCACCTTTTCAGTTATACCAGAAGCATCAACATACCCACCTGCACATTCTGGTAACATGGTGGTCGCATGGTCTTCATGGGAGGAGTCCATCAAGGGTACTGATGCCAAGCAATGATTATTAGATATCAAATTTTCTTGATCCTTCATCACAACTGTAGGTGTGAAACGTTCTTGTTCCTCTCTTTTGTTATCCACATCAGCCAGAACACAGTCACTAGCCTCATGATGCAAATCCATACCAACATGCTTCCCACTATTTTGCAAGGAGCAATCAATTGCATTGCTCTCAGTTTGATGAGCACGTGATTCATTTTGTGTTGAATACATTGATAATAAATCTGCTGAATTATGAAAATCAGCTTCATTAATGACCTGATCCGACTGAGTACCAAACAAGTTTGGTTCTTGTAGTCCTGGAGTAGATGGACCTTGAGCATATTCATGAAATTCAGGAGAAGTAGATGGATCTTGAGCATAGTCATGAAATTCAGGAGAAGTAGATGGATCTTGAGCATAGTCATGAAATTCAGGAGAAGTAGATGGATCTTGAGCATAGTCATGAAATTCAGGAGAAGTGGGAAAACCGTCACTCTGTTCAAACAGGCAAATTCATTGATTAAAACTAGTACTAATTTCAATCTCTAGCCAACGGAATTGCTTTCACTGAATCCACTCTCCAAAAAGAAAAGCAAATCAAGGAATAAAATAAAATATTGACTGGCATGCAAATATTTTAAAATACCAAATCAATTTTGCTTCCACTTTCTTCTACTTGCATTCTATTTGAAGTTTCAATCACATCCTCTTTCTTTTCATCTTCTTGATGAGAAACTTGAGTATTAGCACCAAAGTCATCATGTTCCAAATTGGCATCTTGGTTTATTAACATAACCTGAATTTACCGTATCACGTTGCAAATATCCAAAAGTTATATCAGAAAAATGTATCTATGTAGTTCTATGTAGATATACACATCAATTTTATTTAAAATAGCAAATCAACCTTGCTTCCACTGTTTTCTACTAGCATTTTATCAGAAGTTGAAACCACCTCCTCTTTCTTTTCATCTTCTTGACGAGACACTTGAGGATTAGCACTGAAATCATTGTGCTCCAAAGTGGAATCTTTGTCTATTAACATAACCTGAAATTACCGAATCACATTACAAATATCCAAAATTATAATCAGAAATACATAGTACATTGTTCTCCATTAATATACACATCAAGATGTTGGATTTCACAACCGTGTCAATTAAAATATGTAATGGCAGTGCTCTAACAACTAATGTACCGGTACTGATATATAAAATAGTAGGCAGTAATCAACAAAGCATAGAATGTATTCAGGATAGAGATAATACACAGTGCTGATCTAAAAAAGAAATATTGACGATGAAATAATTGAATTTAATAGGGGGGAGGGGAAAGAACAACCTCCTTCATAATATTTTATGGATACAAATTACGTTAGTTCTATACAATAGAAATTAAATTATTATCAATGATTAACTCAATTAAAGATGTACAAAAGGTAAAGGACAAGATAAGCAATTGAAAAACAAGATTTATATCAGGCCACAGGCCTAGCAAAGCCTTGCATATATGACCCTGGTGTAGTACCACCAACATGATACATCTATGCTTCTATTCATAACTCATAACAACCAAATCAATATATTGAGGCCTTACAACAAAAGTTGTAATTCAGCAGTCCATATTATGTAGAGTGCCAAAGAGAAAAAACAAATCCTAATTACCTCATCAAGGTCTAAACCAATTTGAGAGGCATCACCATCTCCAAAGCGCTCTGCAAGATGTGATTGACATCAATCATTACTTATAAGCATAGATCTCGTTATTGTACATCTAAAATTCACTATCAAATGATCAGTACAAAAATAAAAATAGATAAAGTAGAATACCAACCATCCAATCCAAACTGTGAAGTTTTGTAAGCCATGCCGTCCAAAGTATCTTGCAGTGTAATCTGCTCCCTAGTACTGACATGACGATCAACATAGTTGCTGCAAGTTCACACAACATATATAATCTCCTGTTAATAAACCAATAACTCTTCCACATGAACCATCTTACATATAACGAATTCGGAAAAACACAAGAGAATACAAGGTCTGCAACTAAAATCTGTTTGTGTCAAGTCAATTATTTGACCCAGGAAAAAAGCTGGTAGCTAAGAGCATATCCAATTACCGACAATCTTTCAAATGAAATAAAATAATTTCGATAATTATCAGCCAGTAGCCGACAACTGCTGGAGCTACAAGTGGTCATATAATCAAGTACTATGGAACTAACCCTTGAAAAATGTCATTATCTGGCAGTTCAAAATCATCAAGATCGAAAGTCTCAGGTAAAGTGATGGAATGGTAAGGTGCAGTGGACTCTTCTGGTGGCAAATCAACTGCGGTGGAGCGGAAAGCTTGCTTTACCTTAAGCAAGGCTTCACTGCAATCATCGAAAAGGTAATTCACCTTTCTGGAATATATCCTTACCACACCAAGCAGAAGATGACTGGATAAACGGAGTGCAATTGGTACTTCAGGAAAAAGAATGGAATCTGTTCATTCATAAAAGTGACTACATGAATAATGAATAATCTTAAACAATTAAACATAAAATTAGATGATAATGAGTGCAGAACATGCATGTATGGTGTACTAAGGAATATCAATTTCCCTCAACATTGGAATTAATCTCCTCCAGACTGCAGAGGGCTTATAACAAAATTTCAGCATCAATAAATATTTAAAGTAAGCATTAGCTAACAGCTAGTCCTTAATCCTTCACTGTATACAGAAACATAAATAATTGTCTGCTAGCATTTTGCATGGATTAGATGCACTGAGAATAATTATCCCAACCAAGATGAGTCTTTCATTTGAACGGTAGGCTTTAATTCAGAAAGAGTTGCTCAATTTTTTTACACTATCCTACAACTAGATCAATCTGGAATAGACCAATCTAGCATTGCCGTTGCTTTTACATTCCATTTCCACCTTTATAAAAAAGATATGGAATAAACTAGTTTAAGTGTTTGCTATCAGCTGGGTAAGTTCTCTTAATCTAAAATAACCTCTTCAATAAGCTTTAGGGGTTTCATACTACTGCGGAAGGAGACGGAGACCCAGTGGCCGTCAGTAATCACACTGTTCATTGGGGCATTTTCCTTGAGGGAAATTTGTGTATACTTAACTTTCCGCCAATAAATCTGTAGTGCAATACAATGTTCTTTACTTACATCTCTTTGTGCACAGCTCATGATCTCTTTTAGGGGTGTCCACAGAAGACACACAAGTAGATTGGAAAGCTCAACCGTTGAGAAGGTTTGTCCTTCTGTTCATTCATTCACTTTTGAGCTCTCATTTTACAACATTTTTTCCATGTCATTCCTTTCAACAATTTTACTCTATCTTCTATGGTTTATTTCTCTACCTAAAGGATAATAAAAATAATCCAAAGCTAGAATAAGAGAATCCACTATCTAACACTACAATTGAGTTAGGGTGCAATATCCTTCATTTTAAAAGAAACTAGGGTTTTCAAATTCTAACTAAGATCATAACTACAAACTACCTCATTCAGAATACAAAAATCAATAGATAAACAAACTCAAACTTACCTACAGAGACGCCAATATCAGTATCCGCCACCTGATTTTTCCGGAGCTTCCTCTCCAAATGTGCAGCTATCCATATAGTCCCAAGAGGACCTTTCTTCGCCAAAATAAACTGAGAGTAAAACATATTACTTCACCTCACAAACTCCCTATTCCCAAAATCAACACCAAACACACCTTAATTTTCAATCCCCGTCCACAAACACGCCTAAAAACACACAAATCATAGCCACTTCTTAAAACCCCTCTTTACAAACCCTAATTTCACCTTCTCCAAATACACCCAAACCGAACACGAAATAGCTCCAAAACCGTGGGAAATACGATACCTCACGGAAATATCAGAAACTCACCAGAAACAATTAGTTAGCAATCGCTGAATCGGTAGATCGATGGAAAACAAAACGAGAGTGTGAAGGAGGATAACCTTGAAGCGGAAAGTAGAAAAACCCTAACTACAAGCTGAAGTGAGGATCGAGGAAGAATCGTAGAGAGAAAAACCAAGAATTGGAAGAACAAAAAATGAGGGAAAATCGACGGAATTAAAATCGAGTTGAAATTTGAAAGAAAACTAAGAGTGATTATTGTATGGAGAGTGCGATCGAGATTTGGTTCGGTTTTTTATATATTCGACAAAAAATGGTGAAAATAATAATTAATAGGTGAGCACTCCTGTACCCATTCAATTTTATTGGGTACCAGTACCCTCTTGACATGTCCAATTTTGATAGGTCCACTTATACAATTTTAATTTAAATTATTAATATTAATTTTATTTATAAAAGTCATTATATTAATAATTACAGATCATTCAATTAAACAAATTAAAAAATCAACTCCACTTTCTCGTTATTTTTTTTTACAGAAACCTAATATTCCTCTTCTTCATGTAATTGGCTTTCTTCTTCATCTCCACTTTTATCTCCACTTTTACAGAATTTCAGTTATTGATCTAACTTCATCTTCCTCGATTCATTTTCGTATATTCATCTTTTGGCTACACCCATCTTTCAATTTAATCAATTTTGGTGAGTAACTTATTACTCTTTCAATCTATGAAATCATTTACGATAACTATTGAATTTGATTATTTAATTTTAACTTTTCTATTGTTGTTTTGGTTATTTTCCAATTTTTGAATTTTAGAGTTTTTTTAAGTAGCACTGCAATGACACAATTGCATTAGATTTGATTATGTAATTTTGGGGATAATCACTCATATTGAATAATTTTAATTTAATTTAGGTTTATGTTTAGAAATTCATGGTTTTATCATTTACTTTACAGGAAAAAAGAAAATATCTCATTCTGAAAGAGATTCTAGAAAGTGGAGTTACTATGACCAAGGTATAATGTTTGATTTAACTCTGAATCTTGTTATTTCTTTATCATATAATTGAGAAGATAGGAGTAAACACTAATTTGAAGAGACTGGGCTGTGAAAAATAAAAGACATAACAATTAGAAAATGGATGACTAATTTTTCCGGTAACAGCAAAACATAGAAAGAAGAAGGAGTGACGGCTCTTGAGATTTCTCGCAAATGTACGATTTCTCGCAAGTCGGGGATCTTAAGATTTTCGAATAAGGGAAAATGTAGGTTCCTTAACTGACTGCCCTGGAGTTGAATTATGGTTAAAAAGAGAAAATTGGTACCTTGGCTTTTAGGAACTATAGTCCTACTTTCCACCTTGGCTTTTAGGTGGTTATATATACTTGTCTTATATGCATTTTTTTCTTCTTTGTGACAATTGATATTTGATTGAAAGAGAGTTGGAAATGTATGATGAAGAGGAAGGCTATGGAGAGAAAAATGGTTGTGGGGGGTTGAGTATATAGGTAAATAAGTGATTCCCTTTGAAGTAATACTTAAAATATTTTAAGGAAAAATTCCAAGTTTTCACTTGTTTGTTGTGACTTCATGTCAAGGAGGTTGTGATTGTCTTTTATAACTTGGCTCTTGAATTCATGTGCTGAAATTCTAAACCCTCTTGTTATAGTGGTGTGAACACAAAATTAACCCTTTTTTTGTTGGTACATCGGTATAATTACAAGAATTAAGTATCTTAAGATGTTTATATTAAACTAGTTCTTAATTAATTTCTTAACAAACTTCTAACAATATCCCTTTGGAGCCAAAACAAAATTTATGTCTCTTTCTTACTGATATCCTTTTGAGTTTAGGTTTAAGTATGATTAGTTAGCAAGAGATGATCCTTTTGAGTTTAGGATGAGTAATTTGCATATAGCCTAATGTTTTGATATGGTTAAGTCGTTGTTAAATAAGATTTATCTACACATAGAATCTTGTAAGTTTTGTCACATTTGAACCATGATTAAATTAAAATTCCTACATAAAGTCTTCTAAAAGTCGAAGATAATTTTATTTGTTAATCTCAAATTGATTATGAACTAACTAAAGAAAAGAAAATTTGATTATAAACAATTCTATATCTTGATGAGAGAAACTGGAGCAAACTGATCAAAATTTGAAGAGAGAAAAAAGACATGAATAATTCTATAGTTTGAGTGTTTTTCAAATGTGTGTTCATACTTCATACTAATATTAACACTTTTAGCATAGCAAGTTAGTAACAGCATAACTAAAGTTTCAAATGTGTTAATATTTTCTTACATTCTTTGTATATATTTATTTAACTTCTATGTTATGCTTCATGGAATCTATTTGTAACAATACTACTTTTACTTTGACGATGGAATGTTGGTTTGATATTTTTATAATTCAACGTCAAATATGCATTTTATAATTTTTATCATTGTAACTACTAGCTTGTTTATTGTTAAGTTTAGTACTTCACATCTTCCAACCTTATGATTTTGATAATTACTCATAAAAATTTACTCATTATGCTTTCACCTTCTCCTTGTCGTTTATTTCTCCAAAATCAATAATCAGAACATGGTGTTGCTTTGCTACAATTGGAGTTTTAATTGTGTTTGTTGAGTTTAGATGAAAAGGAATATTTGAACCAGGGTAGGACCATACTAGAGAATCAACGAGAATAGTTGGTGGAAACAAGAAGTGAAAAGGATTGGAATTTTGTTTTTCTTTTGCGTGAATAATATCACGAATGATGTGATAGGAGAAACATACCTATCCAGGGGGTAGTTTTCTCCATAAGAGAGTATTTGCTCATTCTGACTATATATATATATATATATATATATATATATATATATATATATATATATATATATATATATATATATATATATATACTCCAAGAGTAAATTAAAAGTGTTACTCCAATTCACAACTATTGATTTTGTTTTAATCTTATGGTCCTAAATTATGCTTAATTATTGTCACGTGATCAATCTTAAACTGAATCAAATCTAAAAAACGAAATTCCAAATATCCATGGTTGTCTCTTATATGTATTGCATTGTTGTTGGTTTGGTGATAGGTTTGGTAGTGTTACTTTATATTCATTCCCTTTGTGATCTTGCATTAAAACACCGTAAGAAAGCAAGGAATTATCAAGGTCAGAACTTGAAAACAAATGAGTCATTTATTTTTTTTCTTCACACCTGCTACTTATTTGTTTTTATATTCTATGCACTTTGCTTTTTGTTTGTTTTGGTTTTGTGATTTCTTTTGGCGTACCAACACTTAAGGTTATTACTTTTTCATGTGGTGCAGACAATAAATGCGGTAGGAGTAACGATTCTAAAGTAGACATTCAATTCATAAAGATTATAAATTGTGTAGTAAGCATGGATAATGGTGAAGATGCTAATGAGAGGAACAATGGTAGTTATGTGGATAATGAAGAAGGAAAAGATGATTTGGATGATTACAAAGATATAGGTGAAATCTCAGATGATGATATAAGAGATATGAAATTTGAATCAGAGAAAAAAGCTTGTGAGTTTTATGAAACATATGCAGAATATCATGGGTTTGCTGTAAGAAGAGATGAGATTGACCGTGATTTCAAAAAAAATATTGTTATGCGCCAATTAGTTTGTAATAGAGAGGGGAAAAGACATAAAAAACATATGTTAAGGGTGGATCGACATAGGGGGCCAAGGCCAATCACTCGAACAGGTTGTCTTGCTCGGTTGCGTGTGGCATATGATGTAGTGAGTAGAGGTTGGAGAGTTGTTGCATTTGAATCCGCTCATAATCATAAGTTAACTCCACAGCGGTTTGTCCATTTTATTCCTAAGTATCGTCGACTGAGTGAAGCTGATAAAGCGCTTGTTGATGGCTTGCATACATGTGGTGTTAGAACATGTCATATTTTGGGTTTTATGTTGGGTCAGAAAGGTGGTCATGAAGATTTGGGATTTATCAAGAAGGACCTATATAATTATTTTAGTAATGGAGCCAAGGTTAAAAGAGAAAATGGAGATGCTTTTGCTGCTTTGTCTTATTTACAGGCTAAAGCCGACAATGATCCGATGTTTTTTTCGAAGTTTACCACAACAGAGGATGGTCGTCTACAAAATTTATTTTGGTCAGATGGAACTAGCCGATTTGACTTTGAATGTTTTGGTGATGTGGTTGCATTTGACACGACCTATAAAAAGAACAGGTACAACAAACCTTTTGTTATTTTTTGTGGGTACAATCATCATGGTGAAACTACAATTTTTGGGTGTGCTTTAATTTCGGACGAAAAGACAGAGACATATAAGTGGGTTTTAAATGCCTTTTCTGAAGCAATGTTCCATAAAAGTCCAAATGTATTTGTTACTGACGGAGATGGTGCGATGCGGGAAGCTATTAGAGTTGAATTTCCAAATGCGTCACATCGCCTCTGTTTATGGCATTTACATCAAAATGCTATTGAGAATGTCAAGAATACAAAGTTCCTAGAAGAGTTTAAGTCATTGATATATGCTAACTATACCCCTGAGACATTTGAAGATGAGTGGAAGAGGATTATTGATGATAATGGTCTATCAGAGAACAAATGGGTTAAGAAAACTTATGAGATAAAGAAAATGTGGTCGAGTGCGTACATGCGAGACACACCTTTTTGTGGTATAAGAACTACATCAATGTGTGAAGGTATCAATTCATTTATCCAGGGGTATGTGGACAATAAAAACAGTCTTGTGGATTTCATGCATAATTTTGAAAGAGCTTTGAAAGAATACAGACATAACGAATTATTATCTGATTTTAAGTCGTTCTATTATGAACCCGTGTTGACAAGTGCTTTAGAAGGAATTGAGACTGGAGCATCAGAGATATTTACATGTAAAAAATTTAGGGATGTTAAAAATGAGATAGAAGGTGCAGCTGCATTGAATATCATTGAAAGAATTGAGACCGGTAATAACGTGACATTGAAGATGAATAGATTTTGCAATCCAAATTCTGAATTTTCAGTTTGTCTCGAGAGGACGGAGAGTGTATTTTTATGTGATTGTCGACTGTTTGAACGTTTAGGAATTCCGTGCTCTCACATTATTTGTGCCATGAGGCATGAGCATATGAATGTGTTTCCAAAAAGTTTGATTTGTAAGAGATGGACTAAATCAGCCAAGGATGATCACATTTCGTCGGTGTTTTCTGAAGAAAGTGAATCTGAAAAGTTGTTCATGTTTCGTAGAGGCGCAATGTTTGCTGCATTCAACACTTTGTGTGATGTTTCTTGTAAAGATTCTGGTTCCTATAAAGAAGCTCTAGAAGGAATTTACAAATTGTGTGAAAATATAAAGAAGCATTTGGAAGTAAATGATAAACGTAAATCTAATCCGTCGGTTATTGGTGATCCTGTAGAGGCCAAGACAAAAGGTGCCCCTCATAAGAAAAGAAAATCGTGGAAGACAAAAGGTGCTATCCGTAAAGGAAAAAATTCATGGAAATCAAGACAATGTTCTCATTGTAAACTACCTGATCACACAAAACGGAAGTGTCCAGTACTAGCTGCACGTGATGATTTACATCAGGTTGACGATAAGGTTTCATCCGACCAATCAATGAATTTTAATGTAAGTTGATTATTATGGTTTATTTTAATTAACTTATATACTAAAAGATAAGTTAATATTATATTTCTTGCATTTATATTAATTTTACTATATTTGGTTTATACTCAGATGTCCATAAGTCATAATATCAATGACGACATAGACTCCCTAAAAGTCTCAAATAAAAACAAGGCATGGTTACACTCACCTTTGTCATCTAGTTTTATATGTTCATGTTATATTGTATTCCATTTCAATTTAATTTGTCAGTGCAGGTTGTAGATAGCACTCGCGGTAGTAAACAAAAAGGAAAAGGTGTCAATGTTGCTTTTACAACAAAAGACTCTATCAATAAAATAACTTCAAAACAAGTGAAGTGACATTGTTAATTTGTTTACCTTTTAATTGAACATAAGTAAGTTATATCTATTACATGTTGCTGAAAAATTTATTATGTTATTAGATTGACAAAGAAAAATCTATTGGACCAAAGGTAAACATGGCGGATAAAAATGAAAAAGTCAGTCCAACTGTAAGTGCTTTTGTCACTCAGAGTAACGCATTTAATACTGAAAGTGTAAGGTGTTAGTTTTTGAAATTTTATGGGAATAGATGTCTTCAAAGGTATAATAATATATTTACTTTTATGTGCATGCTCTTATTTATTTCAGAATGTTATGGGACATGACTCTGTCTTTGGCAACTCTAATGTCAAAATGGGAAGTTTTAATGCAACATGGAACAATGGCGTGGGATATGGTGCTCATTATAATGGGGTTCCGAATCAAAATGTATCAATTTTTCCCCAGTTTGTTCCTAATCAAGGTGCATTGATTTGCCCCCAATTTGTTCCGAGTCAAAGTGCGTCGTTTTTTCCCCAATTCGTTCCAAATCAAAGGGCATCAATTTTCCCTCAATTTCCATCAGTAGACAACTTCACAACACATTCAAATTCTTCTTTATATAACAGAGGACATAATATTCCTCACAATACACATGTGAGTAAACACAATCCTTGTTATTAATTATGTCTTTTTTTGTTGTCAAATACATTTTCTATCTAATTTGTATGTTCTATTTATGTTAGTTTATGGGCACGTTGAAGGAGATGGAACATTCTGCAAAATTGACTAAAAACAAAGATGAAAATGAAGATTCTAAACATGAAAAGCACAACCGGTGAGACAGGTACCCAAAGTGATGTTATTTTTGTTTGAGTGGCATCTTTGTTGCTGCTACTTCCTAATAACATATTATAACATATTCTGCCCATTGAGTTGTAATATGTGGGTTGTCCCTGCAAACAGACACGGTGAAGATTTTCTATACTCGCACCAACTTTATGTCTATCAACACTCTCTTCTAAGTTTAGAGTTTTAGTGTTATTATATGGCTTGGCAGCTGTGATCTATATTGTTATTATATGGCTTGGCAGCTGTGATCTATATTGTTAGACTATGTTTTCTTAAGGAAACAATACTTTTTCCTATCCATAATGGATACCATTCAATGTCCTCATATGTTGCTGCTGTTGTTTTTTGAAATATTTATGTGGCTTGAAAATGTCAAATTAATGGTGTGTTTGAATTGCATTGATTGTGCATATTTTCCCAAAATTAATGTGGGATGAAAGAGCAACCTGAATAAGTTCCAGATATATATTAAGAACTATTCTAGAAGAATTCATCCAGTTAGTAAATAACATGTAGACTCTTAGACATGTAGACACCATTATATTATATACATACAAAAATCATTCATGCAAAATTAAGAGATAATTAAAATATCATTTAAAAAAAATTACTTGATGTCACAGAAGAACGAATACTATGCAGAAGATAAAGCATTGATAATATAAAATAATGCATTCCCACGATAAAGCAACTGCATAAATAAAAACTATAATTTATTAAAATTTAATTACTTTTACTATCATTTATTTTTTTCATTAATATTTTGTTTGCCCCCACCTTATAAATATTCTGGATCCTCCACTTTATATGCAGAACATATTAATTGTCTAATATGCTAGTGAGGTGCAACATCTTTATATAAGGTATACAATTTTATAGGTAAAATTAGTATATTACTGGTTAAAATAAAAAAGCAATGATATTATAGATAAGATTTTAAGTTTTAAAGAAAGTGTTCATTTCAATGTGGTTTAAAAAAGGATAATAAAATTAATTTTAAATAGTGAGACAACAAAACTCTAATTAATACCAATTACTCCATTAATAATTCAATTTAATCCATTTAAAAAACTTATTATAGCATAACATATCAAATCGAAATATTATATATAATTAGAAAGGGTAATGAAATGACATTGATAAAAAACATTAAATATTAACTCAAATAAATTCTCTCTTCCATCGTTATAACAGAAGTTAAACAAAAAAAATTAATTAAATTAATGCTAGAGAAAAATCAAATAGATCAAAACTAAAAAAAACTAATTAAGAACCAAAGCATATGTTATATAAAATCAAATCAGCTTCTATTGCATTCATCAACTATTCTTGTTTGTCTTGCAAGACTCAAAGTTTCCTCATTCAAATTGTTGGAAGGATGTAATATCAAATCCAATGCTATTTTTAGTCTTGTCCCTTCATCCACCTATAACAAAAAATTTAAATTATCAGTAAAATTACTTTTTATATATATATATATATATATATATATATATATATATATATATATATATATATATATATATATATATATATATATATATATATATATATATATATATATTTATATATATACACGTATAAAAAATTGAATAACATAGTAAGTTATACATTAATTTTATATTCATTTGCTCCCATTTGCATCATCCATGTAATAACCCAAATTCCGCAATCATTCCTAACATAAAATTTCATGATTAGATAACATATTTAAAAAATTAAAATTATAATTAAATTAAAATTACTTACGAGTTACTTGCTTGCATATTTAAATTCTTAGGAATAACAAGATTATATTCAGATATTTTTGGCTTATTTGTTATCCCACATCCATAAAAAGAATGATCCATGAGTAACTCTTCCATATATAACGCCTAAAGACAACAATGATTGTTAGTGATTTTATATAAATGTGTATTTAAGATATATAAAGAATACAATAAACATATAAAAATATAATAATTTTTACCACGATCTTGATACTTCTCATCCTGCCAGGATAGGCTGAAATACTTGGAAGGGAATCTAAATAAACCAATTCTTTTTTCTCAAAGTCAATCACAAGCAAAAACCAATGCATGTACTCTGAATCATGTATTGGTAGAAATACCTGTAGGTATTCACATTTAACATTTTTGAAAATATCCCTTGGAAATAAGTATTAAGAATAATATAGTTTTGTGTATTACCTTTGAAATCACTGAAGAGTTTCTCATAAATTTATATTGAAATTTTTTTATCATGGAATGTTTAGGTGCATTCCATGCCATCACATATTGCTACAAAAGAAAATATTTTCAATCACAATCATATAAATACATATTAAAGTATAAATAAAAAATTGTATAAAAATTATACCGTGAAAATAGTCGGCATAAACCAAATTCCTATTTTGATCATCTCATTATGTGCTTTATAAGTCAACATAGATACGACTAGATTAATTATCTGAAACAATATAAAGATATCATGTTAAAAAATTAATATAGTTAAATAATAAATATATTAATATTAAAAATTTATAATCATTACATCTTGATCAAGCATTCGTGTAGGCTTTAGACATTGTAGAACCTTTATTGTTCCTTCATAGTGTGATCTATCCGAGATGATTACGACAGTTTTACTACAAATAAAAAATATACAATTTATATCCCACTCACAATGTTGATTGTTTTTTACAAAATATCTATATGATGGGAGAAGTATGACTAACCCATCTCTTGAGCAATCAAAAATATAGGATGCAATATCACATTCGTCAGAATTTAGATTCATTGTCTTTATTGGTTTAAATAATAAAGACAACCACTGCATAAAAATATGACAATGAAAATAAATTTTAAAAAGAAAAAGGAGAATAATGATCATATTAAATGAGTAACACAAAAAAACTACTTACTTTGGGAATAAACGGTCCAACCAATTTACACTTGGAATTAATATAGAACCCTGATGAACTTTTGGTTGCTACAAGAAGTTTGTTACCATCCTTGAGTTTACCTGGTGCTGAAAATTTTTGAACTCTTTCCGAAACAATACTTTCGCAATCTTTTTTATCCTCTTTTGCTATCTTTTCTTTTTTACTTTGTTTTTCCATGTCAGGGATAGCTGTAGGGATAACTGTATTGAATTTAGGCATCACAACGGATTGTCGCATGTAGTTTGTTATAGTCTCTTTAAATTCGTCAAAAGATTCGATAAAATTACCGAAACCATTTTCCAACTTAGAAATCCTTTTTTTTGTGTCCTGCTCACATATTGACAAATTTTTCAAAATCAATGTATCTTGTGAAATACATGTTAGAATACTAATGAATTACAAGAAGTAATGATAAAAATTAATTACCTCCTCATCGTCTATTTTAGCATATAACAAAGCAGGGTTCCAATCATCAAATTTTTCATCTTTGTCATTCATTGTCTTGTCAGTCATTATTTTGTCATTTGTAACTTCATCACTATTCAATAAATTCAATAAAATACATTACAATCACCATTTATTAATATATGGTAAACAATCACATTCAAACACATAATCATAAAGTATTTCTATTTTTCGTTTTTTTTTACAATTTCCCATTTTCATATATGAGATCAATTATACCATCGAAATAGAGATGATAAATTTTGTTAGTATATATAATAAGAAAAAGATGAGTACCTATCCAATAATACCAAAGCACTTCCTTGATACAACAACTCTTTGTTTCGGTTTGAGCGTGACGTAATTGATCCGTCATCACCATCTATTCGTTGGCGCTTTGAACTTTTATCTTCAACCATGTCTGAGTAGAAAAAGTACATGCATTATTTTTTGTTGTGTTTCTATAGTACAAAAAAAAAAGGGTGAAAATAGTATTACCTGTGGAAACAAAAAGTGACGTGAATAGAAGCAAAAGAAATGCTAAAATATGGAGTAGTTATTTATACCTACTTTTGGAGTGAATGGTTGTAAATACTAGAGTGGTGTGAGTGGAGGAGGAAAATAGGAGTGGGGTGGGCCCTAGTTACAATGATGCTTGTTAATGAGAAGTTATATTAAGTAGTATATGAAAATGAGGAGAACGTGTTATTGGATGTGTTATTAAATGGATAGGAAGAAATGGTCTAAATGATAGTGGTTCAATAAAATCCTCAATTAATTCAATTTAATTGAAAATAATTATTCAACATATGCTACAATTCATCATAAAACAAATAATAAAGAAATAGGTGAAAAACATCTACGGGGAACGTTTTTCATGAATTATTGAAATAAAAATTATAAAATAATTAAATTAAATAAAACAAATAATAAATAAAGATATAAAAAAATTGCAAAATAATTTTTAAAAATGACAAAAGCACCCCAAATTTTAGTTCCAAAACTTAGCGCGTGTTTGGTTCTATGGTGAAAAAAAAATATTTTGAGTGAATTAATTATGTAAAATTGATCCTGGATAAAAGTGAGTTAAAGATAAAGTGATTTATATTTGGAGAAATTTTTGCAAAAGTGAGTTGAACAATAATTTTTAGTGTAAAAATCACGTTTGATTAAAAGCTACAAATTCTAGCTTCAAGTATAATCAATTATAAAAAGTATAATCAATTTTGCTCGAGATCAACCAAACATATAATATAATTATTGCATTCTAACCATTTTAAAAATAGAATAATGCTTATAAATATAATTATTTCATTCTAACAATTAAAAAAAAATCTAAAGTTAATAAATTTTATTTATGATTCCAATATTTCAATAAAAGCGAAATAGTTTTACTTTATTACCGATAGAAAAAATGTTAATTAGATCTTAAAAACAATGGCCTTGAGTTCTGCAATGAAGTTTTTGATAATTATTGTGTTATGTACGATTTTGCAACGCACAAGACTACTGTAGGTACTCCTCAGCAAAATGGTCTAGCTGAGAGGTTCAATCGAACAATTCCAAAAAGGATTAGATGAATGTTGGTTAGTGACTAACAACCTTGCACGGGCAACTGCCGGTGACAAACAACCAATGACATGTTCATTGATCTGAAATAGTAAGCTTGGTTCACCATCAGATTCAGAAGTCATCACTAGCACAAGTTCAACATCAGAATCTTCTCTGGCTATGTTTACTTCTTTTAATTTCCTTTCTTTGTTTTACCAACAGTCCTTAGCAAATTGACCAAACCTATTACAGTTGTAACACTGAACATTTTTCTTGTCAAGCTTCTCATTTCCCTTCAGATGTTTCTTCTCATCAGAGTTGTAGGCTTCTGACTTCGGAACACCACCATGTCTCTTCTTGGCTTCAGACCAAGACTTCTTCTGACTCTTCTTACCAGAAGACGCCTTAAGAGATTGTTCTACCTCTCTTTCAGAGGTTCTCTTATTCAAATTCAACTCTTGTACCTCTATAGTCTACTTTGCAACTCTTTAACTCTCATGATCCTGCGATCTTTAGAATGATAATTGCATTATTTTTGTAGCATCGTGCCAGTATGCCCCACGCAGCCTTCGCTGTCGTTGAATTAGCGATTTTCTCAAATACATTCGCATTCACACACTGATAGATGTAGAACAACAACTTCTGATTTTTATTCCTCATATATATTTGCGCGTTTCTCTGTTCCTTCGTCGCATCTGCTTCAAACGGAATGCAATCATCAGTGATAAGATCAAGAATTGTTGGTGCACAAGGTTGAAGATGGAAGAAGACAGAGAAGAGAACGTAATAAACTCTCAATGGTAAAAAATTTAGTTATAGTTTCGCTTTACCCGACTTGTTTAAATACAAAAGATTAAACTGTCACGTAGACACAACTAAAAATACTGAGTAGTTTTTTATTATATTAATGAATAATTGTAATAAAAAATTATTAAATAACTAAGTAAAACAAATAATAAAGAAATAGGTGAAAGAATATTATGGAGAACGTGGTTAGCTAAGTTTAGCTATTTTTTTATTACTACATTATTAAAATAAAAATTATAAAATAATTAAATAAAATAAAAATAAATAATTAAAGTGACAATAATATCCTCAAAATCCTGTCAAAAACCTTAAGGCTGACTCTGCCCCTGGCCCTGATGGTTTTGGGGAAGACTTTTACCACAATCACTAGAACATAATCAAAGTTGATTTAACTAATGTTGTTTTACAATTTTTCACCCAAGGTTGAATAATGCCAAACTTCAATGCTAATACCCTTGTCCTGATTCCTAAAGTTAAGGAAGCTAACTGTCTTGGCCAATACAGGCCTATAGCCTTGGCCAACTTTAAATTCAAAATTATCTCTAAAATCTTGGCTGATAGACTTGCCACAATCCTTCCCAATCTGATCTCTGCTAAGCAAAATAGCTTTGTCTCTGGCAGGAACGTTAAGGATGGGATATGTTTAACTTCTGAAGCCATAAATATTCTGAATAACAAATGTTTCAGTGTCAATGTGGCCTTAAAAATAGACATAGCCAAAGCTTTTGACACTCTTAGCTTGAATTTCCTTATTCACACTCTTAAATGTTTTGGCTTTAATGATAAGTTCTGCCATTGAGTTCTAGCTATTCCCAAATCTGCAACTATGTCTATTAGCTTTAATGACAATCAAATTGGATATTTTCCTTGCTCCAATGGTGTAAGGCAAGGAGACCCTTTGTCTCCTCTCTTATTTTGTATAGCTGAAGATGTTCTTAGCAGAGGAATCACTGACCTTGTGCACACTAATAAACCGAACCTTATAAAAGCTAACAAGCATAGTTTGGTTCCATCTCATACTTTTTTTGTAAATTATATTATGAGTTTTAGCTCCTTTTTACATGATGAAACTCCGAAATCGGCTGAAATTATTGTTGTTATTCAGGCCTTAGAGCTGGCAAAAGATTATTTTTTTTAATAAATTTTGGATAGAATCGGATTGTAGGTTTGTTGTTCAAGCTTGCAACAATCATGCTATGGTGCCTTGGAAACTCCGGTCTCGTTGGCTCTCTTGCTGAGATTACACATTAACTATTGATTTTAATATATCTCACATTTTTAGAGAGGCCAATTTTTGTGCGGCATCGGTTTAATTTCCAAAACTACAGCTACCTACAACTATGTTCATAGAGATATCAATAGAGATTATTTGCAAAATAATTTAAAAAGTGACAACTATCAAAATTTTGGCTCAATTCATAACAACTTTTGTTTATATATATATATATATATATATATATATATATATATATATATATATATATATATATATATATATATCCAAAACTTAACAATTATATATAAGAGTACACTCGTGTGATGCACGGATATGTTCTATTTAAACATTAATGATATTATTATAATTAAAAAATTGTGAAATGTAGACATACATGAATTTGTTTTATTTAAATAATAATAATAATTATAATTTAAAAAATAAATTTACAACTATACTTTGCAAGGATATGTTCTATTTAAAAATCAATGACAATTTTTATATTTTTGAGACAAATGTTGTTATGAGTGTTGGAACTTTAACCTTTTTAGTTCAATTGGTAACATCATGATCTGATTAAAATATAACAAAAGAAAAATTATGGTGTAATTGTTTATATGTGATTTGTGGATGTAGATATGATTGTCAAATTATATAAGTATAGCTTAGAGCTTAGTGGGGTTATAGGAAGTTTTAATTTTTAGAATTATTTTAATTGTAATTTTAATTAGGATTTACTTTATTAATTAAAAATGTGTTTAGTGGGGTTAAAGAAATTTTAATATTACTTGGAAGTTATCAAATTTGCAAGTTTAGTGGGTTTATGGGAAGTTTAAATATTTTTAGAATTTTTTAGAATTATTTTATTAATTAGAATTTCTTTAATTTTAATTGTAATTAGTATTTACTTAATTAATTAGAAATGAGTTTAGTGGGGTTAAAAGAAATTTTAATGTTATCGTAAAAGTTATCAAATTTAAGTTATTATTTTTTAATTAATTAATTAATTAATTAATTGTTATTTTAGAGATTTTAATATTTTTTTTAATTAATTTTATGTGCAAGAACTGTTTAATTAATTAAATAATTAAGAAAATGGAAGAGTGGGGTTATTTTTGTTATTTTATGATTAGATTGTCATTTGGTGGAACATGGAATTAGCTTATAATATATTACAAATAGATGTTATTTATTTTAATTATTATTAATATTAATATTAGAAAGTTATTAATATTAATATTAGAAAGTTATTAATATTAATTTAGTATGATGATTAAGGTAGTGATTCAATAAAATCTCCATTAAATTCTAATTAACTGAAAATAACTATTCAATTTATTGTATTATTTATTTGATCCATTTAAAGCCATGGATGCAAGACATTATAACTTAAAATGCTTATAAAAATGACAGGAGAGAGATTTTTAAGACAATAAATTTATCTACAAATGACAGGAAAGAGTATCATGGCATGACAATTAAATTTCTAATCATCCATTCTTAAAAAACTCAACTGAAAAGAAGAGGAAACAATAATGTTTATGGAATATCATTTCCCGAGTGTACACACAATCTCGGCGCCAGAATTAAACAAGAACTTTTCAGTTTTATAGAAGATTAGAAACTTAATTTCAAATGTCCCCAGCAGAAGGAGACTTCATGACCAAACAATTGTCAACTACAGAAGGAGACTTCAAGTCCTGCGCATTTGAAGCACTAGACTAGTTGCTGATGTGGGATTTTACTATGTTCCCATCTCCCACTGATTAAGCTGTTGCAAAAAACCAGATGTAAATGTTTGTTCTTCTTTGATAACCTTTTGTAGAGTATTCTTTAGTTGGATAAAAATTGGCCTTAATCATTTAATGAACCAAAAGATAAAGATTGTTAATTCAAAGTTATGGAGATTCTATACCATTTTGAATATAAGTCTCACGTGAATTTCTGTCAATAGTAAAGAAAATAATAGAAGAAATATGATTTGCTTACTTTAAGAAGGATGGCTTCTATGGGACTTTTGTCATCATTTCGAGTCGCAACAGCAGCAAATGCTGAAATTCTTGCACCTGTTAATATCGGTGTCTGTGTTGAATAAAGTTGCAGTTAATCTAATTAACCAAAAGATAAAGATTGTTAATTCAAAGTTACTCACTTAAATAGAACAAAATAGTGTAGCCATTTTGATTAAAATTATGTATGTTCTAACATATAAAACATAAGAATTTATGATCTGCTTACTTTAGCATAGCCAGCCACTATGACAGAAGTATTTGCTAATAGAATTTCCTTTTCATCTCAGCATGTAACGATACACGTTACCTTTCCACGACATTGACGACCATCATCATCAGAGAGACATTTTATAGACATAAAATGCATCTCAAATTTGCCCTACACGCATATAAGAAGTTGGAATAAACATACCGCACATGCATGTACACACACAATGAAATTAAAAGATATGACCGAAATATTAAAATGCAAAATTTAACCTTGCAGTGTTTGGGATTGTTCGGAGTAAGATCAACAATGTTTGATACACAACCGGACATAGAAAGTATGCTAATCGTTTTACGATGATTTTCCTTGGATATATTTTATATAACATCTACCACATCCTGCAAATCATATGTTTGATAAATGTAATACAAAATTGCATCTGAAATGTAAACATTGGTTAGTTCATGTTATCCCTGGCCAACATCGACTCTATCATATGAGATGGGTGAGTTTCTAACAACAAATTGTTCTCATACTTACGGCAAGCAATGCGTATAGTAGTTCACTTGAGATTGCAGCATAACAGGCTTTCCACCAGAAGCATATGGATCTATACAACAGTAGTAAGGCCACTATAAGTGATATTTTCACAAATACTTGCAATATTGATCACAAAGCATAGGATGTTTTAGTTATTACTTACTTCATGTAATTTTGAGTATAGAGATCGTTGCGCAATTTTGAAGTTTGTTCAACAGCAAGCGATGCGTGTTTCAGCTTCAGATGTTTGTACACAAATTCAGCAGCATGAAAAAGCTTTTGTGCAGTCCTTAGCTCCACAACCATAAAACAACTGTTCTAAAAGAAGCAGAAAAATGTTCTAATATTCATATTTCAGAATTCTTCATGTCTCATACTGTAGGTGACAGATACTATTATACGCGAGAGGGAAAGAGAACGGTTAGAGCCTAGTGAACACGTAAAAAATAAAACAAGCTGCTTCAAGTCACATACATCCCAGCATTCTTAGCTGCAAGAAATCCAGATGGTGCATCTTCAAAAACAAGTATGTTACTTGGATCTACCGGTCCACCCTGTTGATCATCAATGTATAGTTAACTGAAAACCATTGCATATATGATTTTTTTTTTGAAAGAGCAAAAGCAATATATTAAAAAGACAGAGGCATAAGAGATGCCAATTACAAGCAATGGCCCTAGCACAAATGTTCATGACAGTATGAATCCCACTCTCCTATACCAGATTTTACAAGACTATGCCCATCAACCTGAAACTAAAACTGGTGCTAACAGCAATATCCACCCACAGACTGAATATTGAAGGAGATACATGAAACAAAATTAACCTATAACTACGCGACACCGATACTACGATAACAATAACCTCGAATAACATATTAACTCCTGGACATATAACACACAACAGCACCCTATGCACAGCCACTGCGCTCCACAACATAAAAACAGCAGACAATAGAAATAGCTTCACCACCAAATGTACAGAACAAAAACATAAGAACACCTCAACCACTCGAATAGACATAACCAGGAACTACCTCGCCAACTGAAGCCAAGCAATGCGTTATGTCGGTTACCACTACCAGCGCCAAGAGCTGTCTTGACAGAATTCAGTCTGCTGAAAAAATTTATCTTGACAGAATTCAGTCTGCTGAAAAAATCTATCTTGACAGAATTTAGTCTATTTAAGAAAGACGTACGGCTGCAAATCAGAATTCGACGCCCGATGACGGGGACCACTCCAGCTCTGTACGCACCAGATTACTCATCCGTCAATTATGCCAATACACGCCTTAGGATTTTTGCACGACGCGGCTATATCATCTGCAATATAATTTGATTTATGTTTGAGCCATCTCCACGCCATAATTTTCGACTCTTCAAACAGTTTCTCCATTTGTATTTCCTCGCTTCGAAACACTTTGTTATTCCTCTGCATTGCATATATGATTACAAACAAAAAGTTGGAAATACAATCATTAATAATAAGATTAAATATTATTTTGGCTCCTTTATTTTTGTTGATTCACAATATTAGTCCCCTGTTTCTAAATACAAAAATACATGTCTTCATTTTCTAAAACTAAAAAAATTCTTACCACTGAATTTGAAACTTATTTTTGATGATGTTTGAAGTTGAAAAATGGCCTGACAACTTCCAGGATGGTGAGACAATGTTTGTGAGGATTAATTATATGTGATTCGCTTATAAAAAAAACGACTCTTATAGACAAATTTGTTATCATGTATACAAAATTCATTAATTGGTTTACCTCAAATCTCTTCGCCGCAACAAGAAACACATCCGGTGATGGTTTGCCTTGTTTAACGTCGGGGTCATCACCAAAACTGCTCCTCAAACGCTTCCAATTAGGTGCTGAAACATAAAGAGATTATGAAGAATCTCATAGCCGCTACGACTTGTGCAACAGAAACATGTTATGAAGAATCTCATGGCCGCGTTTGAGGCTGCCTGCGTCGGAATCGGAAGCGATTGCGGTGGCTGCAGGATGGAGTCGGAGCATCGTCGAAAGCTTCGTCGGAATGGATGGAGGTCACGTCAGACAGCTTCGTCGGAATGGACTGAGGTCACGTCAGACTCCCGGCCGGAAACGCTGGCTGGTGCCTGGGAGCAGTCCGATGATGGGTGTTTAGGTTATCTCTATTTGATTTTCCTTGAAATGCAAAAATTGATTTGATGGAAATCAGGATAGAGTAAAACCTTAATATTGGGTGACGTGGCCAAGGTTATCTCTTTAATT
Source organism: Vicia villosa (assembly GCF_029867415.1). Taxonomy (NCBI): domain Eukaryota; kingdom Viridiplantae; phylum Streptophyta; class Magnoliopsida; order Fabales; family Fabaceae; genus Vicia; species Vicia villosa. Next base: position 362,369 of record NW_026705256.1, read on the forward strand.
ATATAAATCTTTTATATAATTTTTTAAAAAAAATCATTAAATAAAATATCAATTAAAGAAGACAAATGGCCATTTCTGATTCGTCCATCTCAATTGGGTACCAGTACCCATTTAAAACAACAGGGTACCTAAGAATTTGCCTAATTAATAAATATGTGAAAGTGTTAAGCATTTTAGTTTTTTAATAAGTGTAAGCGTGTCAGTAGCTGATTGGATAAGCTTTGAGACTGAGACAAATCTGCACGTTTTCTTCTTGTTGCTTAATGAGTTTTCTTTTACTACGATTTAACTTTTGTCTTTTTTTTCCCTCTTTTTACTTTCTTGTACACACTTGATGAAATTCTATTGGTTTTTGTAAGTCACTCTTTGAAATTGATTACTCCCTCCATTTTTGTGATTTTTATTAGGGGTGTTCGCGGTGCGGTTTGGTTCGGTTTTGAGCATAAAAGTCATCCTAACCGCGAGATAAAAATGCATGCGGTTCGGTTTGGTTCGGTTAATTTTTAAAAAGTCATCCAAACCAAACCAAACCAAACCAATGCGGTTAGGATCGGTTCGGTGGGCTGCGGTTTACACCATAAAATAAAAATGTACTGAAATTAAAAAAAAAGAAAAATAATTCATTCTTTCGTACATATATTACATATATTACAGTACCATAAAAAAGAAGTTTTTCATACTAATTACACCAAAATAATTCATTCTTCCATACATGTATTTTACACCAAAATTACTACCATATAAGTGTATCATGTATTTTACAGTACCATACCATGTATTTTACATATACTACGTACATACTAAATTACTAATATAACTTCAATTTTTCATACTACATACTATATACAATTTTTCATACTAATAAACTACATACTACATATACAAGTATCAGATAACTTCAGTTCTAAATATTAATACAACATTACAACTTCAGGACTAAATATTATCAGTACTACATATACACCAAATGCTTCTCTAGAATGAGTGAGAGAGAAATCAGAAAATGAAGTTGAAATGTTGAATAGGAAGAAAGAATGAAGGAATTGTGAGTCACGTGACGTGATTGTACAATATTGCAATTGGATTGGAAATATAATAAATTAATTATAGAAATTCAAAAGTTTAGTTAAATATGCGGTTTGGTTTGGTTTGGTTTGGTTTTGTGAAATGAAAACCGCAAACCGAACCGAACCGTGCGGTTCAGCCAAAAAATCATCCAAAATCATCCAAATCAAACGCGGTTTTTGCGGTTTTCGATTTGGATTGGTTCGGTTTGCGGTTTTCCTTTTGGATTGGTTCGGATACGATCACCCCTAATTTTTATCATATCGCTATCGCTTAGATTTTTGCATTACATGATGTTATGAAGCAAAAATAATAAATAAGTTAGTTCAATGAAATAATTTGCTAAACTATTTATGATAGTTTATATTTGTGCTACAAAATTGTTCATAATTAAATACAGTTTTAAGTGTATGTTTGGTTTCATAATTATGTAACTTTTACATTGTTCAATTTATTATTATAAAAATTTATTTAAATATCAATTATTTTGACTTCAAAGTCATAATTAATTTTAAATAATTATTTTTTTCCTTCGTATAACCAAACACATGTTAAGCTCATTTCAATTATTGAGTCATTTTAAATTATGTTACACGCATAAATTATTTTAGAGATGCAGTCATCAACTACCTAACTAAGATTAAGAGATATCACCAAACACCCTATATTACCCTTTAATTCAATTTTTATTTACATTAATTGATGTCATTTTATGTAATTGACTAAATACATATTTGTTACCCAATGAAAATCAAAGATTATGCCAAGTGGCAACTATATCCCATTTTCAATGTTTCCCTCACTCTTTTCTTTTTCAAAATTGACTCATTCTCCCTCTTTCTCCCAATTTATCTCTGTCTACTCATTTCTCTCTCTGCAATACCTCTTTCACCCAAAACCCTAAATCTCGTCACGGTATATCTAGCCATCACTACCTCCATTTTCCAAACCCTAAGCCGCCGCAGCAACATCTTCCAAATGGATCTATACAATGGATGCTTATTTCTTCCTCTCATCTGTATAATGGTTTTCATCGTCATAAACATATACATATTTCTGCAAATGGAACTGTGAACTTGGTTTTCTTCATCATAAGCATATCTCTTCCTCTCATATTCCTTTTAGTTTTTGTTTAAATTTTTGTTTTCACTGTATTATTTTGGTCATAAATATGTGCAAAACTATGAATCTCGCAGAAGAAAGAAACTGGATAAGAATCGTATCGAATGGAATCGGATCTGAGGATCCAAAAAATGATTTTGAGTGGGCAGAGTGCAACAAAACCAATCAAGTTGCTTCCAGGTAAATTTAACTGGTACATATTTATGTTGAAGATTTGTGAATATTTGACAATCAAGATTATCTTTCTTATATTATACACTTTCATTCATGTGTACCGTCTAAACTATCTAACTGCAAAAATTATGTTGTTGATGCATCAGGTCCTTGTAACCAGTTCCATACATCTTGTCGGTGACGAGATCGAATGAGTTATTTGTGCCTTTCGCACCTTATTGTGAGTGGTTAGGAAACTGCTTATATAATGTTAAGTCTCTGAAATGTAATTAGTCTAAATTGTTTTTCTTCATTTTTCATCTGTGAATGTTTCTTACCATTATCTTATAGTGGCTGGTGAGATATTTGGATTGAAAAGCATAGTTGTATACCGCATACTGAAGTGACCTATAAATCAATACAAATGTGACAAAACCGGATGCCGAGGAGGGTCTCACATAAGTTTTACTTGGTGAATTGAATATGAAATTTGGTTTCAAACTATTATTTTGCATTGTATAATTACTCATTGTTATAGATAGATACATAGTTTGAGAATTGGTGAATTTTTTCCATCAGTTGAATCAAACCTGCATTTTTGTTAGATTATGTTATTCATTTATTTTTGCTTGAACCTGCTACTATCAATGAATTTCAAATTTTCCATCTTGCTCACCCACTTTATTCTTTCATGAATGTTTCTATTATTTGCATATTAATTTTTGAATGATTATGATTACAGTAGAACAAAGCAAGGATACAAATTCATATATTCTACACTTTCATTCATGTGTACTGTCTAAACTATCTAACTGCAAAAATTATGTTGTTGATGCATCAGGTCCTTGTAACCAGTTCTATACATCTTGTCGGTGACGAGATCGAATGAGTTATTTGTGCCTTTCGCACCTTATTGTGAGTGGTTAGGAAACTGCTTATATAATGTTAAGTCTCTGAAATGTAATTAGTCTAAATTGTTTTTCTTCATTTTTCATCTGTGAATGTTTCTTACCATTATCTTATAGTGGCTGGTGAGATATTTGGATTGAAAAGCATAGTTGTATACCGCATACTGAAGTGACCTATAAATCAATACAAACGTGACAAAACCGAATGCCGAGGAGGGTCTCACATAAGTTTTACTTGGTGAATTGAATATGAAATTTGGTTTCAAACTATTATTTTGCATTGTATAATTACTCATTATTATAGATAGATACATAGTTTGAGAATTGGTGAATTTTTTCCATCAGTTGAATCAAACCTGCATTTTTGTTAGATTATGTTATTCATTTATTTTTGCTTGAACCTGCTACTATCAATGAATTTCAAATTTTCCATCTTGCTCACCCACTTTACTTTATTCTTTCATGAATGTTTCTATTATTTGCATATTAATTTTTGAATGATTATGATTACAGTAGAACAAAGCAAGGATACAAATTCATATATTATGTTATTAAATTCATATGATTGTAACTATTTTCTATGTACTGGTTCAGGGCATCTCTTATGCCTTTTGCATTGTCATGTTTTGGATCGCATAAGTTATGGTTATCTAACCATATTTGATATTATTGATTGGAAGACATCAAAGGAGATAAGCAAAATGCAAAATGAATTGAATGAGAAAGCATCAGAAATAAAGCATATGCAATCTGATTAAATTGCCTAATTGCTTGAATGTCTAATGAATGGAATTGCAGGATATAACTGATCCCCACAGTTTCACAACATCAACTCTGCCCCTAGTTCCAGACATCCATATTCAATCTATGGTGGTATGTGATTTGTAACACCTCTGTGGTACTATATTATAAACTGTTAATGTACGTTTTACTGCATTCACTTGATACAAACACATTATTGACCAAATGTTGTCCTGGTTATAAGCTTCTTCTTTTTGCGAGAGATCTGAAGGTGAATAAGCTCATAGGTGTAGAGCTAGACTGGAGAGGTGTCGCCGAACAGAAGACCGTGCAGTAAGATCTCCAATCTTGTGATATTAGTGGCAGGTTAATTGTACTTATAATAAAATGATCATGACCATGAATTTTTGAAAATATCATTAGGCAAAAGCTTTGAAAGAAAAGAACATGTGTGACCTTCTAGCCCAAAAGGAGTAAGCAGAGTGAAGTATAACCATCTATACATTTGTTATTTAATGTTTTGAATTATTGTTTGTCCATGTTTCCAGTGGCGGAGCCAGAAATTTTATATAGTCTGGGCAAAAAATTTAACTGAACGTTACATGTGACAATATATAAATAATCATAAAGTGTGCTACATAAGAGAGGTGAAACCTCACCTGCGAATAGTGTGCTAAATAAAATTAACAGGTAAATGCCCTCTCCGAGACTTCTTTGCGGTGAATGTTCGAATAATATCAACATCTTTAAGTGACTTGAATATCTCCCGTTCGGTGTAACATATCATCAAGTCATTGAACCATACGTCGTTGATCTTGTTGCGCAAATTAGACTTGATAATCTTCATTTCTGAAAAAGCTCTTTCAACGGATGCTGTCGACACCGGTAATATCAAAGCCAACTCAATGAGCTTGTAAACCAATGGAAATACCAAATATTTCTCAGTTTGAACCATCTTCATAGCCAAACTTTGAACATCTTCACAAGAAGTAAAAGAAGCATGCCTTTTTACTTGATGTACATAAGTCTCAAGTTGCTCCCTTATTGTTCCACGGTCATCATCAGAAAAGTCTGCATGATAAATATTAGCAAGACGAGCAAGCTTATCAACATCAAACTTGGAAAAAGAGTTCTTGGGGTCAAGACATGAGAAACAATCCAACACAATGTTACTTCATTCACAAAACCGGTGATCCATCTCCACACATATTTTGTCAATAGCAACATAAAAAATCTCTGCACGGTAATGGTGAAGATTAGTGACAGTCCTCCCTTCTTTTCTTGAACGTCCCCGAACCGGTATTTCTTCATCCATATTTGGCACCGGAATACTTTGAGCAAAACAAAATTCTTGGACATCACTAAATAAATCATTCCAACCACTCTATCTCAATATAGCCAATCGAGCTTTAACATCATCAACTAATTCCTTAGCAAGCACAATATTAAGATCTTTTGTTTGCAAGATTTTTGAAAGTTCATTAGTGATACCAAACAACTTTAACATAAGCTTCAAAATGAAAGCAAATTTAAAGCTCTCCATTTTTTCTATCAAACCCGCCGCTTGAGATGGTCCACGTCCATCTTCATCAACAATACTAAGCACATCTAACACGGAGGACCACATCTGATACAAACGAATCAAGGTAGTATAATGTGAACCCCATCTAGTATCTCCGGGTCTAGCGAGACTAGATGATTGGTGCAAGCCCTTTCCTTGAGAGATCTCACCACTCTCAAGTTTATTCAAAATATCTTGGTGTTGTGCCTCCTTCAAAGCATCCTTTCTCTTGCAAGATGCACTTGTTGTGGTTACAATCAAGGAGATGTACTCAAAGAAATCATGAATAGATGAGCAACTACTAGCAACAGACACAACCACCAATTGCAAACGGTGAGCATAACAATGGACATATAAAGCATAAGGGTTTTCATCTAGAATCTTTCTTTGTAAACCATTAAACTCACCTCTCATATTTGAAGCCCCATCATATCCTTGCCCTCGTATCCTTGAAATAGATAACGTATGACGATCGAGAATACCATAAAGAGCATCCTTTAGTGCCTCAGATGTAGTATATTTGACATGATGTAGAGCAATAAATCGTTCCACAACTTTCCCTTTGTCGTTCAAGAACCTAGAAAAATAAGTAAAAATTTAAATGTATTCGTCTATGTTTGAATGTAATTTACAAGTTTAAGTTAATAATTGTAGTAGTTTCAATAACAAACTCATTGTACTAACCTCAACATCACCGCCATTTGTTCTTTGACAGATATATCACGTGACTCATCAATAAGCACAGAGAATTGTCTATCACCAAGCTCTTCCATAATCACCTTGGTAACTTCATGTGCACAACACGTTGCAAGCTCCTTTTGAATGTCACCGGAAGTCATTATGCAATTTTTTGGACCACGATCAAAAGCATCTCTTACTTTTTCATCATTAGATTTTACCCAATCCACCATCTCTCTAAAATTTCCCTTGTTTAGAGAAGTAGAGCTTTCATCATGGCCACGAAAAGCAATGCCTTATGCTAAGAGATATCTAGTACAATCTAAAGAACAAGTTAAACGGATCTTATACAATTCTTCTGATTCCCTAGTTGCTCTAGCAAAGATACTTGTCACACTTTGTCTTTGATTATTATAATCATCATAGTGCTTCACACATGAGTTATGCTTACTATCACGATTACCAATATGATCTTTAAAGCCTTTAGATGCATGCTTCCAATCTTTAAATCCGTCTTTGTTGAAGACTTCATAACCAAAGTGTTCGGCCCTCCCGGGCGGCTTAAAGAGAAAGCAATAGAAACAATAAGTTGCATCCTTCGACTCACTGTATTCAATCCATGTATAATTCTTATACCATGCTTTACAAAATGCTCTTGAATATTTCCCAAATTGAGTACGAGGAAATCTTGCTAAATCAGGTTGCGTTGGACCCTTCAATATATATGCCCTCCTCACTTGGTCTTGAATATCCGGAGCATACTCATGAATTTGTTTCCTACATCCTGGATCACGCACAATCTCATTTGGATTAAACTCGTTGGCCACATTAGGGGGTGTTTCTTCTACTTCGACTTCCGGTTGCTTAACATTCACTTTCTCAATACTTGTTCTAGGAACCAAAAACTTCCTCATCTCTGAAATTTAATGATTTAATGAAACGAATTTTTAATTAAACAATTTATAACACGCAAATTGACAAGACCAAATAATTAAATAAAATAAACAATTCATAACCACAAAATTAAAAGAGAATTTTATTATTATGAATGACCTATTAAATTAACCAAAATCTTTGATACTATATTAGAACCCCAAAAAAATAGAGTAGAGTTTCTGTTAAAATAAAAACTACAATATAAATATTAGAAGAAAAATTGAACTATCATTCATTCTAAATTAAACTATGTAAAATTGACCTATATTGGACTATGTAAAAATAACAAAATATTGAACTATGTTTTTTGTTTTGTTTGAAAAAGACAAAATTTTATTAAAAAGAATACTCTAAGGCTCTAAGCACATTAGCACAAGACAGTGGCAAGAGATTTCCAAAACCAAAATCAACATAAAGATATAGTAGCAACATGTAAATTGAATTGAAGTGCTATTGTTACATTACTTACATATAATATAATACTAATATCTAATAAAATAAGAAGACAAATTAAGAGAAAGAGAAGCATATTACCTTGTTGCTAGCTGGAACGTAGAGATAGGAATGGCCGAATTGGAACAGTTGAACAGACAGCAGCATGTGCGGTTCAGAGATAACAAAAAGGGTTTTTGCTATACTTTTAGTTTTGTTTTTTATTTATTTCTGTTTTAAGTCATAAATATTTAAATGGGTTGGGCCTTTATGGACCATTGGGTATTCATCTATTTTAATTTTTACACCCATACTTTTACTAATTTTGCCCCTAGTTTCATTTAAAAATCGGCTATTAAATTTAGGGGAATACAAAGAAAATAGGGGTTGAGCCCGGGCGCATGCCCGGGCTTGCTGGGCTATATAACCGCCCCTGCATGTTTCATTGATTGTTGAATCTCATACTCTTAGCAGAGATTAGCGGAGACTCTGGGTACAGAAGTCAGAAGGCGGTCAAGTGGAAAAGAAAGAAACCTGCGTGCATTTCTTTTAACCTTACAATATGTCTGTGTTCTTATGCTGAAATTTTGAAATAACTTCGCATGTGTTTTTCATCTCTTCCCTTTGTTGGTGTTTATCCTGAATAACAGTTAAGGGAAGACTATATGGAATACATGACTTCTTTTTTAATTTTTTTACTTTGTCAGATCCTTGGACCTGATAGTGGATGGCAGCCAATCCCACTTACGGAGGTAATTACTTCTGCTGCTGCAAAGAAAGCTTACAGGAAAGCCACCCTTTGCATCCATCCGACAAATTACAGCAACATGGAGCAAGTATTTAACACATACATATGTGAAAAAGTCTTTGATCTCTTAAAGGTTTGTTTGGCATGCCATATCTGTAATTAGTAGCTTTTATTTTTGTGTTTTTAACTTTTGAAGTATAATTGATAGTAGTTTTTTCAACCTAATCAATCATTAATTAATAGATGTTAAGTTTTTAGTTCTGGAAATTTCAGCATCATCTTACTCACTTATTTGGTTTACTTTTAATGTATGTAGATGAAGTATTGTAGGTAGCTTATTTAACTCAACTGTTGTTTGTCTATTTGAAGATGATCAAGGCCTAGCAGATGGATAGTTCACAACCTTCTATGAGGTTAGAGCGAGTATTGGTCCTGGTGTGATTTTTGAGTTCGGGGATGATCAAAGTTAGCCTGTATTTTGGAACACCATTTATTGTTTGCTCTTTATAGCAATAGTATTCAGTTCTTTAAAGGTTTAATATATGTCTGTTAACATGCTACTGTTAAAAGTAAATGTCCCTTAGAGTCCTTTACATTACAAATTCAATGGATAATAATATTTAATCAGGAACCTTAAAGATGCTGAAGTTTTGTTTGAAGTATGGATCTTTAATCAGCACTTATGTGTTAAGTATTGATTTTGTGAAGTGTTCACTTTTGTTTAAGTGTTAAATTCTATGTTAAATATATTTTTTATGTGTTAACTTTTGTTTATGTGTGAACTTTGGTTTTGCTTAAAGTGTTAGCTTCTGTGTTAAGCACTCACCAACAGGTACATTTGAGTTTCTAAATTAACTTCTACATGTAGTTTTGACATAGAAATTAAACAAATCAGCAACAGGTCTAGCATGTCATATCCTTGGCTATATACTAGCTTTATAAGTTATTACTTTAAGCATAAGAAAGTTGTGGAGCAGAGCAAAGTTTCTAAAAAAATAAATCAGCAATAGGTCCTGCTATTGTACTATAATCGAGGAGAGGTTTTCCTACTTTTAGTATAATCTTTACATCCTGATGTTGTACTGTTATTCAGAAGAGATTTAGACTTAGTTTTGTTCCAACTTAGTTTGCTTGCTTCCTACTTTGTTAGCACGTAGGGGTGGACAAAAAGTAACCACCCGAGCTTATCCGTCCGGCCCGTGCTATCCACAAGCAATCGGTCGGTTCAAATCGGGTTATACGGGTCGTTTATCCGGTTGTTATTGGATAGTGATGGTTCAATTTAACTAATTCAACCCAAAATAAACCGCAACAGACCGAACTAACAGCCTATTATTATATTATATTTCAACTGGGCTAGATTTTTAAAGCCTAACAAACATGCCCAGTAACTCACCTATATTAGGAACTTATTGAAGAACCCTAACCTAGCCGCTACTTAGAATCTCATTCTCACAAATTTCTCTTTGTTTCCTCTCACTCAAAAACAAAACATTCTTAGTTTTGTTACTTTTTCTGAATCACATGTTCATTGATTTGGTGGAGATATCTTTGAATATCATCTCTATTTTGTCTTCCTCATCTCTGTTTCTTTGAATATCATATTTATTTCAACTGATGTTAATTTTCATTTTTCTCTATTTCATCTTTGTATTTATTATGTTCTATTTATTTATTTCCTTTTTTGTCTGTTATTTTATATTTTATTTGGTGTAGATTTAACTCTTATTTGCCTTCTTCAATTTGAATATAAACTCAAATGTAATGGACTGATGTTTATTTTTTTTGTAGGGTTTCAAAATTGTCATTCAATTATTTTATTTGGTTAATATCGATTTTTTACTGACAATCGTTTATTTATGTATTAGGTACCATTTGGTTTCCAGGATACATTTATATGTTAAATCTTAAAAGGTAAGAGTTGTAAACTTTTTGTTTAGTTATTTTTTATACTGGTCTATTTTTTTATTAACACAGTAATATTTTTCTAACACCATATATTATTTTGTCTATTTTGTTGAATGTTTATTATTTGAGAGAATGAAGTTGGATCTATACATAAAAGCTGGAAAATTACAAGTTTTATTTTGGCGATATTATATAAGTTACACATTTATTCTAAATATATTTGTGACTTAGTTTATTTACCACAATATTTTTGACATTTATATATTTTTTTAATGCAGGTGAGGTTCTATATACTTGGTATAGAATTATTGGTGTGGTTTTTTGTCGGTTGGATCTAAAGTTGTTGGTGAAAATGTTAAGGAGATGTTGGAGTTCATGTAAAATTAAGGATTGTACATTTTTTGAAAATATTTTTTAAGTTATGAGTCTGATTACTTAGCAATTAATTAATTTAGTGACAATTTGAATGTAAAACTTAAACTTTTAAAAGAAAAGAAAAGTTTGATTATTATATCTGAGCTTTGACTTAAAATGACCTAATAGATTTATTTGGACTTAAATTTTAAAGAAAACAACTTATAAGAAAAATTACAACTTATAAGAAAAATTAAAAAATAAAGGATTGATTAATTGTAAATTTGGGTGTAATTCGAAGTGACCAAACTTGAACTTGACATTAATTATTAATTATGATAATTTATATTTTGTATTAGACATAATATTTTAATTAAATAATAATAAAGAAATAAAGTGGATCATTTTTAAATGGGCTTACAATTCCATCTATCCCAACCTACAATAAAAATTGTTTTGGGCCTTGCAATTAAATACGTAACCGAAAAAACCGATTATATTAACCGAACCCGATTAAAACCGTTGATCTAAATGGTCGGAATTGGTCCTGTAGTGTTCACCCGTGGGTCTGTTCGGATTGATGGTTTGGGCCCGAAACCGAACCGGCCTGAACTGATGTCCAACCCTATTAGCACGAATATCTATTACCTTTTTTTCTTTAGTGATATTAAAACTTAAATTATCTTTGACAACTCTACATTTTATATATGACTGTTACAGTAACATCAAATCAACCAACATAAGAAACAACCTAAGGACCAATGTAAGGTTTAGTGCATCAATTTAAACAACGTCTATTTTACTTTAGAGGATGATTTAAATTGAAACACTAAACAAATTATTTTACTTAAGAAGGTGAAAAGGTTTTTGAAGATGTTGAGTGTTGACACATAGCGTAATGATAAAAATACTCATAGTAATACATTTATTAGTAGAATCTTGAGGACTAAGAATCTATAAACACAACAACCAAAATGTCTTGGATAATAGTTTATATCATAAACAATAGTTTTATGGCTATGCCCATATATAGTTTTACACTACATGGCTATGCAATAAAATTTATTATTTCATATTTTATAATTGCATTTAAATAAATTATAAACCAATTAAAATTGAAAATTATTCATCTAAGAAATTTTCACGGGACACTATCAATACAATACCTTTTTTATTTTAATCAACAAAATATTATAAATATTTATAATTAGCATAAAATCACTATTTTCACGTGACACTATTACCACAATACCTTTTTTATTTTAACACAAAAATGTTATAAATATTTATAATTATCAGTGATATTTGTAAATATTTATATTTATTAGTCATATTTGTAAATATTTATAGTTGTTAGACATATTAAATTTATCATGTTGGTGATTTGAGAAATATATTTTTTTAAATATTTTTAGTTATTAGTGATTTTATAATAACAACTGTATATCACCAATAACCTAACCTTATCGAATTATCTAAGATATGAGTGACTATTGCATTTTCATGTTCTTTTTTTTACATAGCTACTATATATAGATTCATTTCATCTATATTATGTTTTGTTAATCTTAAATTAACATTTCTCATTCGAATTTTAAAATTTTTTTCTCTATTTATAATATATATTATTCATCTTAAGATTTGACTTGTCCGTGCGGACGCACGGGTCTTCTACTAGTAGTCACGTGATAGTTATTTTATGTTTATTTGTCAATAGTTGTATGTTAAATAGCTAATTATTATGAGAATTTCTTTCCTGACCCCCTATAGGGTGACCCCCAGCGAAAACCCCTAAATACCCCTACTTCGGAAATGCATTTCCGAAGTAAATTTTTTTTCTAGATTTTTCCAGAATTCGGAAGCGCACTTCCGAAAACATCAAATGGGGGGTGTTTTCGGAGATGCACTTCCGAAAACATCTTTTTCACATTTTTGGGAGTTTTCGGAAGTGCACTTCTGAAATATGCAGAAATTATGTTTTTTTTTTATGTTTAGTGCCTCAATTGTATAAAATATTTTACTAACATAATCAATATTTAGTGCCTCAATTAAATTCATTAGTTGCTAAAATTATGGATATATTAATTGATTTTATTTTAGAGGAATTAATTGATTTTATTCTACTCTATATTTTATTAATTTTGACTTTGTGCCCCTATAATTTATTAGCCATTGTTTTCTTAAAAAATTCCAACAAACTTTTTTATAATAGAAAATATTCTTTTAATATATATATATATATATATATATATATATATATATATATATATATATGGGTAAAAAAATTTTTTTGGTGCCCCCTAAAATTATGGAGCCCTGAGCTTCCGCCCCGCGAACCCATGCTCAAGGCCACCCCTGATCTGTAGTACACAAGTTCATGTGCGACAAGACAACTCAAGGACCTACTACCATGATTCTAACTCATGCTTGGTGCAGACAAAATGTAAGTAGGTTTTTATGATTCACATTATTCATTAAAGCTTGATAGATATTTATTAATACTCACATTTCTAATCATTAAGTTGCAGCCAACATACATCTTAATCTCTCCAATGCTTCTCGGTTATACTCAATCCAAGTTTACCTTTCTAATGGTTTAATTGATTATGTTTACATATGCCTCCCCATATACTACGAGACACCATGCCATGCCAAGTAGTACACTCACATGATTTTCCTACATAATACTTTGTTTAATTTTTTTCACCATTACTTATTGTGATGTTTTTTCATATAACCATTGAAGCATATTTGACTTATATCTTCATCAGTAATTCCCTGCATACTGTCATGATTTTTCATACAACCATTTGAAATATTTTCCCTATATTTTATGCGATTTACAACCTATATACACTTTAGTTACAAACAAGGCAATCACTAGTTTTACGTTACTCGATCCAAATTTTACTTAATGTAACTAGTGATTGCCTTGTTGTTTTCATTAGTTTTGTAACAACAAATATGTAACTAATTACAAACAAGGCAATCACTAGTTTTGTAACAACTAGTGTACCAACAAACGTAAAACAAATATGTTGTCATGTTATAATAGTAAAGCTTTTCATCATTTTTTTACTTAATGTACATAAAACAACTATTCTATTTCTAAATGATAGATAAATGGTAGAAACTAAAAGGTCTTATTTTTAATAGTACAAATTAGTTTTTTATCTTCAAATTAATAGTGTGTTTGGTTTGGCGTTTAAGCCTCCAAACGCACGGCAAGCTGTCTTGTGGACGTGATTTTTCATAAGCTACAACATGGAGCTTCTATGTAAACGTGAAAATTTGACGTGGTTTTTTAGTAAAAGTAACGTAAAACAAATATGTTGTCATGTTATAATAGTAAAGCTTTTCATCATTTTTTTACTTAATGTACATAAAACAACTATTCTATTTCTAAATGATAGATAAAAGGTAGAAACTAAAAGGTCTTATTTTTAATAGTACAAATTAGTTTTTTATCTTCAAATTAATAGTGTGTTTGGTTTGGCGTTTAGGCCTCCAAACGCACGGCAAGCTGTCTTGTGGACGTGATTTTTCATAAGCTACAACATGGAGCTTCTACATAAACGTGGAAATTTGACGTTATTTTTTAATAAACGTGGAAAAGCTTACGCCAAACCAAACACACTATAAATTCCCTTATGCCCTGCCTTTGTTTTCTAGTTTGTTATTAAGCTTAATCACTTATTTAGATAATTTTTATTGCTCTTAATTAGTATTAGTTTTTTAACTAATATTTCTTTAATTAGGTTAATTCTAGTCAAGATAATAGTAATTAGGTCAATTCTGATTAGATTGATTAATAGTTAGGTTATAAAAAATAAATTTAAAAATAATAAAAATATAAAAAATACAAAAAAATAATTTCCTATTTAACTTATGTAATTAATCATCAAAATACTAAGTTCATAATTAAAAAATACAAAAAATGATTTTTTCTTAGTTAGACTTTATTTCAAACTAACCAAATAAAATTAAAAAATAATAATTTCTTTCACATTAAAATTCTTCCAAACTCATTTTTTTTGCCTCGTGTGATAATTAATCTTTTCGCCCGAGCGAAAAATCAATTTCTCTCATCCCCGTGCGATTAATCCAAGACAAACCTCTTTCATAAACTAAAATCACCAAAATTGATACGAGCTACGAAGACTCTGATTTCATCCTTTGATGAATACATAGGCATAATGTGTGATGCCTTAGCGGGTCCACTAATATCATAAGTATCTTTCCTCTTTGTAATAAATTAAAAGTAATAAGCCTTTAGATGCACACACCCTTCTGATTAGAACAACAAGAGTGGTTCCCGTGGAGTACCACAGACGCGAGGGGTGCTAATACCTTCCCTTTGCGTAATCGATTCCCTTATCCTAGATTTGGTTGCGAGACCATGTTATTTCCATCTTGAGGTTTTCTTCGACGTTTTCCTTTCCCTTCTCTGGGATAAATAAATATTCGATGGCGGTTCTGTTATTTGATTTTTTACATAGTGATAGACACCACACTGCTGGAGCACTCATATTGACTCTCCATCAAAAGTTGAAATTCATTGTCAAAGGACAACCATGTATCAGTATGTAAAAAAAAGTTTGAGAAAAAAATAGGAAGAGATAACCAAGCCTTAGTATAACAATAGCAAGAGAGAGAATGGCAATTGTCAAGGTTGAAGCTTTATCGCATAATTAAGATAAGAGACAGGGGAACTGTTCGTGATAAGGGTGCTTAAGCTTGTAGGATAGAGGGGGATCCTTACCCTCTTCCTTCTTCCTTTTCTTCGTTGTCCTCCATTGTTGAGGGTTTGTGAATTGTGTGAGGTTTGTGCAAAACCTCCACGACTAAATTGACGTATTGTTAATTCTAATTGTGTTAATCAAGCTAAGCGCTTTTGCGATGTGAATTTATGTGTTTGGATGCCATCAGAAATATTAGAGATGATGATGTTCATATGTTGATGTATGTATTGATGAAAAACATGATGAATTGATGTGATGATGTTGATTTTGATGTTGTGGAATGTTGATTGATGTGTGATTCATGTACATTAAGTTAGATATGTTTTGGGGATTGTTGTAAGTCAAAACTTGGGTTTAGGAGTGAGATTCCCGTGAAGATTTAGCATAAAGACGCTGTAGACTAGTTTGATTCGAATCGTGAGTCAAAAATTATGTAGAAAAACAATTTAGACTGATTTGATTCGAGTCAGAGGTTTGCAATATGAATTTTGATTTGAATCAAAGACTCATGGGTAGCTTTTGCCTTATTTGATTTGAATCATAGTTTATACTTGATTCCAATCAAGAAGGAAAACCGGACTCAAATACTATTTTTGTTATAACTTGAGTCCAGGTGTACCCTTTTGAGGCACGGTTCGAAGCATTGGGCAACTAACACGTAATTCTATCTTGTAATAATGATTTAAGGTGAGAACATGTACATGAAAATATGAAGAGTATGTTTTTCTTTGATAAGTCTTATGAGATGATTATTGAATAATTATGTCATCTTGAATTGATGGTTGTTATATGTTGAGTTGTGATGCTGAGATGTTCTGAGTGGTTATATGAATGTTATAATGATGAATATTGTTGACAAATTATATGATTTTAACAATTGTGTTGTGTTATGCTGAGATATATTTGGTTCGGTGAACCATTGTGCTGCCTTACATTAGCGACTATTATGCTGAGTTCTAGATTTAAGAGGAACCAGTGACGAGTAATGATGATGAAGGTAAAGATTTATATTTTGTGTTATATCTTGCATTCATACATCATGTAGAATGGAGATAGGTAAGACTTCAGTCTAGTGATGAGTGGATAATTCGGTAACATATCCCTAACTTCCAAAACTTTGGTACCACATGCGTATTGAAATAGAGGTGATGGCTACATTGCATTCATTCTTGTATATGCGAATGTCTATGATTTTTTAGTATTTTTGATTGTTTGTGATGTTGTTATTGATGAATATTATGAGTGAATATTCATGTTTTACCATGATATCCTCAATGTGTATGTACCATTAACTTAAATGAATATATTCTCACCCCTATTTGTTTTCTGTATGGTCTTGATCCTTGTGATGCAAATACTCAGATTGGAACCGAGAAGCCTTAACAGTTGGTTGCCTTGGAGGAGGGCATTAATGGTCTTCTTCGCCCTTTCTGGTTCTCGTTTGTTGTTTTAAATTCCAAGTGTCGCTATGAATACTGTAACACTTGGAATAGGGTTGCGTTATTGATGTTTATTTTTTAGAGTTATTTGAGTTTAAAACATTATAAATAATTAAAGTTGTTTTCAGGAATTTTTAGAAACTTGTCGAATACTGATTGGTAGTTTTTCCGTTGCTATTTTAAATTATGAAAGTTGATGTTTTTATGCTGAGTAATGTGATGCCTTTGAGTGTAATATTTATTATAATTTTTTGTATATTTTACAATTAAAGTGTCGGGGAAATTATGGTGTTATAGTTTTCCTTGTCGCCTGCTGATTCAAAGTTATTAAGTGAGACATTTTGAGGGGACTTCTCAATCAATCTTGCCTTCAAAGCTATGCTAGATGCCTCAGTCGCAGTCCATACAATTTAAAAACTCATCTTCTCCTACAAGAATCCCTTTAAGCCATTGATGTATCAAGCCACTTTATGGCTCTCTAATTCTCCCAATTCTTTACACTCAAAGAAACATAAGAACTCAATTTTGTATTATGTTACAATTTTCTTTCCTTAAACACACTAAATATGTACCTTTTAAAGAATCTACTCATAATCCTTCAATAAAAACCGCTTAAGCGTCAATTTTTTCATTCTTCGCCAATATTTGACCAGCCTTTTTCTTTGTCTCTGTCTTTAAACAACAAGTTTATCCCACCAGACAACAGCAATACTCTCCAGCCTTATTGCTACCATCTTAACTTTCTTGTTCTCGGGGATGCCCATAACATTGAAAAATATGTCGTCGTCGACATTCCAATCTTAAAAATCCTCCACTCCCATCGTTCCATAGAGTAATGAAATACCAGCATTCACTCGATAATCATGGTTATGTCGATTCCCATGATCAACTACCTCTTACTCGTAGGGTTCTTCTTCTTCAGAACTTAAAATTTTAACAATAAGAGCACGATGATTATTTTCACCCAGCGAAACCCTAACTTATTCTCCTACCTTGCCTCTTCATCGATTCCCGTTGTTGATGGCGTTGTTCACCTGATTTGCTAAATCCGCCAATCTATTCAGTCAAAGCAATTAGGGTCACGCTAATTCCCTCAAGATATGCTCTGGTCAGCGATTAATCTCTCATAGCTCTGATCGAGTTGCAAAAAGAAATAGGAAAAACCTACTCTGATGCCACTTGACGCAGTCAGAAACATTAGGGATTAGCAAGCGTTAAACCTAGAATGAAAACACACGATTGCAAGCGCAAAATCTGTCAAGATAAACTCTGAAATCCATCAGATAAAGATAATACTGAATTTTATTATATCAAAAGATGATCTTTAACTCACGCACCAAAAGTGTTTAATTAAAGAAATAAATAAACTCTAATAGGCTTTTAATCCAAAACAGAAATAAAATAGAAAAAAGCCCTAATAAACTTTTAATCCAAAACAAAAATAAAAAATAAAAAATTACAGAAAATATTAAAATGTTATTTTTGTCTCTAGAACAAACTCGGATGGCTTAAAAAGCCTTCCTACATTAGGTTAAATGATATAGTTGAAAGAGTGAAAAAAATTAAAATTAAAGTAAAAAAATTAAGGGGTGATAGTTATGTTTAATTACGAGTCATTCTTGTAGGGAAAATAATAATAAAGTTGTTGTAATGCATGATAAAGTTGTTTGTATTATTATTTTGTGAAATTGTATTATTTTAAGTACTTTTCATTATATATTAGTGGATATAACTTTTCTTTGTGTGTAATATAGAAGGCTAAAGCCCAAAAGAAAGAAGAACCACAACAAAACTAATCTGGGGAAGAAAATTCTTTTACATCGTCCTTGAGTATTTTTTTACCAGTAGAAACCAGAACATCTAAAGGTACTATTAACTCTATATGTAATATGGTTGTCAAAATATACTTGAGTTGATATGATTATCTTAGTTGGTTTTCAAATATATTTTTATATAATTTATATCGAAAAAAAACTTAGATACAATTTCTTACGAGTGATTTATATTATTTTCTAATAAAATTATAACAAATGTATAATTTCGTCCTACACATATGTAATTTTCTCATATTTTCACTCCTTAAACGATATTTAAGTAGACTTGTCATATTTTCATTGAAAAATAATAAAACCACACCTAAAGAAATTGTAGATAAAAATTTTCCTCTATATCGTATCAAATTAAATAACTCATGTGCCCGCTCAAGTTTCTAACTAGTTTTGATGAAAATCATCTCCACCCAGTTGTCATACCAATAGACAACGGGGAATGCAATAAAAAATGGAGTTAGTGAAAAATACATCAATTAAGCTTGTTTTGCACGTTAGTATATGTAATTTATTCACATAAGCCCAACCTACATTTTGGGGACATGGGAGAATACATACCAACCATTATTATTCACGGTTACATTCAAAAAAATAAAATGACTATAACAAAATTCACAAATAAACACTAGGATCTTCCTACTTCATCTTTTTCAGCATCTTCTTTTTGGGTGCCTAATTTGACAATGTCTTCCACCAATATTTTCCCATCTGTTTATGATTCAAAAAATACACAAAATAACTGTCATCCATAGCCAGTTAAACAAAATTTCAAATTAAGATATTGGATCATCTGTATACACATTCTAAAAATTACAGTTACATGTACCTCTCTGTGTTACCAACAATTCAACATGAACTACAAAGTTTTTAAACTGCTTTGAAATTAGTCACTGCTCACTGTCATGGCTCTCACAAGATTGTGCAACAAAGAAGCACAAAACCAAAGAAAAAGGGGCTCGAAAAATAAAACCACATGTTGCATGAGGTTTTTCTTTGTGCTTTTGTGGTATTAGATTAGTTAAATGTTAGTTTCATTAATTTGAGAGGGTACATCAGCAACATTCATATTGATGAGCGGCATTCATACTAGCTATATCTTAGTGCCACATGAGAATAAGGAAGAAATTGAGAGAAGAACTAACCACTATCCTTCGAAAGGTAGTTGATAAATTCATGAATTCCTTCTTTTCCCAACGTGTCCTTCAGATACACAGCAGCAGCTACAACTTCCTCAGGTGTCACTTTCCCATCATAATCTCTGCCAGAACATGGCCGAACATTTAATGAAATTATTTCTAACAATTACCATGCCATGTTGCTTTGTAAAACTTTAAACATGTATTGAGTCTTTGAAATATTTACTAATTATTTCTAACAATTACCATGCCATGTTGCTTTGTAAAACTTTAAACATGTATTGAGTCTTTGAAATATTTACTAATTATTTCTAACAATTACCATGCCATGTTGCTTTGTAAAACTTTAAACATGTATTGAGTCTTTGAAATATTTACTAATCAGTTCATGGTGTTCTTTCAAGCAAATATTTAACTCAGAAATAACCTGTCTAGCAACCGCCAGCGGTCTCCAATTTTAGCATCAACATCATCAATTTCTTTTTCAAGTGTCTGGAGCATAGCATCAACCTAAGAAGCAAATTACATTCCTATAGCTGTCAGTCATTTCCAGTTTCAGAATGTAATTCAGTCATAATCTGTTTTCTCTTTTGTTTTTCAATTATGAAGTGGCACCAGATAAAAACTAGAGTGTCATAACTTTACCTTGTCAACAAGTGCTGAAGAAACCTTGTCACTAATAGCGACCTCCATAGCACCATCACTATCCTTCCTTGCAGCTCTATAGGCCTTCTTAGCTTCCTGCTCACCTTCAGTACCTTCTTTCCCCACCATACTATTATACAGCTCCATCTGCATAGTGGTAGGTTATAACTGATTTTGTATGTAACAAAAGCTAGGCATGAAAAATAGCTTGTTCCGAAGATTTCAAAAATGTTAAATTAATTTTAAAAAGGCCAGTTTAACAAATACACAATTCTAGAAAGAAATAACCATTTGAATTCCAAGACTTTGAATGCCCATAACGTATTCACTACGGAGTATCCATCCCTAGAGACAGATAAATTCTACGGTCTACATACCTCCTTTTTAACAAGCCTCAAAAACTCTTCACGTTCTCTGCTCACTGACTGAAAAGTTATCAGACAAATCATTGAATCCAAGCATTTACCAAAAAACTTTTATAGTTTAGCAAGAATAAAGTTTGTTTTGCTTACAGATGCTGATGCTAAAACAGCTAATGCTTGGCTGATCTCACAAAGTTGCTCATGTTTTTCCAATGCCTTTGCCTTTGCATCTTCTTTTGCTGGTCCACTTGTTGAAACCATCTTTTTCGTAGCTAAATCACTTTCGCCATTATTAGATTCTGCTGCCACTTTGGCTTGCTCCCCTTCCTCTTTCTCTTCCTCCTCCTATGAAATATCCGGCAACCATCAAACTCAAATCTAAAGCAAATTTACATATGCTTATGTGAATTCTCTGCTTTTGCCACTAGTAATTATTCACGACGTTAAAGTAAAACGAAGAAAGGCTTTTAACAAACTACTTTAAATTATAATGGAACTCACCAACTCATGCCTCCTTCCAAAAACATAAATACTTCTAATGAATGATAGCATATATAATGCATAAATTTTTTTTACCTTGATTAGCTCCTCCTGCATTTCAAGATATTCCAACTTCCTCTTCCTGTCTGAAACAGAATCTCCAGATGGCAAAGCTGTTACACCAACAGTGTCCACAACCTCATCCGGCAAAGAAGAAAGTGTAGCTTGAACAGCCTCTTCTGGTTTCACCTTTCCTGAGATGGAAAATGCTCTACAGAGAGAATGAGATGACTATGCCTTTCCAGAAGGGAAATTCTTAAGACAACGGTATCTCAATAGAGAAAGTATTAAAATACCTAGAAAGAATCAAGAGGGAAGATGGCAAAGAATGGTAGAGAGACAGATCCAGCCAGTCATTAAGCTGCAAAGAAATGCACAATTTACAACCCCCAAACATGAGATTTGTATTGATAATTCAACCACAAGACGGCATCTTTTATTCAGCATCAAGAAAAGGCTTCTAACTATATTATGTAAATGTCAACTTACAATCCCCACTCTTAAGACAATATTTTTGTTACTCACCTAACACACTAGCATTTGAGAATTTTGTGATTTGATTCAGTTATACTTATACATGATATAATTGATTTCAAGTAAAAGTTGATTAAAAATAAGTTCAATAAGAAGGTTCTCAAAGTAGCAATTATGAGAAAATAAAGGTTCTGAATTATGATTTCTGAAAGTAGAAATTATAGCCAGAATCTAGAAATTAACAGCATTGAAGATTTCAGAACTGATCTCCGCAGCATAAATTCCATTTAAACATTTATTATTAACCTGCTGTCGCATTTCTTCCACTGAACGCAATCCAAGCAATCCTCGATCTCTACAAGCTTGACGAAGCTCTGCTTCTGAAAGAGACTCTACACCTTCTTCTTGAATCAGTTTATCATCATTCTTGATCCTGCCAGAGCCAAACAATTCAAATCTATACTCTCAAAAAAAACTAT
Organism: Vicia villosa; assembly: GCF_029867415.1. NCBI lineage: Eukaryota > Viridiplantae > Streptophyta > Magnoliopsida > Fabales > Fabaceae > Vicia > Vicia villosa. Next base: position 384,621 of record NW_026705256.1, read on the forward strand.
GAAGTTATTGACTGAATATGTTAAATTTTGTTGAAGTACTTTAGTTTTCACAGCATATAGAGCATTGGACATATTCTGAATATTATTTCAATGTAGAGTATACAAACAATAATCTGAATATATAGGTTAGGGAGTAGGGACATCAGAGCATTTTCTTATTGCCAAGTATCATCGTTGTCTTGACTTGGCTTATAGTCTAGGGACATAACTGCCTTTGTGAATCTCTCGAACCAAGCTTAGGAAGATTGTTGCATCCATAGAAACTCCTCCTTTATTTGCACATTTTGTTTGCACCCTTAAGTTTGGGTATTCTATGGCACAGGTGTGTTATGAAGAGGATAGGCCCTGGCTTCTTGGCTACCTAAAGGTTAGATGTTACTGATCATGACTAGGGTGAGACTCCATTTGGTTGGGTTTCTCCATTTTGATTGAGTTCCATGTACTTGGCTACTTTTGACATTCATCAGAAATGTACAAACAGCATAAAATGAAGTTTTCCTAACTCTAACCTATAAGAGTCCATGAATTATATACATACACCAGAATCAGAGCTATCCCAGAAAGTAAAATAGGAATTATTGAATCTTACTCTTGTAATCTTTTGCGGAGCATATAACGCAAATATGCATCAGTACCATACGGGCTGATACCCATGTACTTACACATATTTACCAAGCGAGGCCTGTTCTCCATTTTCACAATCAAAAGACATGTTAGCATATCCAACACGGAAACCCAAAATATGAGATTCATAAGATGACAGCAGAGCACAACAAGTTGAGCAAAATCAATGGTAGGCGGAGCAACCTGCTAATGTTATCCAAAGTGAACTCATCGTTAAATAATTTGGCAAAGCCTAAAATTTCATCATTTGAAACTCGGGCACCTGTTCTGACCTGGTCCATTAACATAATGAATACAAACATAGTATAAAAATATTTTCCATAAGAAGACTACCTAGAGAATATATAACACTAGGTCACAAAGAGCATGTCTGACCTTGTTCATAAACTCATCAAGATCTTCTGCTGTCTTCTTCGTTTCTCCAGTTCCTGAATTCTGAACCTCCTTCGCCATTTCTTTCACAGTATCTTGAAGAAACTTGGCATATTCTATTCTTGCATTTAGCCTTCTTTTCAATGCCTCCTACAAATTAAGCCTTCCCAAAATTGAGTGATGATAAAAGCATGCCAGCAGTTAGACATGCAATGTTTGACGAGTACATTAACAATTACCTGTTCTTTCATCTTATCCTGGAAAGTGGAAGGCAGCATATTGGGAAACAGTTTCAGGAATACTGGCAAAAGAAACTCCATGAACGGAACTATGATAAATACAGCGAAAGGAACTAGCCTGAAAATATCGGCTGTTGTCCTCGTGAGTTGCTGCCTCTCCCTTCTAGAGAGACTCTTTCCATTGCCAAGTTTCAACAATAATCTGGAGCTAATCCTAACATCAGCCCAAAGTAGTTTTGTACCAAACCAATAGTGTTGCAAAGTAGATTTAAATTCATCCTTCCAATGGCTTAACTTCTTTGCCCAGTCATCCCTAGGCAATGGAAAAACCAGAAAAGTCTCACACACATATTTACATCACAGACAAAACAAGAGGTAGTAAATTTTAAACCTGCTCATTGACAAAATAGCTCTGAAAGCTGGACCAATTCCTAGAATCTTAGCCCATAATCTCTTTACAATAGATTCACTACTCTTATGGGGTTCTTGAAGTTGTTTAGCCTTAGCTTTCGCTTTAACGGTACTCAAGTCTTCAACAGCCTCGTCACACTCTTCCGGTGAAGCTTCCTTCTTCTGTTTAGAATCCGATTGTTCATTTCCACTACCGCCATTACCCAATCTAGATTGATTAGCAGCAGCCGTGGAAATATAACGAGCACCTCTGGAGGTCCATCCCAATCTCGAAAGAGAAACTAACTCTAACTTCTCATTTCCAATTCCAAAATTCGAAATTCCAAATGAACTATGCAAGTATAATCTCGATAATGAACAAGCTGTCAAATCATCATCACTGAGAGTACACAATTTTCTTACCAGTCCATGTTCATGTCCAATAGTTCGAGACGAAGAGAAGGGAATCCGACTCAAACCATCTACTTCACTAGAATCAAATGGCTGACCAATCCCAACACTAGAGAATCCGAGAATACCGCGAGTATGTTGAGTAATCAAGTGATTGAACAAAATGTTTCTCTTCTTTTGCAAAATCACTCTTGATGCCATATATATCAACAAATTACAGCCTTTGATGTCACTTTTTTCTAAATAAAACACTTTATAATAACACAATGCTTCAATGCCATTAATACAAATCGGATAAATTACCACCACCTGCAAAGTGAAATTACCATCATATAAACATGCATAATACAAACACGTACAGAGAAAGCTCAACAATATCCTTCAATTCGAGCTTTCAGAAATGTTGTGCATAGAAAACAATAGGAAAGTCAACATTTTTACTTGTATTTTAGCGAGAAAAAACCAATTCAATTGAAACTTGTGGAATAAGAAACGAACCTTCTAGGTAGAATTTGGTCGTGAAAACAAATCACGGAGTGAAGATTCGTTGGCGGTGGATATCGGGAGTTTTTTAATTTATAAATCGGCGGTTACCGGAAAAGAACCGCCGGAGGGTGATCGAGAAAAATGCGCGCGCGTGTTGAAGGAGAAGGCGATCCTACATAGTAGATGTGAGTAGTCGGGTGAGGGAAAATGGAGAGTGAAGAAGGAGCTACAACATTCGGGGAATTTTGAATCATTTTTTTTCCCTTCTGATTCAATCATTAGTTATTGACTTTGATGCTGTGCATGATTTGCACGAACACTTTAATTAATATTATTCCTTTTTTTAAACATCGGTCATGGTTAATAGTAGACGCCTTCATGTAAAGTTAACATTTCAAAGTTTATGTTAACAATCCAACACTTAAATTAGTGATCAAAGAGATATGACTTTACAATAGTGAATAAAAAAAGTATTTGTTATGATGCCTAAAAGAGCTTTTGTATGGTGGACGATTAAAATTGCTCTCGCTTGACTTAGGGTAGAATGCACGAGACCTTTTGATAAGACCCAAAGCTGAAGATGGACAAAGAGTATGATCTAATGCACAATCCCTTGGAATCTACCCATTTGTTACTCCGGTGAGAGTATTATGGACTGAGTCTTCAATATTGGATCGGTCTTGTTGGATCGTTTGACTGACCCATAATAGTTTTCTCTCAAGTCCTTATTATCATTTATAAAGTTACAAGTGAGGTGGAAATTTTGAGATCGACCTCTAAATCAGCTTTCGTACTCGACTCAATGCGCTTGGGAGGATCCCCACCTTAGGGTAAAGACGGAGATGTGTTAAGTAAGTGTATGTGTCCTTGAGAACACACATATTAAATGCACGTCTTATATATGAAACATTTCACATTTTAACCACTTCACGTTGCCCTAGGCTTTAGAGGTAAAGGTGATACTTTATAGAATGCTCGAGTGTGGTGACAAGATTGACGCCAAATCCAGACTGTTTATTTGTGATGGTGTGTTTACCTCGATCTTTGGCAATAGATTGTGGGTTGTTTATTACCAATATATAATAACAAGAATCTTATTTTTCTTTTTTCTCCCATCGCTTATTAAGCTCTAGGGACCTTTGTTTTCATTCTAATATGTTTGACCTTATGTTATCCTACTCTTCTTCTTCTTCTCAATCTTTCTTTCTCAACCTCTTTTCACTTCAATGATGTGGCTTTTGAAGGTAACAATCTTGACTCTTTTTTATTGCTTCATTCGTTGTTCGTTAGGATTTTAGGGAGATTGTCATGAAAAGCTCAAAGGTTTGCGTTGTTATCCAACAAAAAGGTATTATTGATGGCATTAATCTTAGGGAAACCGTTAGAGGTTTTTCCTTCCCAATTCTGTCTTTAACTAACCCATAGCTCATAGTCAATTTTAAGTGAAAACGAAAAAGCTTAAACTAATATAAGGGTGCATCATTGTGTTTTTGTTTGTGATCCAATTGATATTGAAGTAAGGTGGTGGATAGAATCTCAATTGCATATACTTACTTACTGTAGTTCTTTTTATCTGTTGACAATGAAGCATGAATGAATCGATGCAACCATCAGACTGACATGGAGTTCAAGAGTGAAAACCAACCTTAGTGGGTTGATTAGGAGACGTTGCACATGGTTTATGTCTTTACCAATAAAGAAGGTTTGTATAATGCTTTCACAAAATTGGATTCCTCCTATGACGGGGGGTACCCCTGAGGGTGACAAAAGTTTGTGCATCAAATATGAAGGGTGTGTCCTCCCTTTCCACGAATGTATATTTTCCCATATAGGGCTCCAACTTCCCTTTAATGATTTTGAGGTGGGGATTCTCAACCGCATAGAAATTGCCCCTTTGCAACTGCATCTCATGCATTAGGCTTGTGTCAAAGTCATTAAATATTTGTGTTAATTTAAAAGAGGCGCCAATAGGGAATCTAAAATTTTTTTTTAGTGAGGCTCAGGAAAGTTTGAAAAAGGCTCGAGATGAGTTGCGAGGGATGCATTCGGAAAATGTTCACCTGACTAAAGAATATGTGAAAGCTATGGAATTAAGTTAATCTAATATGAAAATAGCTTGCATGGATGCATGTGGAATTCTTCAATCTCAAAGTACAAATATTGAGGGAGAAGATTCATCCCGAGAATGAGATAGGAGACGAGTGAGTGGTCATTCTTGGTTAAAAGTCAGACTCATAGGTTGAGTACTTTTTTGTGTTGTTTGGCATTCTTTTGTATGATTGTTGTAAAAAAATTCCTTATGATTTGGAACGTCATTGTTTTTCATTTACTCGTATAGTTTTTGTAGTTTTATGGCTCTCGTGTTTACTTTGAGAGCGAGAACTATTCCCTGTTTACTTACCGTAACATTCATTTTAAATGGTTATCGCTTTAATCCCAAGGTTAAATTTTATGGTCTTTGGAATTATCCATGAGGTTGTGTTTGGACGCTTTATTGAACGTCTTTGAGGAGCGCGTCCCACTAAGGGTATACTCCTCTTCTTTGTACTCAAGTTAAGACTTAGTTTGAGGATGACACGATGTTAAAGTAGAGAGTTTTGCGAAGAATTCATTTATTTGCTTAAAGAAAGGATTACATGGTAAAGTTTTACATAGATGGGTAAAAGTACATAAAGAAGACGACCTAACTCTTACTTTATTAGCCAAAGAGGTATCTTTTTGGCAATGAATTGTTTTCTTTGGAGTACTATGTCGTTGGTTCAGACGATGTGATGGGGTTCCATTTTCTCATATATCTCTGTTGATCTTAAGCTTTTTGCTCCATTCGATGTTCAGTTCCTAGTTTACTTCCTCAACATTTCCCATTGGCCCTTATTGTCAAGACCAATATGGTGCTATTTTCTTGTTGGTACATGCATTCAATGAATCAAGATATATCATACTTTATTTGTTTTTGAAAATTAGTCTCGCGATCTGATGATTAATAACCATTGTCTCTAGGCATCTATCGAGGTCATCAATGCTAAGTCCAAGCACATTTTTCTTCTTCTCATCAACCCATGTTGTTTCCTGACAATATTACAAATCTTTATGTATATGTGTGCTCATGGTAGGTTGGTTCATATCTTCACTAGTTCATTATGAACATTATGGTATTTTATTTTCTGGTGGGTCAGGAAAGCTACAATGTCAATAGTAACGACAAAAGGTCTCCTTAGAATGCAATTGTACATGCTTTTGCATAGAACTACAAGGAACTATAAGTCTATAACCATAACGTATCTTCCTTTTTCGAAAGTGACCACGAGCATCACGAAACCCCAAAGGCGAACCATCGTGCCATTAAAAGTTTGTTGTTCATAGCCCATATAAAGCGATAACTTATCTTTCTTCATCCCCTGTTTCTCAAATAGTTCGTGGCTCGTGGCTCTCGCAAAAGCGACAAAATCTTGTATTATTAGTCCTAGTTGACTCTTTGATACGGTGATGGTTTCTTACCCCAATATCTTTGAAGTTGATATTTCCGCATTCTTGTAAAATATCCTCTCTCTTTGAAGTCGATATTTTTTGTCGATCAATTATTTGTTGAGTTCATGGACCATTTATACTTCTTATGCATGTAGTTTCTCTTAATAGTTTATATACACTTGGGCTCTGATTGTAACACCCCATATTTCTCTTAATTAATTTAAATTGGAATTAAATTATTTGTTAGAATTATTTGGCAATTGATTGGGTTTAATTGAAGAATTATAGAAAAAGGAGTCATTGGGATTGGTGTTGTGATGAGTAAGAGAGGGGTGCTAAGTGATAGGCCCATACTAAGTGAATTTTATTCTTTCATAAAATAGAGAAGTTGAGAAAAGAAGGAAAATAGAAGCAAAAGAGGAGAAAGGAGAATACGTGATAGAGGAGCAGAAGAATAAGAGGACCAACCAAGGATTCTTGAATAAGGTAAGGGGGGACTCTCCGATTAACTTCTCTTATCGTATCTTAAATGATGATATTGATTAGGTATATTAGTTAGAACAATTGGATTGTATGTTTAGGTTTTGGGGTTTTGGGAGATTTAGGTTGTTTTGTTGAATTGATGGGATTGATGAATTGATGAATGATTTTAGTGTTATATGACCACTAAAATGTGTTGTAATTGTATTATGTTATGTTATTTGATGATGTTTTGGTGTGGGGACTGTTATGGTTCGATTTGGTTGAGATTGGGAGAGGAAAGATGTCAAATCGCAGAAAAAAATTCGGCACCAGCGCAACGTGCGTCGACCTATGAAAGTCATGCGTCGATCTATAGGTTCCCAAAAGGCCAGCATGAGTCGAATCATGGGTCGACCTGATCAAACCCGAGGGGGACAGAAAGTTTTGTGCATCGACCCATGGATCTTGTGCGTCGACCTACAAAATTTTTAACAAATTTTCCGAAGGCCATAACTTTCAAACCGTATGTCCGTTTTTAGTGCCGTTTTGAGCACGATGAACCTTATGAGATAAACTATGTGTTTAAATAATGGGATGAGGTGTAACTCGAATTATTTTGAAACATGATTTTATTTCTTGATGAATGATGTATTGTACATATATGTGAATAGATGTGTTAATACATGCTATGTTTGAAGCAATAATCATGTGATGATCTATGAGTTGTGATGATATGAGTATTTGTGAATATTTTGTTTGTTTGATGGATGATATATTATTGAAATATATGATGAGATGTGACAATATGAGACGTGTTGGATGATGTGAATATTTTGTTTATTTGATGGATTGTAGCATTGTGTACATATATGTGTGAATGTAACAATGTGTTGTTATGGTGATGTAACCACTTTGAATTCATTGTGACTGGAAGGTGTTTTGACATGATTATATGTGATATAATTGTGGATGGTGTTGAAACCTAATATATCATTCGGTGTTGCTTTTGGTGAGTTATTGGTGATGACATTGTTCATTTTGGTCCAGTGGTGATGTTGTGACAACGTGATTATAATGTTGATAGTGTGTGTATAACATGAACATGTGGTGATTGTTCTGATCGTATGATGATGATTGATTTGTTTTGAATGATGCATGATACATGTACATACTTGTTGGTGATAACTATGTTGAGTTATGTGAGACGATGTTATTCATCGGATCGTTGATGTTGTAAGTATGTCATATGTGTGCATTCATTCATACGCATTTTGGTGATGGATCCCGGTGATGTTGTGGATCAAATTGTGGGCATAATTCCCATTGTGCGGAATTTGTGTCGGTTGGACTGTATCTTGATGATGAAAAGATCAGTTGGATGGGTTTATCCCATGTATGGTACCACATGCATAATGTCAGTTCATTCATATGCATGATTTTCATAACATGATTGAATGTGTTTCAGTGTTATGAATTGATGATATGTTGGTTGCGTATTTGTTGAATTGTCTGAATATAATACAATTGGGTGATTAATATAACTATGATGTGTTATTATTTATGATGCAATAATATTTGTTAATTGCGATGAGACCCACCCTTACATGTTGTCATTTTCAGATTGAGGATAACGACTTTTACGATTTGGTGAGGATTAGCTCATGAGTCAGTGCATTTAGTATATCGTCGGTGTCATGCTCTGATATTGTAACACTGGGGAACGCTAGTCTAGACTCTATAAGGATACTCTATTATGTTGTTATTGTATTAACTTTGTGGGATATCACATAGATGATGTTATGCTTATCTGTATGATGAATATTCCGCTGTGTAGAAACATGATTATGATAATGTGATGATTTGTTCCTAAGTGTAGCATGACGAATGACTTATGAATAAAATGGGTTAAATTGAATTGTGGCACCCTTGTTTTTATGTTTCACTCTGAATTTTTATATAATTGTCGCGGGGTTTAGAAGGGTGTTACACTGATGAGAACATCACTCATGTTTCTAGCATCTTCTTGTCCTATCTTTTCACGAAACAAGAAATATTTCCTTAATCCTTTTTCAAAGATCAAACATTTTATCCCTTCATTTGACCCTCTTATCTTAACCTCCACCTTCGTGAACCTATTTATATATTCTCGTAAAGTTTCTTTCTTCTTGTGGTGGATCATGGTGAGAACGACTATAGTATTCAACTATCGCTTTTGGGTTACAAGTGAGGCATAAATGCATCATATAATTTTTCCAAGATTTGATAGAGTTGTCATGCATGGTTGTAAACCACACTATTGTTGCTCATTTGAGGGCCAAGACAAACAATTTGCATTTTACCATGCTTAAGCATAGTGATAATCGAGCACGGTGTCCATGTGTTCAACATGCTCGTTCAAATGCTTTTCCTCATAATTATCAACTTCGGTGGTTTTTCAAGATATTTGGGGATCCTACTATCAAGAATGGGCCCTTCTTGCAGTTAGAGGGGGCTTGTGTTTCGATGTCATGTATGTACCTTCTCTAAGATTGTTGCAGTGGGGATCTTTGAAGACTGCGGTCTTCAGGTGGCGTGTGACAACCATTTTACCTCCGAAACTGCGAGGGGGGATCAGTGAGCCCAACGATGATTGTGTTCTATTGATCTAAGGACCCCGCAAAACTGTAAGGCGGCATCATCTAAAATCATTTAAGGTGTGGCTTTAGCTTTATCGAGTCGTGCTACCTCGTACGATGTGTGACCTTTGGACAAAAAACTTGTTGATTTTCTTCATTTCATATGAATCTTTTAGCTAAGAGGTGTGTATTCATCTTTTGTACCAAATTCTAAATGGTGGTGATTAGTTCATTCGCTCCTTGCATTTCAAGGTTGGTCTAAAACTTTTGGAGGCTCTAGGACATTTCTGGTTCGGGATATTGTGCTTGCAGTTAAGGTCATTTAGAGGTCTGACATTGAATTAAATATCGAAAAGGTTGTAAAGTCAGAAAGATATGAAAAGTTATATGCCCGACAAGAGGAACAACGAGAGCCTGTGGAGATGATATGGTCAGAGAAGTTACAAGAACTGGATCAACTCCCTATACGGAAAGAGGTAAGACCTATGGTGTGAAGGAGAATGTCGATGCAATGGCTTCAATCCTAGAGTCAGCATCACGATGCGTGGTTACCCAACAAACCTGGAAGCTACCATTTGCTGGCGAAAAAGTTAATCAAATATTAGGTCGTGTGAGAAAACAATTGCGACAATGCAATAAGTAGGATTTCGTGGAATTTCATGAAAATTCCCGAGAACCAGAGGATGATTCCCATAAACCATGCCATTATTCTAGTGGGAAACAGAATTTATGGGACATGTAAACATATAATTCTTTTGGTTCAGTGGTATGAACCTTTGAATCGGTGGAGCGTTTGTGTGTTTGCAAGGTTACACTCTGACATTCAGGTCAAAGAGATCTGAGAGGTATAGTTTTGCAAGAGTGAATGAAAAAGTACATGTGTAAGACGCATATAATAGCTTTTATATGGTGAATGGTAATTAAAACCGCTTCCGCTTGACCTGACACATAATGTAGAAAACCGTCAAACTATGGAAATTTCAGTTTTATGGATGTTTTGAATTTTATTTTCTAAGAATAATAATAAAGTGTGTTTTCTTCTTGTCTGTTTACATAATTTACTATTTAAATAACTTATGTTTTTAATATGCGCTTATAACTTATTGTTAACAGTTACCATTGTTCATAGAATGAATATATACACTAGCTCATGTAATGAAGATATGTGCCTTGCTGACAGTGCAACAACCCTCACAATTCTCAAGAATAAAAGATATTTCTCTAATTTAGTGAATCGAAATACTGATGTCAGTACTATATCTGGCACCTAAAAAATAATCGAAGGCTTCAGAAGATCCAATATGTTGTTACGTGGAGGAACAATATTGTACATTGATAATGCATTATATTCCCCCAAGTCTCATTTAAATTTATTGAGTTTCAAAGATATTCGCCTAAATGGCTACCATATTGAAACATGAGATGATGGAGGGATTGAATATTTGTATATTACAAAACATAATTTGTACACAAAATGTGTAATGGAAAAGCTACTGGCTTTATCCTCTAACTTGTACTACACTTATATTAGTACAACTGAAGCAGATACAACTGTAAACTAGAAGTTTACAAATAATGGTAAATTTCTAATTTGACATGACCAGTTGGTCTATCTCTGTTATATAATGATGCAAAAAATAATTGAAAATTCATGCGATCATCAATTAACGAGTAGTGAAGTCATTCAATCAAATAAGTTCTCATGCAGCTCTTGCTCGCAAAGGTAATTAATAATTCGACCATCACCAACAAAAATTGTAAATGAATCTATCAATTTTTTAGAGCGTATACATGGTGATATTTATGGGTCAATACACCCATCATGTGGACCATTTGGATATTTTATGTTTTTAATTGATGCATCAACTAGATGGTTACTTGTTTGTTTATTGTCAACTCGCAACCAAACATTTGCGAGATTGCTAGCTCAACTGATTCAAATAAGAGCTTATTTCCCCGATTATCCTATCAAGAAAATAAGTCTTGATAATGCTGCAGAATTTTCATCTCAAACATTTAATGAGTATTGTATGTCTATTGGAATTGACATTGAACACCCAGTAACACATGTTCATACACAAAACGGACTTGCAGAATCATTTATTAAACGAATAAAATTAATTGCAAGACCACTGATTACGAGATGCAAATTCCCAGTTTCTGCCCGGGGACATGCAATTTTGCATGCTGCAACATTGATTCGCATCAAGCCAACGAGTTACTACACCTCTTCCCTTTTACAATTAGTTTTTGGTAAATAACCTAATATTTCCCATCAAAGAATTTTTGGATGTGCGGTGTATGTTCCAATTTCTCTACCACGGCGCAATAAGATGGGACCTCAAAAGAGGATGGGAATATATGTTGGATATGAATCTCCATCTATTGTAAAGTTCCTTGAACCAACAATTGGGGATTTATTCATGGCTCGTTTCCCTGATTATCGTTTTGATGAATCAAATTTTCCAACATTAGGGGGAGAGAATAAGAACCTGGAAAAAGAGATCAGTTGGAATGAATTATCATTATCTCAGTTTGATCCTCGAATAAAACAATGTGAACTAGAAGTTTAAAAAATAATCCAGCTGCAAAACTTAGCAAATCAATTACCAAATGCATTCACAGATCCAAAAGGTGTGACTAAATCATATATACCAGTTGAAAATGCTCCAATAAGAATTGATATCCCTGTTGGACAATCAAATGAGTCTCAACCACGTCTGTAACATGACATACCAATTGGTTTCAAAGATAAAAAATCCTCGAACAAGAAAGAGAGCTAAGAATAAAGATGGTCCAAATGAGGATATAGAAAATCTAAGAGAACCTTCGGACATAATAAACATTCATCTCTAGAAGAGATTGATCAGGTGTCTAAAACTCGTGAAAATAAAGAGATCTCGATAAATTAAGTCCAAAATGGAATACAATATAATTCTAAATGAGATAAATGGCAAAGAGGATCAAGAACCAACGTCTATCAAAATTTGGACAAAGTGAGGACTTGCCAGAATGGAAAGATGCAATTGAGGCAGAATTAAACTCAATCTATAAAAGATAAGTTTTTGGACATGTAGTATGAACACCCGAAGGTGAGAAACCAGTTGAATACAAATGGGTTTTCGTACGAAAATAAAATGAAAAAGGTGAAATTGTGAGATACAAAGCTCGACTTGTCTCTCAAGGATTTTCCCAAAACCTGAAATTGATTTTGATGAGACATATTCACGTGTAGTGAATGGAAGTACTTTTCGATATCTAATCAGCCCAGTACTCCCTCCATTCTTTATTATAAGCAAAGTTTCACTTTTTAGATACATTGAATAATTAATGTATCTAGACTATATATAATCCTAATACATTAATTATTCAATGTATCTAAAAAGTAAAATTTTGCTTATAATAAGGAATGAAGGGAGTAGCATATGAAGGGCTTAATTTGCACATGATGGATGTTGTAACAACTTATCTGTATGGTTCACTTGATAGTGAAAATTACATGAAACTCCCTGATGGGTTTAATATACCAGATGCACACAACTCCGAATCTCGAGAAAGTTACTCCATAAGATTGAATAAGTCTCTCTATGTGCTGAAATAATCTGAACGGATGTGATGTAATCGTCTCAGTGAATTTTTGCTTAGAGAAGGATATACAAATAACTCTATTTGTCCTTGTATTTTTATAAAAAGATCAGGAAAGGGATTTTCAGTAATAGCGGTCTACGTGGATGACATAAATATTACCGGAACTCTTAAAGAGCTCCCAAAAGCTATGAATTGTTTAATGAAAGAGTTTGAGATGAAGGACCTAAGAAAGACAAAAGTATATCTAGGTTTGCAAATTGAACATTTGAATAAAGGAATATTTGTATATCAAGAAGGCTATATAAAAAAAATGTTAAAACGTTTCTATATGGACAAATGTCACCCCTTGTCTACTCCAATGTTTGTTAGATCATTAGATGTGGAGAAAAATCCCTTTAGACCTCGAGAAAAGGATGAAAAATTGCTTGGTCCTGAAGTACCATATCTCATTGCAATTGAAGCACTAATGTACCTTGCTAATTATACACGTCATGATATATCATTTGCTGTAAATCTATTAGCAAGATACATTTCTTCACTTACACGAAGACATTGGAACGGAGTCAAACATATACTTCGTTACCTTAGAGGTACAATAAACATGTGTTTGTTTTATACAAAAGTATTCAAATTCGAATTAACAGGTTATATAGATGTAGGTTACTTGTTAGATCCTCATAATGGTAGATCACAAACAGGTTATTTGTTTACATGTGGATGTGCAACTATTTCATGAAGATCAGTGAAACAAACCATAACAACAACATCATCTAATCATGCAGAACTTTTAGCATTGCATGAGGCAAGTCGAGAATGCGTTTGGTTGAGATCTTTAATTCAACACATCCAAAATACTTGTGGTTTATCTTTTGAAAAATTAAATACAACGACCATATACGAAGATAATACTGCATGCATCGCTCAATTGAAAGATGGTTATATTAAAGGAGACCAGAGAAAACACATTTCCTCAAAGTTTTTTTTACTCATGATCTTCAAAAGAATGGTGATATAAGCATCCAACAAATTTGTTCATGTGATAACCTTGTAGACATTTTCACAAAGTCACTCCCAAGTAGAATTTTTAATCTAACTAGTACAAAAGATTATACATTTTTTCCTTCACTAGATTTTTTTTCACTGAGTTTTTTCTAGTAAGATTTTAACGACGCACATCCTCAATGGACATCCAAGGGGGAGTGTTATGAATATTTATAATAGTTGATGTCCATCGTTCTTCTTGTTTTTCATCTTCCTATTCCCCTTTAATAGACATGATTTTTCATCTCACTTGAGTTCTATAAATAAGACCCACATTACAATGTAAAAGATACCTTTTAAAGATTAAAATACAACTTTATCTCTTATCTTACTCTCTTTGATTTCTATATAGTTTTATAATAAATCCTATATATAAAATGCTAGACAATAAAGTAAATGCACATTCATATCAAAATGAGTTCATTAAGATGAAAAACACAAGATATTATTAATAATCCATTATTCACAATTGAGTAAATTTGGCTTATTAAATCAAACAAAAAAAATACAACTAGAAGAGGACATGTTGGTAATTGGGCACCAATAAAACCCTATATTTCATTTCATTCAGTTGGAACATCACTCGTACTTTCTCCAAAACAAAACCAGCAATGTCTCAACAAGGTCAAATTCCGATAAACACCATGGTTCCTCAGCCGAATCAAATCCCACCATTCCCTCCACAGCATCCCATGCACATACCCAACATGCACATGCCCAACATGCGCATGCCTATGCCGATGCACATACCCATGCATATGCAAATGCCATATCACATGCCACTCCGGGTCCCTTACTCCACTCAAGACGCCGCAGGATACCCCGCACATGGGAAGCGCCGCCGAGAGGAAGAAGATCCGGGTGTCTCCGTCTCCGCAGAGCTATCGGCGGCCAAACGCGTGAAGGGTCAGGATGTGATATTCAGGATCGTCGTGCCGTCTCGGCAGATCGGTAAGGTTATCGGAAAAGAAGGTTGCCGGATACAGAAGATTCGGGAAGAGACCAAAGCTAACATCAAAATTGCTGACGCTATTGCTGTAAGGTTTTTTTTTTTGGTGGAATTTGCTAGGGTAAAAGTTAGGGTTTGCTGAATCCAATCTATTGTTTTCCTTTTTGGCAGATTTATGAAGAGCGTGTTATCATTATTAGTTCTAAAGACAATGATGAAATGGTTACTTGTGCAGAAAAAGCTTTAGAGCAGATAGCCAAATTAATTTTAAAGGTATGATAGATATGATGTACTGAAATCAATTATCAAGTCAGTTAGTTTTTATTTTTTATTTTGAATTATTGTGTAATATTTTTTTAGTTTAATGTTAAATCTAATATTTTTTTGGGGTACTTTTATGTGTAAAATTTGAATGCATATAATTTGTATGAATATTTTCCTATAGCTACAAGTCTATCCCAAGGGCTATCTTTGAGTCTTTATCTTTTTTATCTTGATTTAAGACATGCTTGCTGAACAAATCGAAGAGTATTTGTCAAAGAGCTTGTTTTTGTATACGATGTTATCGTAGTTGGAGAGAGTCCAGAGGTAATTAGAAGCAAACCGTACGGTAAGTCTTATGGTGTAAGTATATATAATTTAATAAACGACAAGGATATAAACAGAGATGTCAAGTCAACAATATAATCCAAACCTGAAATTTGGTGGTAAAGATTCTACAACAAAAAAAGTTTAGTATTGCAGTGATGAGAATGTTAAGACAAGGCGTGATAAAAATGTAACTACCGGAGGAAAATCTACTGTAGACTTTAGGTGGTTTGTATTGTATGGAGTAGAGCCATAGAAGAATTGGTAAGGTGGACATGCCAGATTTAGCCGATTGCACCTGGTGGAAAAGGTTTTGGTAGTTTTTGATAGTTATTGTTTGTAATACGTTGTCATGCCTGTTGTATGCTATTATTCTTGTAAATTGTGGTACCCCTGTATAGTCTTTTGTTGGATACCATACATGTCACTGTATCCATGCATCACATAATAAAAAATGTTTTTATGCTCAATCATTTAATATATTAGTTATAAACCTGATTAGAGGTTTTGAGCTACTAACCATTCTCTTATAATTCTGTTAGCGGTATGGGGACTTCTGATTTTTCGCAGACCGCTTATCCTCTATTTTAAGAGATATCAGTGCATATAGTTATTAATCATGCTGTCATGTTAGGTGTAACCTGTGTTTATTGCTGCTATTGAGATGGATTGATAAAATTATGCTCTTTGTAACAGGAAGATGGTAGCAGTCTTGATACGTCAAGGGTTAATGCCGGGCACGTGGCTGCCAATACAATAAGACTTTTGATTGCTGGGTCCCAGGCAGGTGGATTGATTGGGATGTCGGGTCAAAACATTGAGAAGTTACGGAACTCTTCTGGTGCCATGATTTCTGTACTTGCACCTAGTCAGTTGCCTTTGTGTGCTTCTGCACATGAATCTGATCGAGTAGTACAGGTGGGATGTCTAATGCCATGCTCAATTTTTTTTCTATGAAGCATATTTGGTATTTTCTGAAACGACTTTGTAACTCCCTTTCACCATAATGTTTTGACTTCATTATTTTAACCAAGATGACAATATACTTAGTTTGTTTTATTGATTTTAACCTAGATGATAAGATACTTAGTTTGTTGTATCGAATTTTTATGTACTATGGTGTATTAATAATATTAATAGTTAAACATACAAGATAAACCACCAAAATAACAATAAGACTTTTACAGTTTCGGTGAACTAATGCTTGCATCAAAGTGTTGAATGACACGCACCTTTCTACATATTAGGCATTAGTGTTTCTCTGTACAAATCACGCGATACAATCTTTTAAAGGCGTGATCATTCTCTATAATTTTTTGAAGTTCCATTCGGGTCAATTGAATTTTAATTTTCAATGCTATTTATGAAACTAATCATACCATTCTGCTATATATTCTGAAGACTATTGGCCTCCTTTCTTCAGAAGCTGCTAAAATTACTAAATTTTATATTTTTTGTTGGTAAATCCTCTGATCGGTAAAGTTTGCACTTAATATACTATGTAAACCATGCAAGTATTATGGGAGATGATTTGGTGATTTAAATAAAATATTTGTTTTATGCTCTGCTCTTCTGTTCTTGACCATTCTTGTTGAATTTAGTTATCAGGAGATGTTTCCACAGTAATGAAGGCATTGGAGGAGATAGGTATCCAATTAAGGTCTGTTAGTGAACTTCTGTATAAAATCTAAACCTTGTTCAAACCTCTATTCGAAATTTAGTCCATTTTGTCTCATGTATTTATCAACTCAAATTTTGTTTAGGGAAAACCCCCCAAGACAAGTGATTTCAATCAGCCCAACATACAATTACGCTGCAGTTCGACCATCCCAGCCATATCTTGACCCAAATTCAGGTTATTTAATGTTTTCTATATCAGAACAGCTTTTAGCTGCCATTTAGCAGTTATATCAGGTTTTGAATATTGTCTTACAACCACTTCATCTCTAGGACAACCAATCTTGCAGTTGATTATGTTACATTCGAGATGCTGATTTCGGAAACAATGGTTGGTGGGTTGATTGGCAGAAGCGGCTCAAACATATCAAGAATCAGAAATGAGTCTGGAGCAATGATCAAGGTTAGATTTCTAATTACTTCATTTTAACAGCATATATCACATCTTATCTTTTCCAGCTCTTGGTGAATTGATAAATCGACTTAAAATTTGTTGTTGACATCATTACATTTTTATAGGATGAAGAGTTTGTTAATTCCCTTATTTATCATGTACAATAAATTGTTATTAATTTTTTCTTTGCAATTGTACAAGACTGTTTTTAGCTGATTTATCTATTCACCCATTGGAAAAATGCTGCAGGTTTATGGTGGAAAAGGTGAACAGAAGCATAGGCAGATTCAATTTGGTGGCAGTGCCCAACAGGTAATCTTGTTTGTTATCATTATTGATTTTTACCCTTTTGCTATTTCGGAAAAAAGAGAGGCACTTTTCAGCTCAGATTAAAATGCTAATTTGATTTAATTTTCTAATTGTTTATTGGTGTTTTTAGTAAACGAATACGACCTTTAGTTCACTTGTAGGATCAAACTCGAAAATCCTAATGGCCACTTTATATAAAATGTTCTAGAATATGTGCTTGTGCTGCAAGGATTTATAATATAAACACCCAAAAAATAAAGTAAAAGTGCTTAAAAGGACAAAGCAAGTAAAGAAGTAAATAATAATAAAGCAATTGAAACGCTTGAATCAAAATGGAACATAGATTCATACATTTCTCACAATTGTTATCTCAGTGAATAGGATTTATGAGTTCTAGGGGTGAGAATAGGTTGGACCGAGCTAGATTTTGTCAATCTTGAGCCTGACTTGCTAAAAAATCCAAAGCCTAAGCCTGACCTGTAGCCTATCATAGGCTTGTTTTTAGGTCTGAGCCTAGTCTTTTCGAATGTTTGATTGACCTATTAGCCTAAATAGACTTATAAAAAAGTCCGAGTCTTTTCTATTTAAAAAAAAGTCTGACATGAGCCTATGTAGGCTAGGCCGTAGGCCCCTAATAGTTGACCCTGACCTATTCCCACCCCTAATGAGTTCTAAAGAGAGCAAAATGAATTGCGAACCCCTGACTCAGTAGAAATTCGCTTATATACTAGGTATATTATCAACTGTCAGCAACAACTAACTCTTAAAAATCCAACACGTATACTGCTACATGGGTTTTGGTCTTTAAAATCCGACACGTATATGCTTATATACTAGGTACATTATCGAATTTGTGTCATGTCGAAAGTATGACTTGGTTATCTACACATTTTTATACATTCGTATCAAAATGCTACACTAAAATCTCAGGCTAGCACTAATCATGGACACAAATTTATGTTGTGCTCTTGTTACTATTATTTGTTGGTTTTCTTCGGTTGAATATCTATTCGTACCTTTTTTTTTTTGAAACTTGAAATTTTGAAACAGGTAGCCTTGGCAAAACAGAGAGTTGATGAATATATATACTCTCAGTTGATACAACAATCTGATACCTAATAATCAGCGTAAGTATTTGAGAATTTGGTAAATTGAAACTGTAAATTTTGTAGTCAACAAGAAACATTGTTGTAATAAGTCAATAACAAAGGTTCTTCAATTTATGTAGAAGCTTATGATCTCAATTTTAGAGGTGACATCTTTCGTAGTGTAGTGTAAACATGTAAGAACAGAAGATTAAAATTTAATTGTTATTTTAAATGATTTGCTACATGATTAGTTTGAGATTTAATTAATTTGAAATGAAATATTCTTGTCTTAACATTTTTGTGTGACTCCACCCAAGTAGGGGTCTTCAAAATCAAATCGGCCAAATAGAAAACCGCAAAATCGAACAAAATCAAATCGAAATTGTAAAAAATCGCATTTGGTTTGGATGTGTTTGAACCATTTTTTAACAAACTGCGCGATTTGGTTTGGTTTGATTTTCGGTTTGTATTTTACAAACTGAACCAAACCGCATTATCTTACAATCCCCAAACTTCAATAACTTATATCCAACTCAAATTCAAACCTGTTATGCCTTAGCCTTACGATTACGAATGATTTTCTCTTCCTCACGCTTAAGGTTTTTTAAGTCTTCTCAAATCTCTCTTAGCGGTATTGTTTCTTTTTCTCATCTTTTCCAAGTACATATCACTTCTTTTTTTTTAGTATTTTATCTCTTAAATTTTTTCTTTTTCAACTTATTATTTTTATTTTACTATTTTCTCTTCCAATTACAGTTCTAATATTCTCCTTATTTAATCTCTCATCTCTTCTGCTCTTTCTTTTTCATCTTCTATAATCTTTCATCTCCTCTTTTTTTTATTTCATTACAATGTTTATGATATTGTTTTATGACTATTCTATGTTTTTTATTTCACTTTTATCTAATATTATTTTTGTATATTAAATAGAAAGCTGTTATCAAATATGATGAATTTTGTTGTTATTTGATAATACATAAATGACTAAATACAAAGTTATGTTGTCATCTATGTGTATGTATGACTTAATAAATTTTTGTAAAAAAGGCGAACCAACTCAAACCGTATTAGTTTGATTTGGTTTGATTTTATTTGTAAAAATCAACCGAACCAAATCGAACTGCACACTTTTTTCTCTTACGTTTTGGATGTTTTTTTATGTAAAAGCCGCAGCGCGAATACCTCATAAAGTAAAGTGTTAGCGATGTTAAGCTTATAATCTTTCCATTGATTTTGAAATTTGAAGGATGAAAGTTGAAGAGTTAGAAGAATAAGATGAAGATTTGTTCATAAGTTGCTTTTTTTGGGGGGTGGGGGGTTGTGGTGAATAGGTACTCTAGGGTATTTATTTGGAAAAGAATTGGAATACAAGAAGTTCTTGTGCAGCACATGTATTTTGTAGTTTTAGAGCCTGTTTGGATTGGCTTTTCAGCCACCAAACGCACGTCTACGATGCTTCCAGCTGTGATTTAGAGAAACTACAAAACGTAGTTTTTGAGTAAACGTGGATTTTCATTGTGATTCTCTGAAACGCACCGCCAAACCAAACATATCATTATTCTTATAAAAGCTTCACCGACATTGTGACTTGTTTCTCCATCAATTAAGTAGGGAATTTCTTAATGCACCGTATATATTATTCTCTCTGTTCTAAAATAAGTGTCATATTTGATAAAATTATTTATTTAAAAATAAGTATCATTTTTAATTTTTAATGCAATTTTAATTTTTCAATTCTACTCTCTAATTAATACTATTAATTTATTATTCTCTCACTCTGTTTTTATGATTATTCGAATCAATAAAAAATAAAGATAATTTGGTACAAATACTATTCTCTCTCTTTCAAATACCACAATTCATTATTTTTATGAAAAACTTCATTTTTTCTTTTCGCAAACAATACCCTTCTTCATTAAAAGATGGGGAATTGTTTAGTGAATACTTTGAAGTCATTTTCCCCTGGGACAATTGGTCTTTAACATGACTTAAGCTCTGATGCCACTTGTTAGACAAGTGAATCCAAACACAAGAGGGGGGGAGGGGGATTGTCGTATTTAAAATTTGCAATTAATCTAGAGTGTTTATTACTTAAGAAGTAAGTTATGCTAGTACTCTCAAGATCAGAAAGAAAAGAATCAGAAAAATAAAAAAGTAATGTAAATGACATGAATTTAAAATATAAGGTGAGAGAGATGGAATCAGAGAATTATCCAAGTTCGGCAGAACATTGACCTAGTCCTGTTCCCAATATATCTTTCTCAAATTTGACTATAATATTGAGCTTTCTACAGGTTATGCCCATAAACCATTGATACACGTGAATCGAAATATTTTACTACCTTATCCCCCAACCAAAAGAGATATTTTCCATGAGCTAAGCTCATGATCTAATTAGAGATTTTACAGACTGATCTGAATAACCAAACATAACTTTTCCAGGATGAGTTCTATAACCCAACAAAGATTTTGCAAATGGTTGATCTCATGAATTAAACTCAATTCTTTAAGAGTATCACACTCTTGAAAATAACAACAGTGACACGACCCTAGTACAACTCTTTCCTTAGAAGCAATTTTCACTCACAAGACACTAAGTCAACTGTGTGAAAAGAAAATATTTAGAGAGAGAAAAGAGAGATAAATTGTGAAGAGTTAGGAAAATCTCAACTTTTGGTGTAAAATAAAGTGAGGAGAAGTCTCCTTTATAAAGTAAAAAATTTGGATCAAAATGGAAACAATCCATGGACCTTTTAAATGACCAAATGATTAGGTACTTGCAATAATCGATTATTTGAGTCCAAAAAGGAAAGTTTTGAGATAGAGCAGTTACCAAATAGTAATAGATTGTCATAATCAATTATATAATCGATTATAATCCATCTAATCGTTTAAGCTATGAATCTAATTGATTGGAAATTTTAAATTATTCTGCTAATCAAGCTGACAGTCTCCTAATTAATTGGTTAGGCCTTAAAAACATTTTTAGGTGTTTTGTGAGGTAACAATAGGCTTAAAAAAAAGTTTTAAGTGTGTGTGTGATTTTGATTAGTATATTATGATTTACTCTCCTACTTTCACGAGGCTCTAGTCATTTAGACATAGGGGTGGCAAACGGGCATGTCCGCCCCGTTTAAGCCCCCCGACCAAAGCCCGCAAAAAATGGGGCGGGGCGGAGCCGTCATAGTTAAGTTTACGAGGCTAAAACCTTACCCCGTCCCGCACAAAAGTGCGGGCTGGGCGGGGAATACCCGCAGACACTTCAACTTTTAGGCCTAAAAAAGTAAAAAAACTATGTGAATTCACATGCCCTCAAAAGCCCGCAAAAAAATGGGACGGGCCCGCCCCACACTAAAGTGTGGGCAAAACGGGCATGCCCAACGGACTAGGCCCGTTTTACCACCTTTATTTAGACATACACGATTACACGAGCTTTTACACTTCTTCTCTTTCACAACTCTGGAGCTTTCAAGTTCCTTTTTCAGATATGCTGATCTTATAAGCATTTCACTAGAACCTTGAATCTTCTATAGGATGAGACTTGAAATATCTTCAAGTTAATCACCATCATGAGAGAGTTGTAAAGATGTCACCACGGGCTTTAATATCCATCAACGTCGGCGCCATTAAAACACTAGGAAGGTTGTCAGCAAGATCATTAGCTTCATACTTGAAATCACATAGTTCCATAAATTATTGAACTTCTTTAATTGAGGTCTGGCTCCTCATGTTCATTATAACTTTGACACTTGTTCTAGTTAAATTCACTTACTCATTCTATTAACATAAATCCTAAAACTTCCCCTATTTACACTCCAAAAAAACAATTGGCTAGGTTGAGGCGCATGTTATATCTCCTAACTCACTCCATAATATCTTTAAAATCGTCACAGTGGTTCTTGTCTTCAGAAGTTTTGACCACCATGTCATCAATGTACACTTCTAAATTACGACTAATTTGGTATGCAAAGACGATGCTCATCTGCCTTTGGTAGGTGACTTCGGCGTTTTTGAGACCAAACGACATTACTTCATAGTAATAGTTGCAGTTATTCATCATGAATGTCGTTTTGCATGCATCGCTAAAATTCATCTTGATCTGGTTGTACCCCAAACTCACATCCATGAAAATAAGTATTTTCTAACTTGTGGACCCTTCAATCAACTTGTCTATGTTTGGTAATGAGAGTTTAAAATCCATTATTTGGGATTTTTATCTGACTCATTGCTGAGTCAATGAAGCCTAGTTACTAAATACCAAGCCGACCTCGTGGCCAGGAGAGGTCGCCCCTTCTCTCACACTAATAGGCTTAACTGATCCCACTGAAGGTCGATTTAAGCTCACCCTTCCCTTTTTGAGTGTTCTCTAAAATTCCGGTGAGCTTTATGTCTAGAGGGTCGAAGTTGACTGACATTGAGTGGACTTATGTTATTATAGATATATTGTACACAATTCCTTAAATATGAGTTGTGTCAGGACAAATTATTTTAAATAAGAAACTTTGACAGTATATAAAATTGAAGTTGAGTGACTTGAATGAACTTATGTTATTATAGACATGTCGATACACAATTCGCCAACTACAAACTGTGTCGGAACGAATTACTCTAAATAAGAAACCTTGACGATACATATTCTTCCAAACACAAAACGTGTAAAAATGAGTGCTTAAGTGAGAAATCTTCAAGATACAACCTTAGTTTACAACATTACTGGAGTTCCAACATTAAAAACAAGACATTAAATATCAATTGAATTTCCAACCTTAATTTATAACATTACCGGAATTTAACCGTTGTATATCTTGATAGTGACAATACTATTTAATTAATTTTTCACGTATAAAAAAATGAATTGAAATTTTGAATATTTCACCATCTCTAAACCCATCTAAACCCAGAATAATTGCTTTCACATTGACATTTAACATAATAAGAAATGTATTTCTTGTGTCAACCACACATCCAAGCTTGCCAAGATAACCATTCAAACAAGCAAAATACGTTTTGATTGTTGAAACATTAATGTGATAGAGATAGCTCAACACCATATACATGCCAACAAAAGACCCACATATAATTTTAAAATAAAATGGAAATTAAAAAACAACCATTCCCCTCACATTAAATGATGTTTAGTTATGGATATTTATTTTTCAAATTATTGAGTATACAATACACTAAAGATAAAATGTGTTTCATCACCTTAAATATTTTTATCAATATTTAAACAATATTTTGAAAGACAAATAATACAAGATTTACAAGGAATATTTTTTATCACATGAAAAAAAATTCATATTGTGAAATTTAATGTGATTTTATTTTCTATTTGAATACATTTATTGTGAATGACTCTACTACTTTTCAAGGAATAGGTTAGGTAGATGAATTAATTGTACAAGTTTTTCGTGGAATGCGGGAGTCGATTTTGTTTTGTTTTGTTTGGTCCAACATTAAATCATTGTGTGAAATCTTCACACACACCTTAACTTGTCAATCCCCACAATACGCCACAATCTAGCACTTAGTTGTGCCTCTCATAGGTTCCCCATCACTATCATTAAAATGTATATTTCAAACTTTAGGTTTGATTTACCAAAAAATGTGAGTTAAAAAAAAAATCCTTTAGGTGTGGAACTTTTTTATTTACTAAATTTTTGGATGAATATATGTCTTATTGCAATAGTTAGTTTTATACGCCATCCATAATAAAATATCAAAAAAATAAAGGAAAGTGGTCAAATATTATCATAATTTATAACAAATAGGGTCTACCGCAGAATAAATAAGGTTAAATTTACAAATGAATATTATAATTTTTAAATTAGACATCGAGAAATTTTCGAATACAACAAATTTAGATTGTTGAAAGTGAAGATATAAATAATCTTAACTCAACAAACGAGTGAAGAATCATTGAAGGGTGAAACATTGATATCTACACGCCTAACACAAGTAAAGAAAATCGAAATGGTGGATAAGGCCAAATGTAATATTAGCTTGTATCTCAAAAATAAAGTTCAAAGGGAAGTCATAAAAAAAAGATTGTGACTTGGATGTGAGCCAAATTTAAAATATTGTATATGATTAAGTCTTTGATTCACTGATTTTGCAAGAAGAAGAAGAAACAAAAAAGGAGAATATTAATAATAATAAGGTATACACCAGGTTATAACTCTTTTGTAGTTTTTTACCATCTTTTCATTCTTTTACCTCTTTTATAATATTGCAAAACCCAAGGTATCACAACACTCTTCTAGAAGGAAGGTTGCTATTTCAAATTCTAAGTACTTACTAGAATTGGATGAAAAATGTAGTAATACATACTCAAAGTGAGAATGGATGAAAGGTTAAAGACGACCACCATGAGCATGTTTCTGGTTCGATGGTGACTGACAATTCTTAGGTGGTTAGAGAGGGTAGTTGCAAAAAGGTTAACATTTTTAAACTCAAGTCAGTATGAGATTAAGGTGAAACTTTGTTAGTATGAGTTAAATTGTATTTTGTTATGAAACAAAGTAAAACTTGTATAGGAGTGGCGGTGACAACCATCTTTGATTTGTTGGGCGTGCGTGGGTAGCTATAGGATACAAATCAATGGTTCTTATGGAAAGAGAGGCATGCTTTTGTACTTCTTCCATGGATGTAAGTCCACTTGCACGTTAGTGACAGGCGCAATTTGATTCAATTATGCCTATGAATTTAACCAATCTTTATGGGATGTTGGACAACGTAGAGCAGTTTCTCTCAAATTCTTGTCATCAATCATGAAGCGGAGATTATTATCATCAACTCAGGCCGACCCAAAAGTTTGAACAATGGTAATATTATGCGTTGAGTGATATTGCCTAATTAGAAGGCACTTTTTGGTGGCTATGTTTAGTGGGAGTAGTTGGCATAGGGAACATATATATTAAATGCACTTCATGTAGGAGAAAAATTGTTTTAGCAATGGCTTCCATGTGCCTTGCACGCGTAGCGGAATAAGGTGAGGCGCTTATGAACACTCAAGTATACTTAACTGCCTTTACTAATTTGATCATCCAAATGAGCTATTAGATGTAAGTTTTGATTTTCTAGTGGATCATGATGGTTGAACTTGGCACTTGTTATGCCTTTAAAGTGGGAACTTGAAATTCATTATCACTTTTGCATTCTTCTTTACTTCAAGGTGTTTTGAGAGGGAGCTTCATTTTCCTTTTTTTACTGTTGAAAGTTCTTGAATTTGAATTACTTTGTTTGAACAACCTGCGTTTTCATCCGATTTCTTCAAACAACCTGCATTAAAACCCAATGTATTTTCTTTTTATTTGTTTATTTTTTAGTTTTCATTTGAGTTTGCTCATGTAGAACCCAATAAACCCAAATGTACGAGTCTCCTTAGTAGAACTTAGTTACGTTGATTCTAGTAATGAACCAATAATAGCCAATCCTAGTGATAGGGAGCTTTATCCCACTTATACATATTTAAATCAGGTTGGGTATGATTTGGTTTGAGGAAAGTCAAGATGATTAACCCTATTGTTTTTAAAATCTCATGGATGAATGTGAGGCATAAAAGGTTGCTAGGGGTTTAAAATGACATTTCATGTGTAACTGTAGTGTTGAATAAGTGAAATGGTGGTTTTGTGACTACACATTCCTATTAGATATTTTGCATGATGTCAAAACTAGGATATTTTAGCATTTGTGTAAATTGGATGATATCATATGAGTCTTAATATTCATTTTAGTGATAGAGAATTTAGAATGCATTTAGAAAAGGTTTTATGCATAAAAAAATAATGTTTTATGTGAAAAACAAGTTTATGTGTCGATACATACGTGCTATGAGTCAACACATGTGGATCATTATTAAAGCCTCTAGGCTCGGTTTGCATGTGTCAACACATATTGTAGTTTTTGTATGCATGTGTCGACACATAGAAGAAAATTTTCTTCTATGAGCCGACACGTACGACTTATGAGTCGACACATGTACTTGCTTTTTAAAGTCCGTAGCTTATGTTTGCATGAGTTGGCTCATAAGGCTCTTCAGGTTGATACGTGACATAAAATTTACTATTATGAGTTGACTCATGACATACATGTGTCGGCACATGTGTCAAAATGACTCAGCACATGACTTATATGTGTCAACACATGTGTGAATTTTTTTGAAATTTTGCATTCTTTTTTAAACCTCTATTTTTTTCTTTTGCCTCCAACTTGCACACATATAAATACCTCATACATGCATCATTTCAATTTGATGAAACCATAAACATACAAAGATTGCTTTTCATCTTCAACCTCACATCTATACTTACACACAAACAAATTACACATAATCATTTTTTGTTTGGGTGCCATCTAGGTTAGTTTGATATCATCCAATTTAGGTTTTTAAATTGTAAATAGGGTTGAAAATATTTGGGGTTTAATTGGGATAATGAAAACTAAAGGCCGCTCTTCATCTTCAACCTCACATCGATTGCACAATTACCGAATTCAACAATTTGCTATTGAAAGTAAGTGAGAGAGGACACAAGGATTTTTTTAAGCAGTTTACTAGTCGTCCTCGCTATGATTATGTCTGCCCTCAATTCCAAAGGAATTGAGATAATCAATATTACTTTTCAAAATCTGTTTACAAGAGAAATGTAGCAATCCAACTGTAATACGGTGAACTGACTTTATCGAAATGTCGCGGTTAAGCATGAGTCGCCACCGACTTTTATTTTATCCAAATTTAGGAAAGGCAAAAAGAACAGGAAAGATCTTTGAAAGATTTTGAGTTCGGGGGTAGGTTATACAAAGGGAAGGTGTAAGGCACCCTTTGCATCCATGGTTATCCATGGGCTCTTAATTGCTTAGCTCACTTGTTTGAATGTTTGAAAAGTTTGAAGTGTCGTGTGTGAATAGTAAAATATTTCGTTAAGGACTTTAGCTTGTAAATAAGCGTAGCCTTGTTTTGAAATTGTTTTAAAATAGGAGGTGTGAAAAGCATTTGATTTTGAATATGAGCAAGCAATTAATAGTTACCTACCCTACGTTGTCTTTCTTGTTCTTTAAGTCTTTCGGGCGAAAGGATCTATCCATACCATGAGAGGGCAGGAAGTCTTTCAATTGGATGTGCGGGTCATCGAGGGTCATCGAGAAAAAGTATCGTTCGCCATAAGACTGTCCTCACCATGAAGAGGCAAGTAGTCTTTAGGGAAGGATATAATAGTCATTTAGGCAACAGTAGGGATACCTTAGCAATCGAAGGGACTATCACCATTTAATCGAGGGACGAGATCATATTTATCGTAGGCAACTCGAAAGGGACTATGATCTTTTATCGGAGGGACGTGGTGATTTTGAATCGAAGGCAGCAAGCTAAGGTATCCCTATATTCGAAGGGACTTGACTATTTGATCGAGAAGGCAACATAAGAGGTGTTACCTTAGAGGTGGGTGTGTGTAGCAATCATGTGATTGTATTCAGAAATTTATCTTGAATTAGTGAATTACGTTCAATTTAATTATCTTGCCACTCCCTATTTTACTAACCACGCAGCTAAATAACAATTATATTATGCGGACATTAAAAGACAGAAAATAAACCTATAACTATTACAAGGCTTCAGGATTAAGGGGGTACATAACCAGAAATTGGGGGATGCGGAAAGTAAAAGTGCGGGAAATTAAAAGGTCCTAATTACTATTACATCAAAAAAATGAATAAGCGACCTATACATAATTTCTAGAATTTTAACGGCAAAAAAATAAATAAACGGAAAAACTTAAATGGCAGAAAATAAATAAAAGGAAGAACTTAAATGACAAAAAATAAATAAAAGAATTCAAATGGCAGAAGATAAATAAACAAAAGGCATGCGACAATCAAAGGAGTATGAGGTGAGAGGAGAAATTCGCAGTATTGAAGAAATTCAATGTTTAAAACAATTTGTGTTGTTCATGGTGATAAATCTTAAATCTTACAGGTTAACGTCAGGGTGTGAAAACCTAAAACCAATTAATTAGCCTAAAATTAAATTAATACCTAAAAAATATTTATTAGTCTAAAAAGAAAATCAGGGTTTAAAAACCTAATTTAATTAAATTAACCTAAACCTAAAAACTAATTATTATTGATTAAAAATAAATTAGTTACTAATATAAGCCTAAAAATTTTAAATAAGCTTTTATTAAAAAAAAACAAAGGTTTGGTTTTAATTAGAAAAAAAAGGATTTGCAATTTTAAAAGAAAAAAGAATAAAAACTGGTTAGGTAAATAAATATAAAAAAATTTAGAAAACCTGGGTTCTGGATTCAGTGAGGTGCGTTGATGATGGTGCACCATGGACATCATGTTTTTGAACGTTGGATCTGGCGTGGGGTTGAATTTGGCGGCTGTGGTCGAAGGTCTATGGAGATAGCGTGTGAGACGTGCTTCATGGGATTGGTGGTTCACTAACCTGAAAAAAGTTCACTAACCTGAAAAAAGAAATAACGCCACTGGGAATCGAACCTGAGTTTCCAAGGTCCCCAGTGACATCATGTTACCACTCTTGCTGCGCAGCTTCATTCGTTGAGGCTGTGGTCGAAGGTCTATGGAGATAGCGTGTGATGATGGTGCACCATGGACATCATGTTTTTGAACGTTGGATCTGGCGTGGGGTTGAATTTGGCGGCTGTGGTCGAAGGTCTATGGAGATAGCGTGTGAGACGTGCTTCATGGGATTGGTGGTTCACTAACCTGAAAAAAGTTCACTAACCTGAAAAAAGAAATAACGCCACTGGGAATCGAACCTGAGATTCCAGGGTCCCCGGTGACATCATGTTACCACTCTTGCTGCGCAGCTTCATTCGTTGAGGCTGTGGTCGAAGGTCTATGGAGATAGCGTGTGATGATGGTGCACCATGGACATCATGTTTTTGAACGTTGGATCTGGCGTGGGGTTGAATTTGGCGGCTGTGGTCGAAGGTCTATGGAGATAGCGTGTGAGACGTGCTTCATGGGATTGGTGGTTCACTAACCTGAAAAAAGTTCACTAACCTGAAAAAAGAAATAACGCCACTGGGAATCGAACCTGAGTTTCCAGGGTCTCCAGTGACATCATGTTACCACTCTTGCTGCGCAGCTTCATTCGTTAGTAATATAACACAATTAACTCATATAGAAAAGGTGAAAGTTAATGGACTAGTCAACTCGCGGGCCCCATGATGCCACAGGACAACGAATCAGAGTGGAGAGAGGGTGTGTTGGACCGTTGACCCTCCAATGAGGCGTGGGAAGAGACTTAGCAACTTCAGTCCCCCAACCACGTTCAGCCACGCGTGCTCCTTCTTGGTCACCATCTTCTTCACATTCCTGGTCCATTTTTCCTGCGGATTTACCCGCGCCTTCTCCTGTGGATTCAGCTGCGAATAAACCTTCGATTCCTGCAACAAATTAAAACTCCACGAAACAATGTTAGGGAGAACGCACAACTGCCCAGATCGTACAAACAGCACGCCACGAACACGATGGAAGCATCGTTTTGGCTTGAATCACTCTGTAACACGTAAAACGAAAGCTCTTCTTCTTTATGCCTTAGCCATGGCATCTCATGGTTTTGGCGTCATACTTCGTGAACAATGGTTCTATTCTTTCCTAAAACAATTTATAAACTCAAAAGAACCATCAAATCATATTAAAGCATGGTAATTTGCAGGATACGAAAAACACAAATATGTATGAATATGTGAGACTTGGTATACACATTGTAGGTGTCATGGATGCTTAGTAATCACTCATACCTGTTCTATGTTACCTTAGAAAGGGGATTGAATGAGTATGAGGCTTTGCAAGTGGCTGCAACGATGACTCCTAGTTCCACCTCTTTCTTTGATTTTTTGTGTCTTTGAAAACCCTAGTTCTTTGGCCTCCAAATCGTCCCCTTTGTTTCTGAATAAGTTAGGTATATATAGAGGGAGAGACTAGGTCAATTGTTTTGGAAAGAATTTGTGTGATTGATGACTTGAGAATATTGGAAAAAAATTTGATTTATTTTGTATGAAACCTTTCTATTTTCATTCAATCAATTTCTTCCCAATCAAATATTTAATTGAGTCCTAAGAATAATATTTGAATGAAAAGATTGGATCATATATCAATTTGATCCTTATTTTATTTTTCTTGATTTAAATTGAGTAAAAATCAAAAATAAATAAAATAAAAATTCAAAACCATGCTTGAACGAAATTCCCTGGCCCTCAAGGTATTTCTTGGGCCCTTATGTGATCCAAAACAAAGCCCCATAATTTATTTTGCTATTTTTGATATTTTACCCAATTTATTTTGCATTTAAATGAATAAAATTCAAATAAATATATGTAAAAATGCCAAAAATATGGGAATTGTTTTATAGGTCCTTATTTGGGTCATATATGTGTTTGAAGTCCAAAACTTGAGCCCATTAGTTCAAAAACACAAAATTATTCAATTATGGTTTCATGCACTTCTTGAAATTTGACCAACTTCTGAGCCTCATATCTCCTTCAATTTTTGTGGCATGAACATGTTATAGGACTTTTTAGAAAGCTTAAAGAGTCCTCTAAAATCTCCTTTTGGTTTCATCTTAATTGAGTCTACCATGTTCAAGTTATGAGCTTTGAGAAAAAATGCCTTTTGACGATCTTTTAGAAGGACCTGTAATGTATTAGCTCATATCTCTCAAATGAAGCATCTTTGGACTTGGCTTGTGAGAGACAAAGTTGTAGAGAATTCAATTTCCTTCAAACTGAGCTTTGGATGGAAAATTTCTGATGTTCCATGTGAAAG
This sequence comes from Vicia villosa, assembly GCF_029867415.1. Taxonomy (NCBI): domain Eukaryota; kingdom Viridiplantae; phylum Streptophyta; class Magnoliopsida; order Fabales; family Fabaceae; genus Vicia; species Vicia villosa. Next base: position 416,114 of record NW_026705256.1, read on the forward strand.
TTATGGCCGGTCAAAGTTCAGTTGACTTTCTCCTATGAAAACCCTAATTTAGAAACTTTAGGTTTTGTTGATTTCTGAACTTTTCTTGATGAATCGTGATCAATAATTGATCAAATGATGAATGATACCTCATAATGAGGATATTGACCAAAAATCAGAAGTTTTGACTGTGGTTTGAGCATAGTTTGACTTTTAGGTCAACCAGTCGATTATCGATCGTTTGGGCCATTGAGTGAGCAATCTTTCGAATCAGGACTTGAAACTTGGCATAGAGATTCTTTGAATAGTATGAGAGGCCATGGGATTCATTTGAGGCCTTAGAACTTGATTTTACTTTGAGATATACAAAACCCTAGTTTTGGTCCTTATTGCTTAGGAGAGTGTGTCTTGAAGCTTTGTGTTTTGATTTGAATTCGAATAGGAGAAAATGTGTGGGCAAATTTTGGGGTATGACACCAACCCTACAAATCCTATGTTTGATGTTGATCCTAACTCTTTCTCTTGCCTTGATCTTAAGCTCGATCAAGCCACCTAACAATACCAATTTAATCCTCCGGTTACAGCTACTCATTTGACCGAACCACCATTTTTTAAACCTTTCACTCGGCTGAATCCAATTTGCAAATTATTGTAACCCAATAATGCTAATTGATCCTCCAGTTACCGACACTTCTTCGAAAGAACCACTTTCTTCGAAGCTTTCACTCAGCTGAACCAATTGCGAATTATCGTGATCCAAGATTCCCAAACGATCCTCTGGTAACCGCTACGCCTTCAATAGAACCACCTTTTTCGAAGCTTTTACTCAGCTGAATCTGAATTGCGAAGTCTTGTGCAAAACCCCCAAATCAACACCTTGATCTTTGAGGACAAACCCTCACAATTTTTTCAAATGAAACCCCCAAAGACACTCAACCCAATTTATAATTCACCAACCTAAATTGGACATTATCAACCTAATCTATATGGTACCCAAACAATGTGTAATTTGTTTGTGGGTATGCATAGATGTGAGGTTGAAGATGAAGAGAAATCTTTGTATGTTTATGGTTTCATCAAATTGAAATGATGCATGTATGAGGGATTTATATGCGTGCAAGTTAGAGGCAAAAGGAAAACTAGATGTTTAGAAAAGAATGCAAAATTTCAAAAAATTTCACACATGTGTTGACATATGTAAGTCATATGCTGACTCATTTTGACACATATGTTGACACATGTATGCCATGAGTCGACTCATAGCAGTAAATGTTCTGCTATGTGTCGACCTAAAGAGCCTTATGAGTCGACTCATGCAAACAAAAGCTACAAGCTTTAAAAAGCAAGTACATGTGTTGACTCATAAGTCGTATGTGTCGACTCATAGAAGAAAAATTTCTTCTATGTGTCGACACATGCTAATAGAAACTACAATATGTGTTGACACATGTAAACAGAGCCTACATGCTTTAATAATGATCCACACGTAAATAAGTCAAATAATAGAACCAATAAGGGAAATCTCTTCTTATACTCACACCAATACTAGAAAGCTTTCATGTATGGGCAATTAAAAAATAATTGAGAAACTTAACCTCTAATTCATTGAAGGGAAAAGTAACCCGTATCCAAGAAAATAGGCATTCATATATAAGGAGGCCACATACATTAAATTGGCTACAGATCTGCATGTCACTTCTAGGGACAGTAACTTGCCAAACTGACTATGCTCCCACATCCCAGTATGTAAGGTCCAACCTTTCCTCTGCGATGTATAATGAATGTGTTCTCAACGTATATGGGGAATTCTAGATTTGACGACAATGTGTTCTTCACCGTCTCTTTATTATTGTTCAAAGACAAAAAAATGATGATCATAAGCCATACACAATGATCGTTCCTCAAACCTATTAGACGAAGACAACTTATCTAGACGGGGGTGAATAAACCCCCAATTAAAAATACTTGGTGAAAATACTGTTTTAAAAACGTTTTAACTATGGACAGCGAAAAACGCCAGGATCAAGTCGTCTAATCCGAACTGTTATCGAAAAACTCGGATATGCTTTAAAACCACTAAGTATTGCAATGACAATGAAAATTAATTGAATCAATATATCTTAACAATCAACACAATAGGTTTGAATTTAAACACGTAAGTAATCGATTTCCAATGAAATGATTAAACAAAAATTGAGTGAAGCAATTTATCGAACACTTATTGTGCAGTCAATTTTGATCAGAATTTTCTTAAGATTTTGTTGATTTGAAATCCAATTTCAAAAAATTTCTCATGTGTTGACACATGTAAGTCACGTTCTGACTCATTTTGACACATGTATGTCATGAGTCGACTCATAGCAGTACATGTTCGACTCATAGAAAAAAATTCTTCTAAATGTCAACACATGCAAATAGAAACTACAGTATGTGTTGACACATGCAAATAACGCCTACAGGATTTAATATGATCCATATGTGTCGACTCATATCACGTATGTGTCGGCACATATGCCTGTTTTTCACATAAAACATGATTTTTGAGGCACAAAACCTTTTATAAATGCATTCTAAGTTCTCTAATACTAAGATGCACATTAAGACTCAGATGATACCGTCCAATATACATAAACGCTAAAATATCCTAGTTTTGACATCATGAAAAACATCTAATAGAAAAGTGCACTCACATAAGATTAGACGAATTGATACGGCATCTTCCGTTATCTATAGTTAAAATATTTTAAAACAGATTAGTATAATGTCAAAACATGTGTGAAATCCGCTATGAACTTTTTGAGTGTTGATTTAAAAAACAAGTGTTTTAAAATCAAATAAAAAGATATTCATAAAAATGTTATTTGACTCGGTGATCGTTTGATATCATATCATCTATACAATGGTCTTGGCTAAGAGATTATTTATTACCCCTAGTGTAAACAGAAGTTTATAATATTGTACTCCCTTCTGGTCCCATTTATAAGAAAATATTCTTTTTTTTTAGATACACTGAATAAATAATGTATTTAGACAACATATTGTTCAGATACATTATTTATTCAATGTATCTAAAAAGTGAATATTTTCTTATAAATGAGACCGGATGACAAATTGAACTCTAGAAGCCACAAACAATATGTTTAAATTGACCATAAATTTTGTTAAATTATATAATCATTCCAATTTCATTATCAAACCAAACAAAAACTTGGTTATTGCTATATTTAAATAAAGGTTGTGTCACGCATGCCAAAAGAAAAAGGAATTTCTCATTCCCCACGCAGCAGTATGTCGCAACAAAAAAAGAAGATAGTGTGATAACGGTTATATTAATAAAGGTAAGAAAAATTGATTGGGTCATGATGACGAAACGCTAAAGTTTGACTCCATTGACTAAATCAAGGTACCATTAGTTACTATGTAAACAAAAAACTCACCAATAATACATATACCATAATACGAAACAAAAAAGAGTCAAAGCTTTTACATTCAAAATTTTGAAATAAAGTTCAAAATGGAAAATAATTACGCTAATAGGACTACAAAAGATTCAACCTTCAACCAACTAGTACTATTCAATCTATGCCCACAAGAAAAGAGTTTGTTTCCTCAAAATAAGGAATATTCACTTGGATTCAATGAACAAAAGAGATCTTTTTCTTCCAATGCAGTGGTAATTGGAGGCGGTTCCATTGCCACATGCATGCCTTGTTTCAACGCGTTGGTTGCTTAGGGTGGAGCTTATTCACATTTTCACTTGAATAATGATGGAAGGGTAAATTTGATGTAATTTGAATTCACTTCTCTTAGGTATGTTTGGTTATAGAGACAAAGTAAAAAGAGAGAAGTGAGAGATGGTAAGAAAAAAGAAAAGGATGAGAAATATGGTAAATTTAAGATATTATTTGATATAAGAGAAAGAAAAGAAAAATAGAAGAGAGAGAGATAAATATTTCTCTCTCTTCTTACTTGTTTGGTAGAATAGAAAGTGAAATCAGAAAAATTATTTTTATAAAGACAAAACTACTCTTAGATAGAAGTGTAATACATATTGTTTTACTTTTGTTAATTTAGTTAATTAATTGTTTTAATTTAATAGAATTTATTTAATAAATTAATTTTTAAAATATAAATTTTTGTTATAAGATGAATCATTAAAACAACAATAAATAGTATTTAATGGGTATTATTTTTTTGGCAAATATATATGTAAAATAGAAAAGTAAGGCTATGTTTGGGAGTTTGGAGGGGAAGGGAGGAGAGGGCTTTGAAAAATAAGAAGAATTGGGTGAAAAGGATAAAAAGATTTTGGGTAGAAGGATTTTGGAGGGTTTGAGTTTATTCGTAACACCAAAAACCCCATAAAATGGGGGAACTCAAAAATTGTATTGAAGGTTTTGGAGGGTTTTGAAGGGCTTACATAAATTTTCCAAATATCTTTTAGGTTGTTATAGTATTCTGAAAATTAAAAATTTAGTAATGATAATGACTCTTTTATCATTCTAAACAAAATCATTTTTTCAAAAAATGTCAAATATTTTTCTATATTTTTTTAAAATTTCATTTTTGGAAGCTTTCCCCTCCCCTCCCCTCCAAACTCCCAAACATAGCCTAAGTAGTCATTTTTCTTGTCTTTCTTCGCGCACATAAAAGGTTTAATTACAATTTTAGTTTCTCTGTTATTTTAAAAACCACTATTTTAGTTTTCTTTTTAAGTTTTCTGTGCAATTTTCGTCTTCCTATTTTGCTTTTTTCTACCAAATTAATCCCTATTTTTGTCTCTTTTTTCAACAGAAAACTTCAAAGAGGATCAAAATTGTGGTTTTAAAAATAGGGGGACTAAAATAAAAAATAAAATAAAATAGAAAGACCAAAATTATAATTTAGCCTAAAAAAAATAAAAGAGTATGTGTCTCATTGCTTTTCACTCTCTCTTTCATAATTCTTTGCATACCAAGCAGAAGAAATGTGACATTTCTCAGCAACCTCTCTCGTCTCTGACTCTCTCTTTACTTAATCTCCCAAAACAAACAAAGCCTTAAAGAATGTCAAAGAGAAAAATAAGTATCTCGATCTTGAATTTCTCTCTTTAAAAAGATTACATATTTGTGGATAGTTGTAGAACTTAAAAATTATAATTTTCTATGTGTAACAATGTGTGTTAATAAAACCTTTAGAGTGTGTTTGGATGAGGTAATTGAAAATTTTAAAGAAATTTAAAATTCAAAGCAATTCAAATGATTCAATTGAAATCCATTCATTTTAAAATTATTTTGTTTGGATGGAGTATTAAGATAATTCAATGTTAGATTTTTGGGGTCATTTTTTATAAAATTTAAACTTTTTGCACCAAATTAAAAAATTTATAAGTAGGGGCCAATTTGCAATTTTTAAAAATTTGAAGGACCAAATTATAAAATTTAAAAATTATTAAGGACCAATTTGCAATTTTTAAAAATTTGAAGGACCAAATTATAAAATTTAAAAATTATTAAGGACAATTTGCAATTTTTAAAAAATTTTTAGGGTCAATTTTATAATTTTTGGAAAATATGAGGACCAATTTGTAAAATTTAACGAAATAATAGTAACAAATATATTCTATGGAGTATGAGAGAAATTTCAAATTATTTGGTTTTTGGTGTCATTTCAAAATGATTAAATTTAACTTAGATAAAATACTTCATAAATTTCCATCGTTTTAACAATTTTTCATTTTTGTATCCAAACAATAAATTTTGTGCTAATCATTTTAAATTACCTCAAAACATTACATTACCTCATTAAAATGCATCATCCAAACACACTCTTAAAATGTGAGTATAATTATTGTATTTATAGAGATTGTTATTATTGGATCAAAACGGAGGAATTATACTCACATTTAGGCAAATAAAAGACATAAAGTTAATTGGGGTATACATAGCATAATTGAGTTGTCTGCTAATTATGGAGAGTAAACAAACATAACTAAAAGTGTATAAAAGATTAACTAAGTGTGATATGGAATTTGGGGAGTCTACTACATGCTTAACTTGGTGTGCATATCTTTTTCAAGAAGAGATCAACATGCCTCCTCTAACGACGCATTCAATGTTGGTGTTAAAGTATGATAAGTTTGTTCGCTTACACTCTTTTCTTTTGTTTTTTTTTCTCTTCTTTGTTAGAGGTTTTTGGGTCAATCACGTCTAGGTGGTTGTGGTTTTCCTCCATAATCATTTGGTGCGTCCTAGACATATCTTCTCAAGTGGTCCTCATGGATGATACGCTCTGTCTATTTATTCAATTGATGACGGTCATTTGTATTCTGGCCTTTAACATTATGGCATTTGTGTAACACCCTAAAGCCTAATAATAATTTATAACATATTTTGGAAAATATTCAGATTAAATACGGGTGTCACATTGACAAAACATTCAACTTTTATTTCAAAGGCGGAACTTTTAAGACTCAAAATATAACATAGTAATTCATTAAAAAAATCATAACGCATAACAAAGTATTTCCTACCCGATGTTACAATATCAGAGCATAATCCAAAATAATACTTATAGCTGACAAAGGTTCGGTGAAAACATAAACATCAACAAAATAAAATGAAGAGGCCAACTATGTCATCCTCCACAAACGACTAAGGCTCATCTACCTAAGTATCTGCATCACATGCTTAAAGACAACATGTAAAATAAACAAAGGGTGAGAATACATTCACATATATTAATGGTGCATAAAACAACAAGGATAACACATATCAAACATATTCAGTTAACACAGATGTACAATATACAAAGTCATTATGCAACGTGTATTGATGACACTCTATTACATATATTTCATTGAAGAATCAAATAAAAATTAGTCCAAGAGGAGCAAATATGAAGTATAATGGACAAAGAATGATGCACAAATCACTAAGTATGAAGAAATAGGGACTTAGTGAAAAATTGGCGGAAAAGGGAGCAAAATAACAAAGTTTCTGGAATAATCACGCAGGCCATCGCGCGATGTCGCGTGCGTGATTTAGTTGTGCAAGCAAGCAGCATCACGTGCGATGGACCCTTTTTTTGGGCTTTTTCTAACATTTTTGATTGATTCAAACTGCTTTAAAATGGGATGTTTGGCATCTTTTCAAGGGTTCTGCGAATTTTAGCTGAAAGTGACAAAAAAGTGTATCGGGGAGTGCAATTTCGAGAGCATTGAAAGTTATTGGAGGCCATTTATTCAAGGGTTTCCTCATGCAATCTTCATCTTATCACTTCGTATTTATTTATATCAATATGAGTAGCTAAACACTTATAGGTTAGGTTTTGTTTGATGAATTTATTTTGAACCTGTTGGGGCATATGTTCAATTTGTCAATGCATGAATATTTTGAGATATATTTTTATTTAATTTCCTATTGTTTGTAATGATTTTTATTTGAGATACTCTGTTAATATGATTATGGCCGCATAGGGATTACTGACCATTAGTCTATGAGCTGGAACTAGGGCAATTATTGTACGTATGATGGTTGAACAGGGATATGAGACCTCTAGAAGTGGCATAACGTCCTATTGCATCGCCTAATTTCACTTACACCGGTTGAATAGGGATAGGAGACCTCTAGTAGAAATTAGTGAGCTATACACCAAAAGATTGTGTATATTGGTTTTGTTGATTCGTCTTGAGAATATAATGAATTTATCATTCATGTAGTGCATTAAACATCAACAGGGGGAAAATAAGGAATTTTATGCAAAACCTGACCGCTTTCACATTATTTTCATAACAACTTTTAAATTTTCATAATCAAGCTTGAAAATCCCCCCAATTGTTACTTTTTGAACTTGCACAATTATTGTTTTGTTAAATAACAATCCTTGTGGATACGATCTTATTTTACACTTTTGAGAAGTCATCAAGTTATTGACGTTGTTGTCGGGGAATGTTGATAATTTAAACAATGCAACACAGCATTTTCGTTTAGTTTTTTATTTTATTTTTTATTTTCAATTTTTATTTATTTTACTGTCACACACTACTACTAAGGTATTTTGCTTGTGTATGTGCAGTTCAGGATCGGAGTTGATACCGTTTGACCCAGAAAATGGAAAAACCACACGGGAAAATCGGAAAGCTGTTAAAAAAGCCATACGAGCACATGATACTTTACTGGAGGAAAATTTACTTTTTATTCGGATAGTGAATTAGACAAAGAAACGATCATGGCACCCATGGGAGACTTCTGCAAGCGAACTGATGCAGACCAAATTTCTAGGGGTTTTGTATCCCGCTAACTTTGATATTAAGAATTATGTGCTTTCAAGTTCAAGGGACAACCCTTTTGATGGAAGTGCAATTCGAGATTCGTGGGAGCATCTTGCTCGCTTCTACGAAATAACTTCAATGTGCATACCTATTGATGTTACGGAAGATCGGGTGAAGTTGAACCACAATATCAACATAACTCAATAATTTTCCTCTTCATGAGGCACTCAGCACAAAACTCAATATAACAATTCACTTATGTAATTATTCAACAATGCTCATAAACAGAGTCAAAACAACATCACACAACCATCAGCATTCAACAAAGCTTACTCATAATTAAACATAAGTCACAATTAACTCTATCACTTTTTATTCAAAATTAAAGTCACATGGCCTACTCTAATTTTAACTCATTTAACCCTTAACAACTCTAAACAAATTAAACTCGGTTCTAAACATATCAAATAACTTAAATTAAACTCATTTAATTCTCCAACCCAACTCTTAAAATATCCATATCTTATTTCACACAAATATACCATCAAAATATTGGGCTATTGTCTTAAAACATTAATATCTTAACAGTCTCAAAATCATGTTTCCAACTAGTCATACATCATATTTGAATAATTATTTGAAATATCAAACGGAGTGAGAATCAAGAAAATGAACATGTTTCGGAAAGCTTAGAGAGTATATTTTAATACTACGATTTTTATTTTAGGATTTAAGATTCTATTCGGTATAGTTTAATCAAATAATAAGGACTGGTACAAACATCAAATAGAATGTTTGCTACTACTCATACCTCGGGTTCAAACAATTCTTTATAATACCAAACATAGTCAAAATGAAGCAAATAAATGTGTTTTGGAAAGCTTAGAATTTATACAATCAAACTATAATTTTTATTTTTGGACCTAAAGTCCTAATTGGTACAATTTGATCGAATAGTGGAAATTTGTACTAACACCGGGAAGAATGTTTTGTTAGACTTGTAACTAGTATTTCTCCTCCTGAACTTAATGAAATGAGATACTTGTCAAGTCTAATATGTAGTAAAGTTTACTTTTAAAGGACTTACGAAAATCAAATTATGTGTAAAACAAGACAACCAACGCAAGACTGAAATTTGACTACGCTTCTGGTATAAAAAAATACCATTTTTATTGTTGTAGTGGTCCTAGACCCAATTTCTCCACTTCAAAATAAAGATTATTGTGTTAGCTTTCTAACACAACTGACCACACCTCAAACGAAATTACGAAACTCAATTTACGCGTGAAATAAGGCGGTCAATCCCTTTTTGTGTGTACCTGCAACTTTCTGTGTTTTTCTCTCTATTGAACACATTCCAAACTCGCCTATTTGAGATAGGTTAGACTTCGACTATCATTTTTACTAGTTTTTTTATAAGTTAGAATTTATCTAACAATATATTAATCATTAAATTACAAATTACTAATACCATTTATAAAGAATATATTATCAACCATAGTTATGGGCAGTGTTTTAAAAACCGGACCGATCATCAAACCGGCGAGAGTACTGGGTCATTGGTTCATTGGTTGAACCACTAGGTCACTGATCGAACCACATGACTAAATCGGATTAAACCGGATAACTCGGTGGAATAAACCGATCTCTATTGCAATACTATATATTTATTAAATCGGTCGAACCAGATGACTTAGTCTCTCAAAAATATCACAACACCAACAAAATTTTACAATTTTTTAATATCATAATTTCACATGTTTATTTTTTACATTCAAATTCTAAATATAATCATCACTCACAACAAAATAATACAAAATATAAATTTAAATAAATTTTAAACCAAATCTAATCGCAAACAGGGAAAAATTTATTCTAAATAAGGTTTAAATAAAGTCAAATTATATTTTTTATAAAAAATCATGAAAACGACATAGTTTTGTATGGAAAAAAAGAATATGCATTTGAACCATCGGTTTTCGAAAACCGTCGGCTCACCGGTTTTTTCGGTTTTGGCCGGTTCGCACCGATTCAATAGCATATCTGGTCCAGCAATTAGACCAAACCGGTGCCCCCTCCGATTCCCGGTCTGACCGATCCGACTGACCGGTTCGGTCCAGTTTTTATAGGTAATAATTAGTTCTTGGTAGCTTATAACCCATAATTTATGGGTTATAAGCTACCAAGAAGTTATTACTACCTATAAACTATACTTTACCAAAAATAACCTAAATGTATTGTTGTCAAATAACTTATAATTTAGCATGACAAATACTATCTTTTAATCTCTTTGTTGCACTTTTATCTTCACACTTAGATTTGATTTTTTTGTTTTGTTTTGGTAAAACTTTTTTATCAAATCCTAAACGGCTAAACCGCTAATGAACCGATGTATATTTTCCTTGAAGTAAAAAACGGGTTAATGTACCTCTAGCATAATGCAGACGGAAGATAGATAATTACCTAAAATAAAATGACAAAAATCTAGCTGCTCATTTTATGATTCATTGTGTTCCAAATCCAATGCAATCCAATCTTCCATTTACCTTTCCTTATCTGTCATGTTTCCAAACCGGTTTTGTTTCTCCATCCTTTTTCCAGAACCCAACTTAACTTTGACCTCATCTTCACTCTCTCTCCTCATTTTCTCTCTCTCTAAATTTATTACAGATTCCACCCTTACATTACTATTAGTACCAACCAACACTCACTTCCAACAAACTCTCTCTCTTAGAAAATTTAGTAACAAGACAAAGCAACCCATCAGATCTCTTCTCTCATGCTGCTGCTCAACAAACACACGAAACGGCGTCGTATGTAACACACCATCCATCAAATGAGGTGTAAGAAACATATCACAGACTTCACCAGCACCGTCGGCGTCTGCTCCACCTGTCTAAGAGAACGCCTCATACTCTTAATTCAAGCCCAAGCCCAAGCCCAAACCCAAGCCCAATTAACTAGAGCCACCTCACGCGCTTCCGATGAAGCTTCTAGAAACTCCGAAACCAATCCTCCACCACCGCTAGTATTTCCGCGCTCCGTTTCGCCTTATGTCTCTCGCCGGAAATCAGATTACACACCAGCGTGGAGCGGTCATGGTGACCGCCGGGAAAGACTGTTTTACAGTACTCCACAGCTTGGTCCGACGTTTTACAGAGGTTGCACTGTGAATTCCAACGCGAGGTCGTTGAAGAAGCGTTTGAGTAAGTTTTGGGTTTTCTCGAATCTGTTTAAATCCAGATCGGAGAATTTCGAATCTGATCCGTCCTGTGAACGATCATCATCAGCGTCGCCGTCGTGGTTCTCTTCGATTTTACCTCCTCGCCGGAAGAATAAGAATAAGAATAAGAACCAGACTCCGATGACGACGGAGGAATTTTCCGTTGGAGCAAGGAGGCGATACCGTCAGTCGGATCGCGGAATGTCTCCAGTGAGAACAGAGGAGTTCACTGATGAATGCGATCAGTGTCCGTCTGGTAGTGGTTACTCATCGGAATCATCTCCGTGGTGGAAGAAAACGCCGTCGTCAAATGTTCCTTCGTCGCGGCGTTCACGCCTTGGACACGGGAAGAGCGCGTCAGGTTCAGGTATTTTTTGCATGAGTCCTCTGGTTCGGGCGAGTCCGAATCGGAGATGGAACAGCAAAGGATTACCGCCGGAGATGGCTGCGGCGACGGACGTTAGGAATACGGCGGTGAAGCCACACCTCTCCGCAGCGGCGTCGTTTTGTGCGAATCGTTCCAGAAAACTTGCAGATTTTGGAAGAGTCAGTCATAACCGTTGATTTCGTTGACTTTTCTTCGAGACCACGGTGATTTGATTTTTCATTTTATTTTATTTTTTATTTTTATTGCGGCAGTTGTGCACATTTTCTTCTCAGAAAGTACAACTTGGAGAATTTTAATTATTTTTTCGTGATTTTGAATTCTATTATTTGTATAGAGTGTTGATTACATGAAAAACAAAGTGTACGTTTTCTTTTGTATCTGTATTTTTACAATATAATTTTTATAATATATAGTTAACATTCAGTAATGTGATTGTGCTGTTGCATGTTTGATCTGAATTAAACTTCTACATTTTTTTGTTCAAAAAAAAAAATTCTACTTTTTTTTTTTACATTTTCCAATTGACTTACTTTAAGGTAATTTTATGAAAAAAAGAAACTTAATTCAAAGTACTTTATGAAGTTGTTTAAACTAGTTGATGTGATTTTAATTCATTTCATATCTGTCAAAAAAAAATTCATTTCATATAAATACATTCAATAAAAGATAGTTTATGATATTGTATAAATTAGTTGATAAATTTTAAACAATTAATTAAACTATCTATAATAACTACATGTTAGCATTTGCCCTTTTTATTTTTTTATTTATGCAGGCTTAGTAGAAGTTACAATGATAATGGATGCAGTAAATAGGAAGATACTAGAAGTATATTGTTAATAAGATTAAGTTAATGCTTCAAAAGATTATAAAGACACAAATTTTTAATATTGAGTTATTGCTTCAAAATGTTATAAAGACAGCAGTTTTAATAAAACAACGTCTACAATGAAGTTTCCCATTTGAATGTGTAAATGGTTTTTGTGTAAAATTTTACTTATTTTATAATTAATATTTAATAAATACTCACTTTTGTTAATTTCTGTGTATTGTTTTATCTTACTTTTTATCAAATAAATTTTTATCTACCAAAAATATTTGGATGATACGGTAAAAAAAAAACTTCTTAATCCAAAGTCATGAGTTTGAGAAATTAATCATTAAATTTTATCGAAGAGGCTGTAATTAAGCACATATTGAGTAAAGAAAAATGATCATATTCAATAAAATAGAAAAAAAACTATCATATTAAATTGTAAACTTCAAAATTAAATAAAATATTATTAAATAACAATAAACTATAACCAAACACATATAGAGTAAAGAAAAATGGTCATATTCAATAAAATAGAAAAAGGAAAATATCATGTTAAAATTGTAAACTTCAACCATAAATAAAATTATAAATATTAAATACGATAGGTTATAATTAAGCACATATGGAGTAAATGGTCATATTCAATAAAATAGAAAAAGGAATTAAAATATCATATTTTATTGTAAACTTCAAAAATAAATAAAGTATAAAATATTAAATAACAATAGGCTATAATTAAGTACATATGGAGAAAAGAAAAATGGTAATATTCCATAAAATACAAAAAGCAAAATATCATATTAAATCGTAAACTTCAAAAATAAATAAAGTATGAAATATTAAATAACAATAGGTTATAATTAAGTACATAAGAAGAAAAGAAAAATGGTAATATTCAATAAAATAGAAAAGGGAAAATATCATATTAAATTGTAAACTTCAAAAAAAAAGTATAAAATATTAAATAACAATAGGCTATAATTGAGTACATATGGAGAAAAGAAAAATGGTCATATCAATAAAATAGAAAAAGGAAAATAACATATTAAATTGTAAATTTCAAAAATAATCAAAGTAAAATATTAAATAACAACAAACAATTATTTTAAAATAAAAAGAATTCTCTTCTTGAATTTTTTTAGGTTCATATAATTTTTCGAAGACCGTGAAAATGTTAAATTTTTTCTTCCTAAAAGATAGAGTTCATCTCAATATAATTGTCATTTGAAACAATAATGAATGACTTATAATTAAAAGTTAATTGATATTTTTTATTACGATTCATTTTCGACAACAAATAAAAAGAAAGAAATAATAATGCTCATAAAAAGAATGCTCTTAACAAACACTTGTATTTAATATTTTATCGTTGTCTTCGGAAATTAGAAATAGAAGCTATTACTTTCAAAGAAATTAGAATGATGAGAAGTTGATAATCGATGGCTTTAATCTCCTTTACAAAGGAGTAGAGTGCATCTGCATGACTAACACTCCAACGTCCAAATCTTTTTAAGGTTTGAGATGAGTAAAAGTAAAATTGGAGATAAGAGATTACATGTGAGGTCGAGTATAGTGAGCTTGATAGGGATTGACCTCAGTCACTTGGGCATTAGGTCGGTCTAGATTAGTTGTCCCAAGGCTTTGTCGGGCGATGAAAGAGCGGGGATAAGCCTTAAGTATCGTTGGCCACCCTTTCTATTGTAGTCTAGTGTGAAGTAGAACTTAATCGCTTTGGATCAATTTGAAAAGTGATGGGAGACAGCCGCATTTAATGTCGTTTTATCATTGAGACGCATCATCACTCATTCCTGACACATGGGATGAACTGACCAGCTAGGGAGTAGTGCAGTTCATATAGTTCTTGAGTGCAGTTGAGTTTGAAGTGTTTTCCCTGGTGGAATTCTAGTTGTCGATCTTTTTGTTTTCTGTTTGTAGTCGGTCTTAATCCTTCCGGTGTCATTGCTTATAACCAGGGTGAGTTGAATATTTTGGAGTTTTTTACAACCTTTTAACCTTTAAACTTTCATTCATTCAAAGAACATCGCTAGAAGTGATCTAGAGTTTCAGTTATAGCTTTCGCCTTCTTTCTTTCTTCCAGCTTCATCTATCTCTTTAATCAGGTTTTCCTCTACTTCGAGCTTTATTTTTAACATTTCCTGCTTTTTGTTAAGATGAGTTATAACATCGTCGATTTATTTAGTGACTCTAATATGGAGACTTCATCTTGGTCATCCCATGATTCTCATCATTCTTCTCATAGTAGTGATCGTATAAGACCAGAAATCATGCTCGTATCATACGTATTCATACATTTATCTTTGTTCTCTTGCTCTGGAATTTCTAGCAAAAAAAGAGGAAAAGAGACACACAACACAGAAAAGAGATATCCATATATGTATACATGTAATTTTTTTCATCAATAATAAATTTAATTTCTTACAAATAAATAATGAAATGTCGACGTGGATAACCTTCATCGGCAACCTCGGAATGGTCGGACATGCCTGGGGTTTGCAGATGTGGCTCTTCCTCTAAGCTTTGAATCGAATGTATTTTGCGCTTTGACTTGTCTCGTTCAATCGGGCGGTGTTCGGGATGCCTTGCTTCGCATTTTCCTGTCTGTGTGTGTAAGCAACGACCTTTTTGATCTCTAAAGAAGGAACGAGATCACCCTTCATGTCTAGTCTTTCCTTTTGGACAGTTATACCGATGGGAAGCTTAGAGTCACAATTTGTTCATTCCATTCTCAAACAGAATTCGGGGTGTCGGGATACATTCTCTCTGATTGCATGGTAGAAGGGCCCCTTCTATTCCCTTCACTCTGGCTATTTTCGGATCTAGGGGCTTATCTTTCTTAATTTGTTGCCTCGGGATAATAGTGGCGGGGTAGCCCACCAGTGGATCACCGTTGGAATCAATTGCTACCCACCTCGACCATGCTGTTGAACCAACATGTTTCTCTCTAGCTTATTGAAACTGGCCTGAAAAGGGCTTTGGATGTAGGTCGGAGGTCCTTTGGTACCGATAATGGGCACCCTGACACCCATCCTACGCCCGATATTAACCACGAACTTGCGGCATCCTTCTAGATTCGATATCGTAATTACCTCGACAGTAGTGGAAAGTGTGGATGTAGCCAGGTCAGACAATTGATTGCAATGCGTCGGCCTGGCCTTTAAATAATTTGTCTAAGACCCCGCATAAACCCCAAAACCGGACTTGTAATCCTTCTCTAGTTATTCTGAGGATTTCTCGAAGAAACTGGAGATCTTGATGACGAGGAATTGAGGTGAAAACGCCGAACGATCAAGTTGATTGTGATGAACCTGCTCGACCGCTTCTGAATACTTTGATTTTGGGATCTAAAGGAATCGTGAATAGTGAAGAGGTAAAAATCAGAAGTTGATTTGTTTCCTAATTCCACGTTTGAAGATATTATAAGCTGGTAAATTGAAGATTTGGATCTGAATCGCAAGGATACAGATCTGGAATTTTTGTGTTCGTTCAATAGCATTTGCGAAGTGAACATGATTTTTGTGAAAATCGTAGGAATCGAAAGTCGATTTCCACCGACAAGTCATTATTCTATTTTGGAACCAAAAATGGAAGCCCTAGCTCTCGAAGGAACCATAAATGATGAGAGGTTGATAATCATTGATCTTGGTGGATATGATCTCCTTTACGGCAGACGAGTATACTTGCATGATTAACACTCTAACGCCCAAATCATTTTAAGGTTTGAGATAAGTAGAGAAAAATTGGAAATTAAAGATTGTTACCTTCTCATGACGTGCAAACTGATTTATAGATCAAATATAATAATTGAAGAGCCAATATTAATTTTATAAAAATTATGTATGTAAAACCCAAAAACAATAAGAGAGGGTGTCTATAAAAAAACATTCATCAAATGACGTTGGCCTTAATGATTTTTTTTCTTTTCAGATCATCAATGTTGAGATTTAGTGTAGTAATTAAGTAAATGTAAACAACATATAGTATTTGGTGAGATAAGTAAATATGCAAACAAACAATGATAATACTTCCACCCAAGTTGGAGATAGTGGTTAATGAAATGTTAATAATGAATAATCAATTACAGTTGAGACTTTTTTACAAAGTATTACTAGAACGTTGTAGTAGTGGATATGTAAATTGAATTTACTAAGCTTTGAATAAAAGTAAGATAGTAGTGCTAAGAAGCATAATGAAGGAGAAAGCCAATAGGTATAATGGTGGGGCATTGATATTTGAAATGAATGTTGAAGTTTGTGTGTTGTGAATTGGAACACACAATATTTCTCATGTGTGTGGGTCCGCACTATTTAAGCACTTCCTGCGACGCGTTTAATTCTTTTGCAACCGCACTATTTATTTAAGCACTTCTTCCTGCCACGCGTTTAATGCTTTTGCTAACCTTTTAAATGCTACTTGCACAGTATTACACTGTTTCATTAAATACCTTAGGGTTATGGGTGGGCTCAGAGAAGCCACATTTTTTTGAAAAAAAGTTATATCTCATACACTCCCAATTATTCTCCTACCCCTCCTAAAAAACACTCAAACTTTTCCCAAAATAAGTTGACTTCTAGTGATGGAGGAGGAAAGAGCATTGTTTGGTTTTAACGACTTTTCTAGATATGTTGATTGAGTTTGAGGAAACGTCAAGAAAAATAAGTCAATGGTCATGGTCTTAAGAGACATTTATTGGAACTAAACTCAAGCAAAGCACTCAATCACAAACACATGAATGATGCACATGAGTTGGATTCAACTTTATACACATATGTTGCACCTTTGAAATAGATTGAAAGAGATGAAGATTGTGAAGAGGGAATGAAGCACACTTTCACTAACTATTAATAATCATAATACAAGGGTATATATAGTTGTTACTTGCATTACAAGGCATCGACAAAACTCTAACTAACTACACACCTCTAATTGTCATAAATAACTTGTTAAAACAAAAATTTACCAAACACCAATCATTCTTTGTATTTTAAGTAACTACAAGTTTAGCACTAATGAATTACATTTAATACGCCATCTAATTTATTGTGGCCAAACACTTTACACCTATTAAACTTCTTAAACACCTCTATTTGCAATGTCTTTGTCACGATGTTTGCAACTTGGCCCTAACTCCTTTAATGTTCTAGATATTATCTTTTATTGCTAACTTGCAATGTAGCACCGACACCTCAGAAAAATGCGTGTCTGTGTCTGTGTCGAGGTCAAACACCTTTACCGATATTTGTGATTACATTTAATTTATTGATTTTTTCAAATTATTATCGGTGTCGCCGTGTCGATGTCAGGGTCGTTTTCGAGATGTTCGTGCTTCGTAGCTAACTTGCTCCCTAAGATAGTTGAATCTCGTATCTATATGTTTGCTCATGTCATGTGCAACAGGATTTTTAGCCAGATTCATGGCATATATTTTGTCAAATTTCCTGGTCATGGCTCCATAATATTGACCTTTAATTTCATCAATTAAATTCACTAACCATATAGTTTGACAAGTAGATAGTGATGATGTAATGTACTATGTTTCACATGAGGAAAAAGCCACCACATGCTCCTTTCCCGAGCTCCAAAGTATTGGTGCACCACCTAGAACGAACACATAACAGGCTATTTATTTTTTATCATCAATATCACCACATCAGTTGAAATTAGTGTATCCAACAAGCATGCGCTCTTTCCATTTGCCCGCTGATGGAAATAAAATGTCATGATCCAATGTGCCTCTAAGGTACTTTAGTATCCTCTTTGTGCAGGTTGCTAGATGTGACAACTTTGCTGCCTTTTGCATGAATCTACTTACCATACCTACACTATATGCAAGGTTAAATCTTTTGTAACAAAGATACCTTAGTGATCCAATGAGCCTTGTGCATTGTGTTGGATCAATGTCTCATTCATTTGAGTCCTTTGTCAATTGAAAATTTTGGCTCAACTAGTGTTGTTGCAGAATTGTAGTGCTCCGTCTCAATTCTCATGACTATCTCACTTGCATATTGTTTTTGATGCATCAACGATTCCCTACTACATGTGGATAAGATCATTCGTCTCAAAATCCTTCATTAGATCGAGTTTGAAATCTTCAATTTCCTTCTCACAACTTCCAATGATTAGCAAATTGTCAACATATAGGCAAAGGTGATAACATGCAAAATGCATAATTTTATTAGCTCGATTCGCACCTGTTTTAGAGTAGATTATTGCATTTTGTGTGGTTTTTTACTGGTACTATGTATGTATTTCAGGTACTTAGCTCTAAGACTCTCGGGTGTCGTGTCCATTGCCACAGTCCAGCACCTTCCGCGCAGATGTAGCATGCTGTCTGCTGTCAAAATTTGTATAATGAGCACTCGAGCTCTCATGTCCGGCACCTGACATTAGCAGAATTATGCAGGAACACAATTTTTCACGTTCCAAAGGGTATGCTTCTGATAAGAAGCTAATCCTATCAACACTATAAAACTAGGGTTTTCTAACTAAAGGGGAAGAACACTACAAGCTAAGAGAATAAAAGATAAAATAAACTTTGATTTTTCATTGATTGATTTTTAATGTGTCAATGACACTACATATATAATGTTACTAATGGGCCAATAACTAAAATGCCCAAATACTAGTGGAAGCCCAATTCAATAACAATTGAACTAAAATACCAACTAATATAAAACCTTAAATTAATAATTCTAATTAAACTAAAAATATTAAAAATATAACTAAATACTCTCTATCATTGCCGCGGGGTTCACTTGAACCTTGTCCTCAAGGTTCTAAAATAACTCCCGGATCTCATTGCTTAAACGGATGATGTCTCCCAAGTCTAATATACTCAGCTTCTTCCACACCTTCAGTGCCCACACACTGCTTCACCACTTTTAGAACAAATGCCCAATATACTGCAGCTGCTGATGGCAAGGTTAATGTCATCACAAATAGAGTTGCAATTAGATATATCATCTTAAACTTCCGTGGCTTCCACATTGCATGCATAATTTCCACTGTAACAGCATGTCCACCAAAAGTATATAGAATATTGGTAGCTCCAGTGAAGTAAAGAACCAATTTGGTTGGGCCAGAATGCTTCACATCCTTAAATTCTCCTCTCAGAATACCCTTTGCAAGTTCATTCTCCACATTTTGCTGAATCACTCTCTTCACTGGTCTAGCTCCATAACTAGGGTCATATCCTAAGCTTCCGAGAAGTTCGACGGCAGCATCTGTCACACGGATTTTCATCTTGCGACCGACTATTCTCTTCTGCACACGATCCAACTGTATTCTGACAATGCTATTTATTTGCTCACGGTCGAGAGGCTGGAAAATAATATATTCATCAACTCTATGCATGAACTCGGGGCGAAAGATAGATCTTGCAGCGTCTATTACCCGCTGCTTTATGGTTTCATAAGCCAACTCCTTAGGTGCAGTGTCGTCATCTGTGTTGAGAATGTACTGTGATCCAACATTTGAGATCATAATGGTAACAGTGTTGGTAAAACTCACTGTTCGACCTTGTGAGTCGGTTACTCTTCCATCATCCGAAATTTGAAGGAATACATTGAAGACGTCAGAGTGTGCCTTCTCAATCTCATCAAATAGAATAACAGCGTAAGGTCTACGGCGAACTATTTCGGTAAGCTGCCCTCCCCCAACATATCCAGGCGGTGCTCCAATCAATCTTGAAACTACATGCTTTTCCATGTATTCGCTCATATCAATTCTCACAAGTGCTTCCTCTGTATTGAACATGTAGGAAGCTAGTGTTTTAGCCAGCTCGGTCTTTCCTACACCTGTAGGTCCCATAAACATGAAGCTAGCAATCGGACGGTGAGGATCTGAAAGACCTACAACACGTTTATGAAGAACTTCCTCTAAATACAACAACTTCTCCTTCTCCGATTGTTGAAGTTTTGAAATAGGAATGCCGGTCCACTTGCTTACAATTTCAGAAATATCATTTCCTGTAACTTCCTCTCTCAGCATAGACTTTCCGGAGTTCATATATTCATCTAACTCTTTTTCTGCACTCTCAAGTTGGTGTTGCAAGGAATTTAGGCTGCCATATTTCAATTCAGCCGCACGGTTTAGATCATACTCCCGCTCAGCCTGTTGGATCTCAAGATTCACTCTGTCTATCTCTTCTTTGATTGATTGAATCGAAGTCATTACAGTCTTTTCATGCTCCCATTGTTCAGTCAGCTCAGCTTGTTTATCTTTTAAGAGAGATAGCTCTGCTTGAAGACGATTTAGCCTATCTTTAGAAGCCTTGTCTGTATCATTCATTAGAGAGAGTCTCTCCATCTCTAGTTTAAGGACCGACCGATTAATCTCATTAAGTACAATAGGTTTTGAAGTGATTTCCACTATCAATTTGGCAGCTGCTTCATCAACCAAATCAATAGCTTTATCAGGCAAAAATCTCCCACTGATATATCGATCTGAGAGAATTGCAGCTTCCACAAGTGCGCCGTCAGAAATCCGGACTCCATGATGTAGCTCGTATCTTTCCCGCAGCCCCCTTAGTATTGAAACTGTATCTTCAACAGTAGGTTGATCAACATATACTTGTTGGAAACGACGTTCTAGTGCTGGGTCTTTCTCGATATACTTTCGATACTCATCAAGTGTTGTCGCACCAATACACCGAAGCTCTCCTCTACCAAGAATGGGCTTTAAGAGATTACCAGCATCCATGGCACCATTTGTAGCACCTGCTCCAACAACTGTATGAATCTCATCAATGAAAAGGATAGTTTGGCCATCAGATTCTGTTACTTCTTTAATAACAGCTTTCAGCCTATCTTCGAATTCTCCCCGGTATTTTGCTCCAGCAATAAGTGCACCCATATCAAGGGATATAAGAGTGGTAGGAGCTGGTGGAGGCATGACGCTATTGGCATAGTCAAGATTGAAATCCGGTGATTTTGGAGGGACCAAAAAATCGACATCAACATGAAACTTGTCGTCGTTGAAGGGACCTGGATAGTAGGTCATGGCGATGATGCGCAACTCCTCTGCAGCCAAGACTCTGGCAGTGTCTCGTTCCGGTGTTTCATCAAACAGATGGTGAGTTGGTTCAAACATTTGTTTGATAATTTCAGCTCCACCCATGAAATCATCCTGCAAGTCCTTCAAACAGATTTCAAGATGAAGCTCTCCGGCAAGATGTTTGAGACCTTCCACAAGCTTAGGAAGATCTGCAACCTTACACTGAACAGGAACACGCACAAAAGGGGAGACAGAAAACTTCATAGCATGAATAAGATGTGCATCAATCACAGACCACTCCCCTTCAAAATTCTCTTGCACATTCTTCGACTTCGTTAATTCATCGATTGATTTAGCTTTAACCGATTCCTGCGTCTCATGTACCACAACAGTACTCTCGACATCATTAAGTGATAAAAACCCGTTCGAAGTTCCGAGAAGAAACACTACTTTCTCTATGAGATAATCAAAAGACGAAACACTATCATCATCAGTAGTGCGATTGAAAATACCTTTGCTACCCAAATTGCGGTTGGAGAAGGAAGGGTTCCAATCGGATAAGAATCCACCTTCAACGAAAAGGAATTCTCTATCGACAGAAACTCTGTTTCGGAATTTAGGGTTTCCACGGATGTTTCCGCTGTTGTTGGATCTTCCACCGCCCATGCTCTTGCTTCGGTTGAACGATCGCGGTTGTGGTTTATGATTAGAAACTGATTTATTGTCTTTCAATGGCGGTTTTGGAGTTTGTTTGGTTGATTTCTTGAAACGTGGGTGAGAGACTTGGAAATGTTTTGCAAAATCTCTTCTAATACGAGTACGATAGGTAGTTTCTGGACAGTGAAAGTGATACGTAGCTTCTGGGTAGTAACTACCCATATGGGTGGAAGTGTTGTAGTGGTGGTGCTGCTGAAGATGTGAATGATGATGCGGTGAATATCCGTGATTCAAATACAATTTTGGGGATGATGAACCATGAGTGTAATAAGGTGTAAAAAGCTCCCATGGAAAAGATGGAAATGAAGATGTGGTAGGAGAAGCAAAAGAGGGGTTTGTGGGATAGTTGGGAGGAATACTCCATGGATGATATGAAGGTGTGTGATAAAAATAATCCACAGGAGGATTTGAGTACATGGATGAAAGCACCAATTGATAAGAAGCTAATCCTATCAACACTATAAAACTAGGGTTTTCTAACTAAAGGGGAAGAACACTACAAGCTAAGAGAATAAAAGATAAAATAAACTTTGATTTTTCATTGATTGATTTTTAATGTGTCAATGACACTACATATATAATGTTACTAATGGGCCAATAACTAAAATGCCCAAATACTAGTGGAAGCCCAATTCAATAACAATTGAACTAAAATACCAACTAATATAAAACCTTAAATTAATAATTCTAATTAAACTAAAAATATTAAAAATATAACTAAATACTCTCTATCAGCTTCTTTGTGGCGTCACTAATTCACACAATATATAATAGTACAATTAAACACAATCTCGTAGTGTCTCCACTCACTTCAAGTGAATGGTTTTCTTGCAATGCACCAAGGCTAGCCCGTGACTACTACTCAGTTAGTGAAAAAATCAGTGATACGATTTTAACTCTTGCGATCATTATTTACCGTGGAAAAAGTGATATTTAAATATGACATAAGACAACACTGATGTATATGCTTACAACAGTCAAAATCGATAGCGCTTAAAAACTGTCTAAAACAACAACAAAAAACATTGTCTAATAGGCTTTTTTGGTACTGCGCGTATGATTTTATCTTTTGAGTCAAATAATTGTTTGTCTAAAAAAACAATTAAAACTGTATTGCTAACACTCTGTTAATTATTGCTTTTGGACTGCATTACGTGGCTATTTAAGTTTCAGTTTATGTTTCAGTATTTTAAATTATTAGTCAATAAGTGGTTCCTACATTTTAGGAGAGAAAGTAGTTTTAGTTATTCTACTTCCTTATTTAGTGGAGATGTGACAGATTCTGTTTATCCCACTTCCTAGTTTAGTGGTGATGTGGTTGTGTCATGACTCATGGGTTAAAACCCTATAAATGTTTTGTTTCAGCAAATAAAAGAATCAAATTCCCATTCCTTTCACCTACGTATTTTTCCTATATCTCTGCTGTTAACACTTTCATTTACACCATAAACCAACAAATTGGTATCAGAGCTATCTTCTTACGGGACCTGTGAAAATGGAAGCTGAAGTAAGTTTCTCACGTATTGCTCCTCCCATCTTTGATGGAGACAACTATGACCTTTGGGTAGTTAAAATGGAGTCTTATCTGGAAGCATTGGACCTTTGGGAAGCCGTGGAAGAGGATTATGAAGTTCCTCCGCTGCCAGCAAATCCGACTATGGCTCAAATAAAAATTCACAAAGAGAAAAAAACCAGGAAGGCAAAGGCGAGATCATGTCTCTTCGCTGGTGTTTCACCAATAATCTTCACCAGAATCATGACCTTCAAAACACCAAAAGCAATATGGGACTATTTGAAGGAAGAATACGCTGGGGATGAGAGGATTCGAGGCATGCAAGTGCTCAACTTGATGAGGGAATTCGAGATGCAAAGGATGAAAGAGTCTGAGACAATCAAAGAATACTCAGATAAGTTACTCTCCATTGCAAACAAGGTTAGATTACTCGGAACTAAATTTACTGATTCCAGAATTGTAGAAAAAATCCTGGTTACAGTTCCGGAGAGATACGAAGCATCAATAACCACCTTAGAGAACACGAAGGATCTGTCCAAAATCACCTTAGCAGGAGTGTTACATGCCTTGCAAGCTCAGGAGCAATGGAGGCTTATGAGACAAGATCATGTGGTTGAAGGTGCTCTACCAGCCAAGCATCATGAAGTAGGAAGTACTCCAAATAACCAAAATAGAGACAAAGGTAAGAGGAGAAGTTATCCACCTTGTGAGCACTGTGGAAAATTGGGCCATCCACCGTTCCGATGTTGGAGAAGGCCAGACGCAAAGTGCAACAAGTGCAATCAGGTTGGACATGAAGCTGTGGTGTGCAAAGGAAAATCTCAACAACTTGAAGTCAATGCCCAGGTTGTTAAGCCAGATGAAGAAGATCAAATTTTTGTGGCAATGTGTTCTTCAACTATGAGAAATTCAGAATGTTGGCTGATTGACAGTGGTTGTACAAACCACATGACATATGATAAAACTCTCTTCAAAGATTTGAAGCCTACTCAAATCACAAAAGTCAGAATTGGCAATGGTGGCTACATTTCTGCAAAAGGAAAATGAACTGTTGTGATTTCAACGAGATCAGGTATAAAAACCGTATCTGATGTTCTTTATGTGCCTGATATTGACCAAAATTTGCTCAGTGTTGGTCAATTGATAGAAAAGGGATTTAAAGTATCTTTTGAAAATCAACTTTGTCTTATCTTTGACACCACTGGCCGAGAGATTTTCAGGGTCAAAATGAGAGGTAAAAGCTTCTCATTTGATCCAATTGAGGAGGAGGAGCAGACTGCCTATTTCACTCTAGTCAGTCCCACTGAACTTTGGCATAAGCGACTCGGTCATTGTCATATTCAAAGAATGTTGAAGATGAAGAATAAAGATATACCAACACTTTCTGATCATTTACCAAACTGTGATGCTTGTCAGTTTGGGAAACAAAACAGAAATCCATTTCCCAAAGCAGTTTGGAGAGCTACTCAAAAGCTGCAACTCATTCACACAGATGTTGCAGGACCTCAAAGAACTCCATCATTAAATGGTAGCCTATACTTCATTCTTTTTATAGATGACTTTACGAGAATGTGTTGGATTTATTTTTTGAAGTTCAAGCATGAAGTTGCTGGAGTTTTTGTCAAGTTCAAGAAAATGGTGGAAATTCAAAGTGGCTCAAAGATTCAATTTCTATGGTCTGATAATGGCAAGGAGTACACATCAACAAAATTTAATTTATTTTGCGAAGAGGCTGGAATTGAACATCAATTGACAGCTCCTTATACTCCAGAGCAAAATGGAGTTAGTGAAAGGAGAAATCGATCGGTAATGGAGATGGCTAGATGTATGTTGCATGAGAAGGAATTACCTAAACAGTTTTGGGCAGAAGCGGCAAACACGACAGTTTTTCTACAAAATCGACTTCCAACAAAGGCTTTGAAAGATAAAACTCCTTTTGAAGCTTGGTATGGGTATAAGCCTTCACTAACCTTTCTTAAAGTGTTTGGTTGTGTTTGTTTTGTACATGTTCCAAAGGTTAAGCGCGACAAACTTGACAAGAAAGCAATTCCGGGTATTTTTGTGGGATATAGTTCAGTTTCAAAAGCCTACAAAGTGTATCATCCTCAAACCGGGAAGATGACTATCACTAGAGATGTGCACTGCAATGAAGATCAGCAATGGGATTGGAAGAATCCACAAAGAACAGTTGGTTCGCTCATCAATATTGAAGATACTAACCCGGAAAAGCAAACAACTGAGTTGTGTCTGGATGAATTAGAAGATGATCCTTCCATTAGAGGCACAAGGTTGCTATCAGACATCTATCAAAGATGTAATGTAGCAATATGTGAACCTGCTTGCTGTGAGGAAGCTCTAAAAGATCCGAAATGGAAAAATGCAATGGAGGAGGAGATGTCAATGATACAAAAAAATAAAACATGGGAGCTGGTTGAAAAGCCTCGAGATAGAAAGGTCATTGGTGTTAAATGGATTTTCAGAACAAAGCTTAATGCTGATGGCTCAATCAATAAATACAAGGCCAAACTCGTCGTTAAAGGGTATGCACAAATTTTTGGCGTTGATTATTCTGACACTTTTGCACCTATGTCTAGATTAGATACAATTAGATTGGTGTTAGCAGTTGCTGCTCAAAAGGGCTGGAAAGTATTTCAATTGGATGTCAAGTCAGCTTTTCTAAATGGAATTTTACAAGAAGAGATATATGTGGAGCAGCCAGAAGGTTTTTTGGTGCAAGGTGAAGAAGATAAAGTGTATTTGCGCAAAAAGGCCCTTTATGGGTTAAAACAAGCACCAAGGGCTTGGTACAGCAAGATAAATGACCACTTATTGAGCATAGGCTTTGTAAAAAGCTTATCCGAGTCCACTCTTTATGTGAAACATAAGGGAAAAAATATTCTCATAGTTTCCTTATATGTTGATGATCTTTTAGTGACCGGAGATGATACAAGGTTGGTTGAGCAATTCAAACAAGAAATGATGCAAGCTTTTGAAATGACGGATCTTGGTCTTATGAGCTATTTTCTTGGAATTGAGATCAAACAAAATGTTAATGAAGTTTTCATCTTCCAGAAAAAATATGCAAAGGAAATATTGAAAAAATTCCAAATGGAGGAGTGTAAAGCTGTTTGTACACCAATGAACCAAAAAGAGAAGTTGAGCAAGGAAGACGGTGCTGATAAAGTTGATGAAGGATATTACCGGAGTTTGATTGGCTGCTTAATGTGTCTTACTGCAACAAGGCCAGACATTTTATTTGCGGTAAGTCTCCTCTCCCGATTTATGCATTGTGCTAGTGAAATGCATTTAGTAGCCGCAAGACGAATATTGAGATATGTCAAAGGTACTGTTGATTACAGTGTCAAATTTGAGAGCTGCCAAAACTTCAAGTTGTATGGATTCTCAGATAGTGACTGGGCTGGATCCATTGATGACATGAAAAGCACTTCCGGTTATTGTTTCAGTCTAGGCTCTGGAGTTTTTTCATGGTGCACAAAGAAGCAGGAGACAGTAGCACAATCAACTGCAGAAGCTGAATTCATAGCAGCAAATGCAGCTGTAAATCAAGTTTTATGGTTAAAGAAGATTTTGTGTGATTTACATCTCCAATAGAATCATAAAACTGAAGTTTTTATTGACAACCAAGCAACGATTGCAATTTCAAAGGATCCGGTTTGTCATGGGAAGACTAAACATTTTAACATCAAGCTCTATTTCTTAAGAGAAATGCAGCAAAACGGAGAAGTGACTTTGATTTACTGCAGGTCAGAGGATCAATTAGCAGATTTGTTTACAAAGCCACTTCCTGTCGGCAAGTTTGAGTTTTTAAGGCAGAAAATTAGAGTTTGCAGATCCTAAAGCAAGGAGGAGTGTTAATTATTGCTTTTGGACTGCATTACGTGGCTATTTAAGTTTCAGTTTATGTTTCAGTATTTTAAATTATTAGTCAGTAAGTGGTTCCTACATTTTAGGAGAGAAAGTAGTTTTAGTTATTCCACTTCCTTATTTAGTGGAGATGTGACAGATTCTGTTTATCCCACTTCCTAGTTTAGTGGTGATGTGGTTGTGTCATGACTCATGGGTTAAAACCCTATAAATGTTTTGTTTCAGCAAATAAAAGAATCAAATTCCCATTCCTTTCACCTACGTATTTTTCCTATATCTCTGCTGTTAACACTTTCATTTACACCATAAACCAACACACTCCTACCCAGTTTTGTAATATTTATAATGCAACCTGAAAAGGTTTTTCTGTTTTCTCATTAGAGATACTTTTACATACAAAAAACAGAAGAAATGTACTTAAAAAAATTTCTCTACACAAAAACTATAATAAGGTCACTCAAACATTTGATATCAGAAACAACAAGTCATCCGAGCTAACTTCAATATCTTTACCTCTTGTTGGTTTCCTTCCATATACGAACCTCCAAATCAAATAAAACACTAGCAATGCCACTAACCCAAAAATAAGGGTAATTCCAAAAGCTCCTAAAGCAGTAAACCCAATCATGAGCTGCCGCAAGCTACATGAATCCCTGAAGCTCCAGAAAAGTGCATGCTTATGATTTCTCATTCGTTGATTCCTAGCCCAAACGTCAAAGACCTATATATTTACATAGAACCGTGAAATCAAATTATTGCAGCTATATTTCAAATATCAATTTATAAGAGTAAAAAATTGGTTCCATCCTATTGTAATTTCAAATTAAAGATGTAAAAAATGGTTTCAGATAATGAAATACTATGGAATGCATTTTATCAAGTTTCATTTCTTTTTTATGAACCAATCTTCATTTTATTTCATCTTATTTTAAAACACTATCAATGCCACTAACCCGAAAATAAGCATCTTTTGAGTAGTTATTCCCTTCAACTCCCTTGTTCCCCTGAGATTCCACAAGCTTGACAAAATCATCATGCTCCAACAGTCCACCACCATAGTATGGGTCTAGAATTGCCACTAGTTCCTGT
This sequence comes from Vicia villosa, assembly GCF_029867415.1. NCBI lineage: Eukaryota > Viridiplantae > Streptophyta > Magnoliopsida > Fabales > Fabaceae > Vicia > Vicia villosa. The sequence goes on from NW_026705256.1 coordinate 444,988, forward strand.
TCCGATAACTCCACACCGATGGCCTCCAGGCATTGTCGTAACTCAGCCAGGGATATCTTCCCATCTCAATTTTCATCAAGGTGACTAAACATACATTCTAATTGGCGTGCCTTTGTCCATAAAAACCATATCAAGATTAATATCCAACTTTATAAGGGATGCATATAGTTACAGCAATCAAAATTTTTATAATATTTGAAATATTTAACTTAATCATGATTATTTCTAAAATGATATATATGAATGGTTGTGATTCGTCGATGTTAAATCAAAATTAATCTCAAATTATTTTTAATTTAAAAAATATATATATATATATATATATATATATATATATATATATATATATATATATATATATATATATATATATATATATATATATATATATATATATATATATATATATATATATATATATTCTTCTGTGTAAAAATAAAAAATCAGAGAGCCATGAAAATCATGCAGTTATATATGCAGTCTAATCATTACTTAACTTACTTCAATGCTTTTGTACAATGTTGTTTGAATTGGACATACTAAATATGAAATCTGAGTAAACGATAAGCAATTAATATCTGCACACTCTCAAGAACCCTCGATAGTATGTCATCGAAAGATGAGCTTTCCGTGCTAATAATCTATTAGACAAACTAAATTGATACTGATAAACACCAGTAGTATATTATCAATCAGAAAGAGCACAAGAATAAACAAGGTGAAAGACTCACCGTAAGTGTCGTTTCAGAAGCAACTTTTTCTATCTCAGAAGAATCTGACAAGACAGACAGTGTTTTTTCTTCAATGATGTTGTTTGTTTCAACCGTTTCATCCTGTTTCTCCATCTTGATTTTTTCGAGATTCTTTTCTCTTAGCTTGTACTTGTGATGTCTTAATTCTCACTCACAACAGAAAAGAAGTAGATAGCGATCAGTATGAATACAGAGGAAATGTAACATAAATTTCTAAAATCATAATTTACGCGTTACCGTTACCATCACTCTCGCTAGTCTCAGTCTCACCAGCTACAGACTACAACAAAATATCCATCAGTGAAATTTCCTTCATCATGTTCACGTCAACAACAAAATATCAACCTTTGTTACACCGAAATTTCCTTCATCATGTTCACATCAACAACAAAATATCCACCTTTGTCTTCCACTGAAATTTCCTTCATCATGTTCACATCAACGCGTCTTTTACTTTGAATTAGCCTTGTTTGTTAACACTCATTTCTCTGCAGTACTCCTTTCGCATTAACTAATTTCCTTTGTTGTGGAAATTGAAACCATATTTGATAATTCTGTGTTGATCCAGCTCAATTTCATCATTTATGCTCAAGATGGTTCTTCAAACTCCACATGACAACAAGCTTGAAGACGATGAGCAACTGGTTTGTAGTAGAATCGTTTCACCCCTTCACCAAGCGGCTCGTTTTCCTCATAACCATTCTTCCTACAATGAAGATAATTTGGTAACTTATCTTATTCACCTTCGAATCTAATTGTTTTTTGTCCCAAATATCTTACGCTTATTTGTTTTGTAATGTTTTAATGATTCTGATACTGATATGAGATTTATCATTCCATTAGTAGTTCTATTCTATGTGAATTTTTCATTCTAAAGATGAAGAGTAGCATAATCCGGCTTACAATCAAATATGCTATATGAAATGCGATTATTATTTATTTATTTATGTTGTTTCATGCGATACAGTTTGATTTCCTGAGTGCTTTAAAAGAGTGTTCACCAATCAGTTTTACAGCATTCGTTGGAAGTAAGATCGAAAGAACTTGCTTGAAAAAAGTGACGCAAAATAGCATTACTGGAAACAGGTCCTCTCACCTGGATAACAATGGATCATGTGTTGCTCCTGTGTTTGGTTTGGATTGGCTGCACGAACTGACTTCGGAACTGCATTGGTACACTACATACGCACCAAGAGATACAAAGCTTCAGCAAGACTATACCTACAAGTACAATCAGCAGTTACGTAAGGAAATCGTGGGATGTAATTCATCATTTGTAGTTTCAACTACTGTCTTTCTAGGTATTTTCTACAACATATGGACAAGCCTATTATCAAGTATCAGTGTCCAGCAACTGCAAAAAGAACACGATCACCGCCTTTCCATCTGGCCGTCCTTGCTCGGGTTGTTCGGTTTTATGGTGCTTGTTTGTGTTGTAGCTGCAATGATTCTTGTTGGTGCAGTATTCACTCGGACGCAGAAAGCTATGCTTATCTTTTGGATCGTTTTGATGCATCTTCAATCAGCTAACCCAATGATCGAAGTTTTTGTTACATTAATCGGAGGAGTTTTCATGTGGTGGTATGCTTTTGGAGAAAAGCAACTTCCAAATGAAGCGATATGAATAAAGATGCTAATAAGCTGTCAGCTCAAACAATTATATGAATGTGTGTGTGTGTGTTTATTTTGATATCAGTGTTTTTTCTAGCCTTTAAGTTTGTAATTAGCAGCTGTAAGAAGTACCATATTCCATCTGATCTGCTGTGAGATCTGTTGCTGGATTTTCCTTTCCATATTATAGCAGTTCTATTCTTAGCTATTAACTTTGCTAATATTGTAAGTCATATTCATATCATCATATTAGAACTTTGTCTGCTTAATTATTTGCATGAGCAAGGAGAAGACTAAACATCTCTAGTGTTGTCACCTGAGGAGCATCAAATGAAACTATCAACACTCCTAACACCTAATTTAACCAAGGAATCTGTATCAAATCCCCTTCCCTAATAGTATTCTGCAAATGATACTCCGAATCAAGGATCGGGTACTGTTTTATAAAATATGAGATTAATCACATTCCAGAACAGGTGATGCAGATTATGATCTACTCTGGCAAGCTCAATAGTATGCAACAAACAAAAAATAAATCATATATTTTGAATTCCTGTTAGGAAATTTCGGTTAATGCTTCTCTGCTCAGCTCAGAGTCTTCTCCACTTTCGATAGATTGAGTTGTGTTTATTGATTTTTCTAGGAAGCCAATAAGAGAGTAACACTTATCTTTGATAGGACCAAACCTCTTACAATAAGTGCACTGAGGATGTCCTCCACTACGACCTCCTACCTGCGAAATTAGAAGCAAAAGCGGAAGATTCTATACCATTTTGGGGGTGCATTCACTCTTGTTCCCTCTAGAATAGGTAGTTGTCTGAGGCGGCTAATCAAATAATTTAGGTTCCCAACTAACTTCCTATTCCTTTCAGGATATAAAAACCAAGCAAGCTATAATCAAATACCAAAAATCTGAGTATAACCTTAGCCACCAATCAAGCATTCAAACAATCAATTCTTCTGTCTAGACCAACTTGACAATAAGAAATTGATACTGAATGACTTGAGAGATTAGATCCCAGCTTCTTATTTATATCTTATTTATATTGAGAATAGTACAATGAGAATCCCTTTTTTTTTGGAATAAAGATAATATTTTATTGCCAAAAACAATGAATTACAACCGATCCGAAGATCTAGGTGATGCATTATGCATCCAAAATACTAGACATCTTCATTAAAGAGAGATACTCATGGTTTCAACATTTACATGATTCCTAATAGACTTTTGGAAACTACCTCTAATAAGAACATCATGAACTATTGCCTTCCAAAGATGAGGGTCCACTTGAGTCCGGTTGAAAATCACAGCATTTCGATGTCTCCAAATACCATACACACACTCAGCAATTGCAATTTTCAACAAGTCTCTATGCCATCCTTTCCTTCTAGTTTCAATGTTTAGCCATACCTTCTCTTGTGTCCAACCCCTGGGTTTTCTGTCATAACCAATATGATGGAAAACTAAGCGCCAAATTTGGTTGGTTATCTGGCATTCAAAGAATAAGTGGTGGAGAGTTTCCATATCCCTGCAGAAAATACAGCCAGCATCAATTGCACTCCCATGCTTCAGCAATCTATCCTTGGTACTTAATCGATCCAATAAGCTCAACCACAGAATAAACTTGGCCCGAGGTTTAGCAAAGTTCCGGTACATCACATATTTCCAAGTAACTTTCTCTCTGTTTCCACGAAGATCATTATACTGTTTTATATTTACCATTGTTCAGAACAGAAGCCCAAGCATTGGTCCCCCTAATCCTGTCCATGCACTTGAACACACTGGCCAGTATCCAAGAGCAGTTTTTACTCTGCCAATCCATTGCATTTTGCTGTTTTAAATAGTATGTATTGACCCATTTAACCCATAGCTTATCTGCCTTTGCTTGGATATTCCAAAAGAGCTTTCCCATAGTGGCAACATTCCACTCCTTCAAGGAAGTGATACACAGTCCTCCTGCTCTTCTAGGGTTACAAACAAGATCCCACGCAACTAGAGCCTTATTTGTTTTATCATGCTTGCCTTTCCACAAAAAGTTCCTACATATAGTCTCAATGAGAATCCCTTTAATAAGAGAGATAAATCAATATACAAGCAATCCTAATGAATACATATTAACCCTAATAATTATATAAAAAACAGATCATATTTCAACCAAATCATATCATATCTCAACAGAAATATGCAAGAAATTGAAAGAAATTTTTTTTTATAACTTTCATATAACCTGAATTTGTCTTCAGGATTTCAAATATTAAGAGGTCCAAACAAACCAGAGACAAAATAAGAAAGAATTCAGGTCATTGAACATACAACACCCAGGTCACACCTAGGCACGATGTAGCACCCGACGCTGGTGTCAAAATTTAGATATGAACTGTCAGACTCTCATGTCCAGCACCTGAAGTCAGCAGAATTATGCATAAATACATGTTATCATTTTCCAAAGGGTGTGCTTCTTTGCGGCATTCACTAATTGATGTATTCTTTCATGAATCTCTGTATATATTCATCCTAAAACATTTGAATGAAAAGGTGCACATGGTTGAGTTGAGACAGTACATTATGGATCATGATTCCTGTGAGGGGTTGTTTCTCTACACGGAAAGGCATGAGATTATCTCAACTTTTTTTCTAAGTTATTCAAAAATTTAGTGAGCTGTCTTATGTTTCAAACTTTTATGACGATTTGGAAGAAGGAATAAGGGAATTTAAAAAGAGAAATTCTTTCATTAAATTCCATAATACAAATACATACATGAAAAACAGACTATACTAAAGTGAGATCTTCACTATAGTACTCTGATGAAAAACAGATTACACTAAAGTGAGATCTTCACTTTAGTAGTCTAATGAAAAGAAGTTTTCTAAATTGTGGTCTTCAGCACACAAAATCATCCAAGCTAACTTCAATATCTTTACCTCTTGTTGGTCTACTTCCATATACGAACCTCCAAATCAAATAAAACACTAGCAATGCCACTAACCCAAAAATAAGGGTAATGCCAAAAGCTCCTATAGAAGTAAACCCAATCAGAGACGGCTTGAATGAGCTGCCGCAAGCTACATGAATCCCTGAAGCTGTTGCCTTTCGTATCAGCTCGGGGAAATAAAAGACGGGTGCAGAAATCAAAAGTAACACCAAAAATATCTGCACTCCAAATTGTAGTGGCAAAACCAGCATCCAAGTCAGAATATAAAATATCATGAACATTGCAATATGTGCCATTTCTGGGAAGAAAGCAAAAACTGCATCCTCAAAGCTTAATAGCGACGGTACTGGACTGTCTGTGGTTTTTCCAAACTGGAATTCAAATGGAGTGCTAGAGTTTTTTGCTAGGTAACTTAGGAGGCCACCACATGACACTAGTAAAATCCCATGTTGTTGTGGAGAAATACCGAGCACGCTCTCAACTGCAAAGGGTAGAAAATGCTTACGGCTCAAAGCTTTGTCTTCGAGTAGGGCATTTGTCAAATCATTCCGGGATAATGGAAGACTGTCTTCTCTGTCTGCCTGATATAAATGCAAGAAACTCAATGAATGTTGGGTGTGAACTATGAAATCAAATTATTTTTCAAATATAAATTTATAACAGCAACAAATTGGTTCCATCCCATTGTAATTTCAAACTAAAGATGTAAAAAATGGTTTCAGATACTGAAATACAATGGAATGCATTTGATCATGTTTTATTTGTTTTTTATGAACCGATTTTCATTTTATTTCATCTTATTTGAAAAAATTCTAATGAAAAAATCTAATAATTTTTGTCTATAGATGACATATTAATAACTACCATAAATCTTTGAAAAGCATCTTTTGGGTAGTTATTCCCTTCATCTTCCTTGTTCCCTCGAGATTTCACAAGCTTGGCAGAATCATCACGCTTCAACAGTTCATCGATGGCCTTCAGACGTAGTAACTCCAATAATTTCTTCCTATCTCCATTTCCATCAAAGTGACTGAACAAGAGTTTTAGTTGGAGTGCCTTTGCCCATAAAAACCATATCAAGATTAATATCCAACTTCATAAGGCATCCATATAGGTATAGCAATCAAATTATTGATAATCATATCATTAGAAATATTAGAAATATTTAACTTAATCATGATTATTTCTAAAATGATAGATATGAACCGTTGTGATTCATGTTAAATGGAAACTAATCTCAAGTTATTGATAATCATATCATTAGAAATATTTAACTTAATCGTGATTATTATTTCTAAAATGATAGATATGATCGGTTGTGATTTGTCGATGTTAAATGAAAATTAATCTCAAATTATTTTTCAATTTAGAAAATAATAATATCTTTTCTCCTGTGTCAAAATACAAAATCAAAACCATGAAAATCATGCAGTTATATATGCAGAGAACCATAACTTTTTTTTCATTTTAAACCTAAATTTGCAGAGAAACATAAAAACAATTGCAGTAATATATGCATCAAATGTAATTGATAACTAGCTTAACAAAATATCCAAAGGCATGTAATGCATCTAGGTTTACGGGGAAAACTTTTTATCTAGCTTGTTTGGATCTTCTATAGGTTCGTTATGATGTTGCAGTTGTAGTGACCATTAGATTAAGAGAGAGAGAGAGAGGCAACTATGGAGGTTTCTCTCTAAATTTAATGACTTCTACAACTGGCAATACCATATTTTAGCCCGGTAGAAGATCCAAGCGTTACTTAACTTACTTCTATGCTTTTGTACTATGTTTTTTGAATTGGACATACAAATAGAGATAATAGATAAGAAACATGGATATAAATATGAAATCTGAGTAAACGGCAAGCAATTAATACCTGCACACTCTCAAGAAGCCTCGATAGTTCGTCATTGAGAGATGAGATTTCCGTGCTAATATCCTATAAGACAAATTAAATCGATACTGATAAACATCAGAAGTATATTATCAATCAGAAAGAGCTCAAGAATAAACAAGGCGGTGGACTAACTGGAAATGTCGCTTCAGAAGCAACTTTTTCTATCCCTGCAGAATCTGACAAGATAGACAGTGTTTTTTCTTCCACGATGTTGTTTGTTTCACATGTTTCATCATGTTTCTTCATCTTGATTTTTTGGAGATTCTTTTCGCTTAGCTTGTATTTGTGTTGTGTCTTAACTCTCGCTCACAACAGAACAGAAGTAGATAGAGATCAGTATGAATACATAGGAAATGTATCAGAAATTTCTAAAATCACAATTTCCGCGTTACCTGTCACTCTCGCTAGTCTCAATCTCCCCCTGCTACAGACTACAGCAAAATAATCACATTTGTCCTGCACTGAAATTTCCTTCATCATGTTAACATCAATAACAAAATATCCACATTTGTCTTACACTGAAATTTCCTTCATCATGTTAACATCAACAACAAAATATCCACCTTCATCTTACACTTAAATTTCCTTCATCGTGTTCACATCAACCACAAAATATCCACCTTTATCTTACACTGAAATTTCCTTCATTGAGTTCACATCAACAACAAAATATCCACCTTTGTCTTACACTGAAATTTCCTTCATCATGTTCACATCAACGAGTCTTTTACTTTGAACTTGCCATGTTTCTCAACCACTCATTTCTATGCCGTATTCCTTTCAATTAACAAATTTCCTTTGGTGTGAAAATTTAAACCATAACTGTTATATCTGTGTTGATCCAGCTCAATTTCATCTTTTATGCTCAAGATGGGTCTTCAAACTCCACATGACAACAAGCTTGAAAACAATGACAAACTGGTTTGTAGTAGCATCGACACACCCCTTCACCAAGCGGCTCGTCTTCCTCATAACCATTCTTCCTACAATGAAGATAATTCGGTAACTTATCTTATTCACCTTCAATTCTAATTGTTTTTTTGTCCCAAATATCTTACTTATATTTGTTTTGTAATGTTTAATGATTCTGATACTGATATGAGATTTATCATTCCATTAGTAGTTCTATGCTATGTGAATTTTTCATTCTAAAGATACAGAGTAGCAGATCTGGCTTACAATCATATATGCTATATGAAATGCGATTATTATTTATTTAGGTTGTTTCATGCGATGCAGTTTGATTTCCTGAGTGCTTTAAAAGAGTGTTCACCAATCAGTTTTACGGCATTTGGTGGAAGTACGTCCGTAAGAACTTGTTTGAAAAAAGTGAAGCAAAATAGCATTACTGGAAACAGGTCCGCTCACCTGGATAACAATGGATCATGTGTTGCTCCTGCGTTGCGTTTGGATTGGCTGCACAAACTGACTTCGGAACTGCATTGGTACAAAACATACGTACCAAGAGACACAAAGCTTCAGCAAGACTATACCTACAAGTACAATCAGCAGATACGTAAGGAAATCGTGGGATGCATTTCATCGTTTGTAGTCTCAACTACTATCTTTCTAGGTATTTTCTACAATATATGGAGCAGCCTTTTATCAGTAATCAATGTCCAGCCACTGCAAAAAGAACATGATCACCGTCTTTCCATCTGGCCACCCTTGCTCGGGTTGTTCGGTTTTATGGTGCTTGTTTGTGCTGTAGCCACAATGGTTCTTGTTGGTGCAGTATTCACTCGGACACAGAAAGCTATGCTTATCTTTTGGGTCATTTTGATGCATCTTCAATCAGCTAACTCAATCATCGAAGTTTTTGTTACATTAATAGGTGGAGTTTTCATGGGGTGGTATGTTTTTGAAGAAAAGCAACCACCAAATGAAGTGATATGAACAAAGATGCCAATAGGCTGTCAGCTCAAACAATTATATGAATGTGTGTGTGTGTTTATTTTGATATCAGTGTTTCTTCTAGATTTTATGTTTGTAATTAGCAGCTGTAAGAAGTACCTCTGCTGTGAGATTTGTTGTTGGATTTTCCTTTCCATGTTATAGTTGTATTGGGTACCAAAGTTTCTATTCTTATCTATTAAGTTAGCTTATGTTATAATTCATTCTCATATCATCATATTAGAACTTTGTCTGCTTAATTCTAGGCAATTACTTTTGTGCATATAATGAAAGTCACTCCCGTTGCATGAGCAAGGAGAAGACTAAACATCTCTGGTGTTGTCACCTGAGGAGCATCAAATGAAACTATCAACATTCCTAACCCCTAATTTAACCAAGGAATCTGTATCAAATCCCCTTCCCTAATAGTATGCCGCAAATCATACTCCGAATCAAGGATCGGGTACTGTTTTATGAAATATGAGATTAATCACATTCCAGAACAGGTGATGCAGATTATGATCTACTCTGGCAAGCTCAATAGTATGCAACAAACAAAAAATAAATCATATATTTTGAATTCCTGTTAGTAAGTTTCGGTTAATGCTTCTCTGCTCAGCTCCGAATCTTTTCCACTTTCGATAGATTGAGTTGTGTTTATTGATTTTTCTAGGAAGCCAATAAGAGAGTAACACTTATCTTTGATAGGACCAAACCTCTTACAATAAATGCACTGAGGATGTCCTCCACTACGACCTCCTACCTGCGAAATTAGAAGCAAAAGCGGAAGATTCTATACCATTTTGGGGGTGCATTCACTCTTGTTCCCTCTAGAATAGGTAGTCGTATGAGGCGGCTAATCAAATAATTTAGCTTCCCAACTAACTTCCTATGCCTTTCAGGATATGAAGACCAAGCAAGCTATAATCAAAGACCAAAAATCTGAGTATAACCTTAGCCACCAAGCAAGCTTTCAAACAATCAATTCTTCTGTCTAGACCAACTTGACAATAAGAAATTGATACTGAATGACTTCAGAGATTAGCTTTCAGCTTGGTATTATTTATATCTTATTTATATTGAGAATAGTACAATGAGAATCCCTTTATTAAGAGAGAGAAATCAATATACAAGCAATCCTAATGAATACATATCAATCCTAATAATTATATAAAAAACAGATCATATTTCAACCAAATCATATCATATCTCAACAAAAATATGCAAGAAATTGAAAAAAATATATATGATAACTTTCATATAACCTGAATTCGTATTCGGAATTTCAAATATTAATAGGTCCAAACACACCAGAGACAAAATAAGAAAGAATTCAGGTCATTGGACATACAACACCCAGGTCACACCTAGGCACGATGCAGCACCCGGCGCTGGTGTCAAAATTCAGAAATGAACTGTCAGACTCTCATGTCCAGCACCTGAAGTCTGCAGAATTATGCATAAATACATGTTATCATTTTACAAAGGGTGTGCTTCTTTGCGGCATTCACTAATTGATGTATTCTTTCATGAATCTCTGTATATATTCATCCAAAAACATTTGAATGAAAAGGTGCACATGGTTGAGTTGAGTCAATACATTATGGATCATGATTCCTGTGAGGGGTTGTTTCTCTACACACAAAGGCATGAGATTATTTCAACTTTTAAGTTATTCAAAAATTTAGTGAGTTGTCTTATGTTTCAAACTTTTATGACGATTTGGAAGAAGGAATAAGGGAATTTAAAAAGAGATATTCTTTCATTAAATTCCATAATACAAATACATACATGAAAAACAAGCTATACTAAAGTGAGATCTTCACTTTAGTAGTCTAATGAAAAGAAGTTTTCTAAATTGTGGTCTTCAGCACACAAAATCATCCAAGCTAACTTCAATATCTTTACCTCTTGTTGGTCTCCTTCCATATACGAATCTCCAAATCAAATAAAACACTAGCAATGCAACTAACCCAAAAATAAGGGTAATGCCAAAAGCTCCTATAGAAGTAAACCCAATCAGAGACGGCTTGAATGAGCTGCCGCAAGCTACATGAATCCCTGAAGCTGTTGCCTTTCGTATCAGCTCGGGGAAATAAAAGACGGGTGCAGAAATCAAAATTAACACCAAAAATATCTGCACTCCAAATTGTAGTGGCAAAACCAGCATCCAAGTCAGAATATAAAATATCATGAACATTGCAATATGTGCCATTTCTGGGAAGAAAGCAAAAACTGCATCCTCAAAGCTTAATAGCGACGGTACTGGTGTGTCTGTGGTTTTTCCAAACTGGAATTCAAATGGAGTGCTAGAGTTTTTTGCTAGGTAACTTAGGAGGCCTCCACATGACACTAGTAAAATCCCATGATGTTGTGGAGAAATATCGAGCACGCTCTCAACTGCAAAGGGTAGAAAATGCTTACGGCTCAAAGCTTTGTCTTCGAATAGGGCATTTTTCAAATCATTCCGGGATAATGGAAGACTGTCTTCTCTGTCTGCCTGATATAAATGCAAGAAACTCAATGAATGTTGGGTGTGAACTATGAGATCAAATTATTTTTCAAATATAAATTTATAACAGCAACAAATTGGTTCCATCCCATTGTAATTTCAAACTAAAGATGTAAAAAATGGTTTCAGATACTGAAATACAATGGAATGCATTTGATCATGTTTTATTTGTTTTTTATGAACCGATTTTCATTTTATTTCATCTTATTTGAAAAAAATCTAATGAAAAAATCTAATAATTTTTGTCTATAGATGACATATTAATAACTACCATAAATCTTTGAAAAGCATCTTTTGGGTAGTTATTCCCTTCATCTTCCTTGTTCCCTCGAGATTTCACAAGCTTGGCAGAATCATCACGCTTCAACAGTTCATCGATGGCCTTCAGACGTAGTAACTCCAATAATTTCTTCCTATCTCCATTTCCATCAAAGTGACTGAACAAGAGTTTTAGTTGGAGTGCCTTTGCCCATAAAAACCATATCAAGATTAATATCCAACTTCATAAGGCATCCATATAGGTATAGCAATCAAATTATTGATAATCATATCATTAGAAATATTTGAAATATTTAACTTAATCATGATTATTTCTAAAATGATAGATATGAACCGTTGTGATTCATGTTAAATGGAAACTAATCTCAAGTTATTGATAATCATATCATTAGAAATATTTAACTTAATCGTGATTATTATTTCTAAAATGATAGATATGATCGGTTGTGATTTGTCGATGTTAAATGAAAATTAATCTTAAATTATTTTTCAATTTATAAAATAATATCTTTTCTCCTGCGTCAAAATATAAAATCAAAGCCATGAAAATCATGCAGTTATATATGCAGAGAACCATAACTTACTTTTCATTTTAAACCTAAATTTGCAGAGAAACATAAAAACAATTGCAGTAATATATGCTTCAAATGCAATTGATAACTAGCTTAACAAAATATCCAAAGGCATGTAATGCATCTAGGTTTACGGGGAAAACTTTTTATCTAGTTTGTTTGGATCTTCTATAGGTTCGTTATGATGTTGCAGTTGTAGTGACCATAAGATTAAGAGAGAGAAACAACTATGCAGGTTTCTCTCTAAATTTAATGACTTCTACAACTGCACTACCATATTTTAGCCCAGTAGAAGATCCCAGCATTACTTAACTTACTTCTATGCTTTTGTACTATGTTTTTTGAATTGGACATACAAATAGAGATAATAGATAAGAAACATGGATATAAATATGAAATCTGAGTAAACGGCAAGCAATTAATACCAGCACACTCTCAAGAAGCCTCGGTAGTTCGTCATTGAGAGATGAGATTTCCGTGCTAATATCCTATTAGACAAATTAAATTGATACTGATAAACATCAGAAGTATATTATCAATCAGAAAGAGCTCAAGAATAAACAAGGCGGTGGACTAACTGGAAATGTCGCTTCAGAAGCAACTTTTTCTATCCCTGCAGAATCTGACAAGATAGACAGTGTTTTTTCTTCCACGATGTTGTTTGTTTCACATGTTTCATCATGTTTCTCCATCTTGATTTTTTGGAGATTCTTTTCGCTTAGCTTGTATTTGTGTTGTGTCTTAACTCTCGCTCACAACAGAACAGAAGTAGATAGAGATCAGTATGACATAGGAAATGTATCAGAAATTTCTAAAATCACAATTTCCGCTTTACCTGTCAACAGACTACAGAAATATAATCACATTTGTCTTGCACTGAAATTTCCTTCATCATGTTCACATCAATAACAAAATATCCACATTTGTCTTACACTGAAATTTCCTTCATCATGTTAACATCAACAACAAAATATCCACCTTTATCTTACACTTAAATTTCCTTCATCGTGTTCACATCAACCACAAAATATCCACCTTTATCTTACACTTAAATTTCCTTCATCGTGTTCACATCAACCACAAAATATCCACCTTTATCTTACACTGAAATTTCCTTCATTGAGTTCACATCAACAACAAAATATCCACCTTTATCTTACACTTAAATTTCCTTCATCGTGTTCACATCAACCACAAAATATCCACCTTTATCTTACACTTAAATTTCCTTCATTGAGTTCACATCAACAACAAAATATCCACCTTTGTCTTACACTGAAATTTCCTTCATCATGTTCACATCAACGAGTCTTTTACTTTGAACTTGCCTTGTTTCTCAACCACTCATTTCTATGCCGTATTCCTTTCAATTAACAAATTTCCTTTGGTGTGGAAATTAAAACCATAACTGTTATCTCTGTGTTGATCCAGCTCAATTTCATCTTTTATGCTCAAGATGGGTCTTCAAACTCCACATGACAACAAGCTTGAAAACAATGACAAACTGGTTTGTAGTAGCATCGACACACCCCTTCACCAAGCGGCTCGTCTTCCTCGTAACCATTCTTCCTACAATGAAGATAATTCGGTAACTTATCTTATTCACCTTCAATTCTAATTGTTTTTTGTCCCAAATATCTTACTTATATTTGTTTTGTAATGTTTAATGATTATGATACTGATATGAGATTTATCATTCCATTAGTAGTTCTATGCTATGTGAATTTTTCATTCTAAAGATACAGAGTAGCAGACCCGGCTTACAATCAAATATGCTATATGAAATGCGATTATTATTTATTTAGGTTGTTTCATGCGATGCAGTTTGATTTCCTGGGTGCTTTAAAAGAGTGTTCACCAGCATTTGTTGAAAGTACGACCGTAAGAACTTGTTTGAAAAAAGTGAAGCAAAATAGCATTACTGGAAACAGGTCCGCTCACCTGGATAACAATGGATCATGTGTTGCTCCTGCGTTGCGTTTGGATTGGCTGCACAAACTGACTTTGGAACTGCATTGGTACAAAACAAACATACCAAGAGACACAAAGCTTCAGCAAGACTATACCTACAAGTACAATCAGCAGATGCGTAAGGAAATCGTGGGATGTATTTCATCGTTAGTAGTCTCAACTACTGTCTTTCTAGGTATTTTCTACAATATATGGAGCAGCCTATTATCAAGTATCAATGTCCAGCAACTGGAAAAAGAACACGATCACAGCCTTTCCATCTGGCCGTCCTTGCTCGGATTGTTCTGTTTTATGGTGCTTGTTTGTGCTGTTGCTGGAATGATTCTTGTTGGTGCGGTATTCACTCGGATGCAGAAAGCTATGCTTATCTTTTGGGTCGTTTTGATGCATCTTCAATCAGCTAACTCAATGATCGAAGTTTTTGTTATATTAATCGGTGGACTTTTCATGGGGTGGTATGCTTTTGGAGAAAAGCAACTTCCAAATGAAGCGGTATGAATAAAGATGTTAATAAGCTGTCAGCTCAAACAATTATATGAATTTGTGTGTGTTTCTTTATTTTAAATGAGTGTTTCTTCTAAAACCTATGTTTGAAATTAGCAGCTGCAAGAAGTACCTCTGCTGTGAGATCTGTTTTTGGATTTTCCTTTCCATGTTATAGTTGTATTGGGTACCAAAGTTTCTATTCGTTTCTATTATGTTAGCAATGTTGTAATTCGTATTTATACCATATGTTAGAACTTTGTCAGCTTAATTCTTTGCAACTACTTTTATGCATATAATGAAAGTAACTCCCATTGCATGAGCAAGGAGAAGACTAAACATCTCTGGTGTTGTCACCTGAGGAGCATTAAATGAAACTATCAACATTCCTAACACCTAATTTAACCAAAGAATCTGTATCAAATCCCCTTCCCTGATAGTGTGCCTGAAATCATACTGCCGAATCAAGTATCGGTAACTGTTTAATGAAATATGAGATTAATCACATTCCAGAACATGTGATGCAGACTATGGTCTACTCTGGCAAGCTCAATGGTAGGCAGCAAATAAAAAATACCATAAAATCCAAGACCAGCACCTGCGGCAGAGACGTAACACCCTGTCTGCTGTCAAAAGTCATGAAATTAGTGCCCAGGATCTCATGTCCATCGCCCAAGTTCAACACCTGTGGTGCAGATGTAGCTCGCTGTCTGCTGTCAAAATTCAAGAAATGAGCGATCGGGCTCTCATGTCCAGTGCCTGACATTTGCAGAATATGAACACAATTTTTCATGTTCCATAGGGCGAGTCTCTTTGCGGTGTTCACTAATTGACATATTCTTCAATGAATCTTTGTATCTATTCAACAAGAGACATTTGAATAAAAAGACGCACATAGTTGAGACAGTACATAATGCAGTATAATACCCTATTGGGAGTTGTTTGTTTCTCTTCATCAAACGACATCAATAATTTCAACTTTTTTTTATAAGTTCTTTCGGGTATACATGATTGGATGATCATTACATTAAAAAAAAGATATTGACAAGTCATTAAAATTTTAAAATAAAGCAGTCAAAATGAATGTAAAGTAAAGCAATAATAAAATATCTGTAATAACAAGAATTCCAATAATCACCAAGAGATTATTCAATTTATCACAAGCCATCGAACAAATATTTGGAAACAAAATAGCAAAGAATTTTGTTCAACTGAGACACCAATTAACCTTTTCATTTATTTTTAAAAATAGTATACAATTCAATATCTAGAATGGCCAAGAACCTCATCTTTAGGAGCTCACTATTTCTGTTATAAACTCTAAAGCTAGCAGTTTTCTGCACCTAAGGATTTAAAACCAGAAAGAAAAGGGTATGTGAACATATGTTTGAATATTCTCAACACGAAGATTCATCTTGAGGCTTAGAAGCAACAGCTTGTGCACGTCTCGCCTTTAAATCATCGAGATAATTCTGATAGATATATGAAGCAAATCCCCATAAAGCCAAAAGCATGGAAATTATCTTCACCCCGTTCATCTTATCATGAAAAACTATCACAGCAGCAATAGGAGTAATAGCCAAAGAGACAGTACTGATAACATTAGAGTAGAGAGAAGACACTAGAAAAATCAAGCCAACCACACCAACAGAACAAACCTGCCACGCTATTGCAGTCCAAACCAAAGTCATCACATAAGCAACTTCTCCTTTCTGAAAACCCTTCATTTCTCCGTGCAAAGTATGCCATTCCCCGCTCGCAAATAGGCCTATAGTCGAAGCACAAGTCGCAACAAGTGAAGTATAGATTTGCATTTCCAATACAACAGAAAACGTCTCCTTTTTCAGAACCTTCTCAAAGGTCAGTTGCATGAGAGAAAGCAAAAGAGAGTAAAGCGCAGAAGCTCCAAGAGTACAAAGGAAACCAACAACATATTTCCCCTTCGGGATACCAGACGGAGCATCCGCATCTTCATTGACAGCAAGTAACGAAGAAGATAAAGTGAGTATCACAGTCGAGTTTACTATCAAAACAGTGAACTTTTGCGAGTTCAAAAAATACGAGAAAACCGCATTGAAAGCTAACTGAGAAGCACAAATCAATGCATACGTAGAAGCCGAGAGATACAATAGTCCTTGCGAATACATCATATTATCAGCAGCAATCACGATTCCAAGAACAAAATATATCATAACAACGACTTTAACAGACGGTGAAACTGAAACAGAAGAAGTTGAAGCTTCCGGGGGAGAAGGAATTGCGAAAAACGGAATTAACAACAACGGGAAACCAATAGTTTGGACTAAAGTAGCCATCCATGTACTGTTTCCACCTTGGTCGTAATAAAATCTACCGAGGATTACCGCAACAGATTGTCCCATGATAAGAAAAAATATGCTGAGTGCCACGAGAGACCACCATTGCCATCGCTTGTATCTGTAAAACGGTAGTTCAGAAATCGTTCCCGCTATGATATTCGGTTCTTCAGTATCTGTCATCGAAAGCAACATTAAGTTTAGCAACAGAATAATATTGGCGTAACATGTGATAAATCCCTCCCTAAAGATCATATATATGTGAAAAAAATACAATCAGAACTATGCAAAACCCTAAATACTAGTAATAATAAGGAAAAATCTGCAAAAGCGATTATGTTAATGGATTAAATAAAAAGCCAAAGAATCAAACCATGATAAGAAAATAGTAAAATAGAACATGGAAGCTATGAAAGAGTAGAGAGAGAGGTATACCAGGCATGGTGTTGAGAAGGGGAGAATGAATTTTGACGTTGAGAGTGAAGGGAAGAAGTAAGAAGAGAGAGATGGCGAGAAAGGGTTTGAAGAGTATTGACGAAAGGGTTTGAGTTTGATGAACATGGTAGTTGTTATGTTATTGGTGATATAAAGGTTAAAAGGGATGGAATGAGATTCTAGTTGTGAGATGAATGAATCCAAAACGAAACTGAGTGTGATGAGATGCGACGACCAATGTTTACGGGCTGAGAATGATAGCACGTGTGGGTTTAGTTAGACTACAAGTTAGAAATTAACTCCTCATAAAGGAAATGATCTGTCAATACTCTTAATAGTCATCAAAAGTTAATTTCTAGAAATATAAATAGCGAAACTTTTTAATTTAAGGATAAATATGATTTCATTGTAACCATTTTCTTTTAAAAAATTAAAAGATATGTAGAAAAAAATTAAATCTTTTTACAATGGTAGAATAATTACTAAATCATAAAAAAAATTAACTTTCGTCATCAATATTAATTTAAGTAAAATTTTGAATGTGATTAAAGTAAAGTCAAACACTTATAAAAATTTGACCAGTGTAATTAGTTGACCATGTAAAATTATTTTACATTGTCAATGTATCAATTAAATTTAAAAACCAATTTAAATTATTCACGAATTAACACTAAGATGGATATGATATAGTCCTAGAATAGTAAAAAGTAAATTAATAAGAGGTTGAAGACTTGGATATGAGTTTTAAAAACATGTGGTTTTTACTTAAATAAAAGTAAGGTGGAACCATATAGAATGTAAGTTCAACAAAAGAAAATGTGTTTATAACCTAAAGATAAAGATGAAAGTTAAAAATCATATCATCTCTCTAGTCACACAATCATGGGCGAAACTATGGTCACGGTCACGCCAGATTTTTTATTTTTTATTTATATATAGAAAGGCAATATTCTCTCTGATGTAGAAAGACTTTTTAAACCATCTCAGTTTGTTTCAGACTCAAAAATTGTATTTTAATATTTTCCGTAATTTTCGATTTGATTTTTTATTTTTGATTAAAAGTCTATTAGGTTTTTTTCTATTTTATTTATGTTTTGAATTAAAATTCCACTAGAATTTCTTTGTTTTTTGTATTTAAAAACATTTGGTGTAGCCATCAGAGTTAGCTTTCACTATAATAAAATTCAGAGTTTTCTTCTTTATCTGGTGGATTTCATAACTTATCTGACATATTTTGCGCTTGAAATCATCTGTTTTTATTCTGGGTTTAGCATTTGCTAATCCCTAGGGTTTTCGGTTGTGTCAGTTGGCATTAAAGTAGGTTTTCTCTTGTTATTTTCGTAGCTTGACAAACATGGTTGATCAATCAGTGATAAGAGCAGATCTTGAGGGAATTACCACGACTCTAACTGCTTTGATTGAACATATGGAAAATTTAGCGAATCAGATGAACAACGCCAACAACAACGAGAATTAGCAAAGAGACAAGTGAGGAGAACATGTTAGAGTTCTGCGGGATGGAAACAATCATTGTGCTCCTATTGCTGAAAATTTGAGTTATGAAGAAGAAGAATCCTACGAGAAAGAGGTGGTTGATCATAGGAATCGATATAACCATGATTATCGAGTGAAAGTTGATATTCCATTATTCTATAGAACGATGGGAGTGGAGGATTTTCTGGATTGACAGATCGATGTAGACAAGTTCTTCGACATTATAGGCATCCATGAGAACAAGCAAGTCTCCAGCAGTCGCAGCACAAAAAATAATCGAGCGATAAACGTTCGAAATTCAATGAAGTCGCTATCGCAATGCGAAAAATACCCAACGTAAGGAACACTCGAAATACAACAAGGTCGCCGCCGAAGTTTATTTATTCCAAATAAAGGGGAAATAACGATAAAACCCTTAAAAGAAAAAGAAAATGGTCGTCGCAACCAAATTCGGGTTAGAGAGTCGGTTATGCAAGGAAAATATATTAACACCTTTCACATCCGTTGTACTAAATGCGACCCATTTAGTTAACTTTATGAATATGAATGTTAGCTTTATTTTATTTCTTCTAAATTATCACAAGTCATTTACAAGAGAAAGAAAGAAATGATTTTTATGTTTTTTATTATTGTGTCAAACAAGATGTTGTATTTTGCTCCTACGTATCCTTTGGTGTGATAAGAAACTCAAGACTACGTAGTACTTAGTAGAAAAGATCTTTTTTTTTAAAATTTTTAAAATAGTACCTAATGAGACGTTGATTCTCACTTCTATGTATCCCTAGGTGTGATGGGGAACTAAAGGCTACGTAGTTCTGGGTAGAAAACTACCTATGTGTTGGTTGAAATGAATGATGTTTAGGTTGCATTCGAGCGGTTAAACATTGCATGTTGCTCGCACATGAGAGTCTGAAGTGTTTGTTTATATATCGCGTCAGAATTAATCATATTTTGATCGTATTCGAGCGGTTAAATATTGTTTGTTGTTCGCGCATGGGAGTTTGAAACGTCTTTTTGTTTTGCGTCGAAATGGATAAAGCAATCACTCATTTGTGAATTTTTTTTCAGCTAGTTTGATTGGTTGTGATTGATTTTAAGTAAAAGACGAGTATCGGTTCAAGCAAAGCGTACATTAAATCTCTGATACTCGTGAAACAAATGAAAATACATTCGGCCATTCCCTCTTTAATCTAAAAATCATTTCTTTGAAATATTATCTTTGCGGAAGACAAATGAATGGTGCAAGAAAAGTGTATATTAAGCCTCTAATATTCGAAGAACAAACAAATGTACATTTGTCCATTCTTTTAATCTAAGTTTGATTAAAGGTTTTTTTTTATGGAAGACAACTAATCGGTACAAGTAAAGTGTACAATAAATCTTCGATTGAATCTTAATCCGCACGTTTTGACAATTCATTTTCTGATCCAATTTTTAAAACATTGAATAAAAGTATAAAAATATCGCTTTTTTTACAAGATGTCATGTATGTAGAGTGAAATGTTAATGAAGATATAAATTGGATTTTAAATTTTCATTTAAACATAAAATTTAATAAAATAGATTTTAAATAAATTGAGTTTATTTGTCATCCCTTTAGAAAATAATTTTTATAATATTATATATACTTTTTTAAATAAATAAATTTATTTTTGATTAAATTTTTTTAAACCGTTTCGAAAATTTGTTTCTATGACAAAATTTTAAAAATATTTAAAATGAAAAGTTATTTTAAATAGTTCTTTATTAAAATCATTTTAAAGAAATGTTTTATTAAAATGTTAGAATAAATATTTAACCTATTGAAAATTGGAATTATTCTTTTAATTCTGAGTCTGAAATAATTTCTATTATTCTAAAAAGCTTTTTCATAAAAAATATTTTTTTAAATTTAAAATAAAAAATTTATTGTAGAAAATTGGCCCATTAGACTAGGGATATCTAAGATATTATTGTTTATCGTTTTTTATGGAAGTAACCAATAAAATAGGGTTTATGGTTTAGGTTATAACTACTATATATATTTAAGCACCTGGAACCCTTATTTCTATCTACGCTTGTGACAAGTTCCTCTAACACTCATTTGTGTGCTACAAGAGAGAGAGATCGAAAGAGAAGAAAAATGGCACTGAGAGCAGCCATACTTCGCCATGTTCGGGTGCCACTCGAAGCTACTCCTAAACTGCAACCATGGAATAGTTTCTTTCGCTCCATGTCTTCACACGATGATCATATCACCAAAAAAGAGGTCGTCAAAGATTTCCTCAAAGTGGATCCTTCCAAGGTCTCTTCTGTACAAAGATGTTGCAAAGATGCTTTTGTGTATTCCTATTTTTTTATCTTGCATATTTGGTCATGTAGCTTTCTTATAAACTCTAAGCAATGCAAATAACATAGGTTTTTTGAATTTCATAATTTCTCAGGTGACTCCAGAAGTGCAATTTCAGATGGATTTGGGTTTGGACAGCTTAAACACACCAAAGGAAGAGTTCAAGATTCAAATCCCCGACAAGGAAGCTGAAAAAATTGACGCTTGTCAGTTTACTATTGAGTACATTAATAACGATATACTGGTTTTTGAAGTGTTGTAAAATGAGATTTGAAGTGTTAGCCAAGAACAATGACTAGTTCAGAAAATTTTAAAGCCCTAGAGTACACATAAGATTTACTTTTTATAGATTAAAATAGAATTTATTTTGAAATATATTATTTAAAGATTATTAATGTTTGAAAAATCATTCAAATTAAAAATTTGTGCATGATCAAATAATTTTGTGTTGACATATTAGTTTTTAATATATATATATATATATATATATATATATCCATCCATCCGTAAACCAGGTTTCTATCTCTTTTATACTAAAAATCATTTTAAGTTCCGTTAAATCAAATTAACTTACTTGATTAAAGCTCAACTAACTTCTTTTATTAAACCTTTTGCCTTGTATTGTTAAAGCTTGACACCTTTTAAAAACTTGTTAAGTATTGTTAAAGCTTAACATTTTAAAAATCTGTTGAGTATTGTTAAAGCTCTACACCAAAAAAGATTTTGCCACTTGGCCTTTTATTTTCCTTTTAAGAGGAACTACATAAACTCTGACTTCCATATTGCACTTAAGGGATATTTAGGCCTAAGATGCAATGTCTTATCGAGCTCACTTTTAACACCTCACTTTCTCATCCTCCCACTCTATTTAAACAAAACCACAAAAATAATTTTATAACAATAATAATAATAATAATAAGGTTCCTACGGGGTACCGTAGATGTGAGGGGTGCTTAAAATTTTCCCCTTGCATAACAAACCCCCTGTATCCAAATCTCTGATAAGTTTATTAGTTTTGATTTTAAAATTTTTTGTGGGTTTTATTTCGCTATTTCTCACATTTCTTTTGGAAACGATAAAGCGCGGTGGTGACTCTGTTAAAATATCTGAGCTAAGTCAATCAATGACTTTAGTCTCAAAAATTTCACAAGTACATTATCATTAACATGAGAATCCCATCCAATATTAAAGAGGAATCATTTCTGCCCGTAGGGGAAATGTGAATGTTGGATTCTCAAAAAGGAAACCTTGTCGTCCTTAGAAGCAATATGAATGTTGGATTCTCAAAGAGGAATCCTTGTCACCCATATAGGTGATATGAAAGTTGGATCCTCAAAGAAGAAGCCTTACCATCCTTATAGGAAATATGACTGTTGGATACTAAACGAGGAATCCTCACCGCACTTAAAGGTAATATGAATGTCTGATCTTCAAATAGGAAACTTTACCACCCATAGAGGCAGTGCGATTGTTGGACCTTCATTAAAGGATTCTTGCCTAAAAAACTCTAACAGGGCTTGAGGGACTCACCCTAACAAGGACTATATTGAGTCCATACGACATGAAAGACGAACGTTAAACAAGTTATCACAGAAGAATCCACATTGGATGAAAATACAAATAACAAATAAAAGGTACACATGCCTAAAGCATAAAATGTCACAATATTTAATGGACTCACCCTTTGAAGCAACACTAGAGGGACTCGCCCTCTGAAGCAATGCTTGAGGGACTTGCCTGCGAGCAATTACCCATGAATTAGAGAAGTTTTCCTTTAAGAAGTCTCGCCCGAGGAACTCAACTATCAAAGTTTTGCATAAGGGTCTCGACTATCAAAGTCCCGCTTAAGGGACTCGACTATCAAAGTTTCTCCCACGAGAAAATTACCTTCTACTTGGGATTAAAATCATTTTGCCTTTTCTAAGACCTCGTGTTTGAGAGACTGTGTACTAGGACGATTTTGTTAGTCATAAGAAAATATAATCCAAAGGGAAAGAAGGTATATCAAACATAATTGCGCTAAGAGAACACAAGGATAACACCATAGGCCGCCTGAAGTTGCGTCGTTGCCTGCCCACTATTTGCAATATTCCTTCCATTTTGGGATTGAGTCTGCATGTATCTCATCTACTTATTAAAACATCGGGAGTGACGTGTCCTTGTGCACTAATGGGATATAAAGGTTATTCAATGGAGGAAACCGCGTTCCTCATGATTATAGGAGAAAAACAATTTCCCTAGATCCCATGTTTACGGGGGAATATAGATAATAACCACTCCTTGGAATCTAAAGTTAGGACTAAGGACTTTCTATAAATACCTCAACCTTAAAATTAAGGGGGATGAAATCATTTTCACAAAAACCACATATACGAAGCTTCTCATCATTCTACATAAATTAACTCTAAACGCCATCAACAACCCTAAACATCATAACATCATAGAATCCTCTTCAATTATAGAACGGGTTGCCTTCATTGTAGTATTTTTTTAGCAAATATACTTTGTTATAAAAAAATTAAAAATAAAACACTTATTTAAAAAAAAAAAAAAAGTAGGAACTGGCCCATTAGGCTATGAAATTAACCAATAAAATAGGGGGGGTGTAACTAGTATCTTTAGCACCTCAAACCCTTTTTTCTATCGTGTTTGTGACAAGTTCCTCTAACACAGTCGTTTGCTAAGAGAGAGAGATCGAAAGAGAAGAAAAATGGCACTGAGAGCAGCCATACTCCGCCATGTTCGCGTACCACTCCAAGCTACTCCCAAATTGCAACCATGGAATGGTTCCATTCGCTCCATGTCTTCACACGATGATCATATCACCAAAGAAGAAGTCGTCGATCGAGTACTCTCTGTCGTCAAAGATTTCCCCAAAGTCGATCCTTCCAAGGTCTCTTTTTTCTCTTTTTCCCCTTCATTTTTAGTCTTGATTACTGCAAGATTGAAAAATGCTGAGAAATTGGCATTCCCAATTGTTATTTTCTTGATTTGTCCTTGTTGATTTCCCCAAAGTTTGGAGTTTTACATCAATAATCATCTGGGTAATTTTTTGAAAAATTAGTAATAGGTAACCCTAATTGTTATTCTGCTGGCCTATTCTAAAGGGTTTTCCCCAAAATTTGAAATTTTAACTTAATAACCGTCTGGGTTGTGTTTGTAATGTTAAGGAGTGTGAGAGATGTGGAAATGTGTATCCAAAATTGGGTTTCTGTTGATGTAGCTAAAATGGTTTTCACAAATTTTGACAATTCATTAGCCCATCTTGGAAGTGTTTGTTAATCTTAACTTATGCAGAAGGTGGAAAATGGGGGTTTCCAACCCGTTATTATGTTGATTTATCCAAACAGGTTTCCCAAAACGTTGTAGATTTAGCTCACTAACTATCTGGGCAGTGTCTGTTTGGTCATGTCTGGAATTGTTTGAAGATTTAATGAGAGATCTTAGAATGTGTGGGTTGGGTCTAACTCATCCATACAAAACCAGCTTGTAAGTGGTGATTGGTGAGGTTTTTTTTATGTGGCATTTGGATGTATAGTTGAAAGGGATTTTAGTAACGCCTAATTTCTGAGAATTTCAATAATATCTTTCCAATTCCTCTCTTCTGAATGTTTATCTAGCACACAATCCTGGGAAAAATGTGGAAACTGGAAAATAGCCAAACAATTTGAAAGTTTCTCATTATAAGAGGTTCCAGGCTTGACCTGCAAAGTAGTTAGGGACTGGAAGACAGTTCCCTTCTATGCCGTGCCGTCACTTTAGACAGAAGGTGTGTGTGTGTGGTGTCTAACTCAACATTGCACATGTGATTATATTGAATTACTTTCATCTTCTCTAATTATTGTCCGTGTCTGTGTCGTTAGTTGCTTCATAGGTCCCCTTGCTTATACTTGTCTCTTCTTCCTTTTTTATCTTGGCTTGTTTTTATCCCTGTATTACTTATTAGCTCCGTCTCTTTCCTCTCTAATAAAGTGTTGTTTTCACAAAATAAAAATTTCAAGTTCCAAATAAAAACTCTTCGACTATAATCATGTAAAAGATACTAAAATTGTGAAACCCTGACCCATTTCCTAGACTCGCTGGGTTAAAAAATATATGTAGTTTTGTTGGTTAATCTTTCAAAGCTCAAAGTCATATATTGAATGGGATCAGGATGACCATTCCTTACCTTATTCACTCTCCTCTCTACTTGGGCATGAAGTTCTGACTTCAAACTCTCCTGTACTGTGCATAAGGAGGAGGCTTATACTGATAATGCTGTTTGTGCCAAGTCTTTCTCTTGAAATTTTCTACCTTTTCCCTTTTTTGAGGGAGGGAGTTGTGTGTGTAACCTTTTTCTAACATTGTTTTTGTTAAATCCTATTAAAAAGCCCTTATTGTTCTCGTTGTTCCAACATCATTGACTGTAAATGGGTCAAGTTTTAAATGGAGAAGTCAGAGGTTTAATCTTCTATAAAGGCATTGTTCACGAAGTAATATTTGAACTTTTTTAGACTTTTAATATTCCATATGTTTATTTGAGTTCAAACAGCACTGGGTACATATAATATTTGTTCAGAGTAGAAGGTTTCATCATATTTTTAACAAAGTTAAACCAGAATATGTAGTATGTTACATTTCAACTTAGATATTTAGAGTCTGTTTGGTTTTATCATTTTTTCTCCCTTTAAGATTATTATTTTCATTGTGCATTCTATATATCTAGACACTTGAACTTTCTTACTATTGTATACAAATATTCTTCTGAATGATGCTGCTAACATCCTTTTTAAGTTTATTTTTTCAACATTCCATTTCCATATTTGGTCTTGCTGCTTTGTTGTAAATAACATATTTTTGGGTTTAATGGTTTTTCAGGTGACTCCAGAAGTGCATTTTCAGAAGGATTTGGGTTTGGACAGCTTAGACACTGTGGAAATCGTAATGGCACTTGAAGAAGAGTTCAAGCTGGAAATCCCAGACAAGGAAGCTGATAAAATTGACTCTTTACCGCTTGCTATTGAGTACATTTCTAACCACCCCATGTCTAGTTAAGTGAATCAAAGTGTCATTTTCAAATTCGGATTGCAACCTTTACCTTCCCCTTCTTTGACTGGATGATTCTAGAATTTGGTATTTCTTGTTATCTTTGCCTTTACACTTTCAAATTGAAGTGAAGGGGTAGGTTGTTGAAAATAATATGAATTGTTCTGAAACAAGTTTGTCATTGAAGAACAAATACTGGTTTCTTGAAGTGTTTTAATTTCAACTGTGGTGTTTTGATTTTTTTACTGTGACTGAGAAATAGTATGGATGAAACTGTCGAGAGGTCTAAAACTCGTACAAAAATATTTGATTCTGTTTTTAACATTGCCCTTATCTCTTTGCATAAACCATTATTGTTTACAAGTTTTTCCTTAAATAATATTTGAACTATTCCGTTGTCTTCTATGCTCTTCACCATGGTCAAAAGCAACCTGTCATTGTCATCTGTAATTTTGGAGACTAATAGACAACAATTTAGACAATGCAGAGCAAGAGATTGGACTTTTAGTTTATGAAAAAAAATTGAAGTTCAAAATGTGCAAAAAACCACGCTGCTTGTATTTTAGGTAAAATCATAATTGAAAAATCATTATTGGAAGCCTTGCCAATGAGGTATCTTGGGTGAATTTTTGTTATGAAAAACCACCTATGTTTTGTTTTCTTTGGGCATGTGGATGCGTTCAAATCAGATTAGCAGAATGTATCCAACAATGTGATAAAATTCTCACTATCAATTCTACATAAAGGCTAGTATGAACTACAAGTCTTGTGCCCCTGGCTATGAAATATCAATTATAATTTTTTTTGGTTAAAGAACAAGGAAAACTAGAGGTCCAAGAAGAATCCTAAAGCAAAGCAAAAAAAAAAAACCGAGGATTTCTTTTTACACCTGGGTGAAAAAAAAACTCTGAAAATCTTAAAATATATTTTGAAGATATATCTCCGAACTCGTCGCAAAAGAGGTTGTTTTGGAGATGCATCTCCGAAAGCATTTAATGCATAAGAAAGGTGTTTCGGAAATGCATCTTCGAAAGCACCCCTAACAGTGATTTTTTTAAATCATCAAAATTATGATACAGAATTAAATTAAAACAATAATAAAAACGCAAACGAAAAAATTATAAGAAATAAAAAACAATAATAAGCACAAAATATTGTTCTAAAAATAGTAAAAAAATAATATATAAATTGTTGGGATAATAGCTATTTTGTCACGAAAAAATTATAAGAAATAAAAAACAATAATAAGCACAAAATATTGTTCTAAAAATAGTAAAAAAATAATATATAAATTGTTGGGATAATAGCTATTTTGTCCCCTGTTATATGGGCGAGTAAAAAAAAAAGTCTGAATTCGCCACCTAACATATGGAGGGTTCTATTATTTTGGTCCCTCGTGATTCTCAGACATCAGAATATTTGAGTTGACATTTATTTTTTAATTTAATATTATTTTTAATGACGTGGATGGACAAACTGAATTTATTTATTTTTATTTATTATTTTAATTCCACCTTAGTTTTTGAACCCATAACATGTTATATGTAGCACTTTTAAAGATATACACTTGTTATTTACTTCTATTTGTCATTTAATTCGTCCAAACGTTTTATGACTATAACATTAGATTTACATATATATATATATATATATATATATATATATATATATATATATATATATATATATATATATATATATATATATATATATATATATATATATATATATATATATATATTTACATTAGTTTAAATTAATTTATTGCATTAGTTTAAAAGCAACAGTATTTTTAAATTACATCATTTTCTATAAATAATATCTATATAAATCATTCATTTAATTCTAAAATAATTTTAATATTTTTAACTGTTACAATATATTGATGTTAAATTATTAATTATTATCTAAAACATAAAAACATTTTTATTTGGTTCAATTACTTGGCAATTAATCAATATATATTTAACGTTAAAAACAATTAATTGACAACAACCAAGGCGTAACCTAATGGTAAGAGGGTTCTATATGCATGATTTGGGCCCTGGGTCCAACATTCGATGATACCATTTTTTTAAGCTTTGAAATTTAACCACTAACACCAAAACAATAAAATAATAATAAAAAATGCCACATGGAATTATAATAAATAAAAATTAATAAAAATGTCAACTAAGCCAACTACGTCATTAAAAATAATAAAAAATTAAAAAAAATGTTGCCTACGTCAATTATTCTGACGATTGAATTTCTTGAGGAGGCAAAACAGGGGAATCTTCATATGTTAGGGGAGAATCAAAACTTTTTTTTTACAGGGGGTTTTTCAAAACTCGCCTATATGGCAGAGGGCAAAATAGCTATTAACCCTAAATTGTTCATAAATTGCTTTGGAATAAAAAAAACATAGCCTATTGCGTATGCCTAATCCTCACCCTCTAGCCCCTCCTTTGCCTCCTGTATCCCATTGCATTCGCTGCCTCGCTAACCACACTCTCCATGATGGCCACCGCCTCAGGGCCGCATCTCTCAATGATCCCTAAGTCCAAAGCCTCCTGCCCAATCACCTGTATTTGCTAACAGATCGGCAAGACATCAGTGACATGGTCATCCCGGGCCTGTTGGTTCTTCAAAATCTCCTCATGAGCTGGCATAGGTGGACGTTCAGGAGCATCCGGTTTCATGATAGGGTGTGACACTATGTAAAACCATGTCACATATCTCTCTGTGATCCTCGAACGACGTTCATATGATGTCATCATGAACAGTTCGATCAAAATACTGCCGGAACGACAACACAACTTGATTCCCTCTATGGGAGAAATACATGGCAGTCATTGGCATTTCCTCCGTATAGTCAAGATCAAGATCAAAACCATGAATGCG
Source organism: Vicia villosa (assembly GCF_029867415.1). Taxonomy (NCBI): domain Eukaryota; kingdom Viridiplantae; phylum Streptophyta; class Magnoliopsida; order Fabales; family Fabaceae; genus Vicia; species Vicia villosa. Next base: position 474,376 of record NW_026705256.1, read on the forward strand.
GTGGAAGTGAGAAAGGATTCATCGTTGAAAAATGAATAAGAGACATGTAAGAAAAAATGACTAATAGTAAAATAAATTTAATAATGGGAATGAAAGGTACCGTCAGCAGTGTGCAAGAGCCTGTAAGCTGCATCGTCCTCCAGTTAGAGGCTTCATTCAACTTTTGGTATATTACATCCGACCCACCAGTTCCACTCCCTCACCGTATCAAAATCCATGAAGTAGCGGATGTATGTTACATCCACATAGTTAGCACTTTTGTCCACAAAAAGGGACGTGCCAACTAAAAACATGAAGTAACACCTCAAAGCACACTGACGATGATACTAAACAAAGAAGTCATCGCCCTCATTATCGGAATCAGTTGCCGCAATGAGATGATCATGATAAAGGTCCTTCAAGAATGAGAACTTCACATGAGCCCCATTAGTCGAGGAACACTGCTCAACTGCCTTTTCTGGTTGAGCACTCAAATAGTCAACCATCCACTCAATGGCAACATCACGAGTGATGCGAGAGTGTTTAAGGAGCCTTCCTCGGATATGAAGGTGTAGCAGGCAAGCGACGTTATCTTAGTGATCGTCATCGCTCCAAACAGAAAGTGAAAATATGACGTCCCCTTGTGCCATCTCTCTACGAATGTCCCTTGCATTCCTCGGCTAATAGTGCTATAATCGAAAAAACAAAGTCCGAAAAGTCCGAAGGCAAAAATGGCCTCCTTGAACCAATTCGCCTTAGGATGATGCAAAGTGGATATTTTGTGAGCGTGGTTCACGAACTTTGGTATGGTCCGTTCCTGTAAAGATAAATAATATCAAGAGGGAGGTGTAATAAAAAATTATAATAAAAAAGTAAAAGTGTAATAAAAAATATACATGTCCAGTGGAAACATGTCGGACGACATTATCGTAGTAATATATCAAGAGGGAGGTGTCAGAGAGTCCCTCTTGGATAAACCGAGTTAAGATGCACGGGTGCTGGAACATGAACCTCCTCGGATGCCCGAACATGAACCTCCCCCGGTGCCTCCTCATTATCCCTAGACGAGGACACACGGGATAGACGACTCCTAGGAGCAGAAGTGAATGTTCCCTCCACTTCCTCCCGTGGTACCCGACCGCGTTCTCGACCCCTCGTAGTCTGTTTAGCTCTTTCATGTCGAGCGGAAGCAGTTTGGGTTGGCCTGTGGAGTCTAATTCTGTTCGGGTTATCAGCCATATTCCTGAGAAAAAATAACCAGGACTCAAAGGAAAGGAATAAGAACATGTTTGAAAAAATTAAAAAAAACAGCTCAGGCATAATTTCGAAGATGCATCTCCGAAACTCCTCAGAGGCGTTTTTGGTGATGCACTTTCGAAAACACCTGCGATAGCCATTTTTGAACTTCAACCTTTATCACCAAAAAGCCTCATTTTTGACACCAAACAACCATATTTTACAAGTTATACTTCAACCTAATAACTTTAAATGACTCTAAACAACTTATTATAAACATGCAAAGTAGAAAAAAGAATTTTGAGAAACTTACTCAAATGTGGAACTTTGAGAGTTGTTGAAATGAGTTGATATTAGGAGTTGAAATGAGTTGTACTTTGTTGGAATGAGTAGAAATCAATTGAGAATTGTTGATGGGGGGTTTTGGGTATTTCAGAGTTTGTGTTTGAAAAGAGATAAAATGAGGGGTTTCTGTCACAGGTTTAATGTATATACACTAATCTGGAGATGCATCTCCGAAACACCCAAAACTTAAAAAATAGGTTTATTCGTAGATGCATCTCCGAAACACCTCTGATTTTGAAAAAAAATGTATTTCGGTGATCCACCTCTGAAAAAAACCTATAAAATAAATTATGCGTTTGGAGATGCATCTCCAAATTAAGGGATTAAAAAGGGAATTTCGCTAGAGGCCCCTAAGAAGGTTAAAGGGTCCATAAAGAAATTCCTAAAACTGAACTAATGCCAAGCCATGATTACAAGATTTAGGTTCAATGGAAGATAATTAACCCACAAATGATTATAAACAAATGCCAAGCCTTTTCAACATAGTTGGCTAGTATGGAGATATTTTATGAGAATTTCTTTTCTCACTATTAGGATGTGGCTCACACCACTGATAACTCGAAATTACTCTCAGGTACGTTTGGAGATGCATTATCGGATGCACCCTAAATTACTACATCCTTTATAAATCACACAACCACCTTATTTTTGCCAAAAATTATCCCAGAGATGCATCTCCGTAATTTTTTGGAGTGAATTCGGAGATGCATATCGGAAAACACCCATGAACCCATTTACTAAGCGTTTTTCATTGAGCTTGTTTATTTAAGCATTCCGTACATTTTTGGAGATACATCTTCGAAAATGTCAAGAGGGAAATTGAATATATCACCACCTTACATGATCATCTCTCATACACGCCATACAATCTCTATTTCTGTTTTGAAGTATCAGTGTCATTTTCAGATATACATCTCCAAAATATATCAAATACAAATTCGAAAATGCAACTGAATTGTGTAATCAGCAAAGTGTATACCGAAATATACCAAATACTTTCTCAAAAAGTGAAAAAGAAAAATTTCATCAGAGTAAAAAGAGGGAAATAAGACTGTTAGAAAATTTTTCAGTCAACTAATTGTTTTGAAAATAATTCCAAGATGAGGTGACACCATTACCGGTAATAAGTTTATAATCAATTATTAGATGATCATAATCAATAATCAATTATTTAAAAATAAATTAAAAATTATTTAACTCCATACATATCATAATCGATTATGCAAGTATTGCAAGAAAATTTCTTAACCAACCTCCTAACCTTCTTGGTCACCTCTGACGAATTTACAAAAATACCCCTTGTTTCGGAAGTTCATTTCCGAAAACGTACTTTTATTGGAAAAAAAAGGTGTTTTCGGAAATGAATCTCCGAAAAGGTGAATATTTTAATGAAAAATATTGATTTCGGAGATGCATCTCCGAAATAAGGTTAATTTTCAGAAAATTGGTGAATTCGAAAGTTCATCTCCGAATTCACCCCCCTTGGAGGAATTCGGAAATGCACTTCCGAAATAAGGTCTGGACAGAAGAAAAATAACAAACAAGAACGATTCACTTTATTTAATCGGATGAAGACGATGGAGGAGACGCTGCAACAGGTTAGAAAGTCCTGATCCTCTAGAAATCCATACCACATTGTAACTTACCAACATAATAAAAAACAACAAAAAACTTATGAGCAAACTATACTTACATCATAGTGGTGTAGATCCTTATCAGCCACTCGCAACTGAAAATGATTAGCACGAACTTGAGTTTTCCTTCCCAATTAACCGTAACCAGGTCGGTTAGGGAACCTAACCTCCTTCTGAGAGGACGGAGCCGACTTTAGAGTAGCCTTCTGTTTAACTTCGGCAGTCAGGCTCTCGATGGAAATCAGAGCCGAACTCAAGGAAGCAACCGGCGCTGCAACAGATGGAACAAACGGCGCTGCAACAGGTGGACGAACAACCGGAGCTGCAACGTATGTAGGAGTAGGAGGTGGATGTCTGGAGGAGGTGGATGTCCGGAGGAGGTGGATGATTGTTGAGAATGTGCAGGAGATGGTTGACTCCGACAATTTTCGGGATGGTTTCCTCGACCGCGGCGAGACATTGTGATGAAAGCGGTTACAAGAGAGAGAAAATGTGTGAGTAGAAGAAAAGAGTAAAGATCGAAAATCATTTTGGATGTGATTGGAAGAAAAATGGGTGAGAGAGCAGGCTTTTAAGTAGGAAAGTGTTACCACATTTCTTAGAAGGTAACCGTCTGAGAGTTGTGGGGGAGAAAGAAAAGGCACTTCGAAATTTCAAATCATGTTGATTACAAATTTTGTCCTGTAATGGTTTTCTTACCTGATTGTAAAAAATAACTGAATTTTGATGCATTTCGGAAATGCATCTCCGAAAACACCAATTTTTTGATGTTTTCGGAGATGCATTTCCGAAATCTAAAAAAAGAATAACTTCGGAGATGAATCTCCAAAGCAGGGGTAAGTTGGGAATTTCGCTGGGGGTGACTCCCATAGGAAGGTGGGTAAAGAAAAAATCGTATTGCAATCCATTATTAAGCTATAATAAAAGGCATAGCCAATTATGACATGATCTATAATCGATTATGATGTGAGAATGTTAGATTTGAGACATTGAGAAAGCATAATCGATTATTTATGTCTTAACTCTTAAATCATTTTTCCATCCAAATAATATTTTTGTTGAAAAAAATATTTAAATTTAAATAGCTTAGAAAATATTTGTGCGTGTTTGTGTATTTTGTTCTTGAGAAATTTGTCTACTATTTAAAAAATGATCTTATAATGATTGGAATAAAATTCCAATAACATCCTGTGCAGCTATGCTATGTTATGAGAACTATATTCATAACGTAACATAGCATAATATTCTATCTCTTTTAAATTATAAGACATTTTGATCATTTCATGTTAATTAAGAAATATAATTATTATTTTATAAAAAATTAAAAAAAAGTATGACATTATAAAAATATCATTCAATAATTATATTAAAAAATCAAAATTAAAAGAATTGAAAAAAAAAAGAGAAAAAAAAATAGAAGAGAGTATATTAGACAAAAAAAAAATTATTAATAATGTAGTGAGATTATAAAGTGACTTATAATTTGAGACAAATATTTTTGACAAAGTGACTTATAATTTAGGAGAGAAGGAGTAACTCTCTTTCTTTATATTCCATTGGAAATTTGTCTTAGAATAGGTTTTATGAGAACTTTATTCATAACATAACATACAATGTCTACTGCATCTACCTATAAATATTTAGGATAGTTTGTTTCATTGAGCATCATCCTCGCTAGATCTTCAAGAAATCTGTTTTTTCTTTCCACTAATCTATTTTATTATGGAGTTCTTGGAAAAAAAAGTGCCAAATTTCATTTTCGATACACTTTTTTTCTTCGAATTCTTTATTTTGAAATTCAGCTCAATGATCACTTCGAATGTATACAATATTTAAACCTTTTTCATTTTCAATAATTTTGAAAAGTTTTTGAAAGGCAACAAAAGCATATTTTTGATGAGAAATAAGCAGTGTTCACGTATAACGAGAGTAACATCCATAATAACTAGTTCTTAGTAGTTTCCACATAAAAAACACAGTCCTAAAAGAGAATATATTGATTCAGCCCAGCCACTTGGCATACGCCTAGTCCTCAAATCACTCATATCTTGGAAGTTTAAGAAATAGACAGTTGTTTCCCGTTCAAGTTCAGAAGCTGAATATCGTGCTATTGCTAGCATTACAAGCGAAGTTCAATGGGTGCACTATCTCTTCAAAGACCTCCGCATTAAATTTACAAGACCCACTTCTCTTTATTGCGACAACAAATCTGCTGTCTACTTAGTGCATAATCCAACATTACATGAGCAGTCCAAATACATCGGAATTTACTGCCATCTCATTTGGGAAAAACTGAAATCTGCTCTCATCAAACTCTTTCCTATTCCATCTTCTGCACAACTAGCATATGTCCTTACTAAGCCTTTCTCCACTCCTTCTTTTTCTTCTTTTTTGGCCAAACTAGGACTTGTTTCAATCCATAGTCTAACTTGTGGGAGAGTGTTGGATAATATTACCATTAGATCCATTTATTTAATTATTCAATTATGATATTTTGCACAATTAGTTCGCTTAATTATAGGATAATTAGTTCGCTTAATTATAGGATAATTAGTTGGTCTTAATTAACTCCTTAATCTCCATATGAGTTTTAATATACATACATACACTAATTTCCATCACTATAAAACTATAATGCTCTGATGCTCTGAAACTCCACCTTCTTTGTAAACTATAATTAAGCAAATCGAATCATTTATTCATATGATCATTTATTCATATGATCAATTTATTCATATCTTCACGAAATCGAATCATTTCATCATATGAATTGGTTCATATCTTTCACTTAATGACTCGAATCATTTAGTCTTTTTTACACTATTTTTAACTTGCTTTGTGTACCTATTGGGGGAGCCTATATAAGTGTCCATTAGTAATTTATTTTATTTAAGGATTTAGAACTCTGATGCTCTGAAACTCCACATTCTTTGAAAACTATAAAACATTTTCTACTTTGTCTAAAACTCTTGGTTACTAATCAATCCTTGTAGATGTTTAATGTACCATCACTATGATTCTTTCTTCTAAACATCCATTTGCATCCAATAAATCTTGATCTTTTTAGTAGATCGACAAGTTCTCAAATATGGTTTAACATTGTTGAATCCATTTCGTCTTGGATATCATCCTTCCAAGAGAAGTCCATTGAAGTTACTTCTTCATTGTAATTCTTAGGATCATCTTTCTCTTGAAGAGTAATAGGAATATTACGAACAAAATTCTCACTATTTTCTTCTACTAGATAAAAGAAATATGTCAACAATCAATTTTGTTCGGTCCTAGATCCTTAGCCTTTCAGACTTTCTGCTTATTCTAAATTCGATTTGTTTTTCAACAATCATTAACGAACTTTAGGTTTCTATTTCGACAATCCGCGGAGAACTTTTCTCACGAGGTTCTTATTTATAGGAATCTCGAATTCCTTATCCTCCGCGATAAGGTTCTCAAAATTCTACATCTCGTTATGAATCATCTTTTAATGATCTTTATATGTCTTATAATGATTAGTCTCGTTGAATACAAACAAGTATTCTCATATAAACCGAATCAAAACTCAATTGCATGATTAGAAATCATGAATTTTAATAAATTTGACTACTTTAATAATAAACCAATTCAATTTATACTAAAATTTCAAAATTTCAATTTTAATTTATCCTTCCACCGATTTATTTATCACGACATAATTATTTTCTTTGTGCAAATTAATTTCAAAATAAACAAAAGGACAAAACTTTACAATCAAACCACTGAATATTATGAGATTGAAAATTGGTTGCATCACAATTCCTTGTGTAAAGATATTACAAGTCTTTGAATAATTATTCACATGTGTTATACCCCAAAATTTGCCTGCATCTTTTTTCAAGAAAACTTCAATCTAAAAAATTAAGAGCTTCATATAATCTTGGATTTTTATTCCATAAATATCCTGATTTATGAATACTTGGTTTTTAGAGTTTTTCTTATACGGTATTTTGACTCGCTGTTGAATTTATTCTTACACAAACGCCAAGTACTGTTTATTACTTCACACACGCTATTTATTTGAGATTTATTTACAGATAAATAGTACTGACGCAATTGGTACAGAACTAAATCTTTTTGCAGGCGCAAAGTCCGGGGATTTAGACTGTACTGGTAACAAGTAAATTATTGTTAACTTTTGTTTCCCACTAATTTTTGTACTATATTCTATTATTTTCAAAATCTTTTTCTTTCTCTTTCTTTCAAAATCAAATCCTAACTTTACTCTATACATCTCTTTTTTCAAACCCTACCATACACTTTCTTTCAAATCCTACTTCCACTCAAATTCTCCTTTTTTGTACGGAATCACTTCATTCCCCAACGTCTCTATCCTTCTTTTCATTCTATAAATACCTCTCATTTTTTTCCATAAAATCTCACATCAAATTCTAACTCATCTCTCAAATTTCTACTTCATATTCATTCTCTCTTCTTCCCCGGCAAAATGGCGAAGCGGATGGAAACATGTTTTCTTATGGTCATCACCGTCGTGGTGGTAATCATGTCCTTCTTCTGTCTGCATAGTCCTGAAAAATGCGGACCGGGGATGTTTACACTCCCAATCATTTATATGTTATTATTTGTAGCATGGGTTATTAATTGTCATTCTTAAAGTTTGTCGTATCTTTTATTTTTTAATTACGTACCGTTTACTCGTCGTACTGTTCATTATAGTATGTAATATTTGTACTGTCAGTATTAAATGTCGTACTATCTGTTGTACTGTAGTTTAATTATCCAGATAATATTTTGTGTGTTTTCTGCCAGTTAAATATTTATTTTTCTGTGCATTAAATGTTTTTCAGGGTTATTATTGATAATTTTGCTCACATACAGTGTATATTATTTATTTATTATGTCTGTGTTTTTCTAACAACTCATGTAAATAAATTTTCACCATTAACACAACAAAAAAAAAACAAAAAAATTAATTAACTTTAACTGTTGAATTTTCACCTTAACTGCTTCATTAATACCCGGACAGCCAGTTGACAGTCAAAACCGCTGACAGTGCAATTCTCCGTGTTTTGTACCATCAATTAAATCAATCTTTTGCATTTCAAAATTCCAAGATTTTTGTTCTAGAAGTCTTCTGAATATCACATGATTAGCAGAGACTCAACACTGCACAAAAATCAGGTACGCTTAACTGTCTCCTACACAAACAGTCCCTAACTAGGGTTTCTTGTTTTTTCAGGAGAACAAGTTTTTGAGACCTCAAATGGATTTCATGGACCTCCATATATCTCAAAGTACCACCATACAAATTTTCAAACTTCAATTCACTCAGACGCGCAGTCAGCAGCTCAAACAGTCAACAGACGACCCGGTTGACCAAAAAGTCAACAGAGAGTCAAAAATGAAATTTTTTGTCAACATCCATATTTTGTCAAAATATTCATCATTTGACTAGTGTTTGATCAAAATTCATCAAGGAAAGATAAAAAATCAACAAAACCCTAAGTTTCAAAATTAGGGTTTTCTCCTAAAAAGTCAACTGAACTTTGACTGGTCATAACTCTCTCATCCTTCATCCAAAAAATTCAAACCAAAGCTCATTTTGAAGGAAATTCAATTATCTTTCAAATGCAATTCGTCCCATGATCATTAGATCCACCATTTGAAAATTATGAATCAAGACATTACAGGTCATTTTCAAAGTCAACAAAAAGTCACTTTTTTCAAAAGGACACACAAGGATCATGGAAAATCATTTTGATATGAGACCAAAGACATTGGTTAGAGGACTCTTTGAAGTTTCCAAAAAGTACAAGAACTCCTTCATATGATAAAAATTGATGGATTTATGCCTTGTTGAAGTTGGCTAAATTTTGGGAAAATGCATGAAATCAACATTGATCAAAAATGTTTTTCTTCCAAATGAGACCCAATTTCCATGATCCAAACATGTTTCCCATAATGTGAAGGGCCTCCCACGACCAAGCCAAGGCCCATAGCATTTTTGTTTCTTTTTTGATTTAATTTTATCCCATTTAAGATTAAATTAAAAAAAGGAAAATGGAGGGATAATATGTAGCTTAGTTTCTAAGCATGAGTCATCAAAGAACATTCAAAGCTCTGCAGCAAGAGAAGTACAGCAGGCCTAAGAGCAAGAGGTGTGGAAAAATCAAGCCATGGTTGCTTGAATTCAAAGCTACATATATTAAAAAATTTCCAAAATTCAATAAAAGCACTTAATGCTTTTAGCTTAGTTTTGAAGCACTTCATTGCATATATAATGGCTAGAACACTTCAGTAAACAAGGACACACGAATTCAGAACCCAAGTCTTGCTTGTATCACTCTTAAATTCAATTGAAATTTTCCAAGAAATTTGAAATTCGAATTTTCAGTTTAAGCCATTTGTAATTCAAATTAAACACTCAAATACAATCCTCAAGCATCATTGAATACATTCCAATCAGTTTCAAGCTTTGAAACTCAAAGAATCAAGCACTACACCTCACGGTTTGCTCGAACTAAAACTTACAAAAATCTCATTATACTTGCATGTTTAACAAGATGTAGACTCATATTTAAGTTTAGTTTGGTGTTCTGATCATTTCTGGAAGTTTAATTGAAGTTTGAACACGTATCCACAAAAATACCATTTTAGGGTTCTTGAACTCTATTTTAGGGTTTTTCGTTAGAGGCAAAATTAGACAAAATTAAGGGCATGGTTGAATTCAGTGAATCAGTACGAATCAAATGAACAGGTCGCGAAAAATTTCTGTACACGTTTACCCCTATTCGTTATTTTGCAGGATTGATGCTCACATATTACAGCGCTTTTGAAAACAAACGCTGTTAAAAGAGGAGTCTGGAGGTTGAAGATGAAGACGTGGCTTGCCCTGGTTGGTTGGTTTGCGCGCGCGTGTGTTTTAAAACTCAGACCAACCACATGCGTTGCTTTCCACTATCATATCATGAGCTCTATGATCTCAGCATTAGATTTCATTAACTCAAGATCCAACGCTCTAGCCTTGCCAGTCCATGCTATAGACTCTATTATCCACCACACCTGATCATTGTTTATATATTTTCTATTTTATTTTATTTTCTTTACAAAATTAATTTAAAATAGTTTCAAAAATCAAAAAAATATAATAAAAATATTTTTAGGCTTCTAAAATAATCTATTATTTTTTGATATAAAATATTTTATTTTTTCTTAAATATTAAAATATTTTGTATAATTAATTAGTATATATTTATATATTTACTTTTTAATTATTTTAACTAATCAAAAAATCATAAAAAAAATTGTTCTTTATATTAAATATAGTTTATATATTATAAGCTAATTTTGTACATATTTAGGATAATTTTCTCTTTAAGTTTTAATTATTTGTGTAATTATTTGTATAATTATATGATTATTTAACTTAATAATTTCAAAATCCATTTCAAAAAATCCAAAAAAAATTAGTTTTATTTTAAAATTAATTGACAATCAATATGGAATATTTCAAATATAATTTTTAGGTTTAAATTTTATTTCTACCTTTTTCCTCATTTTACTTAAATTAATCATGCATTAATTCTAATTAAAATCAATCATCAAAAATCCAAAAATATTTCTTTTATTTTTCTTGCATTTTAAATTCTTAGATCAAGTGTATAGGTTGTCAAATTCATGTAAATAGCGTAGTTTACATTTCCCGCACAATCGATGTAATAGCGTAGATTTACTTTCCGCATTTTACATTTCCGCATTTTAATTTCCAACACATATAAAATTGCGTGTATGTCAAAGATAAAAATTGAAGCGTTAGGTCACTAACTTCAAAGATAAAATATCTGAATCAAAACACAATCGCACTTGCACCTCTTAGGGTAATCTCTCTTTTACTCTTTTCAAAATCAAAAATCAAATTCTCACTTCGCCAAATAAGTTATTTAATAGCACTTTTTTTTTTTATTTTTGATAGCACTTAAAAGTGCTATTAACCGCGCCGCTATTGTAAACATTTTTTGTTTAATAGCACTTTAAAAACGCTATTAAAGTACCATTTTTTAATAGCATTTTTTTAAAGCGCTATTGAAGTATGCATTTTTTGTGTGTTTTGATTCGATTTTGACAGCATTTTAAAACTAAGTGCTATTAAAGGGCACATGTTTGATAGCGTTTTCTAACAAAGCGCTAATATATGATTCATGTTTGATAGCACTTTTAAAGAAAGCGCTAATATAGGACTCGTGTTTGATAGCACTTTTAAAGAAAGCGCTAATATATGATTCATGTTTGATAGCACTTTCAAAGAAAACGCTAATATATGACTCATGTTTGATAGCACTTTCAAAGAAAGCGCTAATATATGGTACACTTTTTTTTTTTTTACATAAAATCATTCTATTAATCAAAAAGCTAAATTTAATTCAATACCAAATAACACTTTAAGTTACTCATTGCATTCATATTATGATCCATCAATACCAAATACCATTTTAAACCAAATGATCTTGTTTACAAATATCATAACATATAGAGGGTATTTAGTGTACTTAAAAAGAAGAGGGCATTTACATAGCCAAATTTGTAGATGCATGCATTCCATCTAAGAGTACTTTAACCCAAATTCCAAAACAAAAAGTTATATTCTCTAAATAAAACACCTAAAAAACAAGAAACGACAATAAAATAACACCAAGTAGTAACCACACTTAAGAACCAAAAGCGTTGAAATCCACATGTACAATCATTTAGCTAGGCAAAATAAACGCTTCTTGATTTCCTGTATCATAGAAGAAATATTGATTATGTATTGTACAATAAAAACCAATTCAAGATATATAAAATAATTAAACATTTAATGTGGGTCTAACAAGTCTTCTTCGAATTATTTAACCAAACAAAAATAAACGTGTGAGTAAAAACTTAGTAAATCATAAGAGTAGGTGAATTTTTCAAGCTATATTACTCTCCAAAAACAAATGAATAACTTTAGGAAAGTAGTTAAGGTTTTGTACGCCATCTTAGATCATGCAATATATGCTCCTTCCATCATCACCAAATCATCTTATATCTTAATCTCTCTACCTCATTTCCCATTTCTCTTCTCTAACAAACTTACAAATTCTTAATTTATAAACCAAATTTATTTATTATTTTTTCTCTCTCTCTCTCTCTCCTTCCTCTACACTTCACCTACCATAATAACAACCTCTTACACTCCAATATATACCAACATTCATAGGTAATCTCAGTCAGGTGTATGAATTGGAACTTGAAGAAAATATGTTGGAAGGATATATTCCTCCAAATATTAGAAATTGTAAAATGTTGCAATACTTTAGACTTTCACAAAACAACCTGACAGGAACCCATAGCCAAGAAAGAACACTCAGTACCTCTATTATTATAAGAATATTCAATTAACCCATATCTTATAAACCAATAGACAACTAAAATTATTTATATGAGAAATAGCAAACCTAACAAATTCTTGAACCCCATCTTCGTATTCTTTTGACGCTTGACTGGCAAACATCCATTTTCGATCCATACTTCCTAACAAGTAACATATATAACTAGTTAACAACTGGTTCTAACAACCAAATTGGGTTGTACCTATGAATCATATGCCCATTTTAAAAGTCTTAGTCCTAAAAGGGCATATATAAAATTAAAGTTAAAATACTTGTTATATAAATTTGAAAGGTCCAATTTTTTTATAAGTATGATAAGCCATTATTTTATTTATTTATTCTTTCTTTTGGAATTGAAGTTTGAGAAACTAGTCCAACATCAACTTGAAATGTAATGCACTTTTAATTTTAAAATGGTAAACAGTTTTACTAGTAGGCTCTCGGTCTTTTTTTGAATTAATATGTTTATCATCTGTACCAAACATGAAGTGATGATGATATTTAGAAGAAAATCATAGCCTAAAACAAAAGAAAGAGGTCCATAGTAGGCATTAATTTGGCGGCAACAAAACTAAGTTCATTTTCACCATACTAGGTCCATAGTAAGCACAGCCTAAAAGTCTTAGTCCTAAGAGAACTCTAGTAACTTTGGCTCTTGCCATTTATCTATTACAAGCTAGAATTAAAAACTATTTTCTAATTAATGAGTTACATGGATCAAGTGATTGAAAGTTAATGAGTTTCACTAAATCATAAATCATTTTGGAGAGACTGAATTTGAATCTTAGTAAGATCAATCTTTGACTAGACTTTACTTACCTCTCAGTCGAAGTCGATCTTCAGATTAGTAGGACCTCTTCCTCTAAGAATCAAATGGATAAAAGACCAAAATAATTGATGAGCTGCACATAAATATATAAGACTTTAGATAATAATAAACAGAAAAATTAAATCTCAAATCCTAAATAATGCTAAAGTTAGATCTAAGTCTCAACACTTTATTATGCGTAAACTTAACACATATGCATAAATTTATCACAACTTAAAGTATTAACAATTTTTGTGACAAAAAAGTAAAATTTGGATCACACTCAATGTTCATCAAAGTATCTATTCAAGTGTTTATTTTTCAATGAATTAAACTAGGAAAAACAAGATAGATTTTTTTGATAAGAATTATCAAATTTGTATGTTCTTTTCTCTGCTAAGTAACAGTTTGTAGAATCTCATACCAGGGTAGTCCCACATGAATTTTCTTAAAAGAACTAACTGGTATTATAGTTGATAATGCTTTGAAAGACCTCAAGATTATACTTAACATGAAAATACAACAGTTGCAATTCCAAAACTTGAGTATCATGTACGGTTCATATTCCATAGAAAAGTTTCAATTAAGTAAAACTACAATTACTCGCTAGTCTGAAGCACGACAATGCTTCAATTATTGTCAGATCTGGAGGGTCTCAAACATGAAGACTGCATCCAACTGATAAACCATTCATAGATTCAAAAAAGAGAAGAGTACTCAGTGTTTTGTGTAATAATAGAAACAGAAATAAGGAAAGAAAACAGTTTCTGAGAGTTATAATACAATGAACAATTAAGGTTCTAGTCGGAATAAGATTTTATATTCAATTGAAACAAGTTTTCTATATGCATACAAGATTTGCTGGTTTGCTGATTACTGTTTATAGTTATGATGATAGACATCTTCCTAACTAATTGTTGCTAAGCAAACCGAAATAATATATATAAATAAATGAAAAATAATGCTGAAAATAAGATGGAAAAAGAAACAAATCCATTTCTGGACCTTCTCAACACAAACAGGGTAGTCCCACAGGAATTTTCTAAAAAGAATTAACTGGTATTATAGTTGATAATGCTTTGAAAGGCACATCAAGTAGTCATGCTAGTTCTAGAGTATTTGTCTATTAGAGCAATGTGTTTGGACCCATATTTGAGGCTTCTACCACAAAATCAAATGAAAAAGTCAAAAGAATTAAAATCTAAACCTGTAGACTTGGAATCAGATGTTTCTTCCGCTATGTCACTGGCATCCAGTTTCGCTCTTCGATCAACAACTTCAAATAAATCTGATCAACCAAGGTCACAAAAAATTACATGTCAGATTTTATTTTAAGCTCGAAATCAGTCATATTTTAAGCAACAAAGGAAAGATAAAGAAACATTTAGTACAAAAACAAAAAACCATTGGACCATAAAGCATCTGCTATTGTTTTTAATACTTTTAATGAGCTTGAGAGTGATATGCTGCAAGCTATCTCTTCTATTTTCCCTTCTCTCTATACCATTGGACCATTACCTTCATTATGTTGATGAAAATAAAGAGATCGAGAGTAGGAGTGGATAAGGAACATCTGACGATATTAATACCTTACAAATGCACTTCAGTATTTTCACAAATGTACTTAAGTATCCAACATTGAAAACAGGTCGGGCAAGTGGTAAGTATCCGTAGTGCCCTTGACAGTCAGCAAATTTCCCGTGGCATGTTGCACAGGGAAGACTCTTATTAGCAGAGCCCTAAGTTACATGAAAACAATGCTTTACAATTTAGCATTCTATTCTTTACCAAAAAAAAAAGACATAAGCATTATGAAAGAAAAATATATGATAAAACGAATGGAAAACAAAACAACGAATTTCATCAACCTAACTTCTTCAATAAATGGAAGAAGAAAAACACAAAAGTCACTACAAATTATAAATGGATAATGAGAGACCGTTTCTAGAGGATAGAGTCACTTGCTCAGTGAAATGTTTTTTTGTTATTGTGATTGAATCTACCATTTCTTTTATGATAATATGTGTAAAATTTGGTAAAAGACTTTACACCTCTCAAAGCAATAATGGGCAACGGGTAGTTTATGCCTCCATGTGTTCATACTCCTCAAAAAACAACGAAATCAAATGCGAAATCGAAAATACTCTCTTCCCTAATCAAATCTCAACTCAAACTTGATAGATACATCATCAACCTCAATTAAATTTGACCAAAGATTCTAAAACCCTAGAGCTACCAAATGAAATTAAACAGCACACAATAGCATTTTTAAACAATTGATAGAGGAATTTGAATCAATAACGTACAAAGAACATGATAGTGTCAAGAAATCAAAGAGATTGTAAGAAAAAAAACTCTCGCAATCGAAGTGGTTCAGGCCCTGTTCAACTTCGGCAAAAGGCTCTTCACCTCAGCTGCATCTTCTTCTGAATGCGTGTTTGTTCGAGAGAGGAGATTTGGTGAAGTTCTGGTTGGAAGGGGTTTCACGTGGTGATAAGGTTTCACCGGTGAAAGAATGAAGCTGGTGATGAAAGCGATGGTTAACGAAGATGGTGAGGAAAGCGAACGGCTTCGATGTGGATTTGGTTTCACGGCTGAGTATGTTTAGGTTTTGGTGGTCACCCAAATCTTTATCCGCCAAAATGAAAAGTCATCCCTTTCTTACCTTTTTTTATTTTTTTATTTTATAAAAATCAATAATAGCACTTTTAAAGGATATGCTATCTTAGTTAAGAATATTAATAGCATTTTTAAAAAAGTGCTATTGTTTTTAAGTTTAATAATAGCATTTTTTCACAAAATGCTATCAAAATCGTATAGTTACCATCCTATGATAGCGCCTCAAGATAAAGTGCTACTATAAATTTTTTTTCTTCATTTCAATAGCACTTTCTTCAAAAGTGCTATCTTTTTTAAGTTTAATAATAGCACTTTTTTACAAAGTGCTATCAAAATCGTGTTGTCAGCATCATATGATAGCGCCCAACGACAAAGTGCTATTATAATTTTTTTTTCCTTTTCAATAGCACTTTCTTCAAAAGTGCTATTAAATTAGGCGATACCAAATATCAAATTTGGCATAGTGTCTACTGTTTCAAATGCAAAATCGAACTTTCGTTTACATCCGGTGAAAGGAGAATTTTCTAAAGGAAATAGGAAAAGACCTTATAACTTAGGGTAGACCTCCTAATTTGCTTGCTCAAATCAAAACAAACAAATGTCTCATATACCGTTGTTTTTCAAAATAAAACTTTAAAAAAAAAAGACAATACTTGGTATATATCCAAACAAGGATCATTACGAAGTTAACGTTCTTTTTTTCAAAACATCTTTCGAAAGATAAAACACTTTATATACATCCGCACAAGGATCATTACAAAGTCAATTTGCAAAAGTATTTGAAACCACATACAAGCATGTCAAGGCAAGAGAAAAGTGATTCAAAACAAGTGAGCTAAGCAAATTAAAGAGCCCATGGATAACCATGGATACAAAGGGTGCTAATACATTCCCTTTGTATAACCTACCCCCTTACCCAGAA
Organism: Vicia villosa; assembly: GCF_029867415.1. Lineage (NCBI taxonomy): Eukaryota > Viridiplantae > Streptophyta > Magnoliopsida > Fabales > Fabaceae > Vicia > Vicia villosa. Next base: position 491,320 of record NW_026705256.1, read on the forward strand.
TTTCTTAAAGGTCTTTTTCTGTTTCTTTTATAAACCTTTCCTTAATTGGATAAAATAAAAGTCGGTGGCGACTCTCTGATTTTCAAAAACACAAAAGCAAAAAGAGAAGAGTGTCAGTTCGTGTATCTCTCCACGAGAGGTACGGTAAAAAACCGAGGGCATGACAACATGATAAGTTTGAAAAAGAAAATTGTTTATGTATTATCAGAGGACAAAACATATATATATTTTTTCAAAATCTAATCATACAGTACCAATTTGTATTAACAATTCTACTGTTCAAATCAAACAATTCGATTCCGAATATTCAAAAACATTTTTCGCAAAAACTTATTCCAAAACAAAACTTATTTTCAATTATACAATTTAATCACTAATTATCAAACAAAGAGGTATATATTTTACTATAAGATTGTTAAAAAATTAATTTAAATCAAATGGAATCGAGGCTAGAATCGTGTACGGAACACTTTCTTTATAGTATTTCAAGCACTCCCAATTTGTCTTGGAGTTTCTACGCAGGAATATCCAGGATAATTCAGCCTTCTCGAGTCTGCTCAAGACGGGTGAAAACTCGAATGTAGCGAAGAGTGTCTGAGATTTATTCTAGAGAATTTTTCGATTTTTTGTGATGAGAATTATGAATCAGAAATTATGCTTTTATAGGCCATGCTGATATTGTTTCACAAGGTAGCGACCATTGGTGAAACAATTTCTTTTCCAAGAGTTATGACTTTTGGCCCACAGCATGGTTCACCAACGGTTGCATGGTTCACCAACGGTTGCATAATTTTATTCTGCAGCATTTCATGAAGAGTTGCCACTCTCCAAATTCAAAATTCAAATCATAGCATATTTTCCTTATCATTTTTAGAACATTCATATTATTAATTATTATTAATAATTTGCAACATTGATTGGATTTGGTAAAAAAATGACTTAACTCATGAAAAATACTTCTTAAAACACGATGATATGCATCATTCAACTATGAGGGACTTAATACAAACTAAGAAACAAGGACAACAATAAAACTTGTGTTAAATCCCTATAAAAGTTAAGACCTAATCTAGGAGAACACAATTACAATTTGGTTTAACAATCAAATGGATACACTCTTACATTGTTCCAAGGCTGGAGTGATTTCATGCCAACAATGAGTGGGAAAATTTATTTAGTTATTATACTAATACTCACCTTGTTAATCACATATCTGACCATAACCCAAATTTACACAATTTCGATTCTAACATGTTCCAAAAATTAGATAGATCTCTAAAGTGTAAGTCAAAAAAGTTTTCAAGGCTCTGGTTGCAAAGTCTTAATAGTAACAATATTGTACAAAAGGCGTATTACGAATATAATAGTAAGTAACAAAAGGATTAACGATATTCTAATTTTATAGTCATACATGATGGTATAATTATTTTTGAGGAAGATATGATCAAAAATATTTTTATCTAAATTTTAAGATCAATTTAATTCCGTTAATCATAATTCATAAAATGCAGTCAATCAAGTAATCAAGGTCACACAAATGAGCAAATAAAAACGGATCTTAACAAGTTTTTTTATTAAAAAGCACAAGGGGTGCTAACCCACAATTACAAGAGAGAAAAGTCTCGACGATTCCCACACCAAACAAAACCAACCAACCAACCAAAAAACACCGACACCAACAATCAAAGACACAACACCGGATGAACACACCAATTCACCCAAAGAACCGTATCTCTAACTTGGGAGGAAGAGAGAAACCATTCCCAAGACAAGAATTTAATCAACTCCACGGTATCAAAACTATCTAACACAACCTCTCTAAAAACAATCTCATTCCTACAAAGCCACACCCCCCAACAAAAAGCCAACCCAAAAAGCCACCTAGGGTCTTTCACCTCTTATGAAGTTTTTCAGATTATAAAGTAAATGCATAACATGGTTTTCCTTGGTTCTGATGAGCTCTCTATTTTTTTAATAATATTTTGGATATTATTGATACTCATGTCATCAACTCTAACTTAATAATTTTAATGAAGGGAACAATCATAACATTTATACACTACAAGAAACAAGCTCCCTAGCTGCATAATATAGTGACGTGATTATCACGTGTTATAATAATGGCTGTTGCGACGTGATAATCACGTCACTACATATTATATTAATAAAGTATTACAATTTACATATTAAATGGGTGTGTCAGCATATTTAATTTTAAAAAAAAAATAGTGGCATTATCTGCACGTCGCTAATTGAAAAAATAAAATAAAATAAAAATGGGCGGTGGATTTCAAATGGGGGGAGTTTAAAAATTTTGAAATTCAAACTAGAGACATGATACTCACGTCGCTAATAAAGTAGCCTGACTCAGTCAGACATTGTGCAGTCTGTTGTTGACCGTTGGCTGAGTAGCGACGTGTATTCCACGTGTGAAATTAGCGACGTGAAATACACGCCTCTGATTGGCAGACTTTTGCAGAGCTTGTCAGAGCAGGTGACCGTTGGCTGATTAGCGGCGTGATTCGCTTTTGGCAAAGTAGCGACGTTGCTTGCCTGTCGCTATATTTTTTATATCTTTCCCGAGCCAGCTCGGTTTCCACCATTATCTCTCATAACTCTTCTTCATTCTCTCAAACCCATTTCTCTTCTTCATTTTTCTTCTTCATTCTCTCAAACTCACCATCTCTCAAACCCATTTTCATTTCTCTTCTTCATTTCTCTTCAACTCTTCTTCCCCAATCTCTTCCCCAATTTAATTTCAATTGCAAGGTATATTTCAAAACCATTTTAATTTGTTATTTCATTTTATAAATTATGTTATGCTCTAGTTTTGTTCTTAACTGAAATCTGTTTTTTTTAGGTATTATTTGTGTTTGAAGGAGCTTCCAAGGGAACATTAGAAGAAATAATAGAGGAAGATAGAGGTATTTTTAGCATTTATATTTTATTTAATGTGTTATTAGGTATAGTTTTTGTATTTGTAGGTATAATTTATTCTGTTTTACACTTTAATGTTTTATTAAATCTAGTATATATTTTATTGAAATCTGTTATATATAATTTTTAAATATTATATTAAATCTGTTATATCTATTATGTATAATTTTTATAATAAAATCTGTTATATCTATTAAATCTGTTATATATAATTTTATTGAAAAAAAATTATTAGTTTTAATAAGATAATATACATGCATGTTATATCTATTATATATATATATATATATATTTTATTGAAAAAAAGAATATTAGTTTTAATAAAAACAGATTATATATAGATATTTATATTATAAGAAACATATTATAAATGTTATTAAAAATAAGTTTAAAAAGTTATATGTAAAAAACAGAATATAAATATGTATAAAAAGTGATATGTTTTTAAATGTTATAAATGTTATACTAGATTTTAAACATATTATAAATGTTATTAAAAATAAGTTTAAAAAATTATATATAAAAAACAGAATATAACAAATTATATATAAAAAACAGAATATAGATATATATTATTAAAAACAGATTTTTAAAAAATTATAAATAAAAAACAGAATATTATATGTATAAAAAGTATTTATATTAAAAAAGTGAAATGTAAAAGGTATTTATATTCAAATAAAAAATAGAATATTTTATTTGTCACTTTTTTTTTTGTTAAAAAGTATTTATATTTAAAAAGTGAAATGTTTTTTAAATAAAAGGTATTTATAGTTAAATAAAAAATAGAATATTTATTTGTTACTTTTTTTGTGTTAAAAAGTATTTATATTTAAAAAGTGAAATGTTTTTTATAATAATTTTTTATAGTTTTTTTATAGTAAATAATAAATTTGATTGATAATTATTAAAAATATATAAAAATAAATATGTATTAAAAAATTTGATTGATAAACAGATATGTTTTTTATAATAATTTTTTATGTTGAAATATTTTTAAAATTGTGTTATATATAATTTTACTTTAAAAATTGTCTATATGTATTAAAAAATTAATGTAGAAAACACCATTGTATAGAAAAAAACAATGTGATGTAGTATTTTTTTTAATATAACTTCTTTTAAAATGATATTGTTTTAAAATTTCTTTAGTTACATGTTGTGATGTAGTAGGTTGAATGATTTAATATAGTTAAATTATAATTATAGTTACTAAAAAGATAATGATTGAATATGTGCAGTATGGAATATTATTTGTACTATCGTAGTTGGATGTACGATAGATTGTATCCAGGAAGAAGTGGACTTAAACCCAATTTTATAGAAGGAGTTAATGGGTTTATAAAGTGGGCGTTTGCTCAGGAATGTTGTCGAAGCGAAGGGGGAGTTAGGTGCCCTTGTCTTAAATGTGACTGTAGATGTATAATTAGTGACCCAGAGGAAGTAGAACGTCATTTGTATAGAAGAGGTTTCATTGAAAATTATTGGGTTTGGACGTCTAATGGTGAACAACTGCCGATGAATGTGCCAGAGACTAGCAATACGCATGCTTCAAGCAGTCGTCCGACTATGGAATACGAGGAAAATTTTAATCTGATTGGTGACATGGTTGAGGATGCTTTCGGTGTGAACGTGACCTATGATCAACCTGAAGATTTTGATGGGGAAGAGTTGCCGAATGAGGAAGCACAAAGATTTTATCAGTTGTTGAATGAGATGAATATACCATTGTTTGAGGGGTCGTCAGATTCAAAGTTATCAATGTGTGTGAGATTATTGGCTGCCAAGGCAAATTGGAATGTCCCTGATAGGTGTTTGGAATTCTTCATAAAAATGATGTTGGACTCAACTGCAACGAAAGACAACTTGCCTAAAACTTTTTATGAAGCAAAGAAGTTAGTGTCGAGGTTGGGTTTAAGTGCAAGAAAAATTGATTGTTGCACTAATGGTTGCATGTTGTTTTATGACAATGAGTTTGGTACTAATGATGGATTGTTGGAGGAATGTAAGTTTTGTGAAAGTCCAAGATATCAAGTCCAAAGTAAAGCCATTAACCGTCAACAAACACGTGTAGCAGTGAGGTCCATGTTTTATCTCCCGATTATACCAAGGTTAAAAAGAATGTTTGCTTCAATGCATAGTGCAAGTCATATGACGTGGCATCATACAAACAAAACAATTCCAGGCACTATGCGACATCCATCTGATGGCGAGGCATGGAAGCACTTTGATCGGATGCATCCTGATTTTGCCGCAGAACCTAGAAATGTCAGGCTGGGATTATGCTCTGATGGATTTACTCCGTATGTCCAAGGGTCGGGAACTGCATATTCTTGTTGGCCAGTTATTGTAACCCCTTACAACCTCCCTCCCGAGATGTGCATGACAAAACCATACATGTTTCTGACATGTATCATTCCAGGCCCGTCGAGTCCAAAAGCTGGAATTGATGTCTACTTACAACCTTTAATTGATGATTTGAAAAGATTGTGGATTGGAGAATGCACTTATGATATATCCCGTAAACAAAATTTTACTTTGCGAGCTGCCTTAATGTGGACAATTAATGACTTTCCAGCATATGGCATGTTGTCTGGTTGGGGTACGCATGGAAAAATGGGTTGTCCGCATTGCATGAAACACACTAAGGCTTTTACGTTGGATAAAGGGAAAAAGAGCTCGTGGTTTGACTGTCACCGCCGATTTCTACCAAGAAATCATACCTATAGAAAAAACAAGACGGATTTCAAAAAAGACGAAGTGGTAAGAGATCATCCTCCACCTCGATTGTCACCAGGTGCTGTATGGGAACAAGTTTGTGATTATCCAAAATTCACAGATATTGGTAAAGCATTTAGAATTCCAGGATACGGGGTCGAACACAATTGGACAAAAAGAAGTATATTTTGGGACCTCCCATATTGGAAAGATAATTTGTTGCGCCATAATCTTGATGTTATGCATATTGAGAAGAATTTTTTTGATAATGTATTTAACACAGTGATGAATGTTAAAGACAAAACAAAAGATAATGAGAAGGCTAGACAAGACATGGAAAAGTGGTGTAATCGAAAAGAGTTGGAGTTGAAGCGTCAACCGAATGGAAATTTTTTAAAACCCAAGGCTTGTTACACTCTGACTTCACAAGAAGCTAAAGCGGTTTGTCAATGGTTAAAGGAATTGAGGATGCCTGATGGGTATTCTTCAAATTTAGCAAGGTGTGCCGATGCTAACACTGGGAAGTTGCATGGTATGAAAAGTCATGATTGCCACATTTTTATGGAACAATTGCTACCAATTGCGTTTGGCTCTCTACCCAAACATGTGATTAACCCACTAACAGAAATTAGTCATTTCTTTAGAGATATTTGTGCTTCAACTTTAAGAGTGGACGACATCATTAAGTTGGACCAAAATATTCCAGTCATTCTCTGTAAGTTGTAATTAAAACAAAACCATTGGCCCATATTGAAAGTGGCGATCTAGTGGAAGATCTTCCTTTCCAAGTTGATGAAGTTGGACCAATTAATGAGGTGATTGCAGTTGAACAAATTACAAGTTTGTCTGATACAACAGTTGAGGGGTATGAAGTTGAGGCGTCTATATTGTTGGTTGAAGATAATATCGACGGAGAGCATGATGAGAATGTCACATCAGATGACGAGAATGATATGGATGAAGAGCATGATGATAATGATAATGATATGGATGAAGAGCATGATGATAATGATAATGATAATGATGTATATTAATGAGAACATGTGTTTGTAATTATACTAATGAACCATCCATTGAATGTTTTAATGAAGATATATATATTAATGAAAATGTGTGGTTTGAATATTTATATATTTGATTAATTGTGTATTCTATATAAATAGGTAAAATGCGACCCCAATCTGAGAAGACTAAAGGTAAACGTCCGAGGGTAGTGGTATGCGGGGCACAGACTCAGTCAGTATCTTCCCGCCCACAGACTCAGCCAGACCGCATGTCTTTGGCCAGCACTCAGCCTCTTATGCCATTACTCTCCTCTCCATCGTTTATTAGCCCACCCAGTTATTCATTTCAGCATAGTGGGGGACCTAGCTATCCATTCCAGCAGACTGGGGGACCTAGCTTTCCATTCCAGCAGACTGGGAGACCTAGCTTTCCATTCCAGCAGACTGGGGGAACTAGCTTTCCATTCCAGCAGACTGGGGGACCTAGTTATTCGTACCAGCAGAGTGCTGGACCTAGCTTTCCACCACAGGTCCCCCCAGGTTTCCAGCAGACAGGGGGATCTCGCACCACACATTCGACACAGGTGCCCTCATCCTTCCAGCAGACAGGGGGATCACGTACCTCACCTATACCTCCAGGCGGGGATGATCATGTGGAGGTAGATCAGGATGATATTGAGCAGGATGAGGATGATGTTTTGTTGGATGGCGATAATCTTCAGGGGGACGATAATCCGGATGAGATTCAAATCGTCGATGGCAGATATTATATTACGCCTGTTGGACATAAGTAAGTATCTTATTTAAAATTTTTTAATTAATATAAATTTTTTTATTAATATAAATTTATATTTAACGCATGCTAATTCAAATTATTGTTGTTTAGTTTTACTCCGAGTCGGACAGCTGCAAAGTGTGTGAGCTATGTGATTCAGCAAATGTATAAAGATGCTTGGACGAGATTTGGAGAAGTTCCAAATAAGGATGATTGGTTTCAAAAATTTAAGGTATAATTAATTTGTTTTTGAATTATTATTTATTTAAAAAAAATATTATAATTTTCTAACTGTTTATCTTAATGTCAACAGGAAAAGTGCACATGGGATGTTTTGAGCGAGAAGGCTGTTAAGAAAGTCTTTTTTACTAGGGCATCAAAAAGACTTTCTGACACCTTACGACGTGTTAGAAAGCGTTGGGAACGTGATAGTAGTTATCCCGCTTGGGTGGGCAAAGACACTTTTGATAAACTTCTGGTCTATTGGGATTCACCTCAATTTAAAGCTAAATCTGAAAGTGGCAAAAAAATGAGGGCATCTGAAAAAGGTGGGCACGTTAATGCTGGTGGAAGTATAAGCACCTACGAACATATGCGACGCATGGTAATTACTACCACTTATATATTGAAGTTATGTTTTGATTAATTATTATATATGTATTTAAATAATGTTCATTTTATTATTTAGGAAAAGAGGTTGGGGAGAAAACCACTCATGGTTGAGTTAGTTAAGGAGACTCGGACGAAAAAGTCGGGAGAGTATGTTGATGAGCGTACACGGCTAGCTTTGGTAAGTTATTCAATTTACATTATGAATATTTTTTTTTATTTTAATGACAACTTTGTGACGTGATTTTCATGTGGCAACTAAGAAGTTGCAGCATGATATACATGTGGCAACCGTGGTTGTGGCATGAGAATCACGTGACAACTGATTTTTATTTTATTTAAGTTAATTTAATTTAAGTTTTATGTTTAATATTTTTATTGTATGTGTAGGAGGATTATCAAGAAAGGCTTGTACAGTTTTTGGTCACTAATCCGCAATTTACTCCTAGCGAAGGACAACCGCTTCATCCAGATGTTGATTTTTATATTTGGAATGAAGTCATTGGCGGAAAAGGTCGTAATGGATGTTTTTTTGGTGGTGGAAGTATGGCGGGATGCTTGAGAAGTGGTGATAGAAATTTATTTGAAAGAGTAAGAGATGGGGAAGGAACGTCACGCCCAGCACAATTGTCCCCACAAATGATGGAAACAATAAGACAATTGGCGATAAGTGAGGCGAGACGCGAGTCAGAGCAACGTGAGATGGCGTTAAAAGCCCAATTAGAGGAGCAACAACGGCAAATAGAGGCAATGACGAAGAGGCAAGCGGAGATGGAGGGGCAACAAAGCCTAATAGAGAGAATGGCCAAGAGGCAAGCGGAGATGGAGGAGCAAATGCGGCTATTTATGCAATTCCAGGGAAACGGTAATCAAATGTTTGGTGGAAACGTTGGAGTTGGTGGTGCCTCGACAAATCAACAAGATAATGATGAAGATTTAAACCTTGATGATTTTCCCGATCCAGGAGATACTTAATTATTATGTAATATTAATTATATTTTACTTTTAGTTTTAATTTTAATTTTAATGTATGAAACATATTAAATTTTAATTGATGTATGATGAATTTTAATTTATATTTTGTTTATTACTTATATTTTAAATTTTATTATATTATTCAATAAATATATTTTATTAATATTAATATTCAAATTATTTATTAATTATATTTTATATTTTATTATATTAATTATAATTCATTATTAATAATAAAAACCTTTTTTAATAATAATAATTAAATTTTTTTTATTAAAAAGAATTATGCTTTGTGGCTTGATAAACATGTCACTATATTTGTGACATGCTTACCACGTCGCTAGATGCATATTAAAAAAAAAAAAATTGTTTTGTAGTGGCATGTTTCCCACGTCACTAATCAGTGTCATGAAAATCACGCCACAAACTTTCTCCGTTTCTTGTGCCATCCCTGCAAACCTGCAGCATGTCTGCTGCGTCAGAAATATGAGTTGGATTGTGTGTAACATATAGCGACGTGCATAACATGTCACTGAATAGTGACGTGAATAGCATGACACTACAAGTTTACCACCTCTCCCCCTGCGACGTTTTCTCTCACGTCGCAAATTATGTGTGGTGACGTGATGTTCCTTTTTGTGGCGTGGGAATCACGTCGCTGGAGAGAACATTTTTTGTAGTGATAATTCATATCTATAGTTATCTTATTTCTAAAATAAAAATCTCACTTGTCACTTCTCCCTATTGCTAATTAGGGGAGGTTGTAGGATGAAGATCATAATGATTTTATGCATAAAGTTAATAATATAATGAACTATTTGTTAGATCAACATGCTCACCAAATAAATAATTGTTTTTGAATTGAATAGCCTTACTTGGTTAGCTCTCTTGATGGTATAGAAAATGATAACTTGTCTTCTATTGTGTAAAAAGTTTTATTGTTGGGAGCTAGTAAGTTTATGGTCTATTGTTAGGTGGCGAGCGATAATATCTCTTTCACATATATAATTTATCCTTTTTACAGAAATTAAATCAAGAATAGCGAGTTTTGTTATCATTTATTATTTAGAGTGTTTGAAAGAGTAGAAATAATTATATTTGAAATCAGATAAAAGTTAGTGGAATCAATTTGTGGCCGTGCCTCTTTTCTATTTTTGGGATGGAGAAATGTACAACAATTTCATTAGAGAGTTTTTAACCAAAATGAAATTTCTACGATCAATACTTGGAGAAAACCTTCGACAGCTCGTCTCAAATGCAATATAGACGCATCTTTCTCTACAACTTTTAATAAGATAAGAATATGTGTTTGTGTACGAGATGAAGAGGTGAAATTTGTGTTAGCTCGAACGGAATGAGTATCACCTATTATAAAGGTTTATACGGGGAAAAACTTTAGGCTTTATTTCAGCTATTACATGGGTGCATGAGCTCGACTAGGATGATGTGAATTTTGAGGTAGATTCTAAGAGCGTAGCGAATAATATGAATAAGCAACATCATGCAAACACTTTTGCCAGCCTGTTATTTTATGAATTCTCATGTTAAGTTTTTTAAGAAACAAACTAATAAAATTGTTCATGTGTTAGTTATGATAAATTCTCTCTTACTATTTTTCATATTTTTACTCATATTCCAACATGTATCTTAACAATTATTTATACATGATATGAATTAAGCTTTTCCATAAAAAAAAAAGTAAAATCCAATCTATATTTTAAATGAGTTTGATTTTAAAATTATTTTGTAAAAGAGAGTATAGTATTTAACTTTTCTCTAATCTAATTAAATTACCTAAAGGCCTTTGGCTTTTCAATGAGCAATAGGGCATCTCCACAAGTTTATGCCATCTGGATCCGTTCAAATAAACAACTATAGTTATCAAACCCAAATTTATCTTAGGAGGATTTTATTACCTACTCTCTAATTCCCCACATGTGTATTTGATATTATATAAAGCATAACTCAATTGTTTTCAATTATTTCATAAGAAGGAGACAAAAATTCACACGCAAGAGACAACATTGATGAAAAAGCCTATACACCTAGCTAGGTTAATAGAAAATTGTTTAATAATAGCATGAGGTAGTTTGCATATTATTATAGACTTTTATGGATCTAGCATGTACGTAGACCTTTTGTTTTTGGCGATTTGCATGTACATTGACCATCATGCACCTTAAAAGTGACAAAATTTTCAAACTTATTTACTATCATCAATTAATGTGAAAAGGAGGACACAATGATTATAATAAGAAAAAGGTTATAAACATTGACTAAATATAATGTTATTTTCAAATTTTAAAATTAGGCGGTGTATCAACTAATAATACCAAATTGTGAATCGTTTTAAATGTTGAATAAAAAAACTTTTTTAATATATAAGTTTTTTAACTCCTTTAAAAAAATATCATACAAAATTTTAAATATTTTAGGTTATCAAATTAAAAAACACATAAAGAAAAATTAAATATAAAGTAGAATAAAAATCTGTAAAAAGGTAAGTGAGATCAATAATAAAAAAATATACTACTACTATTGTAATTTTGGTGTATTAATGATTGTGATTCGTTTATTTTTAATTTTTTTTCTGTATTTTAGTCTGTATTTCGTTTGAATATCATTTTTATGACATGACAATGTTAGATGATATAATTGAATATTTATCTCATTTATAATTATTCTTTTTACCTCATTTATAATTCTTTCTTCCCCTAAGGTTATCATTAGCTCTACATACCCTCATAGGCGAGTTACTATATTGTTAAAAGTCTGAAGGTCAAACCTTTCATAGGGCAAAAGCTTTTCTATTTTCAAGCCTATTTTTTTGAATATATATGAGTACATTATGTTGTAAGAGATGCTGTCGTTAATCTGTATCCTGGAGACATCAATGTTGGAAATGGTAGACGTTATCACTAAGGGAAATTTTTTATTTGGGATACCTCCAACCTTTTCACTATTGTGGAATTTGAGAATCACTCTTTTAGGGTTCTAGACGAAGTGTTCCCTTTTTTTCTTGCTAATAGTCATTAGCTCATCAATCTTTATCTTTATTGACTCTTATAAAGGTTGCTTGACCAAGAGGTGCCTCATGTTATGGGAGCAATATACTTGTGTTTTCTCTTGTACCCTTCATTCTCTCCACTGCTTGCTTTTTTTACCATTGCTCCCAACAACGACTCCCACAGTCTTCTTGGAAGATTCTTTCAATTTGGGAGAGTTCTCTCGGGTCCTCTTACCATCCTTTGTATATTAGGACAATCGCCCCTTCTTGATCAGTCTCTAAATTGCATCCTTTAGCTAGATGAAAACATTCATATATATATATATATATATATATATATATATATATATATATGTGTGTGTGTGTGTGTGTGTGTGTGTGTGTGTGTGTGTGTGTGTGTGTTTGTTTACTCAACTATGACATTCAATCATAACAATTTTCTCTATTTATAGGAGAAAGTATAGTTCAAAAGGGAAAACAATCGATGAATTTTTTAATGCACATAATCGATTGTGACCTAGGGTTAAGGATTATGTTAGTTACATATGGAAGATTTTCAAATTCACCATTACTAATCGATTAGAAGCTCCCTTAAACGATTATGAGACATTACAAAAGAGATAATCAATTAACTCTAGCATGACAATCAATTATCTAGTGTAAAGAACACACCTAAAAGTTTAGCCAAGCTAGAAATCAATTCCAAACGTGTGTAAAATGTTTTCATGTGATTTTCTAAAACGAGAGAGACTTCAAAAACATTTTTGTGTGTGTGCATGTATGCCTTAGTATCTTAGGAAATATTCTTATACTTTATAATACACTAATACTTAGACATAGGACTAGGCGAACTTTCATACTTCCTCTCTTTCACATCCTTAAAGCTCCAATATCTCTTGCTAGATTCATCACTTTATTTGGGACTTGAATTCTTATATCTCATGAGGCTTGATATGACTCCTTTGATAGACATCATCACCAGAGGTTGCTCGATAAGAGATTTTTAGGGACTCCAAAGAACTAAATTTGACATTTTGATATGGTCATCATGAAAACCACCAGAATCATCTTCCACCAAGATCATCTGCAGATAGTTGTACCTGTAAGTACATAGCTCAACATTTTGCTAGTGCACCAAGTTGTACACATTGTTCAATAGGCCAGTGGCTCTCTACATGCCTAAATTGGCTTATATTAGTTGTTGGTTAGGAAATATCTCTTGTTTATGCACCAAAGGTTAGATAGGAGGTCGGTCTGAAGGTTCACCTTGATAAGGTGGATGCAAAGATTGAGAGATTGGAAGAGCTTGAAATGCGCCTTGGTGACTCTTGGAGGAGATAAATCTCATGGCACTATAGTGATAGAATATACAGTTGAGTTATTATTTCTAATGTGAATTGTTGGTTTCGCTAACCCCTCTTTGATCATATAATCTATTACATTATTTTTGAAAATAATAATATGAAAAATTATGTTGTATTTGAAAAAATATCTTATACTAATCAATGTTTTTTTTTTGAGCATTTTGCAACTCATCATTCATCTCATGTTTTTTAATGGTTAAAATTTCTCCAATACTTCTAGTTTTTGCTCAACTTTCTTCCACACTTATTGAATGAACAAGTATGGAAGAAAGTTGAATGAAAACTATAAACGTTGGAGAGATTTTAACCATTCAAGAACATGAGATGAATGATGAGTTACAGGATGTTCGAAAAACATTAATTAGTGTAATTTGTTCTTCAAATATAATTGTTCATATAATTATTTTGTAACCCAATTTGAAAAGTTATGTGTTCAACTAGGGGTAAATGATACAAGCAATCCACATTAGAGATAATAAACTCAAGCTTGTTTTACCCGTCGTTTAGGTCTCAAAACCGAAGGGATATGTGTTTTCGCCATTTAAAAATTTCAAAAATGGATTCCCTCGGGATCAAACCCAAGGCCATTTCGACATTCCCCTCGGTTATTTAGAAACTGAGGAGTAAAGTGGCAAGTTTTCATGTCGTCCTTCGTTGCCTCGCCTGTGTATCCGAGGTTCCACTTCGCGCCCGAGGTAAGATGTGTTTTTTTTAGTAGTGTGGATTCGAGGAGCAAATTCTGATGCGGCGGAGAGGAGCTGACTTGCAAGGTTAACCCTCTAACACCTAAGTTACTAAGAGAATAAGGAGTAATGTGAACATGATAATGAATTTGAATATTTGAAATGAGACGTTTTCTTTTTTATATAGTGCGAGTGGTTAAAACTGTCTACATGAGAGAAAACACGTTGTACGGATGATCATAGATCGAATCAGACGGTAATTAATATATCTAGAGAACAAAATCATATAACCTTAGTTGAAGGAGGGACCATCTACTCCATATCCTCTTTGACTTAATGTTGTTCTTGAGTCTTTCATTATGAATTTTACAAACAACTCATAACACCAACATGTGGTGCAAGTATCAAAAGGTAAAAGGCACCACAAAATTATGAATGTCACCGGCTAAATGGTGCAAGTATATAACAATCATCATCATCCTTTGATCATAAAACTATTAACAATCAAGATGATGAAAACCAATATGAAATGGTGTTATGCAAGATTAATTAACAAGATAACTATGTAAGGTCATATAAAAACAATGCATAGAATAACAACTTTAAATGAACAAAAATTATTGTTGATAGAGTTTGTTAGTCTTGATATCTTAAAAAAGAAAAAGTAGAAATGTGTGCTTCAATAGTTGAAAATATTGACTTAAAAATTATTATTAATACGGAATGAAAACATAATTGCTTCAAAGAAAAGCATTGATTTATTTGCTGAAGATTGTTCCAATTTTTTTTCTTCACGAGATCTTGAGCTCATGTGATTGACCGGCGCGGCTAGCACTACAAAACAAAGAGAATATGACAATTAACTCTCAAGCCAATCAAATTGACAAGAGTCTAAATATTTTGTGAGATCTTAAATGTGAATGTTGTTATAATTAAATAATTAACGGTCAATTGAATATACATACTTAGAAATTGAAAAAGCCAAATAATCGTAGTAGCATGTATAAAATTAAACAACTTATTTTTAATAATGGTATCTAATAAATTTTTTAGTTTTATTTAATCATTTAATTATTATTTAAACATAAAATAACTAATACAATTAAAATATATATGTTCACATAATAATTATTAAATTACTAAAATATTATATATAAAATATTTCAACAAATTAATGTTTCTCCTGATATGCATATATTGAAACGAATTGTAGAAATAATAATCAAGTTTACATTCAAGTTATCTTCAAATCTAAAATAAAAAAAAATAAAATAAAAAGATTAGTTGTTTATTATAATTTTTTAAAGCATAATTTTCATAATACTCGCAATTTATTTATTTATATATTTTTTCACTTATTTGATTTATGTATTTAGATTTTTTTATAAATAAATTTCTAACATAAAAAACTCATGTCACTACAAAAAAGAAGCTGTGCAGCGACGTGCAACCAACGTCGCAACATCCAATATCACGTGGCAACTGAAAAGTAGCGACGTGGGGCTCTATGTCGCAGGAGCCAAAGTGGCAACCATGTAGCGACGTGGAAAACACGTCAGAAAGTAGCGACGTGCCTACCACGTCGCAACAGAGTTACATGGGGAACATGTCTCTGCACACATAGCAGGTGTGGCAGGTGGGACAGGTACGTTTGTTGACTAGTGTAGCGACGTGGTCTCCACGTCACTACATTAAATGCTTTTTTTTTTTAAAATTTAATATGCAGGAGCTATTTCATTTTATATAATTAATTAATTTATTTATATAATAAAATTAATATATAATAAAATATATATAATAAATTTTATATAATAAATTCTATAAAATAAAATTTATATAATAAAATTTTATAAAATAAATTCATATAATTAATTTATATAATTAATTAAATTAAATAAAACTAAACATTTAAAACTAATATTTTAATGAATTAAAATGTATAATAAGTTACATAAAAATAAATTAAAAACAAATAAAATACAATATGTTTTTAAGAAGCATTATCATCCGGAAAATAATTATCCGGATTAAAATCATCTGCCACTCCGTCATCCTCCGGCTGATCTTGAGGAGGAACATTACTGTAATTCCCACCTCCTTGCATAAACCGTCTCATCTGCTCCTCCATCTCAGCTTGTTTCTTCATAATGCCCTCCATCTGTCGCGCATGCTGCTCCTCCATATCAGCCTGCCTCTTCCGCATCACCTCCAACTGGGCCTCACTTTCGCGTCTCGCCATTTGCCTTATTAGTTCAGATTGTTCCTGTGTCAGATTTGGTTGACGCGATCCACCCTCTCCATCCAGAACTCTTTGGAACAGATTACGGTCACCAGATCTATAGCTGGACGCCAAATTTCCAGCCCCAAAAAAGCAACCATTAGGCCCTTTATCGTTAATAACGTCACACCAAATGTAGTGATCAACTTCCGCGTTAAGCGGCTCCCCCTCTGCTGGCATGAATTGAGGATTATTTTCTAGAAAAATGGCAAGTCGCCTATCATATTCTTCCTGCACACATATTCAATAAAAAAATTAAGTTAAATATTTAAATGCATATTTAATAATACTAAATAAATATATACATATTATAAATTAAAATATATTACAACTTTGCCACGTGATTTCCACGCCACAACTTATGATTTGCCACATGATTTTCACGTGGCAATTTATCAATTGCCACATGAAATTCACATCACAAACTTTGTACCAATATAAAAAAAATAAACAACGTAAATTTCACTTACAAGATACATCCTCGTGCGCTCGTCGACAACACCTCCTGATCTCCTTGTCCGGGTCCTCGAAATCAGCTCAGGCATCAATGGTCTTCTCCCCAACTGCTTAGCCTATATAATATAATTAAAAATAATTAGTAAATTATATTATGAATAAAGATGTAACTTAAAAATTTTAAAACTTTTACCATTCGTCAGGCATGCTCGGCGGTGCTAATACTTCCAACTGTGTTGACACAACCGCCCTTTTCAGATGCCCTCATCTTCTTAAAAGTTTCTGATTTACCCCGGAATTCTGGAGTCCTCCAATATATTACAAGCTCCTGAAAAACCTCCTCGCCTATCCAGCTAGGACGGATGCCGTGAAGCTCATAATTCTCCCTTACTCGCCGCAGCATATCAGACATTCTTTTAGAGCATCTGGTATTGAAAACTTTTTGAACGCTTTTTTCACTCAATGGATCCCACACGCATTTCTCCTGCAATAATATTTTGTATGACATCAAAATAAAATGTTAAGTAATTATAATGAGAATTTCATTTAAATAACCATAACTAAAAAAATAAATTAAATGCACAACTTAAATAACAATACCTTAAACATTCTAAACCATTCATCTTTATTATCGACGTCCCCATAGCTCTTAAAAGCTGATTTATACATCTGCTGAACTATATAGTTAACAATCCTTGCAGCAGTCCGACTCGGAGTAAAACTGAAAGAAAAAATGAAAATGTTAGATATAAATTTATGCAAAAAATGAAAATATATACATACTATAAAAGTTTTTAAATAGGAAACTTACTTGCTTCCTTCGGGATGAATCCAAAATCTACCGTCAACGACATGAATCTCATCAGGATCATCCCTCCCACGAAGATCAGCTCCGTCTATCTCATCAACTGCCTCATCAACCTCACGGGCTGGTACATGTGTGGGATGTGGGGTGCGTGAGCCTCCAACCTGTGTGGGGCGTGGACTAGGAGATCGTCCAGCCTGTGTCGGACGTGGACGGGGAGATCGTCCAGCCTGTGTGGGGCGTGGACTAGGAGATCGTCCAGCCTGTGTCGGAGGTGTACTACTGGATCCTCCCGTATGCTGAAAGGAGGAAGTCATCTGCATGGGATATGAGAAACCAGATCCTCCAGTATGCTGGAAGGATGAAGGCATGCCAGTATGGGCGAATGGAAAGCTGGGCGGGGGCACACCAGTATGTGTGAATGGAAAGCTAGGTCCTCCCGCCTGCTGGAAGGACGAGGGCACACCAAGATGCTGGAAGGATGGCGGTACCGCTGAGTACTGGAAGGATGGTGGTACCCCAGACGGGAATGTGTGGGAGGAGAGTAATGGGGTAAAAGCCTGAGTACTGGCTAAAGACATATAATCAACACTCTGAGGGCGGGAAGACACGGCCATGGGAGGCGCCTCACATACTACTATCCTCGGACGTTGGGACTTCTTACCACTATCTCTACTCTTAGGTGGCATTTTACCTATTTTTTTAACACATAAATAGATATTCATTAACACATAAATAGATATTCATTAACACATAAATAAATATTCATTAACATATAAATATACATTCAATGTTTATTTATTCTTCATCTTCGCTATCCACATCATTCTCTTCATCATTCTCTTCATCATTCTCTTCATCATTCTCTTCATTATTATCTTCGTCGTTATCTTCGTCATTCTCTTCATTGTTGTCATCGGATTCATTCTCTTCATCATTCTCTTCATCCACATTATTTTCAACCAACAATATAGATGCATCAACTTGATGTCCCTCAACAATTGTATCAGACAAACTTGTAATGTCTTCAGCTGCAACCACTTCATTAATTTGATCAACATCATCAACTTTTAGAAATATACCATATAATCATATTATATTTTATTTTAATTTAAATATACCATATAACTTATATTCTACTTTTAATATATATTTTAATTTTTAAAAAAATGTAATTTTAATATAATAATAATAACATAACATATATTCTTTTTCTATTTAACATATATTCTTTTTTATTAATATTCAGTTTTTAAGATTAATATCATAAAATACATATATTTTATTTAGAAAATAAAAAACAGATTTTAAAAATAAATCTAAACATTATTTATGATGCATGTGATTACTTATATTTTCTTATTTTAAATTTACCTATATAATATATATTATACTTTTAATATATATTTTAATTTAAAAAAATGTATTTTCAATTTAATAACAATAACATATATATTTCAATTTAAGAAATATACCATATAATCATATTATATTTTATTTTAATTTAAATATACCATATAACTTATATTCTACTTTTAATATATATTTTAATTTTTTAAAAAATGTAATTTTAATATAATAATAATAACATAACATATATTCTTTTTCTATTTAACATATATTCTTTTTTATTAATATTCAGTTTTTAAGATTAATATCATAAAATACATATATTGTATTTAGAAAATAAAAAACAGATTTTAAAAATAAATCTAAAAATTATTTATGATGCATGTGATTACTTATGTATTTTTATTTTAAATATACATATATAATATATATTATACTTTTAATATATATTTTAATTTAAAAAATGTATTTTCAATTCAATAACAATAACATATATATTTCAATTTTAGAAATATACCATATAATCATATTATATTTTATTTTATTTTATTTTAAATACACCATATAACATATATTCTACTTTTAATATATATTTTAATTTTAAAAAAATGTATTTTTAATATAATAACAATAACATAACATATATTGGAAAATACATTTTTCTTTTAATTTTTAAAATTCTAAAATACATATATAATAGTTAAACATTTTTCTAAACATTTTTCTATATATTATTCTAAACATTTTTCTAACATAATAAATCTAAACATTTTTCTATTAATATTTAAACAATATTGGAAAATATATTACACCCTAAATTAATATCCTAATTAAATTTAAACAACAACATAATATTTAATCTATAATTTCGTTTTATAATAACCTAATTAAAAAATAACTTAATTAAAAAAAAACTTAAAAAAATGTTTAAAAACTTACCTCTTCTTCAATCTACTCCTCCTTCTTCTTCCTTCACCTTCTTCTTCCTTTACCTTCTTCTCCTCCTTCACCTTCTTCTTCCTTCAAATTAAATGAAAAAAAAATTAAATTATATATTGACAGCATAAAACAGTATGAACACACAATTATAAAATACATTGAATACCTTGTAGTGCAATTGAATGAGATTGAAAGATTGGGGATTTTGGGAGAGGAGAAAATTTGGGTTTGTGTAGGAAATGGGGGTTTTTGAGTTGCAGAGAAGGGGAAGAAGGAAAATCTGTTTGAAATGGTAAAGGGGGAGAAGGAGAAATGCGTGTATCTATAAACACATCAGCGACGTTAAAATCACGTCGCAACTTGCCACGTGTGTTACACGTCGCTACACTCAAACGGTCATACCAATTAATGATGTTTTGAAACCATGTCAGGTCAAAGGAACGTTGTAATTTTCCAATAAATGTTGCGACGTGTAAGTAACGTCACAACCAATTTTTTTAAAATTTGAATTTCCCCCCTATGTGAATGTTATAACTTTATCTATTTTTATTTAAAAACTTAATATAGTGACGTTTAGCTCACGTCGCAATTTTTTTTACAAACCCCAATGTCTGACGCCTCACTACTTTATGTCAATAATGTTATTTAAAATTAAAAAAATAGTAGCGAGGTGTATGTCACGTCGCAAAAGACAATATTTAGCCACGTGTGTTGCACGTCGCTAATATATGTCGCTGGGGACAACATTTCTTGTTGTGTGTATTCCCTTTAATTCATTTTACTTATAAAAGAACAACCTATAAGAACCAAAATTGTTCTTTTATTACCATTTGATTTTTTTTTTCTGTAGGTGTAATATGAAATGCATGGTGAATTGAAAATTGTTTCTTTATCACCAACCATGACATTTAATTGTTTGTTATACGTTTTGTTTTGTATGTGAGTGTGATATGTTTATATAATAATAACTTCATTTAGAAAATTTCAATTATCACAAGAAATGCCAATTTTGTCAAAACAACAGTCACAGCATGCATGATAAACATGCACAGAGTGAATACAAAAATATAAATAGACCGCCTATATTGCAAGTACGATAATAACCAAACCAAACAAACATAATTTAAAATTATACTTGACAAGTAAGTTTTAGTTTTAATATAAAAACATAAGTTAAAAACAATTAAATTGATTGATCAATAAGATTATGTCTCCTTGTCTATCTAAGACTAATTAATGGAAACTCCATTGTTTCTCTGTTTGGGACCATGTATTTATCGCTATTAATATCACTTGATTGTTCTATCTACATGTTAAAATGTATTAGTCACTAGTAAGATACGTTGACCAATATCTACATGTGTTTATTCGTCTTTGTCTATTTATGTTGATCAATATCGTGTTTGGCCCATGGGATGACTTAAATCGAGGGTTGGCTTTGTTGAGTCTGGATTTGGATCCGGACCAAATGACCATATTAAACATAGTTCCTTAAGCATGAAACTTATGAAGGCAAACTATTTTAAGTTAGAGACCAGGTTGTACACGGTTCTTTAAACATGAGGTCTCTAAGGACAAGATACTTTACGTGCGAGATCGGATTGTACATGGTCTATACAACATGAAACATATAAGGTCAAGATGCTTTGAGTGAGATATTATATTATAAATAGTCTTTTAATTGGTTATTTACCCTTTGCCAAGGTCGGGCCTAGTTTATCCAAGTTGGCCTAAATAATGAGGGCCGAGTTGGTCAGATGAATGATGATGCCCATCATTGTTATTTTATGTTGGGCTTTCTCTATCTTGGTGTAAGTTGCATATAGCCCGACTCTTTCTTGGATTGTTTTTTCTGGAGTGATGTCAAGGCCTCTTATTTGTTGGTATCCATATGAGAATAAGATTAACATTACACAGTCCTAAGTACAAAGTGTGTAGGGGCGAATTACTTTGAGTGAGAGAATTTGGCAATACAATTCTAGCCTTGTGATAAAAAAGGAGTTTTCCTAGCCATTTTCTATTGAATTACCCCCATGGAGAGGGAAGGAAGCTAACTAAACAAATAAAGATCGAGGTCAGTCAAAGATCGCTTGACTTCCTTTGAGTATCCTTCCCGATCTTGGTAAGAACATAATAACACACACTTAAGGGTAAAGTACTTTTAGAGTAGGCCAATCATCCTTCAAGGGCAGCTTTCTCTATAGCCCGTGTTTTTTTCTTCTTTTTTGAGCTCTTGTTATGTGTTGGCGCTCTGCCCATATTGATCATACTTCGAGGAGAGTAGTTCGCATGCAAGAGGCTTCCTGTAGGGCTCTAGCATATGTTCTCACAAGTGTCTTTTGTAAGAGCGAGGAGAGTCTGATGGGTTCATGCATTGTGTTCATGTATGAGTCTTTTGTAAGCGCAAAGAAAGTACGATGTTCCTACATTGTGCTCTCGTATGAGTCTTTTATAAGCGCAAGGAGAGCCTAACGAGCTCCTACAATATTCTCGCTCATGAGTATTTTGTAAGCGCAAGAAGAGCTCAATAAGTTCCTACGTTGTGCTCCTGTATGAGTCTTTTGCAAGCTAATGGATTCAAGTCTTACATTGCTTATTTTTGTGAAGGAAGAGGAATTCCAAAACTATATATAAGATTCAAGTTCTTCAAAGCCCCACATCACTTAGTTTTTTGAAGGAAGAGGGAGTCCAAAATTATATATTAGGATTCAAATTCTTCATTACAAGATGTACCAATCAATATCACTCTAAGTTTGTATTTCACTTTTTATATTTTCCTTGGAGAGTGCGAGTGTATTTGAGCCTTGAGGTGGTTGAGGGTAGTTAATGTGTTGTAACAATTTTCACATAGTCTTATTCTTTAGTTGTCATTTGACTACGATCGTGATCTTTTCTCCAGTTTTGAAGTTTCCACGTTAATCTTTTGTGTTGTTATTGTGTTCCTATTTTTTCTCTATGTTTTTTTCCAATAAGTGGTATCAAGAGCCTTGATTTGGTGGGCTATAAGTTTTTTTAGTAAGCTCTGTGATTGCAGTTTTGTCTGATCTTCCACATCATAAAAGAAATTTTATACCCTGTGTTGGTTGAGATTTTTTTTTGCTGCAGGAAAGGTTTTGGCTGCAATGTTAACTTTTTCAAGTGCAATGAAGATTGACTTAGATAATTTGATGGAAGATTCAATTTTTCCTTGTGGAAAAATCAAGTAAAAGATGTTTTGATACAATTATAATTACACAATACGTTGAAAGGAAACATTTCCAACATGGACAATAAGAAGTGGGAAGAGCTGGATTTGAGAGCTTTTAGTACAATGCGCATTTTTTTGGCTAAGAATATTCTTGCGAATGTTCTTTGCATGTCGTTAGCCAAAGAGTTTTGGGAGAAACTTGAAGGGCTATATCAAGGAAATGGTATATCAAATTGGTTGTTGTTGAAGGATCAATTTCATAGTTTGCGTATGGATGAATATACAAGAGTATTTGATCATCTAAGTTTTCTTAGTGGTATTGCTTTTGAATTATAAACTATTGGAGTCAAGATTGAAGATGGAGATAAATCTTTGAGACTCATATGGTCTCTTCCATCTTCCTATAAACATATTAAACTTGTTTTGATATATGGGAAGGAAACTTTGAGTTTTGAAGAAGTTTCAAGTAAAATTATTTCTGAAGAAAGAAGATTGAAGGGTGGGGATAATACTTCATCAAACTCAGTCTTGATTGTTAGAAGAAGGCCTTATGTGAAGAAAAAAATGAATTGGGTATTAAGATGTTGGAAATGTGGAAAGATTGAGCATATTAAATATAAGTGTCTTGATGGGACAACGTCAAAGAGGGCTCTGAGTCAAACGATAGCAATGTTTCTCTCGTTGTGAGAGAGGATGATCTTCTCTGAAAATTTTGAAGTGTGTCCTCATTGTTAGAACAAGATTTGTTCTGATCAATATTCTTAGTTTTGATGATAACAAGGATATGAATTTTGGATGAGATAATGTGGTACTCTAATACACTGCAATTTCCCTTTCAGGAAATATATATAAAGAGTATGCACAAATCAGCGCTCAGAAGCCTTGACTCGGAAGGTTCAGCATGCAACATCAGAACATGGTCTGGCAAGACATCAGAAGATGGTCAAAGCAGAATCAGAACATGGGTCTATGGAAGCATCAGAAGAACTTGAGTTCAGAAGCAGAAGCACTGAAATTCTCATGGTATCACGCTCAAAAGCTCTTCAAGGTCAGAAGACAAGAAGATGCTCTGCACCAAGCTGTTTGACTCTGATGATATTCAAACGTTGTATACACAAACATCAGATCAGAAGCAAGTACAAGATGGCAGGCTATGCTGACTGACAAAAGGAACATTAGAAGCTATTAAAGGCAACGTCAGTAGACACAGCGTAAACAAGGCTCGAGGTAGTTGACAAAAGAGTGAAACATTAAATGCAATGCTGTACGGAATACGCAAAGCATTAAATGCTCCCAACAGTCATCTTCTCAAGTGCCTATAAATATGAAGTTCTGAGAAGCAAGGTTACCGATTCTGACAAATTCTGTGAATACTAACTTGTTGAAACGCTGTTCAAATCAAAGCTCACAAACTTCATCTTCATCAAAGCTCACTACATTGCTGTTGTAATATATTAGTGAGATTAAGCTTAAACTTTAAGATAAATATCACTGTTGTGATTATAGCTTTTCAGAAGCATTGTAATACTCTTAGAATTGATTACATTAATTTGTAAGTAACTAGAGTGATCAAGTGTGATCAGGATACTCTAGGAAGTCTTAGCTTGTGTCTAAGCAGTTGTAACTAGAGTGATCACGTGGTGGTCAGAATACTCTAGAAAGTCTTAGCTTGTGTCTAAGCAATTGTTCCTGGAGTGATCAGGTTGTGATCAGGATACTCTAGAAGACTTAGTCGCGGACTAAGTGGAAAACCATTGTAATCTGTTGAGATTAGTGGATTAAATCCTCATGTGAGGTAAATCACTCCAAGGGGGTGGACTGGAGTAGTTTAGTTAACAACGAACCAGGATAAAAATAAATGTGCAATTTGTTTTTATCGTTCAAGTTTTTAGACTACACGTATTCAAACCCCCCCCCTTTCTAAGTGTTTTTCTATCCTTCACTCATGACATTTCCCCTGTCATAGAAAGGGACGAGCTATTATTAGTGGATTAACATATGGACATTGATGCAAAGTGTGTTGTGAGATTATGTAGATGGTTAAAGAGCTTCCT
Organism: Vicia villosa; assembly: GCF_029867415.1. Lineage (NCBI taxonomy): Eukaryota > Viridiplantae > Streptophyta > Magnoliopsida > Fabales > Fabaceae > Vicia > Vicia villosa. The sequence continues at coordinate 516,461 of NW_026705256.1, forward strand.
ACCAACATGGAAGTTGCACCATAAGTTTTCAACCTAGTTTTCAACATGTGAAAATTCTTGAAGGGTTTAGCTTCAAAGTATACTCTTCTTTGGATGGAGTATGATAGTTTTTAAAACTATAATTGTCCGTGAGGACAATGTGAAAATTCTTGGAGTGACGCAACTTCAAGTGACTATACTATTTATGATGAAGAATGATTGTCGGCGAAGACAATGAAAGATAATGTATTATTTTCATTAAAGGATGAGATTATTGGGGTTGGTTGAAAAAATACATGTTGAAAAAGTCTCACATCGCTTATTTTTGTGAAGGAAAACGGAGCCCAAGACTATATATAGGATTCAAGTTCTTCAATGTCTCACATTGCTTAGTTTTGTGAATGAAGAGAAAGTCCAAATAGGGTCGTCTTTGAGGGCGTGCAAGACGGGCTACCGCACAGGGTCTCAAATTTTTCACGTTTAGCATGTGACTAAATAGGGCCTCATAAAATATTTATAATGGTTAAACTATGGTCAAATAGAGCCTCTATTATTTTTTCGTGATTAAACTAAGACTAATCTACGTAAAATTGAGACGGTCCAGAGTCCAAATATATATATATATATATATATATATATATATATATATATATATATATATATATATATATATATATATATATATATATATATATATATATATATATATATATATATATATATATATAAGAGATGCAATTTATATATTTAATGATGTGATGCATCGGTCCCTAATAGTCATAGAGTATTGACTTGAGAATACTGGATGCTTCTACAGACTCTTCAATAATTTGCAATACTATAGACTATAATGTCGCTATATTCTTCTATAGTATGGGGTGTAAGATTTGTTTTGAGTAGTAAAATATTAATACTCTAAAGTTTCGTTTTCGGAGCAGTTGGTTGGCACATATTGTGCTGTTGTGCTTAACATCACGTTATAATTAATGTGATTTCTCCCATTATCAGAAAAGACGCTTGTGAGTTGTAACCAACATACGTAGATATAAATTGAATATTATAGATTTTGTTGTTCTAGAAGATTTATTAATTAATATTATCAATAGGTTTAAATGTATTTTTTAATCTTTCTATTTTATTTAAATCATTAAAAGATTTGTTTTTGTTTTTCATCTGTTTCACATGATGTTGTAATTTTAATCTTAAGTTTTTAATCTTAAAATTTTAATCTAAGAATATGAAGAGATGTATTTGTGATTGTGTTACACTTGAGATACATTTACTAATTAATCAATTATTTATAAAATATTAGTTGAGTATGCAAAGAAGAACAACATCCAACAACCTAATCAACTCTGTGAAGTAACCATTTAGATTTGAATTAGACTTCAACAGTCTCTTAATTCGATCTCTATATATTTATTGCATTAAATATATTTTTATCTCTTTCAATTTTTCAATCTTGAGTAGTTTAATTAGAACAGCGACTACTTCATTCTTGATAGGAGTGGCAAACGGGCATACCTGTTCCGTTTAAGTTCGTCCTGCAAAAGTTAATATAAAACGGGATAGAATAGGGTAGGTTTTGTCGAGGATGCGAGCCTAAAACCTTGCCCCGTAAAAAAAAGTGTGGGGCGAGGTGGGCCCGCGGACATTGCATTTTTTTAAACCTAAAAATTATAAATGTTCATGTCAATACCTGCGACTGCAATAACCTGCGAAAAGATGGAGTCTGAGCCTAAAATTTTGGTCCATCCCGCAAAAAAATACAGGCAGAACGGACATTCTCGACGGGTCGAGTCTATTTTGCCACCCCCAATCCTCTATTTTGAAGAATGTTAAAGTAAACTTAGCATTGTTTATTTGATTTATAAGAAAGAAAAGTTTGATTTCAATTAATGTGTTTGCTTTTTCCATAAACTATGAGATTATTTTCAAAATTGATTTTTTATTTCTTGTATATTATTAGTTCCATTTCTTTCTCTTTGCTTATCTCCATCTCAATCATTATAGCTTTCACAACCACATTTCTTTATATTGTGCGTTGTGGACCAAGTGTTGGAATTCCACATTCATTGTGGTCTACTCCTAGTTTCCTAAATTGCAGCATTTGACTTGCCTTCATTGTAGCCTCCAACACCTTCATTGTGTTGGGTTTGAAAGAGTGGATTTAGTATCTTATTGCTTAGAGATATGACAAGTGTTGTCTTTATAAGTGAGAGCAATCCTTACCTTACACACCAATTTTACAGGGATGAGTTGGGCGCAACCCAAATTTTGAGACTAAGATTTACTCAGTTTTACAAGAAGACAGAGTCACCATTATGTTCAAGGGTTCATAGTATTAAAATCTCGTGATGAAGTCTCATATCTTCACAAAAGGTTTCAAATTCTCTCAAAGTGTACTCATCACCTCTATCACTTTGCAAGATCTTGAGTTGCCTTTATGCTTATTTTTCCGCCATCACTTTAAATTTCTTAAAAACTCGAAGCACTTCATTTTTGGCCTTAGTCAAATAGATCAACGTCATTCTACTAAACTTATCTACAAACAAAATAAATTATTTATTCCCTCCGAGTGACACTGTGTCAAAGGGACCATATACATCATAATAGACCACGCCAAGTTTACCTTGAGCTCTCATTAAAATTTTTTATTCAAATTATTTCCTTAGTTGTTTTCTTATCAATTAATACTTGCACATATCTGCAGAAGGCTTGATTGTAGGTAAACCATTCCATTTCTCTTTACTTTAAGGTACATGGACTCTTAAACTCAAGGAGTCAATACCTAAGGTACCATAACCACACATTATCTCCAAGCATCCCCGTAGCAAGACATTGAGAACTTGTTGTATTTATATGGACTTGAAATATTCTATTATGAGAGAAGAAGCCTTCAAAATATTTTTCTGGTGTAAATCAAAGAGCTCCATTTATTTTTAGCAAGGTGCATGGTAAGCTCTTTTTAAAGCAATTGACCCGTGCTTAACAAGTTACTTATCATGCTTGGAACATACAACATATGAGTGATGAATGTTTGATTTCTTTTCATGCATTTGATTAAAGCATCACTAACTCACTCTAACAAAATGGTTATGTTATCAACAAATCTTATCATCTCCTTTCTTGGATTATCAAAATTGACTAGACATTCTCGATGACTTTCATGTGATTTGAACAACCTATGTCTAAATACCACTCATTTGTATTTACAAGTTCATCATTTATTGTTTCCACCAGGAGGAGAGGGCCCTAATTAGAGTCACTTTCACCCCTAATCCATGTGTGTTTTATTATCTACATTGTCTTTTCCTTTGGGACCATATTTGCATATACATTCATCTGTAAGATGTCCAAATCGTTGGCAGTTATAACATTGAATATTCTTCTTTTTCATTGACTTTTTTTCCATTCGTATCTTGATGAACACTTTTGTTTACTGGACTCATATTGAGATATACCTCTCTCTTGAATTTATCTTTTCTCTTTCACTTTGAAGTGTCACCTTCCTTTGATGTTTGAGCTTGCAGAGTCTACTCAGACACTTGATCTTTGATTCTTTCTAGTGCTTTCTGTTCATGTGCTTCATATGGTTCTATGTGTTGTGCAGTTTAATATCCTCTAAAAAAATTGATGATGACAACTAAACAAGAAAGAATAAATAAAAAGCATCATCAGTCAAGAAGAAAACACAAGAAAAAGTGTTCAAAGTTCCATTTGAAATAGTTAAACATAGTTTAATCAAGTAATCTAATGAAACTGAAGTTGTAAAAACTTATCTCATCCTGTGATTAGTGTTTTATCTTGTAATTTGATTAATTGGATGTAATTTAAGCAAGACTATGTCTTGAAGTACTAAGATGATGCACACACGCACAAAAACTATTTCAAACTCTTCATCTTTCTTTTTTTAAACTTCTTTAAATTAATCCAAGAAAGTACTTGCACAATTAACAAGCATTTTTTATCAATTAAAAAAAAAGTTAAATTTCATTGTCTAATTGATTAGGTCTTTCATCTAATCGATTAAAACAAGAGTAACCTCTCTTAATTGATTAGGTAGCCTTGTAATGGATTTAGTAACATTACAATTGATTATGTTGTTAGTCTAATAGATTAGATTGTTAATCTAATTGATTAGGTTGTTAATCTAATCATCTCATTTTATAGCTTAACCTAATCAATTTTGTTATTAATCTAATTGATTAGGAAGCGAACGAGCCCATGGATTGTCGCATTTTTAGCTAATTTTTTCCTATAAAGAAGTTCTTTCTTCAATTCTAAACACACATATACACTATTCTCTCACTCTCATTGTCATTCTATTATCAGTTTTATTCACTATAAATTTCCTTAATGTTGAGAGAGTGAAAGACTTTATATAAGAATAATGTTTCTCTGTTATTGTGTTGAATTTATATAACCAAGAGCTTATTTTTCTTGCTTAGTTGTAAAAAATTTAAATGTTGCAAGTTAAATCTGTAAAAACATTGATGTAAGGTTGTTTGGCTTTACATAATCGATTATGTTGTTAATCTAATTGATTAGGAAGCGAATGAGCCATGGATTGTCGCATTTTTAGCCAATATTTTTCCTATAAAGAAGTTCTTTCTTCAATTCTAAACACCCAAATTTTATGAGCCATACATTATTCTATCATTCTCATTCTCATTAGTGTTGAGAGAGTGAAAAGCTTCATATAAGAGTTGTGTTTCTCTGTTATTGTGATGAATTTGTATAACTAAGAGCTTAGTTATCTTGAGTATTTGTAATAAATATAAAGGTTGCAAACTAATTCTGTAAAAAAAATTGTATGATTTTTGGATTAGAGTTGTATTGTTTGAAACTTTGTGGAAGTAATTATTCCCTTAGATTTAGGCAAGTTTTTGTTTCGATTAGCTTTAGGACTTATTCCTTGTTTGTTAACCGAGCCGCATTACAACCTTGAAAGCCCTTGTGATTCGTACCGTTGCATTTTCAATACGATTTTTGGATGAACGCATAATTTTGTCTTTTGTTTGCAAGATTGTCGAGTGTGTGTGTCAAAGTCCTAACCTTATGGTGTTTTTCATCTATCGATGAGTTTTTGCTGGGCGTGATTCGTGTTTGAGCTTGTTGTGTTTAGAATGTTTTGTATGACTTTTGTACTTAGGATTAGTTTCGTTTTCGTTGTAGGATTGTGGTAAGTATTTACTTTATTCTTACATTTTTGTTGAACCATACAATTATTTTGTTTTTCCAAATCTTGTTGATTCTTGATTCGTTGGATTTTTACTTTTGCAATTTTAATGTTTGGCCTTGTTTGAGGACAAACAAATTCAAGTTGGGGAGAGTTTGATAAGTGCCAAAATGTAGTTATTTTGTGTATGTAAATTGTGGCATTTATTGATACTTTTGGTTAATATCGTTTGAATAATTCTCCGTTTTTGTGTAAAATTCATATACTTTATGAATAGTGTATTTTCATATACTTATATACCATTTGATAGTTTTTGTATCTTTTTGTAGGTGTTTTTGCGTATTCGGAGCCTTGAGGAATAAAGTGTCAAAGACACGGCTGCGAGCGCAAAGTTGGAATAAAGGATAAAGTTCTGGTGTAGGGCGTGTCGCGCCCAGAGAGGACGCATCGCGCGGCCTGGGAGCAAAAGAATAAATTTTGGAAGATTGTAGAGCGCGTCACGCGGACTTAGGGCGCATCGCGCACTAGGGCGGTTTGGTCCATTAGTGAGAGGGTGATCACACGCTATTTGGGCGCATCGCGCGCTCTGTGTAATTTTATTTTTCTATAAATAGACACCTTTGTTAGTTTAGGGTTTTATCATCTCTTCTTTGAGAAATTTGTGCTCTGATCCATTCTTTGTAGTTTAGAGGTTCAAGCAACACTATTGGGTGTTTCATCATGTCGATTGAATGCGGGTGGTCTCCGATTGTGCCAACAACACGGTAAGTTTCCATTTGTTCTTCTTCTTCCCTGTGACCCATTCCAATGGTGGGGTTTGTATGTATATTTTTTCTCTCTTGTATGTACATTTGTCGATCTTGGAATTATTTATATAGTTGCTTTAGAAATCATCATTGTTGTTGTTCTTGATCTTTTTGATTAAATGCTATGGGTTTGTGTTGCTGTGGAAATAAACATCATAGATCTTGATTAGGAATGATAACTATTACTTTCTAAACTATAGACATAGATTTGGGGCTAATAATCGTTATGGGTATCGAGTTTAATGCCTCCGTGTTGTTTGTGTCAGTAGAGGAATCGTCAATGTGAATGATACGATTGAGCTCTTGTTGGTGTTGCAGAAATGGACACTGATGTTGCGTCTTGGGCGATGCATGCACTACAACACGGAAGGCCTACGAAAGCGCTGATTTTGGGCTTTTAAAGCGCTTAAAAGCGCTGTGAAAGCCAGCGCTGGTGTAGGTAACAAAAGCGCTTCTAAAAGCGCTCTGGTAGACCCCCCCTATAAGAGCGCTTTTCTGGAAAAAGCACTCTGGTAGGCCCCCCTATAAGAGCGCTTTTCTGGAAAAAGCGCTCTGGTAGCTCAGCCTATAACCCCAAAATATGACAAATTTGCAAATTTCGGATTTAAGTCATTCGCACTTGATATGTGCATTGCTTCAGCTACCAAGGTAACACCACTATTTTGCATAGTACTTTTATCATCCTGTTCTTTGGTATAAAATGTGTATCCATTAATTGCGTATGCGCTATATGAAAACACAATTATACTTGGACCATAGGCTAAACATCTCAACCTTTCTGTTACCGAAGCAGGATCTGAACGATACTTTGAATAAATATGTTCCCTAAACCACGGTATGAAACTTCGATTGTGCTCTCGTACTATCCAGTTCTCATTTCTATTCGGATTTAAATCTCGGAGAACAACCTTGTGCATTTCAACATACGGCTCAACCTCAATCTCATTGTGCAGAACATACAAGTGCGCTTGATCCCGTTCGACCATTGATATTGTCATAACTTTATTTCCAATTAGCCTTTTTCCTTCTTTTTTTTCGACAATATGAGATTTGGGGAGTCCAATTGATTGAACATTTGACAGATATTCAGTACAAAACTCAACCGCTTCTTCAACAACGTATCGTTCGGCAATACAACCCTCCGGTCGACTTCTGTTTTTCACGTACCCTTTTAATATTTTCATATAACGTTCAACAGGGTACATCCATCTCATATAAGCTGGTCCGCACAATTGTGTCTCTTTCACAAGATGAACGACTAGATGAACCATTATGTCAAAAAACGAGGGAGGAAAATACATTTCAAGATCACATAAAGTAACAACTATCTCTTTTTGCAATGTTGGTAAGATCGCGGGATCGACCACCTTACTGCAAATTGACCTGAAGAAGAAACACAGCTTAGTTATTGCGCTTCTTACTTTTTCTGGCAGAATAGAACGTATACCTATTGGTAAAAAATGTTCCATTATAACATGGCAATCATGCGTCTTCAAACTCTTTAACTTGAGGTCTTTCATGGACACAAGTCTTCTAATATCTGAAGAGTAGCCTTCTGGAACTTTAACTTCACTGAGGAACTTACACAATGTTTTCTTCTCCTTTCTAGATAGAGTGTAAACAGCAGGTGGCAGATATGTTCGTTTTCCTTTCGTCACGGGTCCCAATTCAGTTCTCATTCCCATGTTTACCATGTCCTTCCTTATGTTAAGGCCATCCTTAGACTTTCCTTGTATATTGAGTAACGTACCTATGACGCTGTCAAATACAGTTTTTTCAATATGCATAACATCCAGGAAATGTCTTACGTACAACGACTTCCAATATGGAAGTTCAAAAAAAATTGACTTCTTCTTCCACCCACCCTTGACAAGTGAATGTGCAAAAGGCTTGCCAAACTGAGTGCTCACATCTTTCACCTTTTCAAAAATTTGATCACCTGACAAAAAAGGCGGGGATGTACGATGTTTGGCCTTTCCATTGAATGCTTTTCTCCACCCACGGTAGTGATGATTAGAATTTAAGAATCTATGATGGCCGAGAAAGACATTCTTCTGACAAAAGCTCCAATCGTGTCGTATCGGTTTCATCTTCACAAACAGGACACGCCTTTTGACCTTTATTGCTGTACCCGGATAGATTTCCGTATGCTGGAAAATCATTAATTGTTCCAAACAACATCGCCCTCAAGTTGAAACTTTCTTTCCTATACCCATCGTAAACCTCCACACCGTTCTCCCAGAAAAACTTTAAATCTTCGATTAACGGTGCCAAGTATACGTCTATGTCATTCCCTGGTTGTTTAGGCCCAGAAATTAGCATAGATAACATCATGTACTTACGCTTCATACATAGCCACGGAGGTAGGTTATAAATCATAAGAATCACAGGCCATGTGCTATGCGAGATACTTTGAATACCATGTGGGTTCATTCCATCAGTAGACAATGACAAGCGAAGGTTTCTTGCTTCTTTTCCAAATTCAGGATAATCAGTATCAACTTTCATCCATTGTGGTGAGTCTGCCGGATGTCGCAACTTTCCATTAATAATTCTTTCATCTGCATGCCAAGTCAAGTGTCTTGAATCGGTTTCACTACGATACATGCGTCTAAATCTCGGAATTATATGAAAATACCATAAGACTTTGGCCGGAGACAACTTTTTCTTATATCGAGGGGCACCGCATTGAGGACAATCATTCAACGCTGCATACTCGTTTCGAAACAAAACGCAATCGTTTGGACATGCATGTATCTTATCATAGCTCATGCCAATAGAGGACAACATCTTTTTGGCCTCATACGTTCGATTGGGAAGAACATTATCATCTGGTAGCATATCTTTCATAAGGGCTAATAACTCTGTGAAACTTTTATCCGACCATCCATTGTCCGTCTTTAAGTTGTACAACTTTAACACCGCGGACAATCTTGTGAATTTTGTACAACCCTCATACAACGGTTTCTCTGCATCGCTTACCAACCTCTCGAACATTTTGGGACAATCCTCAAGATCTTCTTCAAGCGCTTCTGCAATCTCTTCGACTCGATCATAATCATATGTGTCTGTGCAATCGTCGTTTGAAGCATACTTCGTATTACACCTCGACTCAACATTCCCGTTACTTTTCTCACCATGCATTGTCCAACATGTATAACTTCTATCAATTCCAAACCGTAGTAAATGCGATGCCAATTTATTCCCGTCAACCTTACCCCCATAACAGCAACCCAAGCAAGGACACGGCATTCGAATCGGGTCTTTGGAGTGCGCAACCGCAAACTTAACGAATTCCCATACCCCTTTCTCGTACTCTTTCGACAATCGGTTTGAATTCATCCATGTTTTATCCATGTCTTAATTAAGCTAAACAAATGCTTTTGCTTCTTGGTTTCTCTATCAGGTACTAAGGAATTCTGTCAAGATAAGAAATAGCTATCATCATTATGTCTTGATCAGAATACCTAATGAAATCCTATAAAGTGTGAATAATTAATAGAAATAAATCTTGTCAAACCACTCAAGTCTTGAAATATAATGTAACTGCTGTGAATAAGCAACACTTAAGCAATACCTAATGAGATCCTATAGCTTTCATATTGGTTAAGTTGGTAGTTAGCTAAAGATAGGAAGTTACAGTTGTCTCGATTGTTTGAGTCTCTAAAAGAAGACAGTACCTTATTTCAGCCTACCCCCGATTTCTTAAAGAAGACATTACCTTATTTCAAGGTAATATAAGTCCACAAACCAAAAAACTGGTTGAGAGACACTAAATTGAAATTAAATAGAACCATAAACAATAAACTATAAGCAGAAAACAACAAACTATAAGCAAGAAGAAAGGACTAGTAACCTGAGTTGGACTTGATGTGGGAGACGGGTAGGTTTGAATCGGCGTTTTGTACAAGTAGAAACCAGAGCCTTCAAAGTAACTGTAAAATTAAATAAAAATATACCAAAACAAATCAATAGACCTCCAGTAGAATAATAATATGATTAGTATTGTCTCCATAGAGATTATACTTAGAGGAATCTGATATATCCAAACATAGGCTCAAATTAGCACAAATTTAAAACAAATATGGAAAACCGAAAATCTGAAGACATTTTATCAAACTTTCAGGAACTATCTTATATCAATGAGATTTGTGTATTTTTGTGTTATATTTTAAGTCACAAAATTAGGTGGCTTGCCATGGTAGATTAAGTGTCCCTTGAGAATCTGAGACACCTATACAAAGTATACTATGATACTATTGATCTTGAGATTGTTGGTTTACTATTAAAACAAAAGTATGGAGAATTTTAAGATTACTCTTTTGATCTTTTCCATTTCTACTTCACCTTTTTTCACAGTAACTAAATAACATACCTTGGCACCGGCCTTTACACTTTCAGCCTCAGCACCAACACTTAGGACCTGAAACAAATATGAAAAATTATCAAATAGTAAAAATACACAATAACTTGTTTCAAAATAACGAATCTTCAGATCTAAAACACCATAAGGCACACTATTTAATATGTATACTTACTTCGCCGGTAAGATATCGCTCAAATTTAACAGCTGACTTTGGCAACAAAATTCCACCAGCGGTTGTCTGCCCCAAAAAAATTACATTCGCAAATCAGCTATGCAATCATGCACTATCCAAATCAAACTCTAAATCGTGATGTTATGATCGTGTAGGTACAATATCATGATCAACTCTAAATCAAACTTCATCAATATACAATATCATGAACAACTCTAAATTAAACTTCATCAATATACATTAACAACTAACCTATCCAGACACAAAAGTTCACACACTCATAAAATCGATCGTGTAGTTACAATATCATGATCAATACAGCCACAATTGCAGCATCTTAAACACCAATAATCAAAAATGAAATTCCATGTACTAAATCCATACAGAATCTGAACTTTCAAACTACATTCCATGTACTACATTCCAATTTCAGCTACAATTTTTGTTTCATAAAAATCTATCAAACTCAAATCAATCTCATTGTCACTTAAACAGAATCTGAACTTTCAAACTAAATTGACTCAGTGACTAACTCCCAACCTCTGAACCTAAGCTACTAAATCCAAACAAAGAGAAAGAACCTTTACCTGTATGTGTCTCTCGATTAATCGCTTCTTGAACAAAAGCCCAGAGTTGAACAAGCGACGAGCAGAAGCCGTTGAGAAGAAGACGATGAGAACAAGCGTATGCGCAGAAACGATGGCTCATGATTGAGAACGAAGAATGGTGGCTCACGATTTTCTGAGATGGTGAGTTTTCTGAGTTGAAATGGTGGGCAACGAGAAACGATGGCACGATGTTTTCTGAGTTGAAATGCTGAGAAAGAGGAATTAGGGATTTCAAAGATTTTCTAAGTTTTCTGTGGGCAGCAATGGCAAAGAAAGAGGAATTAGGGATTTGGAAACGATGAAGCGCGTTTAGAATAATTTTGTTTTTAAAAAATTTTAATTTTAAAAAGGCTATGACAGCGCTTCTGAAAAGCGCCTTCGTAGCCAGGCCTTTACCAGCGCTTTTTGGGGAAAAAGCGCTCTTGTAGCCCACCCCCTATAGCAGCGCTTCTGAAAGCGCTTTCATAACCCCCCTATAAAAGCGCTTCTGAAAAGCGCTTTCGTAACCCCCTCTATACCAGCGCTTTTAGAAAGCGCTTTCGTATCCCCCCCTATACCAGCGCTTTTGGAAAGCGCTTTCGTAACCCCCCCCTATAAGAGCGCTTTTTTAGCGTGTTTTTTAATTTTGTTTTTAGCGAAGCCTATACCAGCGCTTTTTCCTAAAAGCGCTTTCGTAGGGGTGCTGCTAAAAGACAAATTTGGTATAGTGATGGTGATTTTGATGCGTATTGTGAGTGTTGAGCGATAGATCTTCAGATTTAGGTATTCGACGGGTTGAGTAGAAATACGATTCCAAAATGAATTCTCTTAAACTACAATAGATTGTTTATTTGTTTTTATTTACTTTTCTCGCATTTACCTTCCGCAAACCCAATCATGAAACTTAAAATACGAGAACGTTGAACGGTAGTTTTTCTCTACCAATCTCTATGGACTACGATACGATATAATCTATATCACTCGGTAATAATATACCACTTACTTTTGCTTGCTGCTTTACCGCTTCAACAGTTTACCCGTACGATGCACAGATAAATCTTATTAAACTACTACTAATAAATATTATAATTGAAAAAATAATTTAAGTGCTATATATTAAACAATAATAAAAGTTAAAAAATAAAAGAATAAAAATTAATTAAATTTTAGACGTGATAATTCTTAAAAAAAGTTGTCATAAATTATAATTTAAAATGCTTCAAAATATGTACATAGAGAAAAAAAAGTAAAAATTTAAAAAAATTAAAATCAATAAAATGAAAAAAAAATTTATTTAATAATAATAACTAGTTTTAGAGAAAGTAGATTATAAATATTTATTAGAGTTTAATTAATATGCACTGATAGAAAACTAACAAACTTTTGTTATCATTAAAGTTTACTTAAAATAAAAGTGTGAAATAGCAAAATTTAGGGTTGTCAAATGGCTAAAAAGAAATGGAGATAGTTGAACATACATGTAATGAATGAATATAATGCAAAGTATATATAGAGTGAAGATTGGTTAGAGAGAAGAGAGTGGAGATTGGTTTGAGAGAGTGGAAAGTGGTTGCTGAAATCATAAGGGTGGAGAAGTTATTTAATTAATTAATTAACTAGACGTTTACCCGTGCGATGCACGGATATATCCAATTGAATTATTATTAATAATTATTATATTTTTTAAAATGATTTTGAATATATTGATATACATATTTTATTATTTTGTTTTTCTTTATTTTATAATATAAACTAATTATTTTGATATTTTGTAGCATTATTTGACTACTTAAATTAAAAGTTATATCTGAAAATATTTATGAAAATATTTATGAAAAAATATTTATAATATTTATTTTGAATATATCCAACTTCTTGTAGAAAATATTTATGAAAAAATTATTTTAAATGCTCCAAAATGTATATATCTGAAAAAGAATTAGTAACAATCAATAAAATTAGAAGAAAGTAAAATAAAATAATATTCAATAATAATATGAAAGCAAAAATAAAGAAAATAGAAATTCTTTACACATGACAACAAATATCTCAATTCATCTTCAAATTCATTGTATTTCACAACTTGAATTCTTTAGCAATAATTTTACTAAAAAAAATATTTTAAGATGGTTCAAATTCACCTACAAATAAACACAACTAAAATTAGTTACAAAAATAAAATTAAAAAATAAAATTTTAATGATTATTTTTTAAAAAATGTATTTTTAAGATGCTTTAGAATCACGTGCAAATAATCACAACTAAACGTTATGAACAAATAAAAATAAATAAATCATAAAAATAGAAAATAGAGAAGAACAATTACCTTGTAAAAAAAATGTAGTGTGATGATGATAATCTAAGCAAATGTAATGAAAATTTATATCTAAATTTTTTTAGCAACAATCAATAAAATTAAAAGAAAGTAAAATAAACATAACTAAAAGAATCAATAAAATTAAAAGAAAGTAAATTTTTTTAAAAGAATGCATTTTTAAAATGCTTCAGAGTCACTGCAAATAATCATAACTAAAAATTATAGGATAAACTATGAACAAATAAAAATAAATAACAAATAAAAATATAAAATGGAGAAGAACAGTTAGTTACCTTGTGATCTAGTGAAAGTAAATATAGTGAGATGATCGTAGTCTAAGCAAATGTAATGGAATAAACATATAGAAAAGTGGATTAATTGTAGTGAGATGATTATAGTCTAAGCAAATGTAATAAAATAAACATATAAATTCATATTCCTAGACATAATGAATGTGTGTGTATTAGTAAGATGTGTTGATCACCAAATTAAAAGAAAATGTTGAATAAGATGTGATGCGGTCGATATAAGTAAGTAGAAGGAGAAGTTATGGAATCAATTTGTTTATATGAATTGTGTATGTATTGATTTATGAGCAATGTATGTAGTTTTTTTTTTTAATTTATTAAATGGAACGTGGAAAGTGGTGAGAAGTTTGTTAAATCGAAGAGATGTAACATAGACGTGGAGATGAGTTAGAATTTATTTTTTTCATTTAATAGCGTGGAAATTTCCAATTTTGGTGTCAAAAAAAATTAAAAAATTAGTAATTTTTTGTTTTTATTAATTGATAAAAAATTAGTGAAAAGTTTTGGCGGGAAGAAGTTTTAGGATTATAATTTAGTATGATTAGAAATATGTGTCATGCATATTTAATTTTTTAAAATTAATATTACAAACATGGGTGAAGTCTAAGGTGAGGGTTTAATTAAGTCCTCACCGGTGACACCCTTAAAATATACCGTTAGATTTCATCAATGCTTCAAAATTATTATAATTAAAAATGAAAATATTTGCACAATCCCACACACAATTATTATCTCCCACTATAACTAAACTATGTAACTTCTCTTATCATTTATTATTATTAACCTCCACTTGAAAACAAAACACAGTAAATATTTGGATGCAGTTAATATTAGTGTATAAATGTTATTATTATTTTTATGACTCTATTGGTTTCAATATCTCACATACAATTTATCTTTATAATTGATCATAAGTTTTTTACAGCAAAATTAAGGATTGTTTAGAACAATACACAATTTATTTTTTGTAAAATTTTAAAAAAAATAAGGACACCTTTTCTTCTTCTCTTTAATTGACACTCACAACTACTCTTATCTAAAATCTCCATGTAAAAACAAAGCAATCAGAACTTTGTAAATGAAATTCTCATTTTATAATTAGAAATAATTCTAATCGCAATTCTATATAATTTTTTCCGTTCAAAAAGCATAGAAAATTTGGGGAAAGAAAGAAGAAAACATATTATAAAAGTCAAATTTATTTTTTATTTCTATCATCAGATATAGTGATCAACAAGAATTCCACAAATTTATTATCAAAGTAACACATTCAATGTTCATCCTATAAGAGTTTTAAAATGTTATTAATGAATGTTCATCCTATTAGAGTTTTAAAATATTATTAATTATTGTGTTTTGTTTCAAGAGATTAAAGATAAAAAGAGAAGATGCATGTTTAGTTATACAAGAAGGAAATTGTGTGTGAAATTGTACAAATATTTTTATTTTAATTGTAATTAATTTGAAGCGTTGATCAAATCTAACGGTATCTTTCAAATGGTTCACCGGTGAGGGACTTAATTAAACCCTCACCCTAGATTTCACCTACAAACATGTCATATTTAATTTTTTAAAATTTAATTATTAAATCGATAAAATAGAAAAGTTAAACTATATATTTAAAGAATATTTTAATGCTATATAGAATTATTTCATAAAGTGATGAGTATAGGAGAGAGTAAGAAGTAGAAAAATAGAATCACACAATTATTAATTAAATAGAACGAAAATAGGATAGAAAAATTATCAAAAATATGTGAGTAGTGGGTGGTTTTATAGTTTTCTACTTGTTTCTCACGTGGTTAGCAGGATTATTAAATTATTTTTTCATTATTATAATTTTATTAATAAATTAAAATAAATTATAATTAAATAGATCAAAGTAAAAGGCATAATTACCCTCAAATTTGATGGTAAAAAATTATTAAGAGACTTAACAACTTTAATAAATAAAATTTATTTTATTTGTTTATTTTAATAATTATTATAGCATAAAAAATTACATTCATTTTATTTCTTTTTTACGGCATAATTATATTAGATTTAACAAATTAATAATAATAATAATAATAATAATAATTTTATATTTAAAATAAAAATATAATAATAATAACAACATTAATAATTTCAGAGAAAATAATCATATATTAATATTAATAATAATAATAATAATTTTAGATTCAACAACAAAATATTTTTAAATAAATTTAATAATTATTAATGAATACGAATGAATACTCATAAAAACGAGAATTATTAAATCAATATCGAATAATTAAATATTTATTAATTTATTCTTAAATATTTAATAAATCGTTTCTGTGATAGGTTTTATATGCAAGTATCCGTATAGACGATTTTCTTTTACATTATTATTATATGCAAATATCCGTATACTGGAGTACCGCCAGTATTAATTTACTGGGTTTTTTTAGATATAAATTACTGTGATTGGATTATTGGTATTATCATCATTATTATTATTTGTTCATAAATAGTAGTGGTTAGAATTCATGTTTGTACCCTTGACCCCAAAAAAGAAAAGAATTTTTTGGTTTTACCAACCGGCTCAGAGATAGTATTATTTAACTTTTACTAGTAAAATAAAATATTTATTTAGCTAGATTCGTTAAGATCCAGAGTATAATTTTCAAATAAGAGTTCCTAATAATAAGACAAATAAAACATTTATTATTGTTATCAATATAAGTGTCACTCTGGTCCTCTCTAACTAGAATAATATCCCAACTAATAATATTTAAACTTTTCAAAAATATTTTTTAACTATTTTAGTTAATAAAATATAAATTAAATATCAATTTATTAATCAAACAATAATTTCTAAATTTTCAAAATTAAATATTTAAAATTATCCACTGAGCGGATTCAATAACAGATTTGAAATGACACCGTTAATATAGATTCAAACTTGAACCCAGTCATTAGTCGTTCCATACTCATATTTTCAAATCGAAGAAAATACAAATTAAAACAAATTTTTACCGTCAAACTCGAGACGGGTTCGAGTGATACTCGTATTTAAATTCGAGATGGGTTCGAGTGATACCTGTAATTAAATATATAATTCCATATATAAATATTGTTGTTATATCTACACAACATGTTTAATTCTTTTGAGTAAGAGTTTTACCGTCTATTTAATTTTTATTATAGTTATTATTGACTCGATAAAGTAATCACGTCAGATACGCACATAAAATATTTGATTTTTATAATAATAAAAAAAAAAAACTATGTGGTCATATGACCACTCCATCTAAAACGTGAATCAAGTGGACACAAAAAATTGCCTTATAATTTCATTATATAAGTTACACCACTAGATACTTTTCAGTGTACATAAAAATGGAGGAATCGTTGGAGAATCTTATTTCTTATATGGTAAACTAAATTTCTTCCTATATGATTTCACAATCTTTATATAATTGAATATTGATAGTACCAACCAAGTACATAATTATTATATTTTCCCTTTGAAATATTTGCCATAGGAAATGGAAGATGAAGTGATGGATCAAAGCAGTAACACATTTAATGAGCAAGAGTTTCTCAAAGATATCATTCTTGAAGAACCAGAATGTGAACCTTTTTCTTATCTTTGTTCCAATGAAATCCAACACAACAGTTCCATTTCTGCAGGAAATATTAACATTGAAGTTGGTGTCACTAGTCCCACAAATAGTATTTTGTCCTTTGATCATGATATTGAAGCAATCCACAAAAGTTATAGTTCAAACTCTATAATTTCTTTGGAAAGATCGTGTGTTAACGTTGGTTCTCCAGCTACATACCTTTTATCTTTTGATAATTCAAGTGTTGAACCGATTGTTGAACCAATGTCAAATAAAAGAAGGAGTGTGAAGAAAGATGAAAGAAAGGTGAAGGAAGCAACAAAGAGGGTTAGAAGGTCTTGTGAGACTGTGCAAGATCATTTGATGGCTGAGAGGAAAAGGAGAAGGGAGTTGACTGAGAGTATTATAACTCTTTCAGCTATGATTCCTGGCTTGAAAAAGGTTAGCTTCTTCTTTGAAATTCATTCTTCATGTAATTAAAGTTAACATAATGCAATTAATTGATTTTGGTAGGTATAGTAAATATGATTTTTTTTTTTTGTTGTTGTTGTTGATAATCTATACTATATGTGATCTATTTGAACAAGAAATTTAATTTTTTTTAAGCATGTAATTGTATCAATGTAATGTTGGTGACAAAGAACTTAATTAAGTGCTTATTGAATAAATGATTATCACAATAGTATAAACCCTCCTGTGGCTTTTAGGCCGATTGCGTTTAGAATTGTGCGTGAGCTCTCGTACCAATTTGTGTGAGAGGAGAGAAAATAAAGGATTTATGTTTAGTTGAATTATAATGATGTGTATAAATAATGATACAGACTATGACTATTTATATACAGTTTTCACTGGCCTTGAACTTACACAACTTAGATTATATTATATTTGATATTATATCTAATATCTCAATAATATTCCAGCAGATTTAACCAAAATATATATATATATATATATATATATATATATATATATATATATATATATATATATATATATATATATATATATATATATATATATATATATATATATATATATATATATATATATATATATATATATATTGTGTGTGTCAAAAACTTTCTATAAACTTGTTTATATCTGTAATATAAACTTAAACAAATTGTTAATTAATCAACTCAGATGTACTCATAATATTTTAGATAAATAATATCTCTAGCATAAAGTGGAGATTTCAATAATTCATCTGTCTTTTTCTTATGAATAAAAATCAAGATAACATATTATAAACTAACATGTCAGATGAACATATCGGAAAAAAATACTGTTAGATGAAATGAAAGGTATATCTTTCATTACATTTGTCTTGTATCAATCATACTAACTGCACCTATACTTTTAATTGACTTTTATATACCTTGGTTTTTTTGTTACACAGAGAATTATTGTTTAATGCTGTATTATTATTCAATTAATTAAATTAAAAATGAAAAGTTGTCTTATACAAACATGTTGTGCTATATTATAATTGAATATTGAAAGTTAATTTTTTATATGACTGTTAATATTGTAATTTTTAACTATAGATGGACAAGTGCTATGTACTTAGTGAAGCTGTGAATTACACAAAACAGCTTCAAAAACGGATTAAGGAGTTGGAGAATAATCAAAACAAAGATAACATAGTGATTAATCCAGCAATATTCAAGTGGAAATCTCAAGCTTCATCAAACAAAAGGAAGTACTCAGAATCACTACTTGAGGTTGAAGCTAGAATGATGAAAAAGGAAGTACTTGTTAGAATTCATTGTGAGAAGAAAAAGGACATAGTGCTCAAAATACATGAGTTGCTTGAAAATTTCAATCTCACTATAACCAGTAGTAGTGTATTGCCATTTGGTGCTTCAGTTCTTGTAATTAACATTTTTGCTCAGGTATGAAGCTATCTACTTATTTATTTTATATGTAATTATAAAATATATTTTCTTTGATGGAAGACAAAACAACCTAACTATCAGAAACTCATACATTAAATATTAACCCATGACATGATATCATACTTATAATAAAGATTGAATTAGATCTTATGGATTATAAAACTATCTTATTTTTATATTCAGATTCGTAGACGAATAGCTAATAATAACCACTAAACATTCATACAATCTTCTTTTTATATTCGGGTACGGAGACGAATAGCCAATAATAATTACCGAACATTCATACAATGTTAAATATTAGGTTTAGAATTTTTGTTATAAAGTCTAACTTAACAGTATCGACTTATATTCATTGAGCTAAGTTATATAATTTAAAAAAATATTAATATTTTATTTCAAGTATATTATATTATTTCTATGTCTTACAATCATTGAACTGAACTATTTAGAAAAAATATTATTTTCAAGTTTTAATATGATATTAATTTTTTTAATTTTACCTTTTAATTAATGTTTTTTTTTAATAGATTAATATTTCCTACTTTGCATTTATATTAATGATAAATGTGCTAATAATTTAATAATATAATATTTTATTTATGTATTTTTATTAATTTGTATTCTTTTTAGTTGGTGTGAAATAGTCAAATAAATTAATTATTGTAGAATATAAAAGTAACATATTGATGATATTTTAAAACTAAATATCATCATGTTTGGTGTGTATGAGTTGTAGCAATTATTGTCACATCATTAAAAAAAAATATATATGTAAGAGAAATGTTAAAAGAATACTCTTTTTAACACATCTTTGTTTTGCTTGTAATTTTCTAATTTGTGATGCTGTGATAAAGTGAAACCCTAAATTGCTAAAGCATTGATGCAGATGGATGAAGAAGACAGCATAAGCATGGATGAGCTTGTGAAAAATCTGAAAAAATATCTGTTGGAGGTATGTGGGAATCAATAATGATCCGTTCTAGTGCATCAAAATAAAGGAGTTCTCCATTTGTGATTATAATAATGGAATGAAGATATTTTGGAGAACCAGTTCTACTTTGGTTGATTGGTTTGTTTTCTTGTGTGTCACATGAAAAAAAGATGTTGTGAGCTTGTTTGTTTATTCAAATGCTATACTTACTAAAAAGTTTCCTTTAAATTTACTTTTGCATAATATGAAGGATTTAAAATTAGAGAAATGCTCCTTTACAACATAAACAAACATCTACATCGTATATAGTTTTTAATTGAAAAAAACTAATATTAGTTAAATATTTTCTCATGGTTTGTTTGTTATGACAATTTTCTCATGGTTTGTTTGTTATGACAACTTATATGGTAACTAGAATCAGGGACTTTTACGTTGGAGTCATAAAATTGATTGCTTTGAATATAAAATATTTACATATTGGTTTTGTTTGGTAAGACATGTATTTGAGCTTATAGTTTATTTCTTATGCTTTATAAGTTTATATGATAATTTAGACTCGTTTAGTAACGGTATTTTCATCACAAGCTTATAGCATATTTTATTAACTTATAACTTATTTTCCAGACGCTATTTCAAATATCATTTTAATTTATGTCTTATAGCTTATTATTTTTTCTTCCTTTTTTTATCCTTATTATTTTAATTAAAATTCATTTTTAACCCTTATAATTTATTTTAATTTTAAATAAAATAATTATATATTGAATATCTTTTATATCATTTTACATTTATAAGTTAATTGAACCGCTAATTTTACCAAACACTTCAATGAGCTTATAAGCTACCAGTCTCAACCATCCGCTATAAGCTATAAGTCATTAGTCAACAACCATCAGTCATAAATTATATGTTATCAGCTAGTTCATTAAATTAATAATAATTTATTAATTAAAAATAACTATTACTAATTTATAATGATTTTTCAATTGAAAATTCTAAATTCTTAAATCTGAAACCCAGACTAATTTGTTCTCGTCTTCCATCTCTTCTTCTTCTTTCTTCCATATCATTATATTTACATATTGCATATCAGATGTTCATCTACTTCGTATTGGTTGTGTTGTTCATTCAATGGTATAAAAAAAATTCATCTTCATTGTTCTATTTCCTTACCCAAATTCTTATTTTATTCATATCGTTTCTCTATGGTTCAAAGCTATAGTTCAATATCCTCAGCTCCTTTCACATGTAGTTGTTCGTATCCATCTCAATCTTTATATTTTCCTAAAATTAAATTTTTTTTTTGTGTAAGCAAGAAATATATTAACGGGAGAACTAAGGGTTTTCCAATCTTGATACACAAGACCAGCACAAAACCGACAAAAAAGCGATATTACAAACCAAATACAATCACGATAAAAAAGACAATGGATCTTTACAAAAATCGTAAAAGTTACAATTGGAGTATGTAATATCACCAAAAGAGGACCACCTCCACATCAAAAACTTGATTTTCCACACTATATCATTTATATTCCAAACTTCATTTTTAAAGCAAAAGCCATTCCTTGTCAACCAAATAATCCAACAAGTGGTCAACCAAAACACCCCCAATTTATCTTCTTTAATTCTTTTCGAACGGCTCATTGCATACCATTCCATAAATAGCGGAATGCAATCCTCCTCCTTCCAACCCGAAAAATCCACCCACTCACCAATATCTTTCCAAATAAGTTTAATTACATTACATTTGAAAAAAATATGGTCTCTATCCTCCAAATGTAACCCACAAAAGACACAATTTAAATTAGAAGTAGGAAAAAAATACCTCTAACTTTCAAAAGATCTTTGGTTGGTAGCTGTTGAATGCAGTATAGGGCAAGCAACAAAAAAGATTTGGAAATATTGATCCGGGAATTATCGTCCACAGAGATGGAGAGATGCCATTCAACAGTTTCTATGGTTTCGAGCTCGGGATTGAATGAGCAAAAAGTAAACAAAGATATAGACAGGAAAAGAAAAACACATTCTTAGAAGAGAAATAACTTATCAGGACTGTAAATATATTCACTCTTCACAAACATACACTTACCAACCCGTTATACTCAACCTACAATACTCATCTATGTCATCACGTATCTCTCACATGAGCGTCCATCTCTGGAGCACAAACGAGATCATCTCACAACTAAGGTTATCTCTAACACGAAGTCGCGAGAACATCTGTATTCTCGCGTCAGCGATCTCTCGTGTAACACCCCTTTTTATACCCCAAAATATTTAACATATAATCAGAGAATAACATGCATATAATTCAAAAGGGCGTCACATCGATGTCTTAAAAAATTAAATAAATAAAAAGCCTTTAAAAAAAACTGACAGCATTTATCTATACAACACAATACACCTGGTCATTTTAATAACACTTAATATAAAATCACAATTTAACTTGGATATGCATTTACAGCGGAAATATAATACTCATGTGATTCATAATGATTCATGTCCCATACCATGATCATACATCGACTAATGGTCTCAATTCAACATAAGATAAACTCAGAATGTTTGGCTTATAAGCCTCTCAAAACGACAAGCAACCAACAAAAGTTCACAAGTCATAGCATAATACATGAGCAAATATAACATGAGTTCAATACTCCTAATCTACCCAGTGTTACATGACCAGAGCATCGACTCACTACCTAGTCTCCAATAACCAAGGAAGGACCTCCGACTAGGTCACACGCGGCTACTAAACTCCAGGACCTGCATGTCGCCAAACGAGGGCAACATTAAAACAGAAGAGTGAGAATACGAACCATTATGAAGAAAGTATAACGGAATACAATGGTTAAATCAACACTTCAAGTAATTAATCACACTATGTATAACCATGTAGATAATAGTAATCAACCCATATTTCACATGTTATCAAGTATACAACAAACTTAAAGAGTATAATTTTTCAATTCTACTATTATATTCTCAATTTACATACACAACCATAATTGTCACATATTCACACATTTAATCAAATAAGTATTTAAACCTCACTCGTTTCAATTATCAAACTCATACACATATCACCACTACATCAACTTCACATATTCAATTATCGCATAATTTTAATGTGACTCAATGCAAGATATGTGACGCTATGCATGTGGTACCGAATTGTGAACCCAAAGTTTCACCGCCTCCCGATTCAATATCTAGAATCTAGGCCACGCTTCCGATCCGGACAAGACCAAAGCCCACCAAAATGTAAACATATAGTTTACCGCTTCCGATTCACTCTAGAATCTAAGCCTCGCTTTTGTTTCAAAGCAAACCACCTTTGTTTCAAGGCACACC
This sequence comes from Vicia villosa, assembly GCF_029867415.1. Lineage (NCBI taxonomy): Eukaryota > Viridiplantae > Streptophyta > Magnoliopsida > Fabales > Fabaceae > Vicia > Vicia villosa. The sequence continues at coordinate 539,960 of NW_026705256.1, forward strand.
ATGACATGAATGTATGTACAATGTTAACAAACATATGCAATTAAGATTATCTCATCAATCTTAACTTATCGCATACCCATAATAGTTCAACTCTATGAATTATATATCAATTGTACACAACATTCACAACATATTGATATCAATCCACATAATAGAAACAATATTCAATTATGATTCACCAAAATACAATTAACACTAGCAAACCATACTATCTCATGTTAATTCATATCGTAACAAAATATAAGAATACACTTCTAAACCAAGTATCAATTCATTAGTATTTGGTCAAAATACAATTACGGTCAACTTTCCAAAATACCGTAAGTTACCGACAACCGAATAATCAATTTCAATACTTATTATAATCCAATCAATTATACTTATTGAAATTAATTCAACTATTAAGTAAATCAACTAACTAATAATTACACTACATTAGTTCCAAGTTTCTAATTCATTTTCTATTCCAAAAACTAATATTTAATATAAAAGATATTTAAATCCTAACTATTTCGGACGGTTCGTAAATATCACATTTTTAACAAAAATAACATCACCATGTTAATCTACTAATTAAACTTAGCTACCACGTAAATTTTCATTAAATTCCGGACAACTAATTATACCGCTTAATTCAGCTATTTCGATCAAACGGGACTGTTTTGCATTTCATTTTGTTTTATAACAGCCCCTGTTTCATAATCTCACTATCCTACTATTCCTATTATTTTCTTCTCATAATTATTTTCATTTTCATTAGATATCCATTATATATTAAAAACTTGAAATTAGATTCTTGGTTAAAACATAAGTTCATAACAGGAACATGATTTACTAATAGTTATATTTACATTGGTTTAAAAAGAAAAGTAAGATACATATGGATAATGAAAATGACGTACAGTGCATAAGAATTAGAAGTAGTATCCTTATGAACCAAATTGTTATTCTATTAAAATATAGAAATGAGAAGCATTATACACACCAAATTATATATCAACATATATTATACTGTATAATTCACAACTCACAGCGAAGCCATATATATATTTAGCAGTATGAATATCAATGTATATATCATAAACCAAAATGACGCTACTGTATAATGATTATATCTAACAGACATTAAGAATTCAATCAACAATCTAAATACCATTAATCATCACATAGAAAAATTATCACCAAAATCAAACAATTACAAAATCATGGAAATTTAGGGGTTTCCCCCTAAACATGTCAAAATCTAGAAATTGAAGAACAAAATCTCTAAGTTAGGTTAATCTACCCATTGACCCAATCATACTAACCCATAATAATAAGGATTCTCCCCCTTACCTCTTTAATGTGCTTCAAACCCTAGCTTTTGCCCCTTGTTGTTCTTCCCCTTTTCTTCTTCTCTTAGTCTCATTTCTCCTCTTCTTTTGCAAATGAAAATTATGATACCTCTACTCTTCCAACCCTTACTATATTATTCATATCGGGCTTACCCAAATAATTCCACTTCCTAACTAATTAGGCCCAATCATAAAATAGAGTAGTCAAATAAATAATTATGCTCTAACAAATACTATTATTACCCTTAATATTATTTTCCGATTAATCCAATTAAATTCGACTTTGTCTCAAATCAGAAATCCAATAATAATATTAATTCTAATATTATTCCTCTACATATTCCACTTTATTAATTCTTCGATTAACCGAATAAATTCCAACTTCACTTAATAATCCGAACACGTTTCTCAATAACACCGACGATCCAATTAATTATCAAACTTCGTCCAAATTAAGTAAATAAATCCTTATTTAATTTAATTAGCCAAATAATAAAATTCGGGCTGTTACAACTCTCCCCCACTTAAAATATTTTCGTCCTCGAAAATTCAGTCGACACAACCATCCCAACACCAAAACCACATCCACTCCCTCTCTCGATTCATACCGATACAAAACATTCTACACTTACGACCACACAAAGCTTCAAAAGATGTCATTCCAATATCCGAAGAAAATACCATGCAACACACAATCCTTTCGATGCACAACTCAGCAAGTCTCTTCATCGAATAATACATCTTCATCGGAATAAAACGAGCACATTTCGTCAACTATCCACACTGACCCAACTCACTTCACAATTACTCGATGCCTCGGCAATCTCGAAACAAAATCCATAGAGGTACTATCTCACTTCCACTCGAAAAATAGATAACTGTTGCACCAAACGAAACGGTTCCTGACAAATCCAACTCAAATACACGATTCCGGAATATCCCTCTTCATACTTTACCACTACACATTTCCTCAAATTTCGATACATCATTAACACCATGATTAATACTAAAATCATTACGATGTTCCTCATCCAAAATTCTCTTTGTCCGAATTCGAACCATCAGGAATATAAACTCGATCACAACATCTCATGACACCATTCTCGACAATCCAAAAGTTATCACTTTTTCCTTGATTAATCAATATCATCTTGTCAACCAATTGCAAAATCTGATTTCTAACCTTCTCTAATCTTGTCAAAATATCACAGGTGGGCTTCAACATACCAACTTAACACACGAAGACGTCGCTTCACAACCAAACTCAACTCTCTAAATCGTTCTAACGATTTCCAATTCTTGAATCCTCAACATAACTTATAAAATTATTTCCTACTCCATGCATCGGCCACAACCCTTCACTTTTCCAGGATGGTAATTCAAACCAAAGACTAAAATCCTTCGAAATTCTACTCATCTTGTTTACCTCATATTCAACTCTTGTGATCACTCAACACATCAAACCTTGATCCAAGCAAACAATGCCTCTTACATTCCCAAAACAAACACAATGGCAAACAAACACAATGGCAAACAAACAAAATGGAAAACAACTCCAATACATACATCGAATAATTCCTCTTATGTACTTTAAGTTACCTTGAAGCGTAAGCTACCACTTATCGATATCTGCATCAACACACCTCAACTCGAAATCCCATATCCAAGAAAGTTTACTTCTTCCAACCAAAACCCATATTCAGAAAGCTTTACATAACCTCCTTCTCTTTTAGCACCGACAATACAATCCTTAAATGTTTAACATGATCATCGTCGCTCTTAGAATCAAATATCCTCAAGAAACATTACCTCATAGAACCTTCCTTCTTCTTACTCGACAAACAAGCGTAACTCTACGACTATACACTCAGGCAATGAACCTCTTCTCAACAACTCCTCAAATCTGCTCTTCAACTTCTCCTCGGTCGCTTTACACGCTACCAAGTTAGTAAGACACGTCTATCTCGTTCAATACGATATCGTCTCCTATCAACAATAGATTAAGGGTGATCAAGTCCTCAATTTGTCAATAGACAATCGACAATCATAATGAAACATAAACTACCATTACTAACTATAATAGTGTTCCTTCAGAACTCATACTCGAAATCACTTAAACACCAAGATTCAAAATCCCCCTTAAAGTTACAATTACTTGATTCAACTCCAAACAGTTCATACCTAAATTCATCAACTTGGTCTAACGGAAAACAAATTACATTAATTCTCAAAATCTCTACCAAAGATGATCAACGGATAATTCAAACACGCAAAAGAAGTAGAAACAAAGTCACAGCAGTTGTATTAATAACTACACTTCTATGCATAACAGATAAAACAAGATCCAATCTTATAGCACAATCCAAAGAATGAAATAATGAGTTGCACCATTATCAATAATAAAGCACGTACCTCAGATTAACTTATCCTTAGTAGTAGTCTCAGCACCAGACAACGCAAACACTTTTCCTTTCGCTTGCTCCTTATTTGGCTTATCACATTTGGTACGAATGTGACCTCGCTCACCACAGTTGTAACAAGTCACCCTCGCACCAGCTCTACAATTAGCAACTATGTGACCCGGCCTGCCACACTTGAAATAAGTAGTAACCTCTTTCTTACACTCAGAAACACGATGACCTTCAACACCATATCTGAAACACTTAAGTGGAGTAGGAGTCCTTCCCCCACTTAGCTTCTTGACAAAACCAGATTGCTCCTTCTTGTTATCACACGGTTTCCCACGGAACCGTCCTCCTTCTCGTTTCAACTGTAGAAACCTCACTTCTTTCTTTCCACGCACATCTTCTGGAAAATATTTTCCGAAAAATGCATCACGAAAAAGAGTCCAAGTAACTTCAATACCTTCTCTTTCAAATCTCCGCACAGTATTACTCCACCAAACGTCAGCTTCTTTTGTCAGCATGTGAGTACCAAATTGTACCTTATGTACATCAGTACAACTCACGACTTGAAAGATCTTCTCAATTTCTCTTATCCATGCACGCGCTTTGTCCGGTCCATACCCTCCTTCAAAGATCGGCGGGTTGCACCTTTGAAAGTCTCCAAAAGTACGAAACTCATCCTTTCCTCCATAACTGGCATTCTCTTGCGGCGCTTGTCCAATCGCACCAGTCCACCTTGTTACTGCTCTGACATTCAAGTCACCATTCCTTCTTGCAACCATCGTCCTAAACAGCCAAACAACCAGACAAACAGTATTGATCGTGTCAGATACACGAATCAAATACAACAGGATAAAAGACATTAATAACCTTGACCAACTGGTCGACCATGCTCTGATACCACTAATGTAACACCCCTTTTTATACCCCAAAATATTTAACATATAATCAGAGAATAGCATGCATATAATTCAAAAGGGCGTCACATCGATGTCTTAAAAAATTAAATAAATAAAAAGCCTTTAAAAAAAACTGACAGCATTTATCTATACAACACAATACACCTGGTCATTTTAATAACACTTAATATAAAATCACAATTTAACCTGGATATGCATTTACAGCGGAAATATAATACTCATGTGATTCATAATGATTCATGTCCCATACCATGATCATACATCGACTAATGGTCTCAATTCAACATAAGATAAACTCAGAATGTTTGGCTTATAAGCCTCTCAAAACGACAAGCAACCAACAAAAGTTCACAAGTCATAGCATAATACATGAGCAAATATAACATGAGTTCAATACTCCTAATCTACCCAGTGTTACATGACCAGAGCATCGACTCACTACCTAGTCTCCAATAACCAAGGAAGGACCTCCGACTAGGTCACACGCGGCTACTAAACTCCAGGACCTGCATGTCGCCAAACGAGGGCAACATTAAAACAGAAGGGTGAGAATACGAACCATTATGAAGAAAGTATAACGGAATACAATGGTTAAATCAACACTTCAAGTAATTAATCACACTATGTATAACCATGTAGATAATAGTAATCAACCCATATTTCACATGTTATCAAGTATACAACAAACTTAAAGAGTATAATTTTTCAATTCTACTATTATATTCTCAATTTACATACACAACCATAATTGTCACATATTCACACATTTAATCAAATAAGTATTTAAACCTCACTCGTTTCAATTATCAAACTCATACACATATCACCACTACATCAACTTCACATATTCAATTATCGCATAATTTTAATGTGACTCAATGCAAGATATGTGATGCTATGCATGTGGTACCGAATTGTGAACCCAAAGTTTCACCGCCTCCCGATTCAATATCTAGAATCTAGGTCACGCTTCCGATCCGGACAAGACCAAAGCCCACCAAAATGTAAACATATAGTTTACCGCTTCCGATTCACTCTAGAATCTAAGCCTCGCTTTTGTTTCAAAGCAAACCACCTTTGTTTCAAGGCACACCATGACATGAATGTATGTACAATGTTAACAAACATATGCAATTAAGATTATCTCATCAATCTTAACTTATCGCATACCCATAATAGTTCAACTCTATGAATTATATATCAATTGTACACAACATTCACAACATATTGATATCAATCCACATAATAGAAACAATATTCAATTATGATTCACCAAAATACAATTAACACTAGCAAACCATACTATCTCATGTTAATTCATATCGTAACAAAATATAAGAATACACTTCTAAACCAAGTATCAATTCATTAGTATTTGGTCAAAATACAATTACGGTCAACTTTCCAAAATACCGTAAGTTACCGACAACCGAATAATCAATTTCAATACTTATTATAATCCAATCAATTATACTTATTGAAATTAATTCAACTATTAAGTAAATCAACTAACTAATAATTACACTACATTAGTTCCAAGTTTCTAATTCATTTTCTATTCCAAAAACTAATATTTAATATAAAAGATATTTAAATCCTAACTATTTCGGACGGTTCGTAAATATCACATTTTTAACAAAAATAACATCACCATGTTAATCTACTAATTAAACTTAGCTACCACGTAAATTTTCATTAAATTCCGGACAACTAATTATACCGCTTAATTCAGCTATTTCGATCAAACGGGACTGTTTTGCATTTCATTTTGTTTTATAACAGCCCCTGTTTCATAATCTCACTATCCTACTATTCCTATTATTTTCTTCTCATAATTATTTTCATTTTCATTAGATATCCATTATATATTAAAAACTTGAAATTAGATTCTTGGTTAAAACATAAGTTCATAACAGGAACATGATTTACTAATAGTTATATTTACATTGGTTTAAAAAGAAAAGTAAGATACATATGGATAATGAAAATGACGTACAGTGCATAAGAATTAGAAGTAGTATCCTTATGAACCAAATTGTTATTCTATTAAAATATAGAAATGAGAAGCATTATACACACCAAATTATATATCAACATATATTATACTGTATAATTCACAACTCACAGCGAAGCCATATATATATTTAGCAGTATGAATATCAATGTATATATCATAAACCAAAATGACGCTACTGTATAATGATTATATCTAACAGACATTAAGAATTCAATCAACAATCTAAATACCATTAATCATCACATAGAAAAATTATCACCAAAATCAAACAATTACAAAATCATGGAAATTTAGGGGTTTCCCCCTAAACATGTCAAAATCTAGAAATTGAAGAACAAAATCTCTAAGTTAGGTTAATCTACCCATTGACCCAATCATACTAACCCATAATAATAAGGATTCTCCCCCTTACCTCTTTAATGTGCTTCAAACCCTAGCTTTTGCCCCTTGTTGTTCTTCCCCTTTTCTTCTTCTCTTAGTCTCATTTCTCCTCTTCTTTTGCAAATGAAAATTATGATACCTCTACTCTTCCAACCCTTACTATATTATTCATATCGGGCTTACCTAAATAATTCCACTTCCTAACTAATTAGGCCCAATCATAAAATAGAGTAGTCAAATAAATAATTATGCTCTAACAAATACTATTATTACCCTTAATATTATTTTCCGATTAATCCAATTAAATTCGACTTTGTCTCAAATAAGAAATCCAATAATAATATTAATTCTAATATTATTCCTCTACATATTCCACTTTATTAATTCTTCGATTAACCGAATAAATTCAAACTTCACTTAATAATCCGAACACGTTTCTCAATAACACCGACGATCCAATTAATTATCAAACTTCGTCCAAATTAAGTAAATAAATCCTTATTTAATTTAATTAGCCAAATAATAAAATTCGGGCTGTTACAACTCTCCCCCACTTAAAATATTTTCGTCCTCGAAAATTCAGTCGACACAACCATCCCAACACCAAAACCACATCCACTCCCTCTCTCGATTCATACCGATATAAAACATTCTACACTTACGACCACACAAAGCTTCAAAAGATGTCATTCCAATATCCGAAGAAAATACCATGCAACACACAATCCTTTCAATGCACAACTCAGCAAGTCTCTTCATCGAATAATCCATCTTCATCGGAATAAAACGAGCACATTTCGTCAACTATCCACACTGACCCAACTCACTTCACAATTACTCGATGCCTCGGCAATCTCGAAACAAAATCCATAGAGGTACTATCTCACTTCCACTCGAAAAATAGATAACTGTTGCACCAAACGAAACGGTTCCTGACAAATCCAACTCAAATACACGATTCCGGAATATCCCTCTTCATACTTTACCACTACACATTTCCTCAAATTTCGATACATCATTAACACCATGATTAATACTAAAATCATTACGATGTTCCTCATCCAAAAATCTCTTTGTCCGAATTCGAACCATCAGGAATATAAACTCGATCACAACATCTCATGACACCATTCTCGACAATCCAAAAGTTATCACTTTTTCCTTGATTAATCAATATCATCTTGTCAACCAATTGCAAAATCTGATTTCTAACCTTCTCTAATCTTGTCAAAATATCACAGGTGGGCTTCAACATACCAACTTAACACACGAAGACGTCGCTTCACAACCAAACTCAACTCTCTAAATCGTTCTAACGATTTCCAATTCTTGAATCCTCAACATAACTTATAAAATTATTTCCTACTCCATGCATCGGCCACAACCCTTCACTTTTCCAGGATGGTAATTCAAACCAAAGACTAAAATCCTTCGAAATTCTACTCATCTTGTTTACCTCATATTCAACTCTTGTGATCACTCAACACATCAAACCTTGATCCAAACAAACAATGCCTCTTACATTCCCAAAACAAACACAATGGCAAACAAACACAATGGCAAACAAACAAAATGGAAAACAACTCCAATACATACATCGAATAATTCCTCTTATGTACTTTAAGTTACCTTGAAGCGTAAGCTACCACTTATCGATATCTGCATCAACACACCTCAACTCGAAATCCCATATCCAAGAAAATTTACTTCTTCCAACCAAAACCCATATTCAGAAAGCTTTACATAACCTCCTTCTCTTTTAGCACCGACAATACAATCCTTAAATGTTTAACATGATCATCGTCGCTCTTAGAATCAAATATCCTCAAGAAACATTACCTCATAGAACATTCCTTCTTCTTACTCGACAAACAAGCGTAACTCTACGACTATACACTCAGGCACTGAACCTCTTCTCAACAACTCCTCAAATCTGCTCTTCAACTTCTCCTCGGTCGCTTTACACGCTACCAAGTTAGTAAGACACGTCTATCTCGTTCAATACGATATCGTCTCCTATCAACAATAGATTAAGGGTGATCAAGTCCTCAATTTGTCAATAGACAATCGACAATCATAATGAAACATAAACTACCATTACTAACTATAATAGTGTTCCTTCAGAACTCATACTCGAAATCACTTAAACACCAAGATTCAAAATCCCCCTTAAAGTTACAATTACTTGATTCAACTCCAAACAGTTCATACCTAAATTCATCAACTTGGTCTAACGGAAAACAAATTACATTAATTCTCAATATCTCTACCAAAGATGATCAACGGATAATTCAAACACGCAAAAGAAGTAGAAACAAAGTCACAGCAGTTGTATTAATAACTACACTTCTATGCATAACAGATAAAACAAGATCCAATCTTATAGCACAATCCAAAGAATGAAATAATGCGTTGCACCATTATCAATAATAAAGCACGTACCTCAGATTAACTTATCCTTAGTAGTAGTCTCAGCACCAGACAACGCAAACACTTTTCCTTTCGCTTGCTCCTTATTTGGCTTATCACATTTGGTACGAATGTGACCTCGCTCACCACAGTTGTAACAAGTCACCCTCGCACCAGCTCTACAATTAGCAACTATGTGACCCGACCTGCCACACTTGAAATAAGTAGTAACCTCTTTCTTACACTCAGAAACACGATGACCTTCAACACCATATCTGAAACACTTAAGTGGAGTAGGAGTCCTTCCCCCACTTAGCTTCTTGACAAAACCAGATTGCTCCTTCTTGTTATCACACGGTTTCCCACGGAACCGTCCTCCTTCTCGTTTCAACTGTAGAAACCTCACTTCTTTCTTTCCACGCACATCTTCTGGAAAATATTTTCCGAAAAATGCATCACGAAAAAGAGTCCAAGTAACTTCAATACCTTCTCTTTCAAATCTCCGCATAGTATTACTCCACCAAACGTCAGCTTCTTTTGTCAGCATGTGAGTACCAAATTGTACCTTATGTACATCAGTACAACTCACGACTTGAAAGATCTTCTCAATTTCTCTTATCCATGCACGCGCTTTGTCCGGTCCATACCCTCCTTCAAAGATCGGCGGGTTGCACCTTTGAAAGTCTCCAAAAGTACGAAACTCATCCTTTCCTCCATAACCGGCATTCTCTTGCGGCGCTTGTCCAATCGCACCAGTCCACCTTGTTACTGCTCTGACATTCAAGTCACCATTCCTTCTTGCAACCATCGTCCTAAACAGCCAAACAACCAGACAAACAGTATTGATCGTGTCAGATACACGAATCAAATACAACAGGATAAAAGACATTAATAACCTTGACCAACTGGTCGACCATGCTCTGATACCACTAATGTAACACCCCTTTTTATACCCCAAAATATTTAACATATAATCAGAGAATAGCATGCATATAATTCAAAAGGGCGTCACATCGATGTCTTAAAAAATTAAATAAATAAAAAGCCTTTAAAAAAAAAACTGACAGCATTTACAACACAATACACCTGGTCATTTTAATAACACTTAATATAAAATCACAATTTAACCTGGATATGCATTTACAGCGGAAATATAATACTCATGTGATTCATAATGATTCATGTCCCATACCATGATCATACATCGACTAATGGTCTCAATTCAACATAAGATAAACTCAGAATGTTTGGCTTATAAGCCTCTCAAAACGACAAGCAACCAACAAAAGTTCACAAGTCATAGCATAATACATGAGCAAATATAACATGAGTTCAATACTCCTAATCTACCCAGTGTTACATGACCAGAGCATCGACTCACTACCTAGTCTCCAATAACCAAGGAAGGACCTCCGACTAGGTCACACGCGGCTACTAAACTCCAGGACCTGCATGTCGCCAAACGAGGGCAACATTAAAACAGAAGGGTGAGAATACGAACCATTATGAAGAAAGTATAACGGAATACAATGGTTAAATCAACACTTCAAGTAATTAATCACACTATGTATAACCATGTAGATAATAGTAATCAACCCATATTTCACATGTTATCAAGTATACAACAAACTTAAAGAGTATAATTTTTCAATTCTACTATTATATTCTCAATTTACATACACAACCATAATTGTCACATATTCACACATTTAATCAAATAAGTATTTAAACCTCACTCGTTTCAATTATCAAACTCATACACATATCACCACTACATCAACTTCACATATTCAATTATCGCATAATTTTAATGTGACTCAATGCAAGATATGTGACGTTATGCATGTGGTACCGAATTGTGAACCCAAAGTTTCACCGCCTCCCGATTCAATATCTAGAATCTAGGCCACGCTTCCGATCCGGACAAGACCAAAGCCCACCAAAATGTAAACATATAGTTTACCGCTTCCGATTCACTCTAGAATCTAAGCCTCGCTTTTGTTTCAAAGCAAACCACCTTTGTTTCAAGGCACACCATGACATGAATGTATGTACAATGTTAACAAACATATGCAATTAAGATTATCTCATCAATCTTAACTTATCGCATACCCATAATAGTTCAACTCTATGAATTATATATCAATTGTACACAACATTCACAACATATTGATATCAATCCACATAATAGAAACAATATTCAATTATGATTCACCAAAATACAATTAACACTAGCAAACCATACTATCTCATGTTAATTCATATCGTAACAAAATATAAGAATACACTTCTAAACCAAGTATCAATTCATTAGTATTTGGTCAAAATACAATTACGGTCAACTTTCCAAAATACCGTAAGTTACCGACAACCGAATAATCAATTTCAATACTTATTATAATCCAATCCATTATACTTATTGAAATTAATTCAACTATTAAGTAAATCAACTAATTAATAATTACACTACATTAGTTCCAAGTTTCTAATTCATTTTCTATTCCAAAAACTAATATTTAATATAAAAGATATTTAAATCCTAACTATTTCGGACGGTTCGTAAATATCACATTTTTAACAAAAATAACATCACCATGTTAATCTACTAATTAAACTTAGCTACCACGTAAATTTTCATTAAATTCCGGACAACTAATTATACCGCTTAATTCAGCTATTTCGATCAAACGGGACTGTTTTGCATTTCATTTTGTTTTATAACAGCCCCTGTTTCATAATCTCACTATCCTACTATTCCTATTATTTTCTTCTCATAATTATTTTCATTTTCATTAGATATCCATTATATATTAAAAACTTGAAATTAGATTCTTGGTTAAAACATAAGTTCATAACAGGAACATGATTTACTAATAGTTATATGGCTTAAATACACTTTTGGTCCCCCTATTTTTAAGTTTTTTAAGTTTTAATCCCTCCATTTTAAAACCCAACTTTCTAGTCCCTAAACTTTACCTCACTCGGAATTTTGTTGGCCCCCCTCCAATTTTGCATAGTTGGCATGATGATTGGGATAAAAAAAAATATTTTTAATTATGTGACATTAGTGAATAGATTATTTTATTATTTAATAAATTAATTAATAATTTTAATTAAGTTATTTTTTAAATAAATTAATAATTAATATTTAAAAAAATATTATGGAACTAGCCCTTTTGACCCACACATTCACTTTTCATTTCATATTCAATGCATGGATTACATTATAAACACTAAATATTTTTCTTTAAAAAACGATATGGGACATAATAACAACACAACTACACCATTCTTCTTCAACCACACAACAACATCATCTTATTTAACAATATCATCTTCATCAACAACTTGTTAAGTCCAAATTCCTGAAACTATTTTAGTTACAATGATGCATTAGTAAGTTCTTCAATCCATTTTTCCACTGACACTCTGACAGACTCTCAACCTCAATACATTGCCTTTTTTTTCCAATTTATTATTCTAATTATTTAAGATTACTTTTTAAATACCTTTTATGGTTATTTACGTGTTGCAGAGATTTCTTAATTTGATATTTCTTTTGGTTCATTAATAGCAACGTTTTCCATGTATAATATATTTCTTTGTGATACTACTATAAAAAGAAACTAGGTCTTTCAATTTTTTGCCATACTTGCAGCATGTTGCTCATGCAATACTTGTAGAATGTTACTGATGCAATGGAAATCCACAATCATAGCAATATTACTACTTCTAGCATGCATTTTCAAGAGAAGTGGAGAGAACAAAAACTGAAATGGAGTTGAATTAGAATCGAACTTGTTTCTATCCGTAGGATTTTCTCTAAAATTCTAAAGTTGCAGGTGGTGATAATGATGTTAGCTGTTGCAGGTGTGTGTATGGAGTTTGGAAACCGTTTGAAATCGAACGTGATGGGTGGTGGAGATACGATGTTGTGGGAGTTGTTGTCGGCGGAGGGAGTTTGATGTGCAACTTTGGTGGTGATGAATAGATCTTATGATTATGGTATGGTTTGGAGTTTGAATTTGATAGAAAAATGGTTGGGTTTATGTGAAGTTGTGCTAGAGAATATGAATGGTTTGTAGTTGAAATGTGCTGTTGTGTTTTAAACAAGTCCCACGTTGATTTTTCATTAAATATCTTTAGTGTTTATATAGCCCTTTCCTGCTTAATAAAATGTAAACTTGGATGTTGGACTCTTGTTAAAATCTAATGGTATGAACTCCCACAAAATTTATTTAATTTAAAATGTACTTAGTAAAAAATATTAATTTATTCAGTAAAATTATTTAATAATAAATTTCTAAATAAACATTATAGAAAAGTATTAAATTATTCATTAAAATAATTTTAAAAAAATTTAATAATAAATTATCCCAATCAGCATTAACACATCATTAAAAATAATTTTTTTTATCCTAATCATCAATGACATGTAAGCAAAAGTGAAAGGGGACCAACAAAATTTCGAATGGGTAAAGTTTAGGGACCAGAATAGTGAGTTTTAAAATAGAGGGATTAAAAGTTAAAAAATATTAAAATAGGGGGACTAAAAGTGCATGTAAGCCTAGTTATATTTACATTGGTTTAAAAAGAAAAGTAAGATACATATGGATAATGAAAATGACGTACAGTGCATAAGAATTAGAAGTAGTATCCTTATGAACCAAATTGTTATTCTATTAAAATATAGAAATGAGAAGCATTATACACACCAAATTATATATCAACATATATTATACTGTATAATTCACAACTCACAGCGAAGCCATATATATATTTAGCAGTATGAATATCAATGTATATATCATAAACCAAAATGACGCTACTGTATAATGATTATATCTAACAGACATTAAGAATTCAATCAACAATCTAAATACCATTAATCATCACATAGAAAAATTATCACCAAAATCAAACAATTACAAAATCATGGAAATTTAGGGGTTTCCCCCTAAACATGTCAAAATCTAGAAATTGAAGAACAAAATCTCTAAGTTAGGTTAATCTACCCATTGACCCAATCATACTAACCCATAATAATAAGGATTCTCCCCCTTACCTCTTTAATGTGCTTCAAACCCTAGCTTTTGCCCCTTGTTGTTCTTCCCCTTTTCTTCTTCTCTTAGTCTCATTTCTCCTCTTCTTTTGCAAATGAAAATTATGATACCTCTACTCTTCCAACCCTTACTATATTATTCATATCGGGCTTACCCAAATAATTCCACTTCCTAACTAATTAGGCCCAATCATAAAATAGAGTAGTCAAATAAATAATTATGCTCTAACAAATACTATTATTACCCTTAATATTATTTTCCGATTAATCCAATTAAATTCGACTTTGTCTCAAATAAGAAATCCAATAATAATATTAATTCTAATATTATTCCTCTACATATTCCACTTTATTAATTCTTCGATTAACCGAATAAATTCTAACTTCACTTAATAATCCGAACACGTTTCTCAATAACACCGACGATCCAATTAATTATCAAACTTCGTCCAAATTAAGTAAATAAATCCTTATTTAATTTAATTAGCCAAATAATAAAATTCGGGCTGTTACATCTCGCGCGCCGCTCAAACACGAAAGCATTAAGTACAGATACCCACAGTGAATGCTAGCTCTAAATCTATCTCTAGAGTTCATAACCAACAGATTATCATCCTAGAAAAGGATTCAAGAAGTTTATCTCTAAAGCAACCCAAATCCCCAGCATAGAGCAAAAATCCAGGATAACATCAACACAGATTTGTAAAGCAAGTTAAATATAACATTATAATCGGTAAATATACATAAGATTCAAGTAAATATACAAACAAACCCAACCAAAGAGAAATACACAAAGAAGAAGAGAAATGAACCGAAAATCTCCCGATTTGTCAGCTCCGTTCGACGCTCAATCCACCCCCGATCATCCTTATGCAACCTCCGAAGTTGTTTTCTAAGCTAATTTTGATCTAAGAATGAAAATGATGGAGTTGGGACTAAAACTTTCCCAAAACCATAACCCTAAAATGTCTCAAATGAAGAAATATAAAGAAAATTTTGTGCAGGTCCGCTCAGCGGACTCAAAATTGCATCCAGCCTCTGATTTGCTCCGCTGGAGCTCCGCTCAGCGGACCCCCTCCGCTTAGCGGATGACAGCAAAAGTGAAATCTTGTTTTCGCCATAAGTTGAGAACCGTAACTCCGAATTGCGCCCGGTTCGAAGCGTTGGAAAGCTTATTCAATGCTCTATCCAATAATGAATAAATGGAAACCAAAATGATAATTTTTATCATCCTTATTTTGAGCCTTATTCTTTGATGAATTGGTTGAATTTGCATTCTTGAAGCTTAGCCTTTGGTCTTTATTACTGAATGCTCCAAAGATGCATGAATACCTATAAAATGAATGGAAAACTATTAATTGGTATAAAAGTATATGAAAATACAATTATTCACAAAGTATACGTATTTATACACAAAACGGGGAATTATTCAAACGGTATTAACAAAACTATCGATAAGTGCCACTATTTACATACACAAAATAAGTACATTTTGGCACTTATCAGTAGCCTATTCACAAAAAGTCTCCAAGCAAACGCTTTAATTTTATAAGGAATCTCCATCTTCCAAATCTTTTCCAACACTTCATCATTCCTATTAATGGGACCAAAAGGAATTCGCCGTAAAGCATACCGACGATAACATGATGATACCGTAAATATCTTATCCGTCTCAATATTCCATCTCACGGAATCCTTTTCTAAATTACAACCCGCATCCAAAAAGTTCCGTAAGACAAAAGCTTGGATAATAAACCTGTATCACCCGTATAATTTTATTATTAATTTAAATTAGAATATTTAATTAATAATTAGAATTATTAGGGATTTTGAGGAAATAATGAATAAATAATGGTTTAAGGCATTTGGGCCATATGAGGAAATAGTAAAGAAGGGGGTGTGGTGTAGTAAAGCCCTTACTAATTTAATATTATTTTTTCATAAAATAATCAGAATTGGGAATTGGGGGAAAGAAAGAAAGAACGTGAAAGAACAGAATTGGGAACAAGGAACGTGAAGGAGAACTGTAGAGGGAGAGGCCAAGAACCAAGATTTTATCTGAGGTAAGGGGAGACTCCCGTTTAATCTCTTTTATCGTATTATAGGTGATAGTATGGATTAGGAGTATGATTGGATCAATTGATTCTATATTCTGAATTTTCATCTGTGTTCACCATTGAATTTTGGACTGTCAATCCCTAATAACTGATAGATTTAGGGAATGATGAATGAAATTGATTATGGAACTATATACTGTGGTTGTGGATGAATTCGTATGCTGTTTGGATGTGAATTTTCTGGTTTTTTAGACTCAAAATCGTGGACTGGTATGAGTAGAAACGAGTGGGTTTTGGACTGTTACGAAGTTGCAGGTGCTGGGCATTTTCTGGTGTTTCGCGTATGAAACAGTGCCATACGCGTATGGGATGAGGTCATACGCGTATGGGGGATACTCCCAAGGGGCTATACGCGTATGATACGCAGCTGCCCTGTCCCAAACACCCTGTGCTGGTGATTTGCGTATGAGGAGCGTATGAGGATGCTCATACGCGTATGGAAATTTTGAAAGAGGAAAATTATTCTGGTGATACGCGTATGGCAAGACTGATACACGTATGAGGTTGCTTTTGGGCAAAACCTGACTTGTTGAAATGCGTATGATACGCGTATGGGACATAGTGGTACGCATATGGATGCGTATGGGCTTGAAGATACGCGTATGGACGCTGTGTGTGTAAATTTCTGTTTTGTGATTTTTCTGGAAAGTCCAATGATGTGTGACTTTCGATCTGTAGGCCTGTTTTGTGTGCTGTTTGAGAATAGGTAAACCTTTTAATGTGATCTGTGGTTTACTGATATGTTGATTGTATTGAATGATGTTAATATATATGAACATGCTTGATAATGATGATGAAAGATGATGGAATGAGTAAAGATGATGTTACTCATAGGATGATGATGATGGAAGTATGTTGTATATATGTTGCATGCATTCATAAACATTGATGAGGGCTGAATCCTAGATGATGAGAGGATTCAGTGAATGGCAAAATTCCCATTGTGTGGAATTTGTGCTGGCAGGGCCGTATCTGGATGATGATAGATCGGTCGGTGGATGATTTCCACTGGTGATGATTTGGTACCACATGCATAGTGTCAGTTTCATACATGTGCATGATTTGTTTATAGCATGATGATATATGTTATATGATGACTTGTCTGTTTATCTGTGGATGTGTGAATGACGCTTTGTCTGGATATGAAACAATTGGGTGAATGATATAACTATGAAATGTTATTATTTATGATGCAATAACATTGGTTAACTGTGATGAGACTCACCCTTACTTGTTGTCATTTTTCAGATTGAGGATAGCGGCGTGACTTGGTGAGGATTAGCTCATAAGTCGGTTTTTAATATTGTGTCGGTGTCATGCTCTGATAGATGTAACACTGGGAACGCTTTGTTTTTTTTAGAGTTCTGATTATAACTCTATTTGTATTTGGTTATGATGTTTGAAGTCTGATACATTATTGATGAATGTTGGCTTGATGAATTAATTCCGCTGTGTAAACATGTTTTGCTTAATGAGTTATAATTACAGATGTTTTCAGTGGATGCATGATATGTACCGACGTGTGTTTTCTTCATTTTATAAATTGTGACACCTCTTGCATGTTTACTCTGATTAATAATTATTTAACTGCCGCGGGTTATTAGAGGGGTGTTACAAAACCCGCCTCACCCGCTTCTACCAACGAAATGCCCAAATCCCCCCATTTCCATACCCCATCACTCCACCCTCCCATCACCGCTACGGAAACATTTTTCAACAAAGAAATATCATAAAGTTCCGGAAAAGCTTCCGACAAACAAACATCATTCAACCAACATACTTCCCAAAACGGAGTGCTAAAGCCATTACCCACTATAAAACAACTATTCTAAGTTGATTTGAGTTATTATACATAAATTATTGAATTGTGTATTAGATTTGTATTTTAAGTTTAAGTTGATTTGAATTGTTACTTAGAAACGATCGATTTGGGTATTAAGGTTTGTATTTTAAGTTGAATTTAATTTAAATTCTTAACGAGAAACAATGGATTTAGGAATTAAGTTTATATTAATAACTGAAGTTGATTTGAATTCTTACCCATAAATTATAAAATTGAGAATTAGGATTTGTATTTTATGAAACTCAACCATTCTAAAAATTGCATTTGTATTGCTTTGGAAGATAGTGAAATTATTCGAATTTAAGTTGTGTGCTATTGACTATTGTGAATTATTTTGATGATTTATTTTTAAAATATCCTACAGTTAAGTAATGACTGCAAATAATTTATTCAAGATGAGTTTGAACTCAAAAACACACTCAAAAGAAGAGCTGGAATGCGTAAACAAAACAAAATTAATGGATGGTATTGATAAGTTCAAATGCTTTCTCTGTGCGGGATGCAAGAAGATAATATAAGAGATAAGCCCTAAATACATTAATTGTTCTACAACAATTTTGTAGATAATGTTTTGTATTTGAGTTCAATAATGTAAATTTTTTAGTTACAATTGAAGTTTGTTATTTTTGATAATTGAAAAGCCTACTTCTATTATTAATATATAAAAGTAATAGTACTTGGAAATTTTCTTATTCCACGGGTATAAAAGTCTTTTATCAAAATAACACAATAATATTAATTTGGCATTTATTGCTGCTGATGTGGCGGTCTCTAATTTTTTGTTGATTTTTAATTTTTCTTAATTGATTATTTTTTTCTTAAATAAAAAAAAGAATGAAACGATATCACGTCTAATATGTCCACTTTCATAACTATTGTATTTAATATTTTTTATATTTTCAAATATTGTGTTTACTAATTAAAATCTTACAATTAAATAATACATTAATTTAATTTTAAAATCTTCCAATTATTGTGTTTAATCGTAAAAGATGTTGATAGTAAATTTACATTTAATTAGAAAGAGTATTATCCAACAAAAAATATTGCAAAATTCCAATCATGATTAATTTTTTTTTTATGTAAGTAAATCAATCTGTTTATGATGTTTGTACATAGACTTTATTACTAAAATAAATATTTTAGTCATTTACTAAAGTTTTATTTAAGTTTTTCTTTTTAAAATTTAGTAATACATTAACTATAATTAAAACTACTATTAAAATATAATAAATTATATTAAAATTTCAATTTATTAAAAAATGTTAGTTTTTTCTATGATAGAATTATCATTTATACTAAAAAGTGTTATAAATATTTGTATATGATAAAAGAATATGAGATAATTATGATAGAAACATATATAAATTTATCATGAAAA
The DNA here is from genome assembly GCF_029867415.1 of Vicia villosa. Classification (NCBI taxonomy): domain Eukaryota; kingdom Viridiplantae; phylum Streptophyta; class Magnoliopsida; order Fabales; family Fabaceae; genus Vicia; species Vicia villosa. The sequence goes on from NW_026705256.1 coordinate 559,829, forward strand.
TAGAAATTGTCATTCTTTTTACATTTCTACAATTATATATTATCGTTTTATTTAATTAGTATACATAATATAAAGTTTTATCACCACATCAATAATAAGTTTTGCCTCTTTATATAAATGTAAAAAATAAAATATATTAATTGCGATAATTAATTTTAATTATTATAATAATACATTAAACATAGAAGTTTTTAAGCATTTGACGGGAGATGTCATACATTTTAGGTTTGAAAAAATGAGATAATATCTCAAATAGGTTTAATAAATTTTATTCTCTAACTATGTTTAATTTCTTAATTAAAATTATATTTTTTTTAAACTTATAAATTATATTTTTTATATTATAATAATATGTTAATGTAGAAACTTTTAAGCATTTGACGGGAGCTGTCATACATTTTATATTTAGGAAAATGGGCTAATATCTTAAACATGTTTAAATTTTTTTTTAGAATTAACTCATTTGGATTCAACTGGGGTTTCTTAACTCATCTGAATTGACGGGTAGATATGAAAGTATCTATAAGATACAGTTATTGATAGATCATTTTGACGGGAGCTGAGCTAATATCTCAAAATAGGTTTGATAAATTTATTCTCTAACTATGTTTAATTTCTTAATTAAAATTATATATTTTTAAACTTATAACTCATATTTTTTATATTATAATAATATGCATTAAATGTAGAAACTTTTAAGCATTTAACGGGAGCTGTCATATCTTTTATATTTGGGAAAGTGGGCTAATATTTTAAATAGGTTTAAATTTTTTTAGAATTAACTCATTTGGATTCAACTGGGTTCTTAACTCATCTGAATTGATGGGTAGATGTGAAAGTATCTACGAGATACAGTTATTGACATATCATTTTAATGTCTATATTTTAACTATTTCTTTTGTTACTGTTTTATAAAATTGAAGTTATAAAAATAATTGACGGGTAGATGTGAACGTATCTATGAGATACCAGTTATTGATTGATCATTTTAATGTCTATCTTTTAACTATTTCTTTTGTTACTGTTTTATAAAATTGAAGTTATAAAAATAATTGTACGATTTATCATAAATATGAAATTGGTACATCTTATTAATATATAATTGAAATTACGTGAATATTTATGAACGACATAATAAGTTATATTATGTTTGATATTCCTAACACATGAATTAAAATTTGATAAATGATTATAAGTTATAAATATATTAATGTTACTCATTCTTTGTATCTATATATGTTACACACTTTATTTATTTATTTTCCAAAGTTTTGATAAATATAAATCTTATTTTATATATTTTACTATGCAGGTATATGATGCAGGCTTTGTTACTGATTGGTTCTGATAATTTAAGAATATAGCATTTGAAGATTGTACCATCTATATGTTTTATTGTTTTATTTAAAGAGCTAAAAGTTTAGATGTATTATTAGCACTTTTGTTGTTAACTATTAAGTTTTTGGGATTAACATGACTATGTTTGAGTTGCATTTTGGTTAAATATATATGTTTGATATATATAAAGGAACTTTTTAAGTCATAATTAGGTAAATGTGAAGTCCCGCCAGACCCGTGCGATAGCACGGGTTTCCTACTAGTTTTGATTCGCACGGGTTTCCTACTAGTTTTGATATTAAATAAGTTCAAAAGTTTAATAAATTATTATTTATTCAATGTAATAATAAACATATGTTAGTCATCAAGTCTAAAATTTTAGCCATCAATGTAATGCTATCTACTTTTTTTATCAATGACATAATATCATACTTTCTGAATTATTATTTTATCATTGAGTAATGATATTTTGACACTAAAATATACATGTACACAGTAGTTAATGTTCATCAATTAATACGATGAACAAAGTTTTTTTTTTTTTTAAATAAATAAAAATATTTATGAAAGAAATTTTTTTATTTTAAGAATATTTTTTATAACACAAATATAAATTTTATTATTAATTAATTTTAATATTATATTAATCACAAAAATATATGTTATTAATCATATATTTTACTTATAATTTATTAATCAAATCTAATATTTCATTGACCAATAAAATACATAATACCAACCAAATTCTGACATTAATTTATAAAATATTTTACACTTTATTAACCAAATTCTCATATTAAATTATGAATTTTATATAAAATATAATAAATAAAATTAATTAATAAAGGATAAAGAGTGGTTATTATATTTTATATTAATGTCTGAAGTTGATTCATAGTATATATTTTCTTGGTTTCTTCCTATTTGTAACCAAAACAAAATATATTTTCTTGGTAAATGAAATAGTAAATTTAATTAATAAATTATAAATAAAATATATGATTAATAACATATATTTTATAGTTAATGAAATAATAAAATTAATTAATGACAAAATTTATATTTGTGTTATAAAAAATATTTTTATAATAAAATATTTTTTTATAAATTAAATTTATTTATTTATTTTAAAACAAATACTGTTCATCATATGGATGAATAGTAACTACAGTTTAGATGTACACTTATTAAAATAGTATTACTCTTTATTATTTTAAACCAAAAGACAAATAATATCTAATTCAACAGAATAATATCTGTTGAATTAGATATTATAGAATATAAAACTACCTTCTTTAATATAATAAAATATTAATATTCCTACATGTTTAATCTAGACGTACTCAAGTGTATTATATTATTCCTACATTTTACAATAATTTATCTAAAAAAATATTATTTTAAGATATTAATATATTATTAATTATTTTTTAATGATACCCTTGATTTAATATATTTTATTTTAATAAAATAATATTTCTAGTGTCAGAGTGACAGAACTGAAACTTAGAGCATTGGTCGTATTTTTCAATGAGTTCTCCAACTAGACATCAATATAATAATTAAATATTGAATCAAAATGTCATGTCATAGTAGAGTTGCATTGCAATACAACTAGTAAAGAATTGTGGTACCCAAACAAATTAATTTATAAGGTAAAGTTGTGGGACCCATTTGAATTACACTAATAAAATAAATATTAAATAAATTATTTTGAGATGATATGGCTGGTGGGACCCATAAAGAATTCAAAAATGAGTTGCACCATTGGAGATGGTCTTAAAGATGTGGAGTTAAAAGAGTAGGAAAAAGGTTAGACAAATATGGTCTTTTTAAAAGTTTTAGATGAATATTTTTTTTAGTGAATATGGTATATAAAATATAAGTCACGAGTAATAAAAAAGTCTTTTAAATTTATCATATTGATTTATTTAAATAAAAATGAATAATTTTATTATTATTATATTTTATTTTATATTTGAAATTAAAATACAGAAAATAAAATTTAGTTGTCTTAAAAAATCTTATGAAAATAAATTGAAAAATCTTATCAACAATATCATAAGTTGTTGTCATAAATTTTTTCAAATAATATCACAAAACTTTATGCTAATAGGTAAACTCAAATGAGTTAATAAAAATCAACATTGAGTCTAATTAATCTTTGAATTTGTTAGTCTATTTAACATTAGTTGGATTCTTATTTACAAATGTATAGATGAAGTATACACTTTTAAATAGACTAATTGACCAGGGGCGGTTCCAAGGCCCAACAAGCCCGGGCACGCGCCCAGTCTCAACCCCTATTTTTTTGTACTCCCTCCAATTTAATAGTCAATTTTTAGGTAAAATTAGGGGTAAAATTAGTAAAAATAGAGTGTCAAAATTAAAACAGATGAATAACTAATGGTATAAAACTTTTGTTCAGGCTGTCTAAAATTCCTGGCTTCGCCACTGTAATAGACCAATCAGACTTTCGAAAATAACATACTCATACCTAAAAATAAGTTTCAAACCATACTTAGACTTTAAATTTTTAAACTGACAGACTCAAATTAGACAAAGTCTAAATCGACCTAATCTATTCTCACTCCTAAAAACAATATTATATATGTACTATAAAATAATGGCAAGAAAAAATTAAATAACGAAATGTTATATATTTTGACTAAATTCTGTTGAGAATCCAATGTGAGGAAGAAGACTCACATTGATTAAAAAAAGAAAAAATGAACACTTTATAAGTGAGAGAAAATAGAAGAATGTACTCTTTTCGCCAAGTATATGGTGTGTCTCTCACAAAAATGTGTCATAAATATAAAAATGCTCCCTCGTTTTGATCTTCCGAATTGCCCCCAACAAATTCACCACTGAATTTTGTGAGATAGAGTTTTCAAAAAAAAAATTATTTTGTCGATCAAAAAATATATAAGTTCCAATTTGTCCTAATTTTTTTTCTTTAGATAAAATTAAAGGAGACATGGGCGAAGCTAGGGCCCGGCTAGGGTATTCCATTGCCCAGGCTGTGGCCCAAATATTTTTTGAGGTGGAGTAAAAAAAATTAAAAAAGGGCAATTAATCTAATCCGCACAACACCCACAACAACGCTTACGAAACCGATTTGCCTCCTCTCCTCACATCTGCACCTTTCTAATCCCATTCGCACAATAACAACCGCAACACCTTCAAAACTTGATTCTAAAACAGTCAACAAAATCGCACAACACTTTTGCTGTGACCGGCTCTCCATTCCAGCGCCATCGCCGTCGTAAATCCGCTTTGGACCAGCCTTCTCACCGGCGACGAGATTCAGATCTTAACAAATATTTCTCGGCCACGATTACCAAGTGCTTATGCTTTTTTTTCTTAGTGGAAATTGATTCATGAAATTGTATTTTGGATGCTATTTGTATTGATTTTGGATGCTATTTTGGAAACATTTTCTCTGTATTGTTGAAGTGTATTGTTGAAGAGGAAAGGGTGTCCACACGTGAGAAGAGAGAAGGAGCAGTAGCTACTATAAGAAGAAGAGAGTAGTACCTTCCAAATTGATTTGTAAATATTTTTAATAATTGATAGTTTTAATTGATTAATAAACATAAGACCCTTTTTAAATGACTAGTAAACATAAGACCACTTTTAATTGATTAGAGAGTAGTGCCTTCTCAACATTTTTAATTGATTTGTAAACATTTAATAATTGTAAATGTAAATGCTTAATACTTTTCATTCTTTTATTAATAATTGATTTATAAATTTTTTAGGAGTTATAAATAGTTAAAATAAGACACTTGTGTGATTTTTATGAGAAAAGCTTTTATTATATATGAAAATTATTATCATGTTTGACAGTTGCAACTTATGTATTTGTTGCAACTTATTGTATTTGTTACAATTTATTGGATTTATTGTTTGATTTGTTTTATTCAATGATAGAGATGAAGAGATTTTTGGTTAATAGAGAAAGTATTGAGAATGTTAATATTGTGCAATCGGAAGCCGAATTACAATCACAACATAATAATGTGATTAATGAGTTTAATCCAAATGAGATTGTGCGTGATCTAGGTCTTAGAAAACAAATTAATGAGTATGCTTCAGATATTCAAGACCAAGTCAATTTGCGGTATTTAAATTTTTGCCTAGGCTTTATAACTTTTCTGACTTCACCACTAAAAGGAGACGTACATATCTGTTTGCTATCTCTAATGATAAATATACTAATAATTTATAATAAACCATTTTATTTATATTTTTTTAGTCAATGTGAAATAGTCAAATAAATTAATTATTATAGAATATAAAGTAATATATTGATGATATATTATTAAACTACATATCATGTTTAGTTTTCAAATCTAAAAAGTTTATGAGTTGTAGTAATTATTGCCTCATCATTAACAAAAAGCACATATAAAAGAAATGTTAAAAATAATACTCTTTTTAACAAATATTTGTTTGCTTATACTTTTCTAATTTGTAATGTTGGGATAAAGTGAAACCATAAATTGCTAAAGCTTTGATGCAGATGGATGAAGAAGACAACATTAGCATGGATGAGCTTGTGAAAAATCTGAAAAAATATCTACTCGAGGTATGTCGGAGTCAATAATGATCCGTTCTATTGCATCAAAATAAAGGAGTTCTGTATTTTTAATTATAATAATTGAATGAAGGTGTTTTGGAGAACCAGTTCTACTTTGGGGGGTGGGTTTGTTTTGTCGTGTCGCATAAAAAAAAGAAGACGTTATTAGCTTGTTTGTTTATTCAAATACAGTATTTACTAAAAAGTCTTTAAGTTCATGTAATTAAGGAATAATGATAAATTTACTTTTGCGTCATATGAAGGATTTAAAATAAGTGAAATGCTCCTTTAAAACAAAAACAAACATCTACACCGTATGTATGCAGTGCAATAGTATAAAGACAAAGAAGAAATAATTGGGGTGGCAATCAACAATGGGACACAGGGAAGCAAAGGAGATGTGCAAAATCTTTATAGAATATGGAGAAATTGACCAAGTAGTCATACCATTATATGCCTATTTGGTAGTCCGGTAAGACCCCGCTACCGCGCGTCTAATGCCATATGCATTGTGATTTTGAGAAGCTGCAAGTTGTAGCTTTTAGCAACGTAAGGTGAAACCGTGATTTTGCAAAATTTCAAACATAGGTTAAAAAAGGACAAGTGTAGAAAAAGAAGTAAGAAGAAGACATTCAATCATTATCGGTAGTGAAGGATTAGAAAAGCTTTGCAACCAAATTTCAATGTCAAGGATGAGAAAAGCTTTGCAATAAAATTGGACAACATCATTATCGGTAGTCTGAAGAGTTTTGCCAACATTCTAAGATTCCAGAGGAAAAACGAAGAGGTACAACAGAAAGAAGAAGAAGACATACAATCAGAGGACAAGGTCATGACCACAATATTCAATACAATAATGAAACAAATGGTGGCATGAAGCAGAATAACTAGGTGCATTGGTTATCAAAATTTCGATTTAAATCTTAAAATCTTACGATTTTATGATCTCACTCACCCCTAACGATCTAGATCTTAAGTAAAATCGTGTGCTATAGTCAAATTGTAAAAAAATGGTAAAAACATTATTTTTGTGCGATCTTGGCCAGTTCCGGCCACAATCGGCCATTTTCCAGCCACCGCCAATACAAGACATGAAGGATGACAAGATCTTAAAGAGAAGGGACGTGATCATTTAGGTGAATCTCAAAGAAGTTATTCACTTCGTTGTTTGACCCCTTGTATGACCCTTTGTTGGAAGTTTGATGAATGGAACGGGATTCTGTGGCGCAGGGACGCCATACATGATGCTCGAAGTGGATGTGCCGGTATTATCACCCTGCGAAACGAAAGGTAAATTGTTAGTCACAATCAAGAAAATTATAATTGCAAATAAAGAAGTGAAGTCAGACAAGCACCTTAGGGCGCTACAACTTGGGCATTTTGAAGAGGTTTGATCTCTAATATCCTTTGAGCAGCAGCATTGTCAAGTTTAAACTTGCAGTGACCTTCGCCTGAACAACTGAAGTCAAAGGTTTGGCCTTATTTTGGGGGGAAGGCTTTGATTGAGGAAGAGATAAATCCTCAGAGTCAGATGCAACAGGGATAGTTTCTTGTACAATGGCTTTACGTTTGACGGGAGTAGGAGGAGGTTTCTTGCTAGCCTGAAAATGCAAAGATTATTATTCGAATGTTCATTTGTAAAACATGAGTATGAATGAATAAATTTCAAGCAACTACCTGTGGATTTGGTTTGTTGATGGTGGTTCCTTCGATTTGACCATTCTCTCTCTGACTTCACGAATGGTTCGACTAAGGTCATATGGCCTGTAGGCAGTTTCAAAGTATTTATGGAATGCATGAATCTCCTTGATGTGAGTAGTCGTACCTTTCTTGAAACACTCCTGCGTAGAAGCAAAAGCATGAGTCAGATGTCTGGCAAAATCAGACACAACAAATATTTCGTTGGTGTAAAAATTTGTCCACCAATTTGAAAATTTCTAGATGCAATAAAAGGAGGGTCGGAAAGCAATGGGTGTGAGGGAAGTGACACCAATGTATCAAGATGCTTTTTGTTCATATCCCTTCTCAGTAGAAAACATGTTGTAAAGACTCATGTGACCTTTGTTCTCGTAGAGGGGTTTAGGCTTTATTTGAATGAGACCGAATTGTCTAGAAACCAAGTTGGGTTGGTAGCTTATCAAGGCATAATGACCTTTCGAGGGCCTCAGTCTATGAGCCAACAGCCTGGGTGTAAGAAATGCCTCCCAGATAGATTTCGATTCCTCTTTTTAATCTGGTGAAAGAGCGGGGAATTCCCGGGTGAACCATTCAGGTCCTTGAGTCCTACTAGCGAAAAAGGCCATTGAATGAATGAAAATATATCATTTTGCAAACATTATACCATATGATAACAAAGAATCTAGTAGATTTACCCCTTCGTCTTGAGGAGTCAAGCGCGCCAACCTCCTTCCTTTGACAGTCTTGTTCTTGATCACCTCATCATCTTCTTCAATGATGTTCGTAGTGGGCAATGAGGCTTCAAAGGTGGCTTTCAACCACAACTGGAGCAACCATAACGGACCTGTAAATAGTATGTTGGTTCCTATTTTATATTCTCTAAGAAAGTCCACTGATTCCCCCAGAGATTCATAGAGCGAGGCTAAGATCATTTAGCTCTGACACAACTTTCTCCCAGCATGCAGTTGATTGGCCAACATGAGGAATCTCTTCGTCACTTGAAGGGATCTCGAATAGAAAACACATCGAGATAGCCAAAGGGCTAGAAAAGCAATGTGCTCCTCGTCTGAAACCTCGTCAGTAGTATTATTGTGGTGGTTATTGGTGTATTGAGTAAAAGTGGCTTTACCATCACTAAACTTGATGGTATCTTCAACCATAAAATTGGGATTGAAATCTTCTTTTGTTGGTCGAAGACCGGTGATAGCAGCGATATCGGAAAGGGTGGGAGTCAATATCCCTCAAGGGAGATGGAAAGTATTGTGGGAAGCATCCCAGAAATACAACAAAGTCACTAACATGTTTTATCTACAGTCTTTCTAGAATTGAGACTTTTTCGCCTCAACTTTAACCAGCCAGGCATAATAGGGTTCATGATCCTTGGCTAAAGGTGTAGATCGAAACACTTTAAGAGTGTCAGTCATATAATATAAACTTATAGATTCATACACGATCAAAGCATTAGTAGAATACTTTGTTTGACCTTGTTGAGACTCAGATGGCGCAACAATTACAGGTTTTCCCTTATCATCTAATTTCTTTTTACTAGCTAAAGGTCTAGTCCTATGATAAGCAGGAAAAACATTAAAATGAGGCTAGCATCAGCATTAGGGTCAATAATAGGATCCATGAACACATGTGTTTAACCAGAAATTGTCATCGGGATCATTAGTTGGGAAGCATATATCTTTGTCTTTTCCTCAAGTAGAGGAGGATCTGGGATATATTCTTGGTTCCCCGCCAAGGATTTTGAAATAAACATTTATTGGGGATAATTTGTTAGCTGGGAATTTCGAAGATGAAGAAAGTATTAAGGTGAAACGAAGATTGTTGAAAAGAGAAGTTACTTCGAAGGAAGGTTCAAGGCAAACTTATGAAGGTTGTTCGAAATACCAAGTTTATAAAAATTCTTTATCTTGTTAAGTGTTGTCGAAGGGAATTATCCTCGAAACACATATAAGAACTTAGAATATATTTGAGCACTCAAAAAGGATAGCTTCGATAGTCACGTTGGTTAATTTAGCGCCTCGAATGGAAGAAGATTCAAACTCAAATGATTAGTCTTATCTTAATAGGACATGTGGAAGCCTTAGAGATCAAGGAGCATGCAAACAATGAATGTGGCATTCAGTTAAGAAAAGGTCGTTATGGTCGAATTAGTATAAATTAGAATCTTAGCGTTAGGATTTAGTGTGTTCAATTCTGTACAAACACTCAGCAATACTCAAAGTACCAACATATATTGAAAAACGAGTTTCTGAGAATGTATGTATGATTCACCACAATTTATTTCAATTACCAGTTTTTACCAGTTTTATCTTCGCCAAAGTCTTTTAAATTCCTTTTACCTTCAAGTCAAAATCTTTACTTTTTTTTCCTTTATTTCGTTTCTTTCAATATTCCTTTCACTTATAAATTAGCCACAAGCAATTGTAAGAATGTATACCAAACAAACGTTAAAATCTCGAAACTAGACACATGTCCTAGGATCAATCTAGTCGATCCTGTGAGTAATCAGAACTTAGTTGTTCTTGGAGGACTAGCGCTTGTTTACCAATTTACAGGGTAAACCGATACATTTACAATAATGATAATATTGCATTTTAAAAATGAATGGAGAGCAATTTTAGCAATAGAAGAATAGGATGAGCCATGTACGGAATCAATGAAAGTCATGGAAGAAACTTCTTTTCATGAAGATTTTGTTTTAGAAATAATGCATCGAGTTTTTTCTGAAATGGTTCTAATATATTCGACAAATCTAAAGCAACAACAAATTCAATTGTTGGCTTTCTTCATCTCATTCTAAAATCACATATTCGAGTTGTGGGTATAACATCCTAATTGTCTCTAATGCATTCCTAATTGTTAGTAAGTTAAGGCCTAATTAGAAGATTAGAATGATAAAGTAAAAGCCTAAGTATGGTTAATGGGAAGATGACATTCATTAGTAAAATAGAATTAAGACCAAGCGCAAAGGTATAATTTGACAAGGTGTTTGTATAAGCTTTGTGAAGATCATTTCTCCTCATTTGTTCATTTCTTTCTCTTTCTAAGCAACCAAAATTTGAGAGTATATGTGGGAGTGGAGAGAGAGAGGGGGAGAGATAGAGAGAGAGGCTCAAGTATCTTGAGAAAGAAGAAGAAATTGTGAATTCATCAACGTTTCTCTCATTGTATGAGTGATTTTATAATATATTCTTGAAGTAAAGCTACAAAAGGGTCAATTGGATCATCAAGCTCTTCATCTCGAAGCTTCCAAAATCCAGGTTTTACCAATTAAGGTGGGACTCCTATTTAGTTTTAGCCTTTGCATGATTGGATTTATTGATGTTAGTTGATGCTTAATGATGTGTAATGATGTTTGAACTTGTTTTGATTAAGTGAAATTGTTATCATATTGAATGCGTGTTGGTGTGAATTGAATACGTGTTTGCATGATAATTCATGAAAATCCTTGTTCTAAAAGTTGAGTTTATAAACACCTCCTTTGCATCTTGTGAATTCATGGTTTCATAGGAAACTTAAAAGGTAATGTTTGTAATATATGGATAATTGCATATATGTTGAGCAAATTCTTTTGCATGTACTGGTTTTGTGGTGTATTGGTCCCTTTGGCATGTTAGCATGTGTTAGGAATCAATTGATGGTGTTTTGATGTGCTGGAAAAACTGGGTTATGCCTGAATTTTTGGCAAATTTTGCAGGTGTAATCGGTTACACCAAAAGTGTAACAGAGTTACATGTTTGAAAATCTGCGTAATTCTTGACACAAACAAAGTCTTAGGTTTTAATGGTGATGTCGAATTCGAGATTCCGTCAAAACCACCTAATTCACCATTGTTGAGGGTTTCCACTGCAACTAATCAATTTCACTCAAAACAAATTGACTATATATTTTCAAAGGAGATGCCATGATTTTTTTAATGGTCATCCATCCACCAATATCACGTGACTAGTTTATTTCATGATCATGGAGTTGTGTTGCTTACTCTACTATCATTCATGCTCACTGATATTACCTTAGAGCATGGGAAGCCAATGCAATTTTCTTACATGAGATCTATGGCTGGATTTGATAAATGTGAAACCAATATTCGGACCGTTGATCGTGTTACTTTCAATATTTTTTTCCATTTCTCTTAACAGTTTTAATATTTAAGTCACAATAGAAGAACTTGGACAATGCTGAGGAAGTTTATGTTGACATCAAGGAAGAATTGAGAAAAAGATTGCTTAATCAATTTGTGTTGTTTTTTAGAATTGGGAGACATCAATTATGGGATCCTTGTGGAAAATTGTATATAGTTCGAGAATATAGAGATGCAACTTGCTCAGCAAGAACTTTAAATAATTACTCTAACAGTGAGAAATTTCAGCAATTATATAATAAACTCCTTAGTTCAAGATTGTACTGCAAAAGGAAAATTATTTTCTTGTTTCAAATTATGGCCATGGTAGAGAAGGTTGTGTATGATATATTGAATATTTCTTTCAACAATTATTTTACAACTTTGAGGACAAACTTGTTTTTTAAGGGGTGATTAATGATCGGATTATGAAATTAGTTTTTAAACAATTTAAATATTTAAGTTAGAAACAAAATTGATCTTTGTTAGAATTTTATTATTGTATAGTTGGACTTTTAATCTTTTAAGCCTTTTATTTTACTATTTTTCACAGATATGATCCTTAATGCACCTATATAGTATAAAAGAACTAAATGGAAAATCGAAAATGCCTCTATAATTTCGAAAATATAACACACAAACGAGCGAATTTGGTTCCACCCTGCAGTCAAACAACGAGAGTTTAATAAAATAAATTGTGAAATAATCATTACAAGGAGAAATCTGGAGATATACCTCCGGTATATTTAAGCAAGAATTAGGAATAGTGTCACTTTTGTATGTCAAATGTTTTTCATTCAAGGGTTTTAAAACTTTGCATGTGTACGGAGGATTTGGCTTTAATTCAGCCACATTGACATCACCTTCTATGTATACATTATCTCGGTTTGAGGGAAATTCCTCAGTGTCGACATATGCAATTTTCTCTTTTCTATGGGATTTCGAAGTTATGGATTTCTCGGCTTTTAAGTGTTCGACCTGGCGCACCCTATCTGCTAATTGCGCAATGTCCCTAAGATATTGGGTGTATAGCTTTTTCTGGATGGAATAATCCAACCCTTCGGCCGTCATTTTGACCAACTCATGTTCAGAGACTTGAGTAAAGCATATGGCTTTAAGAAGTCTAAACCTGCTGAGGTACTCATCTATTGAATCATCTATTTTTCGCTTTAACACTGGACAACTCTTTGAGACTTATTTTATACTGATCCATGTAAAAATGTTCATGGAAAATTCACTCAAGTTGATCCCACGTTCGTATGGAGTTTGGGATTAGGTTCGTGAACCAAGTGAATGCATTTTTAGTCAACAATCTGGGAAAGTACCACATTTTTAAACCTTCATCATTAGTTATGCCGCCAGCCTTTGTTTCAAACCTGCCTATGTGTTTGATAGTTGAATCATTGGTATCACCACTGAACTTGGTAAACTTAGGGACTTTGCATCCCCAAGGTAACTCTGCTTGATGAATGTAGTTAGGCAAAGGATATGTATAATTGGGCCTATGAAGGCCAACGTTAAGTCCACTCTAGGCCAAGACCTCTTTGACCACACTCGCAATGTTATTGCTCCCCACAAGGCAATTTTTATTAGCGTTCCTAAGAACGCAGTAAGCATCTTGGTTTCTTCGTACCAATACTGGCCTAGGATCGTATTTGAAAATTTTGGTATTGACAAAACATGTTAATATCAATGTCTTTACATTAGAACAATGTTAAGACTGATGTTACAACATCTGTCTCCAAACTGAACAGATTCATAAAGTTGTGTTTGATATTGAATATAAAATTGCAGAATGATAAATAACACAGAAAGTTGTTAACCCAGTTCAGTGCAACAACACCTAATCTGGGGGCTATCAAGCCATGAAAGAAATCCACTATCAGCAGTATTAGTATTAAGCTAAACAGTCCCAGTTTACAACTTCTCGCTTAATCACTACCTAGTGCAACTTCTTCCTAGAAGTCGACATCTAGACCTCGGAAGTCGACATCCCACAAACTAAATCACCTCAGTGATATCTAACAACCCCATTCTCAGTGACTGTATCAAGAAACAACTCAACAAGAAGATCACTCTTCCAAAACTCAACTTTCTTGCTTAAAAGCTTCAAGAGTGAGAACAACACTCAACTTATTACCTAAAGGCTTTTGAGTGAGACCATTACGTCTACCAGAAGTATCAGAAGATACAAGGGTGACTCAAAACTACACAAGAAACTCTCAAACCCGCAGCACTAAACTTCCCCAAATTTACAAATTATGTAAAAGTTGTTATTACATTAGGTCAGGTCTTCTCTTTAAATAAACCTCTTTAGTCCATGGGCTTCAAAATCTGCATCCAGATATTTCTTAATCCATGAGTTGATTTATGCACCAATTGTGTAGATAAATCTCCTTAAATCTTTGAACACATATATCAAGTTTCCTAAATTATCTTAGCATCCAATTTTGGGAACTTGTACTGCTGGAGATACAAATATTTGTTCCATATTAAATCTTCTTGACCTAAAAAATAAACTGAGATATATCCAAAAGAAATATCACAGAATCAAATCAAATATGTCAAAATTTAAAAACAGCTTGTACTAATGTTCTGGTATAACATGTCACAACATCTGTCTAGAAATCTTTCCTGAGCAACATATTAGAACATCTTCCATAACATCTGCAGTAAACCATGTTTTAGCAAAATTGTGCCAATCCTAAAACCACGGTACTAACAATATTTTTTATATATTCCTTTTCCTCGATAGGAATAGGCTCTTGTAATCGAAACCTTGCAGGCTACTTCTGGTTTACTAAGGGCGCCTCATCATCAGGTGTTTCGATCTGCCTCATGTTCGACCTTAAGTGTCTGGTTCGAGGTTGAACTAGATGAACCCTAAATGACTCAAGCATTCGACTTATTTGATCAACCATGGGATTAATAATGACACCCTGCTTTAATGCCATTACAGAAGTCATATTCAACTATGGCGTCGTTTGGGGGATATAACTAATTCCCCCTGGTCGACTGCTGAGATTCGCAATTGCAGTAGAAACATTTTGATGATTAAAGGGTGGCGCGGTGGCCAACACATTATCAGCATACGTTGACATGTTCGACTGAAGTATAACAATCATCGACTAAGGCATACCATACGGATACCGCCCTATATGGGGCACTAAACCTACTTGAAATAAGGCCCTTGAAGGGTTGAAAGGCAACCCTCCAGAGTATCCTGATATCGACGAACCCGTTGTTGTTGAACCAGTGGCAGAAGAAGCCCCTACAGGGGAAATTGTTGCATTTTGGGTTGTGGTACCAATTGGCATGACATCCCCATTATAAGAATTTCTTTGTGTTAGATTAGAAGTGTTAGTGTCTGCGCTGGAACATGACATTTCAGACAATTGTTTTCCACTCCTTAAGTTCATATATAAACAACATCTGACGTATGACAACAAACTACACAACATGTAAGTACTGAAAACAACTAAAACACTTGAAAATTATTAGCACAGGTCTCATTAGGCATGCCAATTTTTTTACCGTGGGAATTGGTAAACAATGTTAGTCTCTTATTAAAGTTTATTTTGCGAGATCAACTAGTGAATCTAGGAACATGTGCTTGGATTTTTCAAATGTCGTAAGAATAACGAGTGTTTGGATAATTTCGACAGTGGTTGAAATAACATCGTTAGTATTAGAAAAGAGTGACAATGAAGATTACGTAGAAAATGTAAAGATATCGACTAAAACGTGTAAAAGAGATTGAAGAAATGTAAACAAAAAACTTGACATTTACTGAAAGTTGGTGATTCAAACATATATTGCACTCTTCATACTCATTTCGTTCTTCGCTGGGTACTATGAGTTTTGCATGAGTTTGAAAGTAAATTTAAACACCCCTAAATCTAATTGCAAAACTTTTATTTATAATACCAGTAAATAACAGATTTCTGGCGCCCTTCCTCTCCTAGTGTGCCATGTATCCCCCCAGCTTAACTTAACCTCCTCTGCACATCTTCATGCTTTTGAATACAGCAACGAACGGTTATCGCATCACGTTCGCTTGTGGTAACTGTCCCAATTTGGGTAACTGCCTCTGTCGACCTATATTCTCTGCCGACCTAGTAATCTTTTATCTCAAAATATTATAAGTCTTCATCTTTCCTCAACCAAGGTGTGGACTCCTATTTCATGCCTTTATTTGTTGATTTTGGCTATTCGCTTAAGGATAGCTCTCCATGTGTCAATTGACTTTAGCTGGACATTTTTAATTTGTCGAAAATCCCAGCTAACAAACTCACAAGGTTGTCCTTTTACGTACTCGCACCAATACTAGTAAACTTTCATGTATGCCTAACATGAAGGATGAAGTTGCGAAGGATCCATATCCAAGTGTTTCAGAATCTCTACCTCAAAAGCGATGAAAGGATGACGGAGACCCATGATTGAAAAAACACGCTCATAAAAGGTAATGGCACAACCACCATACTTGTCACATATTCTTTCTTCCTCAGAGGGACTCAAGATTTACCAATTGTAAGATAAATCAACTTCAGTAAAAGTATTATCAAGATCATATGTTTTAGCAAATGCAGAAATGATGGAAGAATAAGCAGGATCCATCCAAGATAATGGAGTATCCTTCTGGGATTAATGAACAAATTTTTGTGATTTATTGCTCATATTGCACTAACTTTATAAATACATGAAAACAAAACACTAAAGAAAAAAATGAAGAATAGACTTGAAGAGAATTGTAACACCCCATTTCTACCCGAAAATTATTCAAGAATCAGAGTCTCAAATTTTCTCAACAAATAAATGAACCGTCACATATTCACTTCATAACAAATCACTTTATCGCATTTAGCGGATACATAACACTTTCTTTAATCAATCAACAAGTACTCAGGCACATAATACTTTTTAAAACAGAATAACTTCTTTTATTAATAAAACAGCGGAGTCATAATTCTCAGTTTCTGAATCAAGTACCATCTTATTCACATAAATAACATCATATTAATAAAGCAAATTCACTTAACATATCATCCTAATAAACTAGAATAGTCACAATAAAACAACAACGTCATAAACATCATAAATCATCCCCCCGAGTGCTACGTATCAGAGCGACAACCGACTCTATTAACAACAACTAAATCTTCATACTCGAACACATGCACGTTACCAATATAAAGGCAACGACGAACAAGAGAAAAGGGTGAGATATCAAATCATATAAGTGAGCGCATGATAAATTGTATATTAGGATTCAGAAATATATAGTTATCACATCACAAGTATTAACATCGCCATATACTTCATACTTCCACTAACTCACAAATCTCACATACTTTTCATTGCACCACAAGTCACAACACTTCATATTCACATCAATTATATATATATATATATATATATATATATATATATATATATATATATATATATATATATATATATATATATATATATATATATATATATATATATATATATATATATATATATATATATATATATATATATATATATATATATATTCCATTTACTTCGCAAGCCAAGTCATGATACATCACAATTCTAGTCCCAAAACATCACAACATATAAGTCATACATTTACTCACAAAACATCACATATAAGTCACACACCTAATCACGAAACATCACATATAAGTCACACCACACATATTCAGTTAATTGTATTCACAAGCATCGATATCATCATACTATTCACAATATCATCAATTCACATCTTCACATACTTCCATCATTTAACAAATCACGAAATACAATCACGATATAGTCACAAAACGTCACGACTATGAATCACATAAGACACATGGGACATGACTCATGGATATGCAAGTGGTACCAATCAGAGCTTCAGCCCCCGTCACCAATTGCCCAATTTAGAGGCACAAGGCATAAGCCTTCGTCACTAATTTGCCAATCCAGGCCGTCACAGAGTATGCATATGAAATATGACTCGACAAATAAGACATACACAACATAATCATCACAATCACACATCGTCACGAGGCATACGCCTATATCACTAATAATTACCAATTACTAGAGGTAATTCAACGTCACAAATAATCTTCCATCTTCACATATTAACAAAATCATCACAACATCATCACGTCTCGACACATCGTCACCAATATACAACTTCACATATTAACAAAATTATCATAACATCCTCATGTTCATGTATATCACAACAAATAGACACATTAAGTCAATTCAAATTAGTCTCATCATTCTCGATAAATTAGTCTTTTATTTAACTTACCGAATCGCTATCATTCATTCAAAATCATTCACAAGTATTCTTTAATTAAATGAGTATATTTTGCGTCGCTGCCGGTTATCTAATGTTCGGGTATATCCTCAATATCATGACTTTACAAGTCCCCGGGTTATACTTTCCAATCACTAAAAACACGTTTCAAACGGATTAACTCGGAACAATTCAATTCTTTATCGGTTATCCGATTTATCCGATTAAATTCATTACCTATTGTCATACTAAAGTCTCTATGTTATTACACCACTTCCACTAATTGTTTTATTCTGCTATATTATTGTGCTACTGCTAGTTACACTTTTCCTTGTTTGTGGAACTTACTACTACAGTTACCACTAAAATACGGTCTCTCTCCCATAATCATATATTACTAATGGTTGTTACTATAACACATATTGATTCTATTTAACATTCACTACACACACACACACACACACACACACACACACATATATATATATATATATATATATATATATATATATAAACCGAAGTACAGTATGAAGCAATTAGTAAAACCAGGGCAATATGTGAAACAGCGCAGAAAAGAAATCAAAATCACAAGGCATGGTTTAATGGGGTGCCGCTCCGCAACCCCTCTCCCATACCTTAATTGCTGTCTGTCAAGGACTTCCCCCACCAAGATGCAGCCCGTCATGGGACAAGCATCTCCGTGCCTTCCGTCAAGGACAGGGCACGCACCGACCGTCGTCGTGGCATCTCTTATCAATTCAATACTCACATACCAAGCTTACGTTTAACACACAAACATAACAGTTTCATACTCATACAGACATAGCAGTTTCAGAATGAATCAAATGTTTTTTGGTAGCACAAACAGTAACGACAAACTTTCAGAGACAAGATTTCTTAGGTTTTCAATTTGCAGAAGCGAGTCAACACAACAGTTGCAATAACCTAAACACCTAATCCCCAACATACAATTGCTCATAAGTTCCATTATAGGAAGAGAACCTCACCCTTACCTTATTCAATTTGGAGCAACTTGATATGTCTCCGATTCACACTTCCGATTTGGCACCGTGGATGGAAATCTCTAAGCTTTGTTCATCTTCTCCAAGACTTGCCTCCTTCTCTTCACAACTTGTTTTCTCCCAAATGACAACACTACTCTTCATATCTCTAAAACCCTAATTTATCATTCCAATTGGGCTTAGATAACAATTCTTCACAAACCAATTTAGGCCCAATAAGATAAATAACCCAAAATAACCAATACCTCACTTTTAATAATATTTCGTCGATATAATAATCTATTTGCCAACATAGCCACTTATTCACCAAAATATACTTCTCAACCGATAATTTTCGAAAATAAAATAATAATATTTAATTAAATAAATAATTAAATAATCGGGGCGTTACAAGAATGACTTAGAAGAAAAACAACATTTACCCTTCCAAAATAGATTATATCCTAGAATGCAAAAAACTTTGGCAAACACGTCTACTTGCCCCTACGTAACATTCTAGGGTTTCAGTTACCGAGAGTTGTAATGATATCTACAAAAAGAAGTTTGATGTATGGCGCATTAAATACATGATTCCTTAAGATATGCAACAATGCTTGTTCATTTATCTTAAAACAATTAAAATATCAAGGCATCACCTACCTATACAGCGTCAAGGGTTAAGGGGAAACTATTTAGGGCCGATCAGGTCGACCCCATATGGACTTAAGCCGACAACATCAATCCCGACCAACAACCAGATAAAGGTTCCACTCCTTTTAGAGTCTTCCTAATACGCAAGGATCATCATTCCAGGGATCACCAAAAATCTCAGCTCCCAACGCATTCAAGGACTCTCCTCAATTCTCTCTTAAGTATTAGCAAGTTAGTTATTTTCTCTCTACTATATATAGAGAATACGTCAAATTGTCGATTCAAATAACAGATTTCAAACACAATTTGAATTGAGTGTCAACCCTATAGGTCCCTCACTCCACCATGTCGAAACTCCGATCGCTCATCACAGTCTTTCACCTTCTTATTTATGATTCCGCAAAACAATTACAATTAAAGTTACAGAACATGTGAACAAAATATTAAGTAATTAAAAATATCTATATACTTTACTAGTAAAAGAATATATGTTCATGTTTTGTAAAACTAAAAACATCATTCAAAAATACTTTTTATTGGTTAGAGAAAAAAATGAAAAAAATTAATTATTATATTAAAATTATTAAGATTATCGAATTTCACCCTGTATCATGAATATTCTAGAAAACATATATAGTATTAACAACGAATCATATATTGATAAATAATAATATTTTTTTATAGATTATTAACAATTATTTATAATAGTTACTGAATGTTAATTGGTTCGATGGTAATTGATGTTGAATTTTCTAAAAAGAATCAGAATTTCATCTTCCACAACTACAATCAAGAGAGAATGAAACTATTTGATGTCAAAATAGACGGTCTAATAAGTCCGATATTGTAATAGTGGGGAAAATAAATTAAAAATTCTTTGAATTATTCTAAAAAATTTGTTAGAAAAATATTAGTTTTTTCGTTTGAAAAGGAAATAAAAAATTTACCATTATTATTTGGTCAAGATTTTTTTTTTTAGAAGTTTTCATATTTTGGTTAAGAAAATACTTAGGCTTTGTTTGGCAAGCCATATTTTGAGCTTATAGCTTATAAGCTCGTATGATAAAAAAAAAGATATGTTTGATAACGGTGTTTTCATCACGAACTTATAGCTTTTTTTATTACCTTATAGCTAATTTTCCAGACGCTATTTTAAATAGCATTTTAGCTTATAGCTTATATTTTTTCTTTCATTAATACCCTTATAAATTTTAATTATTTTAAATGTGTATTTAATTATTAATTAAAAAATATCTTTTTATGTCATTTTACATTTATGAGTTAGTTCACCGCTAATTTTACCAAACACTTTAATTAGCTTATCAACTATCAGTCATCAGTCATCAGCTATAAGTTATCAGTCATCAGTCGTAAACTATAAACTATAAGCTAGCTTATCATCCAACCACTAATTTTACCAAACAAAGTCTTAGATAAACACAAACATAACACTTGATTTGATATAATACAATTAATAGCGAATTTTATATTAATTAAAAAATAAGAATAGTTTTTTCTCTCTCCTATTTTGTCACAATTACTTCATAAATTTAAATAAAAAATTAAATTTTTAAAAAAAGTATAAATTTTTCTTTCTTTTTATTGGATGTTTCTAGATATATGGATTTAGATTTGTTTTCATGCAAATATTTTTATTTTGTTAATATTTTAAAAAATTAGTATTAACAACAAAATATATATTGATAAATTAACTAAATTTATTCTGATTATTGAAAATTTATTTGGTGTATTTGAGATTATTAAAAATATAATTTTAATATTTAAATGAAATATATTTTAATTATTATTTTACAAAATGACTTTTAGTAAAATAATACACAAAAATAAAATTCTCCAAATAATAAAAAAATAAATATTAAAAAACGATACAAAAATATCATCAACAATAAATAGCCCAAAAAAAGATACAAAATATTTTTCTATAATTTTAATTAAATAAAAACAATAAAAAATTTCAATCCACCTCTAAAATAATAATCCTCCGTTTTTTTTAAGTGTCATAAAACTCTTCAACTAAGACAGTGGGTTGTTAAAATTAATTTTTTTTATTATATTTTCATTTATTTTCTCTTTTTAAATAACTTCAATCATACATTTAAAACGGAATGGAGAGAGTATAACTAAAAAAAAATTATAATATATTTTGACATATTTAATTGATTTAGAAATCAAACCTAAAATAGTTTCTATATATTTGATAATATTACCAAAAATAACTTTAATTATTGATATTAAAATAGCTGTTATTTCAACATTAATCTTTAAAAATAGACTTTTCAATAAGATAAAATAGAATATAATAAGTAAATAATGAAAAAGTGATTTGGGTGGTCTAGAAAGGCGGTGTTGGTTTTCAATAAGTTTCTCGGGTCCTCCAAAGTCCACATACCAGCATATTCTCAATTCTATTCTTTCGCCACACGCCGCTTGCTTCTCGAACTTTCTCCAATGGCCTCCTTCGATGAAGCTCCTCCCGGAAACCCCACCGCCGGCGACAAGATCTTCAGAACTAAGTGCGCTCAGTGCCACACCGTCGACAAAGGCGCCGGCCACAAACAAGGTTTATAATTTTTTTCTTCTTTTCTTCGTAAACTATCTCTCAGATCTGAATATTCTGTGCTGCTTTTTTGTGTTTTTTGTAGCTTTTAATTCTTATACGTTGCTTCTCTTATCACTATCATGTTTTTTGTTGTTGTTTATGATTTGTGTGCTTGGCTTGTTGTTGCAGATCATGCTAGAGTGTATTTTTTTTTTTCTCTAATTTTATGTATATTTGTTTGTAGAAAAAATTATCAAGTGTGTGTTTGGTTCCCGTTGTTATAGAATTTGATTTTATTGAATTGATTCCATTCCATGAAAATGAGTTGAATCTAAATTACTTTATGTTGGATTTATTCAAACAAAAGTGCCGAAGAATAAAATAAAGGCTACAAATCAATTGTAGAAGCATATGCTCTAAATTTTAGCATCTAGAATCAATTTTTGAGGAAAAATCGAAATCAATTTGGCTAGTGGTTTATTCTTTGTGTACACTTGTATGTTCTGAATGTTTAGATCAAATGACTGGTGTTTAGTCGTTAGATTTCTTGTTTTTGGGCTGATTAGGTTGATTGAACTAAGCCCACTATGCCGTTGGGTTTATGTTGTAACTTCCACTTGCGGTCCGGCCCAAATCGCCTAAATTGCGGCTTTGGGCTCGCCTTTATTACAGCCTCCAACACCTTTAGAGATATAGTCTATGTGTTCTGTTTATAAATGGGACAATCCTCTCTTTACAAGTCGGTTCAGTTTTGTCGTGATGAGTTAGATCCAACCCACGCATTGAGTTTATCATTTATGTTTAGTTTTATTTGTTCGCACACAATTTCTTAAGAGTACCTTTTTTCATTATGCTACAGCTAATATCTGATCTTACAATCTAAGCAATTTCCCTGTGCCTCTCCCTGAATAATTTTATTATGCAATAAAATTCTAACCACAAAATTGTTTGCTTTATTTGTTGCCAACCTTAGGACCCAATCTGAATGGTTTGTTTGGAAGACAATCTGGGACAACTCCTGGATACTCCTATTCCGCAGCTAACAAGAACAAGGCTGTGAATTGGGATGAGAAAACACTGTATGATTACTTGCTTAACCCCAAGAAGGTACAACATTTTGATTGTTATTTCAGTGTTTTTTTTAGATGACTTATAAATGTCTATGGGTCTGTTTGTTTCAGCTTTAAAAAAATGGATTTTTTCTTTGTATTTTTGAAAATAGATTTTTCAAAACTGTTTTTCAAAATATTACAAGTTTTTTTATATTCGTTTTTTCTAAAATGAAACACTAATTTTGACATCCTAGAACATAAACATAGATTATTGAAGACCAAAACTTAGTCAAAATCGTAATTTTTTCAAAAAGTTGAATTTCAAAAATGATTTTTATGAAAATCTATTTGAAATAGCTTCAAAATTAAGTGATTTTTTGAAATTTTGATATCCAAATTTTTTTCCCATAAATAGATGAAATACCTAAAATCATATTTTAAGAATAACTATTCAAACAAAATTTTCATTTGAAGCTTCTATAAAAAGTTTCTTTGTAAAAAAAAATTTCACAAAATTTTGTAACACTATAAAAATCATTTTTAAAAAAAGCCAAAACAAACGGGCCCACTGATTATCATTTCAGGATTTAGAATTTTTTTTAAAAGTGTCAAGTGGTTATTAATATTCATTTGATGCTTCTTTGTACATTATCATTTCAGGATTTAGAATTTTTTTTAAAAGTGTTGTTCGACCAAGTACGTCACTGATTTACTTGTTGTTTTGTTCTTGTGCAGTACATCCCGGGGACAAAGATGGTGTTTCCTGGTCTCAAGAAGCCCCAGGATCGTGCTGATCTTATTTCGTATCTGAAGCAGGCCACTGCATCAGAATAGAATTTCCGTATGATTTTCAAACATGGAGGTTTAATTTTCGCACATTTTATTGTGTGGTGCAAACCACTTATCTTGGCAAAAATAAAAGCAGACTTGATTAGTTTGCAGTGCTATTTTGTTCCTTTTGCATTGCATTGCTTCTTTAGGGTTGCAGTTGCGAATATTGGTTGTGGACTAATATTAAGACATTGGTTGTTGAAAGCTGAAACATTCTTATTAAATTTTACTTAAGTGGAAGCTTAATTTTGTTTTCATTTGTTGCAATTATCTTGTGTTTTTTAACTTTGAGTTTGCTTAATCGAATGCATTATAATGCAATTTCTTTCCTAATTTTTTTGCTGTTCATAAAGTCCAATTTTTTTCAGCTAAATATCTAAGATTGAAGTTCCTGCTATATGGGGATCGAGGGGGTTAGTTTGAATTTCAGACTAAGTGGGTATGTTGAGGTTTAATTATTGGATTATGATGCTCTTTAGAACCTTTAATTTTACTTCTGAATTTATCTCCAACTAAAGAAAACTTTTTGCAACTTCGTTGCCTTTTTAATCTTTGTGATTTAATGGGAATTTGAGCCAATTATATGATTGATTTTAAGTGTCAAACATGGCTCATGTTCTAACAAATGTTCTCAAGTGGCCACGAAATCCATCACCTATTTTAACTAATGAATCTATTTAAGCGCACATCAAAATTACCTATTTAAAGGAAAATCAAAATTTTCTGCTGTCAATTTAGTTATTACACTGCTTCGTTTTTTCTTGGTGCCTTTTAGTCCTCTCATTAATCCTGTAACTTTTGTTTTAACTACACACATTTCACACTACTAGCACACCCTATATTTGTGAGATGAGATTGTATTGGGAAATGTTTATTTTTCCTAGAGGGTATTGAGTGATTTTAGAGTGAGAGAGAGAGAGAGTGAGCAAGCTCAATAAGTTCCTATATCTATCATATAAGAAAAGGAATTTTCTTTATCCACCTCCTTACTTTCTTGGTCACCTCTGGTGAAATCTTCAAATTACCCCCTATTTCGGAAATGCATTTCCGAAAATGTGTTTTTTTTTTTTAAAAAAAAAAAGTGGTTTCAGAAATGTATTTCCGAAAACGTGTTTTTTTTATGAAAAAAACTGATTTTGGAAA
Source organism: Vicia villosa (assembly GCF_029867415.1). Lineage (NCBI taxonomy): Eukaryota > Viridiplantae > Streptophyta > Magnoliopsida > Fabales > Fabaceae > Vicia > Vicia villosa. The sequence continues at coordinate 585,079 of NW_026705256.1, forward strand.
TGTACATCCGAAATAATGTTTTCTTTTAGAAAATAGGTGAATTCGGAAGTGCATCTCCAGATTCACCCCCCTTGGAAGAATTTGGAAATGTACTTCCGAAATAAGGTCTGGACAGAAAAAAAATAACAAACAACGATTCGATTTATTTAACGGATGAAAATTACATCGATCACGTTACATAAGATTAAAGTTACATATTGTTAAGCACGAGTAGATGGGGATGAGTCAACATTTTGATAACGTCGGCTCCCGATCTTTGAAGTTTCGTATCCAACTCGATCGGACCCTTCGAAGAAAATCGGTCGAAAGTTGTCCACAAAACCGCTAAATCTTCGTCGTTCTTGATCTCAAAAGGTGTGAACTCAACGTCTCCGTCGTCGTTAAGCGATGGCGAGCAGTACTCGAGCTTGACAACCTTATGATTTTTCGGATATTGCAATAGCGTGTTGAGCGACGTTATCAAGTTCGCAAACGGCGTGTCGCGCGAGAAGCGGAATTAAAACGACATCGGGTAGCCACTGGTGAAGTAGATGAATGCTAGGTGGGGGTAGGTTTATGTCATTTGTGTTTTGTGGTGTAAAATAGGTATTTTTTTCGACCGCTCTCTATTTTGCTCACGCTCTTGGCTCGTCATTTCTTCAAACTCCGCCATTCTTGAAATGAAAGGATCCGGTCAAGTCTCCGCCTCATTTGAATGATGTGCCGTCCATTGACAAGAAGTAGCCGGTATAGGACACCCCGGTTTCAAAAAAACTTGCACGAAGTGCCACGATCTTAGATACCTGATGCATATGATGCGGCTCGACGCATCCAATGGCGGTCGAATATGAAGTGGAAAGAATGTCTCACATAGTCCACATCTCGTCAAATCGACACACACCCGATCATATGCACTTGCTATTAGATGGTCCATATCGGGGAATGACATCCACTTCGAAACCGGAGCGATACCGGTAAGTGATGGAACAAGTGAATCATGAAGTTTCTCAAAGTTTTCTTGATTTTCATATAGTCGGGCGTAGATGTCCCGATGCGAAGTCAACTCCGAAAGAAGTTCCCGTCGAATTAAAGTGTGATTTTCTTCCCCTTTACCGAGCAAACCCGCAACGGCCCGATATCCACAATTGCCGTCGCCTCCAACATCAACTATGTTATCGATATATTTGTGCATAAAAAGTGGCATCTCATCAATGTAGTTAATGGGTATTTTTTGATCGGCGGTGTGCGAGGCGGTTTCGAAATATGGGCTCCTTTGTTATCACTACACTTGGACTTTGGTGTCGGTGAATCCGGGAACAATGCATCAACATGTTCAAAGTAGGAAAGATATTGTTTGGTTGATGTGTCTTCTTGGGTATTTTTCGGCTTTTTTCGGTGCACCTTTCGTTTTAACCGGTTGAGATGACGATTTCAAATCGGTGGTCTTCGAAAATGCAATTTTTCGTAATTGTTCTTTTATGTGCATTTTCATTGTGTCATCCGCTTTAGCAAACTTATCCATTATCACTTCCAACTCGTCGGAGATGGTGATTTTGGAATCATTTTCTTTCGGCGGACCAAAATCATCAAAACGAAGCTTCTTCCAATGGTCGATTACCTCATTCATGCGTATCGGTGAATTCAACTTCATTTTTTTTGAAAGTATACAAGCACATGGAAGGCCGCATGTCTTTCTAATGGTGCACCCACATTTAGAACTATCCGGACCCGTTGTCTCCGCCCGTTTCGCTTCATGAAACATAAAATTCAAACCCAAACGGGTATGTTGTAAATCAATTGGGAGAATAGAATTTGGCCCTTAAATCGATGTTCCATAACCGTCTTGCTCCGATCGAACGATGTTTGAATTTCATTGTATTGATTTTGGAGCATTTGGTTCACGGTGTCCCATCCCCGACACAAATCTCCCTTGCTATCACCCAACCACCTCTTCAAGACCGCATGTACGGATTCAACTCGGTTAGTCGTGGTGCAACCAAGACGTCTTACTCGATCCGTCCAAGCACAAAAAACTTTTTCCTTTACTTTGTCAAGGATGGTGGATTCGACATAATGACAAAAAGTCTTAATGGAAATGCACAAAGTCCTAAAGTGTACCAATTTCTCGGTATACACCTCTTCGGAGTGTGCATCTAAAATTTTCTTCCATGCGGCCATAATTCTATCCACCACAACACCGGCTTTGTTAACTTTACCGTTTTCATCCGGCCTATCTTTTGTCCCAACCGCGGGTTTGATCTTACTTCTCACGTTGCAAGTTATGTGATACCGGCAAAGTAATGCGGTCGATGTCGGGAAGAAGATATCAACCGCATTCATCAAAGCATTGTCCCGATCGGTTATCTTTTGATCAACCAACAAAGACTTGCATATTCCCAAAGCCCATGTAAAGTTATCTTCTTTTTCACACTCCAAAAAAGCAAACCCGACCGAATATGTCTTTACCGTCGAGGTCACACCGACAATCTCTAGAAGAGGAAGCCTATACTTGTTGGTCTTGTACATCGAATCCATCACAAGAACGGTTGGAAATGTGTTGAACAATTTGATACTTTCGGGATGAGTCCAAAAAATGTCACGCACCGTAACTTTGTCCTCGGACGTTCGGAAGCTTGACACATATTGGTTATCGCCTAATAGTTTCAAAAGTTGTTGCATATCCGACCGAGGGCCCATTTTCAAGACTTTAAGATTGTGTCGTTCATTGTAAACTTGCTTGATATTTGAAACGCTATCTGGTTTTTTCCGCTTCAAATCGGCAAGTATGTTGCAAGGCGCCACTTTGACTACCGTTAAATCCGAAATCACATTCTTCTCTTCGCGGGGCAAACGACACGCCATTGGATGCCCGTGTAACTTGGCATCCAAGGCATGATTATGAATTCCACAAATGACGCTTAAACGCCACAAATCATCAACCCTCCGAGTCACGCGCAACTTAAACGGACACCCACACTTTCTCGATCCCGTGTCTTCGTGTTTTAACACCCGGTTTGTTTGTACATAACTCCCACCCGCTCGCAATTCAAAACGACAAAAGCTTTCCGTCTACTATTTCCATTGTCGGACCTTAAAATAACAATTCCAAATCCAAGTTTACTAGCTTCGTTACGAACCCAATCAAGCAATTGTTCATGACTACCGAAGCTCCGATCATTTGTAAATTGTTGTCGTATATCAACCGCATCGATCATAGATTTAACGTTGATAATCGGATCGTTATTAACGTTGACAACTTCCGGAACTACTACGTCATCGTCGACAATGTTGTCTGGATGCACCATACCTAACATATGCAAAAATTAGCAAAATAGGCCAAAACTGTTTTTTTTACTGCCAGGACTTATTTCGGAAGTACATTTCCGAAATTTGTTAGGTAACTTATTTCGGAAATGTACTTCCGAACCATTGCAGTTTTCAGCACAAATTTCTTCAATCAATGTAGTGAAATAGGGGATGAAATGAGAGATGTTTACCTCAAATTGTAGCTTTCTATGCTCCCTTTAACGTGATCAACGGTTTGAAACTTGATTTTGAGACGAAAAATGGATTGAGATTGATTGAGTTTTGGAGAGGGTTTGGAGGAGTTTTGGAGAAAAATGATGAAATATGAAAGAGGGAAAATTGTATATGCAGATTTATTTTTGGAAATGAACTTTCGAAATATTACCTGATTGTAAAAAACAACGTATTTTTTGAATTTTCATGCATTTCGGAAATGCATCTCCGAAAACACCAAAAATTGGTGTTTTCGGAAATACATTTCCAAAGTCTAAAAAAATCTAAAAAAAATTACTTCGGAGATGCATCTCCGAAGCAGGGGGAAATGGAGAATTTCGCTGGAGTAACCCCCATAGGGAGGTGGGTAAAAAAATTTTTTAAGAAAATTTAATGTTCTTGAAATTTCAATTTTGCCCTTCTAGCCAATTAGCCCATCCACTTGTACAACCTTAGCAACCAGCTTTTCCATTTTGTTTATTCAACACATACTTATTTTTCCTTCTACCAATACAAATATTTAATACTCATTTAATGCATTCTAACTACTCTGATTTCTTTTGCTTCATTTAATGCATTCTGACCACTCTTTTTCTCATTTTTCTATTCTTTCTCCCATTATATCAACAATCTTTTCTCACATTTCTTTTCCTTCCTCAAACAATCTCTTATCTCACATCTCTTTTCTCTTGCCTCTTATTTTATTTCTATTTTTTAATTTTTTTTATGGTGTTGATGTTTTATTATGGTTAAAGATGGAGGAAGAAAGGTTTGTTTAAAAGTGTTCACCGATACATATGTTGTCTTTTTTGTTGATGAGGCGTTATCGTTAGGTATGTTTTGTTCTATTTAATCGCATACATACTTATGAAATATTCCAAAACCAAATTAAAATCAAGGTGAATCAATACAATTAATAGGTATATATAAAATCAAGGTGGATCAAAATTTCCTAAACAATTTTAAAGTTAAAAATTATTTTACTAACTTATATAAATTAAAAACATTTTAATTTCACAAGTAAATTTTGAATTATATGGAATTAAATATAAAGTTTATTTATTAAATAAAATTAAGACAATTTTTTTAATTTTTTAAACTAAATGTAAAAATTATAATTCATTTTTAATTATGAAAAATAATTTTTTTTTATCATAATTCATTATGAAAAATAATTTTATTATTATTATTATTATTATTATTATTATTATTATTATTATCATTAGTCTTACTTATCTCTTTCAATATTATTATCAACCGTAAAAACATGAATTGAAATTATTCATAACTACATTTTAATGGTTGAAATTATTTTAATTTTTTTAATTACAATTATTTTAAATTTTAAAATATGAATCAGAATAGAAATATATAATTATTATTATTCATAACTCATAAATTATATCAAAATATATAATTATTATTATTCATTACTTATAAATTATATCAAATTTATGATATGTGAATTAATTAATATCCCAAAATTTTTAATTTTTTGGATTTTTAAATTTTGTTGGTTTTTTTTGAGATACATCTCCGAATTAATCAAAATCTCAATTTTTGGGATTTTTCGGAGATACATCTCGAAGTCTGAAAAAATTTTAAAAAAAAGATACATCTCCGAAGCAGGGGCATTTTGGGATTTTTCGCTGGGGTCACCCCATAGGAAGGTGATAAAGAAATTTTCTTAGGGATTTCCAACACTAAGAAGGAAAAAATAAACTAAGATAAAAGAAATCAATTTCATTTTACTTTTTGATAATTTGTTATTAGTAACTAAAAGATTAAATTAGATTAAAGCCAATGAGATTGAAGATAGCATTACTGATTAAGTTTTGATTAAGTTTCTACAGGCAATAGTTCTTGCGTTTAGTTAGCGTATTTACGAATTCAGATATTAGGTTTGATATTTATCACATGAATTTGAATCCAACTGTGAGTGTAACCTATAAAAAGAGATTAAATTAAATTATTTATGAAAAATAAAATTGAGTAAAATGATTGGAAGTGACAGTAAAATATTGGAAATCACAAACAGTATAATTCAATATCATTTTTTTTTATTTTAAAATATATTAAAATTTAGTACCAATATCTACCAAAGAATTAAAAAAAAAATACAAACTTTATAAACCAGTTAGACCTATGAAATCTCTTCTGTATGAACAAAAACAATTAAACACAGACAATTAATTTAGGGTTGTTTACGGTTGTAACTATCATTGACATTTGTGAATCTATTAGTACCATTATCCGTAATTCAGTAAATTTTCTCCTACTTGATGATAGTGCTATTTCCTTGCTGTACTTCACATCAATTAATTCGCTCACCCCATCATTATAACATCATTTTCATTTCAACCAAATCATTATGGTATGAAAGTTTTTTTCCCTCATTTTTAAAATCACAATTTTGACCTTCTTTTGAGTTTTTGCTGAAAAAGAGGCAAAAATAAAGACTGATTTTGCAGAAGAAAAAAAATAAAATAGGGGATAAAAATTGCACGGATCAAAATAAAAGAAGAAGATAAAATAGAGGGACTAAAATTGTAATTAAGTCTATAACTTTTAATTATAATTTTATATAAAAATTTGTTTGTTTATTGAAAAAATAAAAATTGTTTCTTATAATAATCTAGAATAAGAAACCAAATATGACATTAACACATAAACGCCTTTTCTCATAGGTGTATGTGCTACATAGTTTATGAATCTCTAAAAAAATTCTTAGTGTTATTATAGAATGAGAACTAAAATTCAACAAATTCTATTAGAAACTAAATTTATAAAATTTCCAAAATTGCTTACATGAAAGTCATATCATGATGATCCTCCTATGATTTTCAGCAACATAATGTGAAAATCAAAAATCAAACATAATGTCATAAGTTCCCACCAACATAACGATCAAACAAACAACATAGAGGGAGAACAGAACATTGAACAAAATAAGGCTTATATCAAAGTCACCTACCTATATATAAATGAACAATCATGATTAATCATGTTTCAACCGCATCAAGACCATAACATTTATATATACTAACACATTAACATTATAACATTTATTTCAGAACCACAGAGAAAGAGATAATTTTACAAATTAAAATTTGATTGCATACACAATTATATGTCAAATACCTTTTCAATTTTACGCCTCGCGCGCTACGATAAGTTCTTCCAACTTACCAGCATCACCATTTTCTGTAAGCACCATTATCTCATCCTCGGTAGCAAAATTATATTTACTTCCAATCTCTCTTAGAAACTGGTATACTTCGAACATCGTCGGCCTCTCCTTTGCAGTTGAAGTAACACAGTTGCAAGCAACCTTAAGAAACTGAAAAAGTTCATGATCAACACCTTTTCCGATTAGTGATTCATCGATTGTGTCTTTTAGGCTTGCGTTGACTGATTGCTGCATGATCCATTCTACCAAATTTCCTTTAAAAGTTTCTGGAGCTTTTGAAATATGTGTAGGTCTTTCGCCAGTTACCAGCTCGAGAAGCACAGTTCCAAAGCTGTAAACATCACCCTTAGGTGTAGCCACCAGAGTTGTTGTATACTCGGGAGCAACGTAGCCTAAATCACCAAACTCGCCGTTTACAAAAGTACTCAAATGAGTATCGATCGGGTTCATTAATCTGGCAAGACCGAAATCTGATATTTTAGGCTCGAAATTTGCATCCAACAAGATGCACTTAGAGCTTATGTTTCGGTGAATGATCCGCGGATTGCAGTTGTGATGAAGCCATGCGAATCCTTTGGCTGCTCCGATTGCGATTTTGAGCCGTGTAGACCACTCCATAGTGCATTCGCCAGTTTCAGGATGTAGTTGGTTGTGAAGAGTACCGTTTGGCATATTTTTATAGACCAAAAATCTCTCCTTTTTGGCGAGGCAAAAACCTAAGAGAGGAACCAAGTTTCGATGTCGCACTGTTCCTAGTGTAGCCATCTCAGCCGTAAACTCTTGCTCCGAGTGTTGAGATTCCAACAATCTCTTAACCATGAGTGATGTGCCGTCAACGAGGACAGCTCTGTAAACAGTTCCTGATCTTCCAGTCCCAATGACATTGCTTTTGCTGAAGTTATTCGTAGCCTTCATGAGATCACTCAAGCTCATTTTTGAAATCGACTTCTCAAACATTGAAACCTGATAAGAAATTCAAAACAATTACGCATAATGGTTATGAACGCTATTCTTAATCTATCTAAGAACAAACAAGCCATGCATCAATTTAACCTACCTTAATTTTTTTGGTTCCCTTTAGGATTCTCGCCCACTTGTTTTCTTCAGGATCTTCTTCCTTTTTCCTGCGCGAAAGACTGCGCAGATAGAAAAGCATTCCAACCCCCACTCCTAATGCTGCAAGAGTCACACCACCAGCAGCTGCTCCCGCTATAACTGCAGTGTTAGTCTTCGAAGACCCGCTGCAAGCAACCAACGGAGCGCCGCAGAGTGCTGAATTATTTGCATAATCATCTTTTGTAACTATACCTTCCCTAAAATTCGGAACTTGTCCTGACAAAAGATTATTCGAAACACTAAACGTCTTAATCCTTGTCAGTGAAGCAAATTGCGGAGGAATTTGACCGGTGAGTTGGTTTTGGTCGAGTTTAAGACTATTAAGATAGGAACAATTACTAAGCGACACAGGAATCTCCCCCGTAAAATCATTCGAAGACAGATCAAGAGAAACCACATATTGAACAAGGCTAGATATATCATTTGGAATGCTTTTCGAGAGACTGTTCAACGAAAGATCCAATCCTGTTAAGCTCGAGCAATTCTTAATGCCGCGAGGAAACTCTCCCTTAAGTCCCATATTCGAAAGTTTGAGATTCAAAACCCTACTTTCATCAGGATGCCAACATTCAACACCAGTGAACTTGCAAATAAACCCTTCAGTTCTATTGTTGAAATTCCAAGATTGCAAGTAATTGTTTGGGTCTTTAAGTGTTGCTTTCACTTTTTTCAAGCATAATATGTCACTCTCAGTACCATAGCTCATGATGAAACAACTAATCAGCAGAAAGAAATTAACAGTAACAGAAGCACTACTCAAAACCATCTTCATCAAAATCCAAAATCACAGAGAAAAAAGCCAAGAACAAGTTATCTAAATGCTTCACTGATTCTAATAAAATCCGCAGCAAAAATCATAGAATCCATAGCATAGCACAGCACTATATTGAAATCCTCATAAGAACATACCCTAAAAAAACAAAATCAATAACCAGCATCAACTCAATTCAGCAGATTACTACAACAACCAAATCAATCATAGACTAAAAGGCACAAAAAAAGAAACAATTTTTTTCTCTTTCACACCAAAAAAAAAAAAAACTCTTTTTAGAAACCCAGTAAAGTTTCCTTTGGCATGAATCAAAAGAAGCAAAAACTAAAACAACCCAGATTCAAAATCACATGAATTTTATATAAGGGTATTCAAAAACTCACCTGGGTTATTAGAAAAATCCAATTTTAGAAACAAAAAAGGGTTACTTGTGTAGAATAAAAATTTATGAGAGTGTTTGAGGAAGATGTGAATACCGAGTAAAATGATTTGATATTTGGAAGATGATGTGATGAGAGACAGGACAATAGACCGGGAAGACTTGGAACAGGTTTGTTTGACTACGTTACTCGCTTTTGCTGAAAATCAGGGGCCACTATTGTCCCAATCCCAACCCCAAGAAACTCAATGTTTTACAGTTTTCTTTTACCTTTAGCTTTAACTAAAAATCAAGTTCTTTAATTATCAAAATTTCAGTTAAATGCATTTCCGTTGATTTTTGTCATGCAAATAATATTGAATGAAATAAATGATTGCATTTTACTTGAAATGTTAAATGACTGCATTTTACTTGAAATGTTGCTATTTTAAGAATAATATTGTTTTGGACCCTTTTAGTCCATAAAATAGTCATCAATATGACAATATTAGTTGGTTATCTCTTCTTCATAACTCCATAAAATAAATAGGTAAATTGTTCAGAGTGTGCTTGAAAAATTAGTAAATTTCATCATTTAACTTTTGTCTTTGAATGTGTTATAGAATCAAATATGTAGAACACTTGATACTATAATGTGTAGAACAATTTGAAATCGTCTATGTAGGAAAATGATCATTTCTACTAGCATCACTTGACCACTCATATCTCAAATCTAAATGATCATTTGTATTCAGGTGAAAGGACATGAACATATACCCCAAGAGAAAGAAAATGATCACTTATAACAAGGTGGACCATTTGTTTCAAGGTTAATACGACCATCTACACTTCAAGGCAAGAAGGATCATCTCTACTTAGATAGTCATGATCATCCACACTCAGCGCTAGTGACTCTACCTTTTCCTAGATGAAGAAATTACGACTTGTAATTGATGATCAATCATCCTTACCAATCATTTAGCCGTTGGGAATTAAGTGAATTCGCTATTTCTCTACTTTCATCTTTATTCTTGTTTGTTTGTGGTTTGGATACACTTAGTTGGTAGATTAATTATTGTTTGAGGTAGTTTGGTTGTCAATGTTGTCCAACATATTATATTTTTTGAATCCACCATGAAAAAGGTCTAAATTTACAATTGAGCATTATGAGTTCTAAGTGAGATATCAAAAAAAATTCGAAACGGTGATTTTGAGTTGTGGAAAGTGAATATGCAAACAATTTAGAATCAGCAAAAGTGTGCAGAATCAATGAAAGATGGGGTATAGATGTCGATAAATCGAGCACAAGGAGAGAATGTCAATATGTTTGATAAGGCCATGAGTGTCATTATCTCGTGCCTCAGATACAAAGTATTGAGGAAAGTCGCAATTGAGAAAATCATGCTAGAAATATGGGTCAAACGTGAATCTTTATATATGACCAAATTGTTGGTTCATTGATTAGGTCAGAAGCAACAATTCCATTTATTTCAAATGGTATTAAACAAATACATTTTGGAGGAATGAATGATATTTCACAAAATTATTAATGACTTATAATATATTGAGGTAAAACTTAATGACGAGAACAAGGCTCTACTTTATTTAGCTAATTACTTACTTCGTTTGAGCATTTTAAGGATGTCTTTCTTTAATGTGAGAAAAATATTATTACCTTAAAGGAGGTTCAATCGACAATTAGAACCAATGAACATATAAAGCTTAAAGACTTGAAGGTTGAAGACAGCAGAGAAGGCTTGAATGTTTCAAGAAGAATGAATGCCAATAGAAAAAAAATAAAAGGATAAGGAATCTAGATCTAAGACCAAGTCAAAGTTTAAGTGGTCTGACAAATAAAAATAAAAATGTTTCATTTGTTATAAAATCTTCCATTTTAAGAAGAATTGTTTCGAGAGGTGGAACTAGGGAGATTTCGATCAAATTGTGGTTGTTTATATGAGGATAGTTACAAGAGTGATGTACTAGTGGTAACAGGTTCAGAGATAGAGAAGAGTTGGGTCATTGACTCTGGATGTTCTTATCGCATGTGTCAAAGGAAAGAATATTTTGAGACTTTGGAGTTAAAAGAAGGTGGAGCCTTCAACTCATTAAAAGTAAGGATAGCAAGGTTTATGGCATTGAGACCGTTCAATTCACGATGTTTTATAATTGAGTTTCTTTTATGCAGCGTCAGGTATGTTCCCAAACGAAAAAAATGTGTCGATAAATATGTCTGATGATTTAGTCTATTGCACTAAAATTTAACTTGATATGTTGAAGATTTCACAAGTTACATTGATAGGTCCAAAATGTGTAGTTTGTATGTTTTAGATGGTTTCATTGTTATTGGTAATTTATCATTATCTAATCAAGACTTTCATAATGAAACAAAATTATGACATTTGAGATTAAAATGTGTTAGTAAAAAAGGTTTGGATGAATTAGTTAAACAAGGTTCACCAGGTAATTAAAAATTGAATAAAAAATTAAAATTTTGTAATCGTTAGATACTAAGAAAATAACATATAGTGAAGTTTGGAAGTGTTATGAATAATTCTAATCAATCGTTTGAGTATTTTCACTTGGAACTTTAGGATATGATAAGGTTGAAAACTCATAATAATGATTTCTATTTTCTCCACTCAATCTTAACCACTTTTCGATTGTTCGAATAGTGCAAGAATTTCTCTAGTTTGGATTTTAAATCTATAAGAGCGATGTCCTCTGTGACCCTAAATTTAAAATGAGACCTCATGTTGTTGAAGTGAAAAAAAAGTGATATACCAATATTTTTCCATTCTAGTGTGTTTTTTTAATAACATATTAGGCATATTCGTAAAAGTTGTAAATCAATTTGGATCATACAAAAACAATCTTGTCTCGGGGTTTTGTCTGAATTTTAATTTTCAGATTCACCCTATTATGTTTAAAATAACACAAAAAAAAAAGGATTTGTCCAAATATTGAAATTCAAAGTCATCCCATTTTTATAACATATATGGGGTTTCTCTAGAGTTTGAAATTATGATCACTCTTATAGAGGCCAGAGTTTGAAATTATGATCACTCTTATAGAGGCCAATGTCCAGAACATGTGTTTAACGTACGGAACATGTGTTTAACATACAGACAAAACTAATTTTATAACATACAAATTTTAAATCCAATATTTATACAAATAATGTTAGATATACATTAAAACATATCAAAATGTATCCGAATTACATCGGTGAAAATTATGTCACCACCTAATTTATCTATGGATGGTTCCTCCTTTGAATTTTCCTGATTTGATTGTCTTTCAATATCGCTTAACTTGGTAAACACTTTCATCCTATCCAAAAAATTATACAACCAAGTTTCAACTTCTTTTTGTGGAATGAGATGTCCACTTAGGGGATGTTCGGGGTATAAGACATTCTGATTTTAAAAAAACTTAAATAAAATGTTGTGATTTTGAAAGTCACTCAATACAATTAATGTGTTTTGTTGGATTTTGAGGTATGCCACTTTGAAGTGGAAAATTTTTTTCTTCCGAAAAAGCCATATCTTGTCAGATCAAAACACATCCTTCTATATGCATTTTCTATATGATAACTCATTTCAAGGAAATATATCCATTTTTTCTCTGGTGTTGCACTACTAACACAAGGAATAAGATATTCATGAATTTCATCGTATTATTCTTTTACTCGTATAGTTTTGTGTATGATTCTTTATGGGAATTTAACTTTTTGATAAGATATTAGTGAACAAATGTACGATTATCCTCTCCATTACCCAACAAAGACGAAATAGGGCTATAAATGTAATTACTCTCACATTTACCATCTATAATTCTATCAATGTATATGTGCATAAAAATTAACATTTCTTCAATGTGTATCATTTTTTAGTAAAGGTGGTAAAGGTGATGAAGGCGATGGTTTTTTATGTGAGCACCTTTGATTGAACTTCTTTTAGACTACGAAATTAGAGATTCTGATAAAGATAAGTCGACATGCTCAAAATAGGATGGAGACTGCTTGGTTGAATTGTCTCCAAGTGTTGGTTTGGCATTCTTAGGAGAATCTTTTATTTTTATCAATTTTGGGGGTGGTTTCATATTTGTGGTTTTTAGATAGGCTATCTTCCGCAACTGCTTTATAGTGTGTAGTTTCATGTTATAGCCAACTTTCAAAAATCTCTCTTATATATTTGATTTACTTTCTTTGACCACGCCATCATCATCAAACCAAAGCATTTTCCAATGCGCGTAAACCTCATTCATACATATGGGTTTATCAAGTTTCATCTTCTTAGAAATTAAACAAGCGGATGGAAGACCATATGTTCTTATAAGTATACAATTACACTTGGAGCTATCTGGACTTGTTTTCTCTACTTGCATAACTTCATGATAAACAAAGTTCAATTTCGTTCGAAATATATTGTCGACCAACTATGAATAAATATTTTTTTCTTTGAATTTATTTTCTAATACGGTGATGCGCCAACCAAATGATGTTTGCATCACATTATGCTAGTTTTTAATCATTTGGTTCACGGATTCTCAACCCTTACACAATCCACTTTACTATTTCCACACTATTTTTTCAATGTAGCATGGGCATATTCAACTCTACTTGTTGTAGTATTTCTAAAGTGTCTATCCTAGTCAGTTCAAGCACAAACAATCTTCTCCTTCACCTAATCTAAAATTGTGCTTTCAACATATTTCACGAAATTCAGATATGTTACACACACCCTTCTGAATTGTATGACAGATTCAACATATAACTCTTTGGTAGAAGAATTTATCATAACATTTCAAGCAATCATTATACTTTCCAATATCACACTGGACTTGATCATTTTCTTCTCTTCACCTTTGATTTGTTTGGTCCCTACTGCATATTTAAGTCTACCTCTAGCATTTTTTATTATATGATACCTGCACAATAAAATATATGATGTAGGAAACACCTTTGTAGCAGGACTCAACCATACGATATTGCAATCGTTGACAATCACCAGTGTCATGTTTTCTTGGCTTTCAACATAATCCCACATACTTCCAAAGCCCACGTAACATTATCCTCTTTTTCACTTTATAAAAATGCAAACTCAACCGAATCAGTTATCTTTGTAGAAGTAACACCAACAATATCTAGAACTGGAATCTTGTACCTATTAGTCTTATATGTTGAATCAATTATCAGCACAATGGAAAATGTGTTGGACAACTTGATGGAATCAAGACTGTGTTTTCATCCCCACACACTTTATACCTAGATATATATAATGATCATCATCCAACAACTTCAACAATGATTGCATTTCGAATCTTGGACCTCTTATCTTGTTGTTTTGAATGCGACCATTGTATACTTGTCTAATATTTGAGAGAGACACTTTTAGATCTTTTCCTTTTCAAAATGGATAGTATGTTTTTGGGTTGAACCGTGTTCAATGTCACATCAGAAACAAGATTCTTCTCTTCAAAATTCAGATAACATACAATCAAATGACCAACTAACTTGTGACATAGCATAATTATATATACCACAAATCACATTAAATGTCCGTATATTATTCGTCTTATAATACTAGCACAACTTAAACGTTCACATTTCCTCAATTTTGTGTCATCACGCAACTTCATATTTAAGACCTTTTTTAACAAAAATGAGATGTTTATCTAATAAAGTGATTTATTGTATAAAAGGTCCGTCAGAATTCTAATCTCTGATCGTCAAAAAGACATTTTCGAATGTGATCACTTCATATGGTGTAGTGAACACCATCCAAATGTAGTTTCAGCTAGTATCTTAACCATCTTCTCTAGTTTAACATGGGTCCGGGGTCCGTTTATTTCAGCTTTTTTTATACAAAAAAAAAAACTATTTCTAGTGTTTCAGATTTTTGTTTTAAATAAGTTTAAAAAAAAAACTTAAAATGAAAAATTAGTTGATAAGTTTTTTATAAACTATTAGATTGGTAGAATGTGAAGACCGTTTCAGTATTTATCCATCTCAAAATTTGATCAAACCAAGAAAAATGATAAACCTAATCACACTAACTCACTACACCACTCTTGTCATACTTTCTGATTTAGGAGCTAGTGTACAATTTTTACCTCCCACTTCAAAACGAATTCAATGATTTATGCAGTTACAAACAGAAAAAGATGGTACCCAAAAATTTTCTTTAATAAAAATAATAATAATAAACTGTACGAGGACTTCTAAATTCAATGTTTAAACTAGAAGCAAGGTTCCTCAAATTACCATCATACAAATTGTGAAAAGAGTGTGATCTAATTGATACAACCAGCACAGGCATTCCCAAGGCTGAAGCAAATCCCATCAGTAATGGCATGCCAATTGTTTTCCCTGTTGAATGTGTCCTTGAATAAAAGTAATATTATCAAAAATTGGTGAGTCCAAACTCTTCCCATCCATAGACTTAGCTAATCTGCATTGTCAATTAGCCATTAATCAGATTATAACCATTAACCATACTCCCAAAAGAACAAATAAAGTTAAACAAATATAGATGCTGAAAATCTAATTCAACTAGAAGTACAAAATAATTTCATTTAGATATGTTAGGGGTGAACATGGGTTCTGGTTGACCAGCATACTCCCATTAAAGCCAAAAAACCCAGGCAAGGTTGCAGAATTGCGGTGTTTGGCAACTGTTAGCTGGATACATTAGGAGACTAGGAAGAGAATGCACACAACTTTAACCGTCTCTTTACGGCTGAATTTGTTACGAGAACATCCATTTTCTTGCTTCTGTTTGACGTTCTTCAAAGAGAGCCTATGTATCAGACATGCAGAAATAGAGCAACCTTAATCATTCTTCAGTTTTTTCGTGTCACTTGAATTAACCATTTTCTGTATGCACAAGGAATTCATTCTTCTCTATTTGAAATATTTCTTCCAGCAGAGGAAGTGAGAATCTTATAGTGAGTGCAAGGTGTCTGAGAGTAAAATGCACTGCAATCAAGTTACACACTGTTTCTTTCTTCACATGTTGACCTTGTTAAATTTATAATATACACTTTAACAGTAGTTTTACTATAAATAAATTAATGCAGAAACAAAGTCATCAAACAACACATTGCCATCAAATTTTAAGACAGAAAGTTAACCTGTGAATATAAGCTGCATTTAAGATTCTTCTTTGACTTTCTGCTTCTTCGACTTCTTTAGTTTTTGAGCAGGGTAAACAGTTAATGGTTCCACATCTAAAGCATCTTTATCTGACATTAATGGCTGTCCCTCATTATCTCTCTTTTTTATGCTCCTGTATAGTTTTCGAAGAAAGATAAGCACAAAGATATGTACTTTTAAGAATATTCTTAAGACGGGACAAATATTTGGAAGAAAAAAACCTGTCAGAGTGGGAAACAACTTCCGAGTTCTTATCCAACCAATGTATGCTTCCTGTATTATCTGGAACTAGAGATCCATAAACATGTAGCATTTCCTCATCAAAGCTGCAGCGATTAATCACCAAAATTATCATTTGATATAATGTTCAACTCATAACCCATATTTAAATTTTACCCAGGATCATTTTGAAACTTTTTGAAGTTATACAATCATTGAAAGAAAGTGGCAACTGTGTCAAACCACCATAACCACCAAAGTTTTCTAACATGTAGTAAAGGCTAACAACAGCCAACAGAAAAACGAATGAAACTCTTTATATTAAATCCTATACGGATAAACAAATATTACTATTAATTAAGAGATATAAGATGTGAGAGTATGATGGCCAATGACAGAGTGTAGGTGCATTTAAAGTTTTGGAATGAGTAAGGATACCAAAATTCAGTGAGTGTGTTACAACTTTTGTACATTTGGTGCATTTGGGGTTTGGTTATAGCAGAATGTATGTGTTTGCACCTTTAAGGGTGCTTCTAGACTAGATGAGACCCAAAATAGACCAATGATTTATACAAAGAACGGGCAAACCTTCATAGTAGATACTAGATATTCATCTAAAGACACGGAAAGGGATCTATATATTACTCCCTCCGTCCCAAATTATAAGACGCTTTGGAGAAAAAATTTATCCCAAATTATAAGTCACTTTCGATTTCTAATGCAATATTAATACAATTTTTCAAATATACCCTCTATCATTTATTACTCTGCCTCCATGGATACATCATTTCACTTTTCCATAAAATAATAATTATATTTCTTAATTCGTGTGAAATGCCCAAAACGTCTTATAATTTGGGATGGAGGTAGTATATGTTAGTAGAAGAAGTCCAACTCCTGTCACTCCCTAGAGGTTGTGATAAGGTAGCCAACTCTTTTTGCATAAATTCATGTACAACCAACGACACAGTGGTACAGAGTCGTATTATTTGCTACTACTCATACAAATGTACATATACTGGTATACATAGAACTTCATCGTATCGAAAATCAATTAGGATGCTCAATGCAGCCCATCAAGAGGGATGTTTACTATATCCTTGAGGATGACTGAACTAACTCAGATATTTAAAATTCAACAAACAATCGATTCCATTAGTTCGGGAAAAAAGAAACCAAACTAAAGACCTACCTAGCATGATATCAAAACAGATTTTCACGCAATCATAAGGCATAAAGATGCATTGAACAAATCTAATCTTATTCAAATCAAAGCAATTTAAAAGTATGTCACCTCTTAACCAAAAACCGTATCGTGGTTCCAACCTTTATCACATGTCGCTTGTGAGAGTTGCTCGCATACACTTCTTGCCCGTGTTTCTACAAAAATAAAAACCACACATATATAACTATACAAAATATATCTAAAATGCAGACACAAGGCAACAGCAACTATCAAAACATTCCTGGGAGACGCTCACCGTTTTGTACACAAACTCCGCCCTGATATCTTTCTCAGTTATAATCGCAGAAGCAAATCCAAGCACAACAACATGAATAGACTCATGTGTAACTTTCACTATCTTTCCTTCTGAAAAAAAACAACACAACACAAACCCTATTAATCAATCAACTAACCTAAGAAAACTGAACTAACACAATTTTGAAAACAATAAAGCGAAACAAAACTCGCAGCATTAACAATACCTAAAAGCATATCTGGCTTGGGAGAAAAAAGCAACAGATTAACCTTCAAATTAACACCGAAATAAGGAAAAATTCCAGGAAGAATCTTGGCGCAATTGTCGAAGGAGTTAACATCGTAAGCCAAAACGACGCCGTCGAAGATCTCGTCGAACGTGAAAAGCATAGTGCTGAGTTCACGAAGAACTGCTTTTGAAACTTGATTGCTTTTAGAAGGATGAATGTGAACTATTAAGCTAGCTTCTGAAACCTTTAGCCCTTCCATTGGAGAAGGTGTTGGTGTTTGGTTTTGGAGTTGAGACTAACTCTGTGTAATAGAGTTAACTCGGTTTGAGTTTAAGATGACGGTGACTCGGCGGAGCAACGGTTGTCTGCTGCTTTTAGTCGCCGGGAGCGGAGGAAGAAAGAGAGAAAAGAATAATGAAAGCGGGTAATACTGATACAAATGGACCGTATTAATTTAGGGTTAGCCTTTTATTAGAATTGATCTTTCGCTGGGAAATCTACCTGACACCCTCCTTTTATTCATGGCACCCCACAAATTTCAGCACAATCAAAGAGAATTTTTTTAAAATAAACAGGTATTAAAAAAAAAATCACGTAAATAGCTACGTTTCGAAAAAAATTACGCAATAATCATATTTACACCAAAGCGCCATCTGAAATGGCTTCCTCTGTTTTAGTTTTTCTTAGGCGCCATCTGACATGGCTCCTGCCGTACAACTAAGTCATGTGGGATGGTACCTCCACTATCTTTTTAAGAGGATGAGTCATCTCGTGCGCGTGGTTCTTAAATTAACCCAAACCAAATCATATATATAGTTTGGTTCGGATCTTAAAATTGTTTTTGTAAAAGTGGATAACATTTTAAAAATTGGTTTATATTTGGACCGGTTTAGTTTTAGAGAAAAAGGGATATGCACTGACAGTGTAAAATATTTTTACACTGTCAACCAATCACAACCATGTATCCAATTAAAACACAATTTTAATTTAAAAAAATTAATATGACATGGCAAATGTAAGGATTTTGATTGGATGTATGTGTAAAGTTAGTTTACACTGTCAGTGCACTATCTTTAAACTCTTAGTTTTAAACCGGTTTCTATCAAAAATTGGTTTTTCATTTGATCCAATTTAAAAACAGGTTGTTATCAAAACCAAAATTAAAAATATCAATTTTATTTTCGTTTCAATCAGTTTATTTATTTAACATATTTTTAAAAAATATCAGTTTTTTATCTGGCTTCAATCAGATTTTTTATTAATCAATTTTAAAACCGTGATACATATTGTGACACCAAACTTTGCATATATACAGATTTATTTTGTTTATGTTATATTATTGGTTTTTTTTTTAATTTTCTAATTTATGTTTTTATTTTCCTTTTTTACTAATATGAATGAGAAATGTCTTGCATGTTACGATTATATAAATATAAATATAAATATGTAAATGTAAGCATCACAAATTAATAAAATTGTATGGATTAGAAGAATCGGTTTAAATGCACACCCTTAGACTATAAACAATGGTTTATAAATTCAACATCCTCCTTTTTCACTTTTTATATTCCACATCATCTTCTCTTTCTTCCACCTAATAATTCAACACATGTTCAATTTTTACCCACTACATTGGTTTTGTTTAATAAAATTTAACACCTTACTCCACCACCATTCACAACACACTAAAAATCTAAATATTCACAAAAACCAATAAGAATTTGCAAAATATTTTATGTGGTCTCATTCCCTCCTCATTCAACATGTTGAATGTTTTCAACACCAATTAATCCACTTCACTTTCAACACTCAATTCAACACCCCATTACAAGCATTCAACTATTGAAAAAATTATTCAACACCTCCATTGTACATATTAGTCATCTCATATGGCTCTTCCTTGCATATGTGTTTTTTATAAATATTATCCTCTTTCTCCACCATTCTTCACACTTTCTCATTGCACCTAGACATTTCCTCCCAAATTTTGTCATAATGGGCTCTCAGATTTTCACAAGAGATGGTTATGTATTTTTCTCGCCCTTGAAATCGACGATAAAAATAAAATTTTGGCACATCCATTACAAAAAGGAATAATTGAATATGCTTAAGGGCTAGTCGATTATACAATGTAATTTTCTCCCATAAACAACTTTTTGAGATTTTAGCAAATTAGATAGGACAAAAACATTTTTTTGGTGATTTATATAAAAAGATAGAGGTTTTTCAAAGTGTTGAAAGTGCGTGTGTGATTTTCCTTAGTAAAACTGAGAGTTAGTCTTATACCTTTACAAATATTGATCACTCGACATAGACTAAACAAGATTTTACACTTTCTCTTTTTCACAAACCTGAAACTTCTGGGTCCTTGCTACATGATCTTTGACTTTAACACTTCACTAGAACCTTGAATCTTCTTCTAATGAACCTTGAGATAACTCTTCAAGATAAACACCATCACCAAACACTCTGCTTGATCAAAGATCTTTGCTGACTTCGCTGAACTTCGATTAACATAAGGTGTTTCCTCCAAGGATAGGCATAGATAACTTGATCTTCAAGCAATACAAATTTAATCACCACAAATACGAGTTTGATATCTTTATCTCTTGATCTTTAGGCACAACAACTTGATCGCTGCATCAGACGATCTTCAAGCACATCAACTATAACTGATTAACACAACTTGATCATCTTTCTATCCAAGCTCCATAACTTTATCATCACACCTTGATATACACTTTTGATGAAAAATTCACTATAGAGTGTTGTCAACATTAAAATCAAATAATAGTCTACTACAGACTTCATACCTACAAAGCACATAGATTTAAATTCTCTCCCTTTTTGATGATGACATATCTCTCAAGGAAGTGTACAAGCAAATAAATAAAGGTGATATATTGGAGTGGTTAAATCCCCTGATAAATATAGAGAGTATACCCTACTCCCTATGAGAGTATACTTCTCACTCTTTGGCAATACCAGAAAGGCGGGAAAAATAAATAGATAGACAATTATGGCGGGTATCAAGCACATAGATCACCAAAGCATGCTCAATAATTTAAAGGAAAACATCATTAATTAAATAACTGCATTCAAGTACAAAATTGAAAACAACTAGCAATAAATCACTCTAAAAAGCAAGAAACACAAAAGTGAGACATCTACTCATTGTCATTAATATAATCATCTATCTACTATGGATATTCTTGATGTATTCCTGTTGATGATAGTACATCCTTCACCAAACTTTGAATAACCAACGTGTAGTATCTCTCACTAAGTTATTGCCATAAGGTTGTTTATTGCTTCATCATTTTTTGTAGTTGGTTGGACTGAATCTAAAACTTCATCTATGGAGTCGTTCCTCAGTTCTCCTAGAAAAAATCAAACCCTCATACTGCTAATAGAGGAGTAATTGATTTTAGAGTGGATTGGATCTGCTTATTCCCCCATAGTGTTGACTCTGGCAGTAGCTAAAATCTTGGTGATCAATGGTAACCTTGTTGATCGAGTCTTCTTGCACAAGAGCATGTGGAGAAACATCTCGTCGGCCCAATTTATCTGAAATTGTTGTGTTAGCAACCTCAAAGTAACCTTATCTTCTCTTGTGATGACTTCTAGATTATCTTGTCCAGGGAGGAGTATCCAATTGAGAATATGGTGTATTACTCAAATCTTGGCCTTTAAAAAACTTGTTCTAAAAAGGAGCTTTTTTTTCTCCCATATGATTCATGACGAAGGATAAGATGTCGGTAGAGAGTTTGAAATCCACGAACTTTAAGGGTTCATAATAGGTGTAAGATACTTCATAAAAGGGTATGGAGATATTCCCTTTCGACCCTCTTAATTTATCAAAACAAAATGACTCAAGATGGCCAAACTAATTACAAAACTTGAATTTAAAAACAAGACGATTATATTTCTTCTTGTCATGTGATCTATCAGGTTTATACCTTACTCCATTATATTGTGTTTATCTTTCCCCTTAATGAATTTATCTAAGGTTTCATGCAAAATAATAGCTTCTTGAGCTAACAATTTGTTCACTAAGAATTGTATTGCTATTTTCAAGGATTCAACATAATCATTAAGATCAATAATGTTATTCTCTAACTTCTCATTTTCTTTATTAAGCTTAACACTAAGCTTAAACAGTTGGTTATGAGTTAGAAAAGTTACATTGGTGTTGTATTTCTTTGAAGTTTTGAGGCACACATGATCTTCTTTACCAAGATTTAAGACCATGAGGACTGTCTAAACGACATACCTCGTATAGGTTCTCTGTTTATTATTATTTGTAACAAGAAATTTTGTGCTTGCATTGTTCTTTTTGGATCAACGGATTTATCTATACGAAAGTAGATATGTTATTAGATATTAGTCATATACTTAAAAGGGTATGTTGATATCTGAACTCGAAAGGTCAAATAGTTAAATCAATACTACGAAAGTGTCTGTGGTTTAAGCGAGAAAAAATCTTTTTAAAAAAATAGTCAATCTTAAACGATCCCGAAAGAATAAATTGCACTATGAAAATAGGTAATTCATTGATTTAGGACAAAATCAAATGATGCAGAAAGGAGATATGCTCATTTTTATCTATTCATTGCTACAAAGTACAAATTCTCATAATAGATAGAAAAATGTGACTCTATGTAAGCGAGTCAAAGACAGGAATCATAGTCTTACATCTTCCTTTAGAAATATTTTAATCAATCCCAAATCATTTACCCAAATTAATCACCATATTAAATAATTAACGAGTTTAAGAAATTTAGTACTCGTCCTTAGCATAAGGAAAATGCTTATTAGTAAGAAAAAGTAAAAATAAGAAAAGCAGGAATAAATCTCAATCATTCTTTATCACAACTACCTCATAATTCCTATTATAAAGAAAATCTAATTTATAATAAATTAAAAATTATCCACTAAATTAATGATACATGTACATTCTTGTGTTTCTTGTTCAAATTTCTTCGTACTAAATAGCATTATTCTTAGCAGAATGATACTTTTATACCACTATGATAGAATCTTGCACTTGCAGTCTATCAATACCAAGACTTGTCATAATCTACCATGTATATATCTTTGTTGTTCATCCATCATCAAGACTTGTCATAATCTACATGTATATATCTTTCTTGTTCATCCATCATTTTTACTATAGTGACACAAGACGATTGAGAGTATGATAATTAGGACAACATCATACACAATGCCATCGATAATGTGATAATGATAATTAGGACAACATCATACATAATATCATTGATAACGTGATAAACTGATAATATTAACCTATAAGCCCACAATAGCGTTATATAGCTTGCCTTCGTACTAATACACAGTGTATGATATTATGATAAACACATGTAACTAAAGAACATTATTTAGCAAGGGAAATTGAAAATTTTGGTAAAAAACAATCAATAGCAAGTGTAAGAATATAGAGAAATTAGTAGAGAGTAAAAACAACATTCAATCATGGTTTAGAAGATAATACTACACTGTTCCTATTTATAAGAAAAAATTAACTTTTTAAATTTATTGAATATGCAATGTATCTGATCGATATATTGTTCAAATACATTGATTATTCAATGTATCTAAGAAACAAATTTTTTTTCTTATAAATAAGACCAAAGGGTGTATTCGGAAGGTGTTTCCAAAAGTTATCAACCAAACTCACAAGTTATCAACCAAACTCACGCGAACTAGAAACACTAATCCCAAATCTTACAAAATTCAAATCTAACAAACCAACTCTACAAGGAATCTAATGAAAATAAATTCATTAAGTCAAAACTAAAAAAGAAGAAGATATGTTACTAACCAAATGAAATGCTAGGAAATAAGGTGCGTGTCATCATCTATTGTCAAATCCATCAATAAAATGAGGAGAAGGATTGTAATTGATTTACAAAATGCAAGATGAGATGGAATAAGTAAAGATTGTAACTGGAACACTTTAGAGCAAGTGGTGAGTGATTAAGATCTAAAGTGGTGAGTGATTAAGAAAGTGGAAGAAAGTGAGACTTTAGATGAATGAATTATCTCATTTTTTTAAATCAACAGAATGGTTGGAGGGAAGTTTAAGTCATGTTATATTAACATTCAATCCGCAAGATAACTTCCGGATATAGTGTGTTCGGATGTTATTTTTATGACACACTCCTTCGACATTTATTCAATAAAACCAAATGAACAACAATGTAATTTGTGTCCAAAGGATAAAAAAAAGTTTGCGAGAAACATATAGTATAATGAACATTTGCAGGATTCTGTCGCAGTTAATCACTACATTTGCAGGAAATCAAGCCTTTTGATAAGGTGCAGATACTAAACAAAAACCAGATTAACTTTTTGGAAAGTTTAAGTGGATTACATGCTTTACACTATCTCTAAAACTCAACAACTAGAGAAAGAATGTTTATATAATTATGAATTGAAACAGTCACCAAATTAAATTGTCGTGGAATAAATAATTATTCCCCAACGATTCCAGTTGAATTAAAACATCATCATTGTGGCTTTGATGGAGTTGGAGATGATGGCGGCTTCAAATCCGGGTACTGCAAACAAAGATAAAAATGATGAAAGAGTTATTGTTTTAACAAATAGGATCCTAAAAGTTTGAACGAAAGAAAACAGTAAGAAGAAATATCATAAACATAAATGTTCACTGCAGTGTGGTTCCTTTTTATGTTTTTAGGATCATAAGAGTAACTAATTTTAATGATAAAATTTACTGATAATGAATGTATTACAAAATAATAACAACAATCAAACTTTATTCCACTAAGTGGAATTGACTGCAAGGATCAAACTACGTCATCGTGGTTCAATTAAAAACCATGTTTCTATCCAACTAACTTACTGTGTCAGTGTTAATGTTGTCAATCATGAATTGCAAAGAAATAGCAGTTTGTTCAAATTCTGCTACACAATACAACGGTGCTATAGTGTCACTATAGCCTATATTGACAATATTTTAAACTAAATAGCATACCATTACACAATATCATTAGTTTAGATTCCGTTACACTATAGAATAGTTGTAATTTAACAGCACTGTCAATGAGGGGACTTAAGGATGGTTTGGTGGCTGGAGTGAGAGAGTTAAGGAGTGCAGACTGATGCAGGTGCAACTTCATTTTAAATTTTTGGTTGCTCTCACATGGTAACAAGTAACTCCAGTACTATCAATTAGAGGGTCAACGACATGCTTAGAATCCAAAAGGAACGAGCAAAGGTGCTACACCAGTAAAGTCTCATTATCATTGAATGTGCACTTCAACATATGAAGGGTCACAATTGAAAAGGAAGTGATAGCAAAAGATAGAGAGAGTTGAGATTAACATACATTGGGATACGGAGAATAGGAAACTACCGATCCGAGTTTCACTTTCGGATTGGACTCAACAGACCTTTTCACATGACCATTTTCTGTCTCTTGGTTTCCAACTGCAGGGATATCCGAGGATAACACACTTTCATTACTACTATCATTTTGCTGAATGGACCCATTTCCATTTGTACCGAGCTCTTGTGGCACTTTAGTCTTCTTTTTCCTTCGATTCATATGCACGGGAGGAGGCAAAAGGGTATCCTGTATAGCCTGCAACAACAAGAAAACCCAACATAAGAAATCTATTCCTTACTTCAAACAAATTATCACAACAAGACACATGAATTCCCATCATTACCATCCACCCTTGCTGGCCTCTAACTCCACCTTTGATCGCATAGGCCTCTTTGAAACCATTCTTGAACAACAATTCAGCAACTTTCAAGGAATTACCGTCGAAACTACCTTACATTCAAAAGAGTAACAAGTTAGAATTTCTCACACTTTTCCACTATATAGTCAAAGAAAACGCAAAATTCAAAATCATCCAGATACACATTGCTGCAAAACAAGTTTCTTTCTTCTTACCTGTCCAAAATAAACACAACAGTATTCTCAGCATCCCGGAACCTCTCCAAAACTTTCTTCACAAACCCATCTTCATTCCCCTCCTTAAACTCAACCTGCACCACTTCCTTCTTCAACATCATCAAATTAGGAGACGGAAGAAACTTCACATTCTTCCTGTCTCTTATATCCAACAGCTGTGAGTCAGGTTCATCCCGGAGCTTCCTGAAAGCGTCAATAGCTGATACAAATTTATACTTTCTGAAATACTCTTCTGCTAAGGGGATACCAACGAGGTAAACGAAGCTGCATGCAGCAACGAAAAATGGATATCGGTTGAAGAAATCATCGATGGAGATGAGAATTGATTCTATGTTGATTCGGCCTGCGTCTGATTCGAGTAAAGGGGGTTCAGCAGCGAGGGATTGGAGGGGAGTGAAGAGGTTGATTGTAGCGAGGGAAAAGCATGATTTTGTGAGGGAGATTGGAGAATGGGGTTTGAGGAATGGAATTTGGGGTTTTTTGTTGGGAGGTGAAATGTGAGGTTGGGGGAAAGATGCAGAGAAGAGTGAATTAGGGGGCTTTGGGGTGGAGAGTTTTGGATAAGAGAGGAGAAGAGAAAGGGAATCCATTAGAGAAAGGATAAAGACTAAAGAGCTTAACATTATCATATGTATGTATCTTCTATTCTTCTACATAGCTAGGAATTTATTATTTTTGTTTTTTTTAAAATATATTATTTATATGTATTTTGTTTTATTTTCCTGTCAAAAACTGGAAAATTTTATTTAAAAAACCAAAATTTTAAATTTTAATATCAAACTAACAAATTTTTCTCCATAATTTTCAATATACTCATGTTTCAAATAAATAGGACAAAATCAAATGTATCAAACTTAATAATATGACATCTTCGATAATTTTTTATCGAATATTCGTATAACAAAATTCAGTATTAGATTGAAAGCTAACATCATATATATTATGTCCATAAATTTAACATCAATTAGAAATCATTTGATATGTTAAAGAGAATGATCAAAATTAATGGTTTTGTTAAAGTTTTGTAAGACGTTGATTTTTATGTATCTAGTTGATATATCAAAAAAATTCTGATTAATGTTAAATTTTATGGACAAGATCCATATGATGTTAGATTTCAACCCAACAGTAAATATTGTTATAAAAATATGTGTTAAAAAGTTATCGAAAATATCATGTTACTAAATTAAACAACTGCAAATTTTAAAATTTGATATTTAATTACATTTACCTAGTATCACATCTTGGTTAAGACACACTCTCTAGTTAAGACACACTCTTTTATGTAATCTATAATAAATATTTGTAGAAAAATATTAAGAGATTAAAGAGTGTACTCACTTGACGTTTGACATTATAAAATAATTGTACACTTTCATTCAATAAATATTTATTAATCTTTCACGTTTAATTTCCCATAATATAATTTTAAAAATATAAAAATAATTTGATAGAATATACATTGTTGACTGGTTTACGGTTACATGTATTTTTTTTTTAAATATTAATTAATTATTTTACTTCTGTAAAATAAATCAAGTGTCAAACAGTTACTAGTATTTTAAACTTTCTTAATTTTCATAATTCAATTATGTGTAAAAAATAGTAATTAAATTATTTAAAATATGTGAAGCTTGAAGTGGGACCTAGTTCTTTATTAATATACTTTTTTATATTACATTTTCTCTACAATATTCTAATGTAAGCATTTTGAAGTATAAATTTGTAAATGCAGGATTATTTGTCAATAAATTTAATATCAGAACCATTTATTTTTAATTTCCGTAATTTATTCTGCATCTTATATTTTAAGGAATAAAGATAAAAATCAGTATGTAGCATGTAATTATAGTGAATATTTTGGTTTGGGTACACAAGGGTCTCAATGGAAATTTGAATTGTAAGAGAGTAGTCTTTTTTCTATGGTAACTATTAATCATTCATATATTTGATATATATAGATGTGTGAGGAAAAGTATTATCTGACAGTAGCATGTTCCTTATACAAAATTTCCAATGAAAAACCCAGATCCTTTCTACATTTACAGGAACTAAGCTTCTGTCCTGTACAATTTGTATGTATTCTATAACTAGAAACCGTATTTGAAATTCATGCATATCAATGCTTTTTCTCTAATTTGCTAAGGACATCTTCCATGCATGCTTTGTAAACTTCCATGCCTGGAACATGTTTTGCAATGTCGAAGCCAACATTCATCCATTTCTTCCCCATTTCAATCTGACCCAACCGCACTGGCACTGCTGCTCGGTTCCATGCAGTCATGGCAAGCCACTTTCCTTCTTCAATTGGATATTCACCTTCCTTCAAACCAACCATTATCCTATAGGCTTGCTTGTACATGCTATATACAAGATCATCATCTTTATCACCCTTGTGAATGCTAGCAATGGCTATAAGCTTGCGAACAACAAGAGCAACTTTTAGATAATCTGGAACAGGAGATGAAAGGAAAGATGAGAGACACTCATTTAGAGCAAAGGTGGCTACTTCGTGATTCGACAATGGTCCCTGTGAGGCATGTAAACCTATCTGAAGAAGGTGCTGAGGCTTGCAAGCCTTTGAACTCGCAAAACTTTTCACTGTGAAGAGTTGAGATCCTAAGTCATTTAGTCTTCCTTGTACATCATAAGCACAGAACGTGTGTATGAAGAAAAGGTCAGGTGCAATGGTATTCAATTGGCTATCAGTAACATAGTTCCCAGCTGAAATTAACTTTAGCATCTGCATCCACATAAGATAGGAGCAAAAATTAATTAATATTCAACAAGATTCACAATTTAAATATAACCTAACAAATTAAGAACAAATGACTTTTGATAGTAAAATACAAATTAATTTATCAATCAAGAAAAATTGACCCATTTGAAAAAGACTAATGTATCCGGTACCATGTAATGAAGAAAACAACATTTCCGTACCTGCCCAGCTCTATCTAGTAAAGTTAGAGCTTGTTTGACTTCGGTTTCTGACATAGCAGCCTTCCTCTGAAATTCTAAAGCTATCATTGATGACACGGAAAGCACTAATGATTTACAAATCATGACATTGTTCTCATCATCAGACCCTTTAACTAGAGCATAAAAATTTGATGCAAGTATTAAAAACTCAGCAGACAATTCATAGTTCTTATCCTGTCCTGTTTTTGTACCATAATTCCATGAAGTCACAGCAAACCAATTTAGCTCACGTCTTCCAACCTCCTCTTTTCCAAAGAAGCAATCAGAACCAAGTTCGGATGCTCGTGTATGGGCATGTTTTAAGGTTTTAAGAACTTTCTGTTCATTATCCGGTTCTTGAGATAGAACAGTGACCAAGGTGCGCATAACTGTTACTTCTGTTGTTGGCATGGACTTTCCTGAAGCATAGAAGTTTAGCATTGTTGATAGAGAGGCAACAGCAACTGGTCGAGCACTGCAAGCAACAGCTTCATGGGCTGAAAGTGAGAGAAAATCTGGTTGAAAGTCAAGGCACATGGTCATTGCTTCAATTTGAGTAATAGCACCTTGGTTGTCTTTCTTTTGGAGATAAATTTTGTACTGAATTTAAAAAAGTGAAAAGTTAACATAAGTTCTGTCATTCGAGTTATTAACACTATTCTAATTAGAAGCAAGTGAGCTTAGTCATGAGTAGTAACCAACTTAAAACATTGATTAGGAAATCATGTAAAGTGTCTCATAAGATCCAAAACTATCTGTAAAATATTGTGAATTTGTCAGCTGTTTTAAGCCAAGCCACCTATATTTATGTATACATTTGACATAGATACAGAAGAACCAATACACACGGAGAGATAGAGAAGTGGGTACCTTAAGAAAAGCACAGACAACGTTGGGCTCAAGCTGCAAAGATGGAAAAAGAATAAATTTTCTTATTTGAGTAAAAGTTACTGCATCAAATTCAAAAGTCTAATTTTCAACAATACCTTCTCAGCCTCATCGATGTATTCTTTGGCACGATCCAGCTGCAAGAGACCAAGGTGGCAGAGACACAAAACTCTATAGCCCTTGGCTCTAAGTATTCTGTTTTCTGTGTCATGTGGAATATATAGCATTGATTTTTCGAAAAGTTCTGCACTGGTCAGATAATCTTTTGACTGAAAATTGTCAGCACCACTGAAAATCACAGAAATATTGAGAGATCAGTGATATCACTTGAAAGAACTTCAAAGGTATTACCCAATCATATGAAATGCAAATATTCATCTAGCAAATTGTAAGCCCTTCCAACATATTTCTGATGCAGTGCTCTAAAGGATGTCATTTCTAGGAGTCATTAAAAAAAGATACCCTGAAAGCAGTTGATAAAGACAAGAGCAAAACATAACTTAGTCTCTTATGCAGCTGTAGTTGTCCAGAATCTATTTGAAAGCCACAGAAAAGGTCAACCTAGATGACTTAAAATGTACCAAGACCAAGAGAATGAATGTAGATGGAAGTTACTGCTTGAATAGATAAAAACTGTAGTTTCTGGAGTATTGTAGTAGTATAGTATTGCATACTAGAACTGCATAGACATACTTATGGAAAAACTCGATTCTACAGTTTTTGCTGAATTTTGAAGGTTAACTTTTTGCAGGGGAGCTAGGATTCACCTAGATAACTCTCACCTAATTTATTGGTTACTTATTAGAATGTGATTTGAATTGTATCTTTCTGTTTTACTTGACATTAATTCAGAACATGTTCTGAAGCTGTGAGATGAAAACCCCAAAAAGGAAGCTTATATAGCCAATGTTGTACCCACTTTATATGTATGTATATTCAAACACAATAATATTCTTACATCATATTCAATGAACAAAGAAATGAACAGCAATTAGCTTATATCGAATTTCCTCTTAGATCAGTTCAACTTCAACCGAGAAAGCTATGTAGCAGTTTCATAACTTCAAAATCTTTTGGAACATTCAATCACACTCTTAGAACATATTGTGAAAACATTTAGAATGACAAAACATTAACATAACAAATCCAAAGAGTTCACACACCCTACAGTGTCATCATCATGCAAAGGGCACAAAACAATCACATACTACATTCAAATTTATACAGCCATGCAGCTAGCAGAAGAAACAGGTTAAGATGAACCAAAGAGTTAAATTATTGTCCATACCAATTCCACAGAACAGCATGCATTGCCGTTCTATCCTTAGCAGCTTCCTTTTCTGCAAAAAGCGCCACCACCCTTTCATCAGACACAAGCTCAGCAACAACTTTAGCCCTTACTTTACCCCCTTCACCACCGCCACCGAGCACCCTACTCGCTACCCTTACTGCAGCACCGGCACTGACATGACACCTCCCTAATAGCCCCAAAAACACCCCTTTCGCCGTCTCCGCTCCTGCCGTCCCAGCGGCACTAAAATAAGCCTCCACAGAAGACACCCAAACACCTTCTGGAATCCCTCTGTCAATCACCATTCCCCTCAACTCCTTCTCCGCTTCATTGTGCCTTCCTAACCCTAACCATGCCTTCATCGCCAAAACCGAAAGGCTTGGATGATCATCACCACCTTCAGCAGAATCTCTCAAAACCTTCACACACTTAATCACACTCTCGAATTCATCCTTTTGCAAATGGATCGCAGCAATGAACCTCAAAACCTTCCACCTTAACCCTCTGATTTCCACCTTCTCTTCCCTTGTTCTCGATGCACCGTATCCCTTCTCGCAATTCTCCAACGCCTCGTTCATCAGTTTCAGCGCCTCGCTCAAATCACGATTCTCCGTGTCCTCGTTGTTTTTCGATAGCGAACATTTCCCAAACGCCATGAATTGCTTCGCAAGCTCCATGTAGTCCTCGCACGAACCAGAGAGCATGCTCTTGCTTCGGTTCAGCAACGCAACCGCGAGGTTCGGATCACGAACCTCCCATGCAGTTCGGGACCGAGCAAGGTTCAAATCCAGCAACAGTTTTCGTTCACCGGAGTCAGTTATCGAAGCAACATCGAGTTTTGAGATCAGATCGGTGGCTCGCTCGAAGCATTTGGAAGCAAGATCAAACTTCCGGAGGTTGTGCCACAACAAGCCGGTCTTGTAGTAGAACGAAGCCGACTTGATCGCCGGAGAGGGAATACCGGTAACATCGCTGGCGATTGAGAGGAGGTCGGCTGTCAAATGTCGGAGATCCGCCTGTTTTTCGCCGGTGGAGGGTGTGGTGGATGATGAAGAGCGGATAGTAGCTGTGTTGGAGATGTCGACACAGACGTTCCAGAGACGGTAACTGAGTTTCCAAATCTGAAGCTTCAGTGAGTTGGAAAGTGGAGCGAGTTGACTCAGGTGAGTCAGGCATTGCCGGAGATTAACGGCGGCTGAGTCAGGTGGAAGTTTGTTGGCGGAGTCGGTTTCAATTTGCTTGACTATTGACTCGATTTGGGAGAGAATGTGGTGATCGTCTCCTTCTCCATGGACTGTTCGGATCTCCGGCGAGGATATCTCAGCAATTCTCATAACTCTGGCGGGAATTTTGAAAGATTGGTTTTTCCTTTTCACCTTTTGGTCATTTTCTTTTATTTTATCGTTTTATTTATTGTTTCAATTTTGTTTGTCTCCTACTATTTCCCTCTTGATTATTATAAACAAAAATCAAATAAATCTCATTTCTATTAAATAGTTCCTTAAATGTAATTACTATTATTAATTTTATAAAATATATTATTAAAGAGTTTAATAAATATGTACTAACAATATTCATTCATATTCATACCTAAAGACTTCAACTTTGATGTCAAATTTTCCATTTGAATCACATGATCATGAATAAGTTAAAATCATTCAACCTTTTTAGTCGTCAACGCTCTCATCAATTCTATAACAAAGTTGTCAATAATGTTAGAGTGTCAGTACTCTTTTATATTTTTCATAAATTCCATATTACTTTCTGATGTAGACATAACATTTTCAACCATCGTCATTCTCATCAAGATTAAGGACATCATCATGGACATTTCTCAAATCTCATATATAAACATTTTATCTTTCATTTTATCCTCTATAATGGTTGTGAGCTTTTTATCCTTTAATCATGTATCTAAGTTCATTTTTGAGTAATACTTAAATACATTTCAATAAATTACGGTGATGCTAAATAAATATATTTTAATACTAAATAATCATACTTGTTATGTATGTCAATAGATATTTTAATTTTATTAATTATAAGTTGTACTTGCTAAAAGTACATTATGTGACATCCCCTATTTATTAAGAGATGTCAGAGGCTTTTAGAGTTTGTTACAAGGTTTTAGAGCTAACTCATGTAGGGATGTGAGAAGCTATATATGTAGCATTAGCATAATGAGGTTGGATATCCTCTCAATCCTAGGGTAGGGATATTTATAGGAGTTTTTGGACCAAGATCTCGAACTCCCAAGAAGTAGCAAACACTTCCAAGAGAGCGTGGAAATGGGGCAGGTAATCCCCTATTATTTAGAGAACGTAGATACTTTCTCTCTGACTCCCTCATTCGCATTGTTATGGACTTGGGACACGTCACTTCCCATGTTCTCACACTTCGAGCGAGTTATTTAGAAAGTGGAAAGCCTATTTAAGGAATGGGTGTCACATCCAATAAACATGTTGTTGGATCCATGATTTTATGGTTGACATAATTTTTGCTAAAACATGGTTCTTACCTGATGTTGAGCAAGATATTGTAACATCTTGGCCAACTGTCATGACAGGTTCTGCTGTCATGAGTTTTGACAAATGTTCTGCTAGATGTTGTGACATATTATACCAGTAGAGATTGATGTTTAATCCTTGAAGATTTGATTGAAAAATATGATATTCTTGAAGATTCTAGTTCTCATACAGGCGCAGACAGTTAAGGAGTTTTCAGGGACAATGCAGATTTGATTTTGTTTCATAAAAAGGATCCTTGAGACTTTTTTAGGAAACTTAAATTTTATTTTAGTTGTTCCTATTTTGTGTGAAGATCTTGCGGTTGATTGAATAGGAGAAGATTTGATTCGTTTCAAGAAGTCCAAGCTCATACTGCAAGAGTCTATAAAAAGAGACTTGCTAAACCTAATATAGCAAGCATTCACAAAAAGGGAAACCGTGGGTGCAAATAATGGTTTAGGTTTTGGGAGTCTTTTCACTGTTTTGTTTGTATGTCATTATGTATCTTTTAATGCATTGAGGTTGATTGATTGTTACTTGATTGTATATCAAGTTATTATTTTCATTCTTGAAGTTATTATCAAGTACTTATGATTTGCAAGATAAGACAGACATGTATGCACTTGTCGAAGTATACATTGTGACCATGAAGTCAATGAAAATCCATAACTCGGCCTAGCCAACTAAGTCTTGTGGAGGAAATTGTTTTGGATTGAGCCAGAGTTGAATTTTTGAGAAATCTCGACACCTAAATTTTAGGAAGCAAAGCGGGCTAGAAAATGGACATGCCCTGAAGGCATGCTTGAGTAGAGTCGGCCAGCCCCCTAAAGTTCGTGGGATGACAATAATTTATAAGATTATATAAAACATACCCCTTGAGATAGTTGCCTCGGGAAGAGATGATCACTCCTTAAAAATACATATGATCAGGGCCAATCAATCTCTATGAATTGTCAGATGACAAAGTCTACGAGATGCCTAACATTTTTTCTTAGAGACAATTGTCTCAAGAAAGATTTTACGATCTATAAATCCTAGAATGTTGCTATAAAGTCTAAAGAACGGTTGAGATTCAAATACACTCTATTATAAACAATAAACTTTGTACTCACGATCTCTAATAGATTGATCGTCAAAGTGTTTGCAAGTATATTTTCATTGCCGATTTCAACCGACAACATTTACCATTGAAGAATTGATCATTATCATCATCACCATCACAACCATTTAAAGTCTACCCGAATCGCCCATTAAAGCAGAAATCTTCTCTTCTTAAACTAGTAACAAACCCGTGCATACGCACGGATTTTGTTTGGTTACGCGAATTTGGATACATCATTTATTTTAAATATAAATGTTAAAAAAGAAAAAAAAATTAGATAAATAACTGATTAATTCGTATATAAAAAATATTTATATCAACAATAGATTTTTTTCTCGTATACCATTTTTGGATTAAAAATATTTAATCATAAATACCATTTCTCGTATAGAAATATATTTAGATTAATAATAGATTTTTTCCGTATACAGACTTCATTTTTGCTTAGGTATCATTTACAAAAATATTTGGATCAATAGTAAATTTCGTATATAAAAATATTTAGATCAATAACAAATTTTTTCCCGTATACCATTTTTGAATAAAAAATATTTGGGTCATAAATACCATTTTTTTTAAATAATAGATTTTTTTCCGTATACAAATGTTATTTTTGTTTAGGTATCATTTACAAAAATATTTGGATCAATATTAAATTTTCGTATATTAAAATATTTACATCAATAGTATATTTTTTCCCGTATAGCATTTTTGGATCAAAAATATTTGATCATAAATACCATTTCACGTATATAAAAATATTTAGGTTAATAATAGATTTTTTTCACGTAAACAAACTTCATTTTTTTAGGTATCATTTACAAAAATATTTGGATCAATAGTAAATTTCGTATATAAAAATATTTACATCAATAGTAGACTTTTTCCCGTATACCATTTTTTAATAAAAAATATTTAGATCATAAATAATATTTTTCGTAAATAATAATACAAATATTATTTTTATTTAGGTATCATTTACAAAAATATTTGGATCAATATTAAATTTTCGTAAAAAAGTATTTAGATAAATAATAGATTTTTTCCCGTATACCATTTTTGGATCAAAAATATTTGATCATAAATACCATTTCTCGTGTATAAGAATATTTAGATCAATAATAGATTTTTTCCCCGGACCTCATTTTTGTTTAGGTATCATTTACAAAATTATTTGGATCAATAGTAAATTTTGTATATAAATATATTTAGATTAATAGTAGATTATTTTCCTGTATACCATTTTGGAATAAAAATATTTGGACCATAGATACTATTTTTCGTAAATAATAGATTTTTTCACTATACAAATACTATTTTTGTTTAGATGTCATTTACAAAAATATTTGGATCAATATCAAATTTACGTATATAAAAATATTTAGATCAATAATAGATTTTTTAGCCTATTCCATTTTTGAATAAAAAATATTTGAATCGTAAATAACATTTTTCGTATATAAAAATATTTAGATCAATAGTAGATTTTTTTTCCCGTATACAAACTTCATTTTTGATTAGGTATTATTTACAAAAATATTTGGATCAATAGTAAATTTCGTATATAAAAATATTTAGATCAATAGTAGATTTTTTCTCGTATATCATTTTTGAATAAAAAATATTTGGATCATAAATATCATTTTTCGTAAATAAAAGATTTTTTCCGTATACAAATATTATTTTTATTTAGCTATCATTTACAAAAATATTTGGATCAATATTAAATTTTCGTATATAAAAATATTTAGATCAATAATAGATCTTTTGAAGAAATTTTTCCTGTATATCATTTTTGACTAAAAAAATATTTCGATCATAAATACCATTTTTCCTATATAAAAAAATATTTTAATAATATATTTTTTTTTTTGTGGAAGAAAGAAGTGGGAAAGTGATGAAAGAGAAAAAAATAGAGAATGAAGAGAGATTTGATAAGTTTGATAAAGTATAAGAGTTGTATTATTTTAATAATAAAATTAAGAACTTTATGGTACAAAGACCAAAAAATCACAATTTTA
This sequence comes from Vicia villosa, assembly GCF_029867415.1. Taxonomy (NCBI): domain Eukaryota; kingdom Viridiplantae; phylum Streptophyta; class Magnoliopsida; order Fabales; family Fabaceae; genus Vicia; species Vicia villosa. The sequence goes on from NW_026705256.1 coordinate 621,834, forward strand.
ATATGGTGGCAAAAAATCAATTTTTGACTTTTCCGCAACTATTAAATTTCTTATATTATAGATTCTACTAGTAAGATACCCGTGCTCCTGCACGGGTGAGTTTATTTTAATATTGACGAAATAATTTCTTTTAGATATATATATATATATATATATATATATATATATATATATATAATTTATTTTTATTGAGAAAGTATAATAAAAAATTATAAAATTAAAATATTATAATAAATAATATAATAATACAAAGTATAATATAAACTTGATAAATAATGTATTTAAATATATATGTGAATTTAAATTGGATTATATAATTGTAAATAAAATATTATTATATAAATTCAATTATATGAAATAATTTAAAAAAACTTGTGATTTGGAAAAGAAAAAAATTGACATATAAAAATAAAAATTTTATCATCAAAATAAAAGTAATAATTGATAGTGACCCGTAAAATAAAAAGTAAGTTGTATAAATGATACTTTTAATACAAATAACTTCACTGCAAACTAAAAGAAATTCTTGTATCAACTTATTTTCCAATAATCATTTACTATGGCGGCAGTGTAGAAAAAAAAAAAAATGTTGACATAGATAATGCATAGTATAGAACTTATAAGAAAATTCCAAACAAATTCGTATTCATTGATAGTATAATTTTTTATTATAAAAAACAATATAAATGGATTATTTTATAATATCAATTTTTTTAATTAGTTGTTATTAGAATAGTATACAAATATTTATTGTCATACTTTTATAAATTAGTTTGAAAATATTTATATAAGGATTTTACATAATATAATTTGATGGACTATGTGTATAAAAGAAAATTACACCTGCTATACATACAAATTAAATATATTTATATTAATAATATTATAGATTATTTGCAACTGCTTATATAATTGTCTATCATATCTTACTAACACTACTATTACAGAAGAAGAGTGCTCCAACCAAAATGTCAGAAGATTTACAATTACGAAAGAAAAGTTCCGATAGTTCATAGAAAAAAAATACATATGCTTGAATCATAGAAAAAGGCACCCAAAAGACACGAAGGTTTTGATGCACGGGTCCATTAATTTTAATTAGTATACAATTTATTTATATGAATTTGTAAATGTGAATTGATAAGTTTAGCTGTGTAGTGCATTCAGATTATATCAAATGAATAATAAATTAAAACTGCCAAAAATAATTGATCAACATAAGTTCTCTCACAGCTCACTATTACGATGAAAAATAATTATCGAAGGAACTAAGGTTAATTAGGTACATTTGTCATGATAATGTCAAATAACAGTCTTGTTACTAAGAATTATTACATTTGCAAAAAATTCTGGGCAGCCTGTAGTTACTTGTCTAAATAGTATTATAGCTGATATTGGTGCATACTATATCATAGTTATGGACAGACCACAAAATGCATACCTGCCTAATTCCAATTTTTTATTATTCATTTGAAGTTTTGAACCATATGGTGACAAATTTAACTGAAAGAAGAAAATATAGTTAAGAAATAGTATATTAGTGAACACAAACTACATTTGCTGATCTGCAGGGCACACATCAAAATTGAGGAAAAAGAGATTAAAAAAACTACTTATATAAATTGGATTCACTGACTTCAGGTTTGAATTGCGAGACAGGAATAATCAAGAGGATTAAAAATATTATTAAGAAAATTAAAATCACATAAATGCAAGAGTATTAAGAATATTTAGATCACATAAATGCAAGAAAAGACTAATCTATGATCATCATTTTTTATTTGAATTTTAACCACTAAAAATTAAAAACTTGATGTCCACACTTCTCCCTTCAATTCAACTGTTTGAATGTGATTTTGATTTCACTGTCAACTCAAATACTCCATCCATGCTAAGACCATCAAGGCATCATCAAGTATTCCTTAGCAAAAACCAATCTACTCAGAGGCTGTAACAGATCAGAGGATGAAACTCAGAGATCTAACTTCAAACAATCTAACTTCAAACAACCACTAACAAATCAAATCAAGTCTAGATTTAATATCTTAACAAAATCAATATTTATTAAACCAAATGTTCTTATTTATATAGGAACAAATAACCAGAGCCTGTAAGATGAGAAATCCAAAATATGTACCGCAAATATTATGTTAAAACAAATCGATAATGCTTAACTATAGAAATATTAAGATAAACTATTAACCATTGATAGTGTTGTAGAACCAACCCTAGCTTTTTCCTGCAGCGTGAAGAACATAAGAAACCACGAGATTAATTTCAACAAATCAGAAAATAAACAAATCTTTCAAATTAGTCCAACAAATCACTTTTTGATTAATTTCAACACGTCACCGACAAGATTTATGGAACCTGATGCATCAACAACACAAATTTTGCAGTTAGATAGTATACACAGTACAGAAAAAAGAAAGTGCAGAACATAAGGAAGCTAATCTTGATTGTAAAATATTCACAAATCTTCAACGTAAATATGTATTAGTTAAATTTACCTGAAAGAGAGTTGACTGGTTTTATTGCACTCTGTCCCTAAGCCAATTGTCTGCAGAACAATATTTTTTACAAAGAAATGGGAAAAAATATGACTCATGATGCTTATGTGAGTGAATAAGCTTAAATGAATGAAATTGGATTCATGATGATAAATATTTTTACACAGAATTCTAGCCGTTATCACCGCAACAGAATTCTATCCGTCGACGACATGGTGCTGGCGGTGAAAGCGACGGTTAGACTGAAAACTCTGAACCAAACCTCCGTCTCTATGATATTTACTTAATTCGGGTCTCGGTTCGGGTTCATATTCCGTAAGTTCGGTAAATGAAAGGGTTCATGATAAATACTAATTCACCATTACACTTGGTGGTGATAAACGATGAAAATATTCCTTTATAACCATGCGACTAAAAGTCAAGTCTAATGCATTCTCACTGCTCTCGGGAATCGAAATTGGGGTCAGTATTTAGTAACATTATTTGAAGAATCAAACTACTAAACTATTTTCTAGTGGAATATATGTTACTTTTGCTTAGCTGAAACATACAAAAGGGATTACAAAAGATTTATCATATACAATTACAAACACCAATAAAAACCTAATTGACAATTGCATAAACAAAACCATTACCTATCAAATGAAAAGGAAGTTTGTCAAATTGAAAACCAATACATGAGAATGGGTCCTGATTAGAGATACATTTACACTGTTATTGAAATAGTTATTTACCTTGACACGAAACTCCTCGACTGAAAGCCACGAACCCTTTTTCAACAATGCAATCAGAGCCGTGGCAGTAGCTGAACCAAAAATTAATGACATAATCAATTGGGATAAACTGTTGATAACATCAAAGGTTAAGAATTATAACTTCCAGAGAGACAGTTTAATGTATATCAATCGGTTTAATGTATATTACCTGCAATTTCCGCTCTTTAAGCATTTGTTCTTCAAGTTCATAGAAAGAGCTATAAGGAAAAGAAACACCAAAATAGTTACATCAACTGTGGTACAACCAGAATCAAATTGAACATACATTAAAAAACTAAACCGACATAATATAAACCTACAGTGTTGAAAACTCTAGAACGAAATTCATCCTGAAAACAACAAAACAAATAGACATGAAACAAATGTTAGAGTTTGATAAAAAAACAAAAACAAAAATCACATGAGTAGACATTGAAAGCATTTTTCATCAAAAACAAAAATCAGAAGCTGTAAAATTTAGATTTTAAAAACAATCATTGATTTTAAAAAAACTATGGAGAATGAAAGGTTTAAGTTGACAGAGTCTTACTTGAAGAATTAGATTCAGATTCAAAATCTAAGGTCGTGAAGTTTGAAATTCATGTGCATCTTCTTCGAAAGAACTCTTATCAACGACATCTTCACATGATTCTTCATCTTCTTCTGACTTTTGAGTTGAGGAGTTCGCATATGGGGGTTCGTCAAGAGGAGAAGGACAAGGGGCGACAGCGGTCTAGGATTTGAGAATAGAGGCCAAAGAACACGAAAGAGAGAAAGGAAAGGTACGTGTAAGAGAGAAAGAGAAAACGCAGGATTTGTGTGGAATGTTGCTTCGAAGAAGATGATGGAGTAAGGCGATTCATGTGTGGAATGTTAGGGTTGGAGGGTAAAGGGAGGCGAGAGAAATCAGAGAGATAGAAAAAATAGGGGAGTAGTCTTTTGGGGGGAAATAAGTTTTTCAATTTAGACCAATGAAGGAGTAACACTTGGTGCAAGCAATTAGAAAAGATGAAAAGTGAATTGTTATTTTGTTAATTACTAAAATGTCCAATTTGTAGTGTAAATTATTTTTGAAGGAAGGGTAATTCAGAGAGTTTGGTCAATCTATTATTAATAGGTAGATAGGTAGATAGTAGATAGTAGATAGTAGATAGATGAGAATCAAATACTCGAATTTTTTTTTTAAGAAGCACCTATTTCCCTCGGACCACTCTTACTCTACATAGAGTTATCAACGGTGTCTTTTATAAATAGTTAATTTTTCATTAATGAACATCTCCCCGGTCTTTAAGGCATTTGATAAATAGTTTTAGACTTTCTTCCTTATCATTTGTCAAACTAAAAAGCACTTTCATTTATTCTTTTTAGAAAGTGACGATTTCTAATTAATGTGCGGCGTTAAAAGTAACACCGAAACTGTATTTTTCAAGAAAGAGAAAAGGACACACGACACGACAAATTTCATTTTGGGACCAAATAGGTAAATTGACCCTTTCTTTATTAAAAAGAGTTGAAAGTAAATCTTTTTAAAAGACCAAAAAGATATAAATAAAAAAAGGGTAATGCTAACTTGTGCCCAAAGGGCACATGTTAAGAAATTTATAAATGGAATATTTGAGTTGGATATAGAAACTTTGGGTTTGAAAATTGTGTATTGATTTAATTAAAAGTTCATAGTTAATTTATTTATTTACTTTTTCAATACAAACATTCCGTTTATATTTTCTTAACATGTGCCCTTGGGGCACAAGTTAGCATTACCCAATAAAAAATAAAGTTAATTTGTCCATTAAATTATGTATAAAAACAAGGGTTAAATAAGTTTTTGGTCCCTATAAATATTACAGTTTTTTATTTTTAGTCCCTCCCTGCCTTTAGATAACGGTTTTTACAAAAAAAAATGTTTTCAAAAATTGCTAAAACCGTTGCCAAAACTCAGGAGGGACTAAAAATGAAACTGCAATATTTATAGGGATCAAAAATTTATTTAACACTAAAAACATTTAAAGATTGTTTTAAGGGAAATATTAAACTGTGCTAAAAATATAAGCTACAAGATTAGAAAGTGAATGTACATGTCAACAGATTTTTAGATTTATTGTTACTACCTGAATTCAAATTCCGAATCACAAAATATTGTGTATAAATTTTTATTGATTATTATCACTTTATCTTTAGAAAAAAGAAATATAACTATTTTAAAAATTGTGCATTGCCTTATTTTAATTTTTGAATTGTTTTTCCAATACAAATACTATTTAGGCTTTGTTATATGTTTTCGAGCTTATAGTTTATATTTTATGTCTTATAAGCTCATATAATAATTTAGATCCGTTTAGTAACGGTATTTTTATTACGAGTTTATAATTTATTTTACTATTTTATAGTTTATTTTTCAGACGCTATTTCAAATAACGTTTTAGTTTATGTCTTATAGCTTCTTCTTTTTTTATCTTTATTATTTTTATTAAAATTCATTTTAACCCTATAATTTATTTTAATTTAAAATAAAATAATTATATATTAAATATCTTTTATGTCATTTTATATTTATAAGTTAATTGAACCACTAATTTAATCAAACACTTCAATTAGCTTATAAGCTACCAATCTCAACCATCCACTATAAGCTATAAGCCATCAGTCATCAGTCATAAGCTATGAGTTATCAGCTAGCTTATCAGTCAACCGCTATTTTTACCAAACAGAGCCTTAGAATTTTTGTTCATCGCCACTTCGAATCTCTGCTAAGGGAAGATTTTGTCCTCCATCCCCGTCCCCGCAGATCCTCGCGGATTCCCGCGGAACTCTAAAATTCATGCGGAAATTTATAAACATGGTTTTTTATTTTTTATTTTAAATCAAATTAATAGTAAAAATTTCAAAAACTAACCCCAAAAAATATGGAAATTATTCATTTATATATTGTTTTAACAATATTTAATCTATAATATTGAGTGTCATGACCACCAAAATTTAAAACTAAAAAAATTGAAATAATCATTTAGATCTCACTCTTTTATTAACAATACATATATATATTTTAAACTTGTATATAAGATTAATTATATGGAAATACATATAAACTTACATAATAATTTAAAATTATATATAAATTAAGAACATTATGCTATTTTAGTAAGGACGTCATTCTATTTTAGGCGGGACGGAGACTCCACGGGGCGGAGGATATTTACGTCATCCCCGTCTCCGAAGTGCCTTCGGGCAGACTTTGTTCCCCATCTCCGTTCCCACGGAGGAAAAATTCTCCGTCTTTGGAATCCCAAACAGAAAATTCTCACGGAGATCCCCGCTAACAGAAACAAATTAACATCCCAAGAGTACTAGTTAATATATGACTGCTTTTTTTAATATAAAAATAATATTTTTTATTCCATTATTAAATATATTAGAGAAATATTTTATAAGTGATGGTTAATACTTGATAAATTTATAGATGGTAACTGATTTTGAAAATGATAATAAATTAAATTTATAATATTTAATAATATGGAATAATATAAAGATATTTTTAAATAATATTTTTGAATCAATAAAAAAATCATATACAGAGGTTGGGGATCAAAGAAGCTTAGACCATCTCCAATGGTGCAATCCATTTTTGAGTTCTTTATGGGTCCCACCAGCCATATCATCTCAAAATAATTTATTTAATTTTTATTTTATTGATGTAATTCTAATAGGTCCCACAACTTTACCTCATAAATTAATTTGATTGGGTACCACAATTTTTTACTAGTTACATTGCAATGCAACTGTACTATGACATAACAAATTGTTTTAATATTTAATTATTATATTGATGTCCAGATGGAGAATTCAAATGGAAGTATACTTCCATTTGATGATATAGTTTTAATTGTCTTGTTTGATGATGGGATCTATTGATCATCTTGTATCTAATTGGTTTTTTCATTAATAGAATATCTTGATTCAAAAAAAATATCACCACACATGTTTCTATTTTGACCTTTCTCCTTCATTTATCTTCTTGACAACAACTTCCTCATTTTTTTTAACACTTCCAGCATCTCCTTGAACATCACACAAACCTTTCAAATCTCTAGACAAACAAGGATTACAAAGAACACAACCCCTTAAATAATCTTAACTACAAGAGTTGGAATATCTCTAAAAATCATATAGTAAAGCAAAATTAGTTGGAACTTAGGAATTAATAACAAATCAATTTCCTTTTTTTTTTCAAATCCAAAAATAAAGTAGTTTATGCGTTCACTCTTCATCTGGAATATAGAGAATTGGAACTTCTTGTTTTTTACGCATAAAGCTTTCCTTTCCTATTTTTTCTGCAGAAATCTTAACTTTCCTTTTTTTATTGATAGTTGAAGTTTGGGTATTCTTTTATTTGGGATCTAATGTTAAAATCAAAGAAAATAAAAAAGAATAGAAGAGGTAGATAAATGTCAGGATGATTGATGGATGAGGAAGATCTTTTTGCATGTATTCATGAAATTTTCTGGTTTGCTCATGAATCTCAGGGTCGGTCCAACCCGTTTAGAGGCCTAAAGCAAATTTTAAAGTGACGTCTTTAAAATATATTTCAAAATATTAATTTTGTGGTTGTTAAGAGTTGAACTAAATACCAATAGGAAAAGAGGCCTATATATATTAACAATTCAACTATAATATATGTAATTCAAATGTCATTATATATTTTTATATCTAAATAAAAAAATTGAGGCATTTTTTAAGCCCAAACTTTTGAGGCCTAAAGCACTAGCTTTAGCAGCTTGGCCCTTGGGCCGACCCTGATGAATCTTATGAAGAAGATAATACTTTTATTCAATTTTAATTCTATATTATGTTTGTTTTTTATATTTATAAATTGAGAAAATGGTATATGCATCGATAGTATAAAATTATTTTACACTGTCACTCAATCACCACCATGAATTCCACCACATCATACTATAAATTTTAAGTTACTGCTATGACATAGCTGAATAATATGTTGTTATTGGTTGACAGTGTAAAACTATTACTATCTGTGCATAATCATTAAACTCTTATAATTTTTGATATTTTTCTTCTATTTTGTAATAAAAATGACATATCATTCATTAATACAGAGTTTGATTGTGACTCATCAAGAAATAATGTGACACATCACTAAATTTGAGTCTACATATTTAAGAGGGGACCAAAATTTTTTAAAAAATAAACAAGGAGACTGATTTCATGAGTAGGGTAAAATAAGGGGACTAAAATTGTAATTTAGCCTTAATATTATAGTTATAGATAATAACTTTCCAAATTATCAAAATTATATAATATTTTAATCAAATAATATTTTCATATTTTATTTAATAAGAAGTTTTCTCTTTTGGAAATTTTCAAGCCTATAAATAGAGGTCTCATTCTTCGGTTCAACACATTCAGAAAACGAATTTCATATTGATACTCTCTCTAAGTTTTTATTTTCACTTTCTTTCACTAGTTCTTATAGCAAAATATTTTTGTGAGGAAAGATATTTTGAGAGTGGGGTGTTCTTGTAATTCTGAATGGGTAGCATTGTATAAGTTCTCCAAGAATATTGTTTATGCATCTTGGATGAACACAATCCACATAGGTAGGGGTGTACATGGGCCGGTTTGGATTGGGTTTGGCCAAACCCAATATTCAATCTATATTGGACACTCCGATTCAGGTGACATAAATTTACCACCTGCTACATCAATTGATCGGTTTGGACAAACCCTTAAATAATCTATTTTTACTATCTCCTAGCATTATATAATAATAAATGAGAATAATAATAAAAATTAATATAAAATATTAGCAACAAACTAAGTTGCATGGCATAAAATTGTATTAACGTTAAAATAATAAAAAAATGAAACGTTAAAAATTAGTTAATGTCATGGTTCACTAAAATAGTAAATGTTAAGAGACTAAAATTACAACATCTAAGTTAATATTCATAAAAAATATAAAAATTGTAATAATAAATATTTAATTAGTGGGTCAATGGGTCTTTTGGATTTGGATTGAGTTTTACCCGAAACCCAACATTTTTAATGGGTTTTTTAGTTTTGAAACTCATATCCACCCAATTACCTCACCCAACTCAACCCACTTTTTTGAATTTTTTTATGTGGGTTTGACCAGATTTTTTGGGTTGACCCAACCCAAGTACACCCCTGCACATAGGGATAAAAATATGTTGTTAGAAGCTAAACTCGTTAAAATCTTTGATTAGGAATTGTGTGATCAGTTCCTATGTTTATATAGGTTAAAGATCATTAATATTAATGAACTTTTCTTAAGGATCTTAGTAAGCCTTGTTTATTTGAAGGTTGAAGATTATCAATACTGATGAACTTACCATTAGGTTTATGGTTAGCCCGTTTATAATCATAGGTTAGAAAGATTAGCCTATTAAAATCTCAAGAGATTTTAGTTATCCTGTTAAACCAAATTGAGCTTAGTTATTTTATGGAGAGAAGATTAATCACTTCAATCTACAATTGGGAAGGAAGCTTGGCCATTTCAGTCTCAGCAATTTCCATGGAGAAAATGCAAACGATCATATCTTTTGTCTTATATTATCATGGTTGTAGGACAACCACCATTTCCTTGTATAAGGGGGTTCGAGAGCTTTACATACTTAAAGCTCTCAAGTATATAATGGAAACTCTCAAGATCAGTTCTTGGGGAGAGGAGTAGGTCTTTTATTGTTGACCGAATCTCTATAACTCTCTGTTTTTTCTTCTTCCCTTGACATTTTTATTTTCCGCACTTAATTTTTTTTTATTTCGCTGCTTAAAAATAGAAAAATAGTTCCCAACTCTGATTTTAATCTCGAATTTTTTTTCAAAACTATATTTTTCCAAGCCACACAATTCACCCCCTCTTGTAACACCCTTTTATACCCCAAAATAAATAAGCATATAATCAGAGAATAAGCATGCATATAATTCAAAAGGGCGTCACATCGACGTTTTCAAAAACTAAAAGCTTTTAAAAACCGACAACATTTATCTACAATATACGATACACCTGGTCATTTCAAATAACACCTAAACATTTAAATACAATTCACACAGAATATGCATTCACAGCGGAAAATACTAAAATACTCATGTATTTCATAAAATGATTCATGTCTCATACCATGATCATATCTCAATAATCATCTCAACATAAAATAAACCATAATCAGAAAATTTGGCTTGAAAGCCTCTCAAACAACAAGTAGCCAAATAACAAGTTCTCAAGTCATAAACATAATACATAACCAAATAGAAACATGAGTTCAACACGACTAATCTATCCAGTGTTACATGACCAGAGCATCGACTCACTATCTAATCTCCAACAAACACGGAAGAATCTCCGGCTAGATCACGCACAAGCTACTAAACTCCAGAACCTGCATGTCGCCAAACGAGGGCAACATTAAAACAGAAGGGTGAGAATACGAATCATTATGAAGAAAGTATAATAAGATACAATGGTTAAATCGACAATTCAAGTAATTAATCACACTATGTATAACCATGTAGATAATAATAATCAATCTATATTTCACATGTTATCAAGTATACAACAAGTATAAAGAGTATAATATTTCAATTCCAATATTATATTCTCAATTACGCACACAACCATAATTATCACATATTCACACATTTAATCAAATATGTATTAAAACATCACTCATTTCAATTATCAAGCTCATACACATATCACAACTACGTCAACTTCACATATTCAATTATCGCATAATTCTAATGTGACTCAATGCAAGATATGTAACGCTATGCATGTGGTACCGCAATGTGAACCCAACGTTTCACCGCTTTCCTATTCAATATCTAGAATCCAAGCCACGCTTTCGATCCGGACAAGATCAAAGCCACCACGTATGTTTCCAATTAAGAACCAACGTATTCTACGTCTATTTCCATTCAAGGATCACCGTCTATTACCATGTGAACCCGCAGTTTCACCGCTTCCACAATAAAGCCGACTATGCCATGAATAAATGTACAATTACCAATCAACTATGCAATTAAGATTATCTCATCAATCTTAACTTACCGCATACCAACAATAATTCAGCTCTATGAATTATATTTCAAATTGTACACAACATTCACAACGCATTGATATCAATCCACATAATAGAAACAATATTCAATTATGATTCACAAACTACAATTAATACTAGTAAATCATACTATATCATGTTAATTCATATTGCCAACAAAAAATAAGAATATACTTCCAAACCAAGTATCAATTCATTAGTATTTGGCCAAAAATACGATTACAGTCAAATTCTCAAGATACGGTATTTTACCGACAAAACCGAATAATTGATCTAATTCCAAATTATTCCAATCAATTAAACTCATTGAAATTAATTCAACTATTAATTAAATCAACTAATTAATAATTACACTACATTAGTTCCAAGTTTCTAATTCATTTTCTATTCTAAAACCAATATTTAATATAAAAGATATCCAAATTCACACTATTTCCGTCGGTTTGTAAATATCACATTTTCACCAAAATAACACCACCATGTTAGTCTACTAATTAGACTTAGCTACCACGTAAATTTTCATTAAATTCCGGACAACTAATTATACCGCTTAATTCGACTATTCGATCAAACGAGACTGTTTCTATTATATTTCAATTATATTTTAAGTCAATTAACTCCTTTTCATTAATTCCACTATTAATCTAATCTCAATTAATGTTCCACTATCCATTAATTCTCTCTCTAAATGCTACACATTTTCTGCTACTGAGAGAGAAAAACAGGGCATTATCATTAGTCTACCATTATCCTAATATAAGACTCCAAATGGTGAGTGTGTACTAAACTCTTATGTATAACACTGATATGAGGATTTTTTCTATACTAACTATAAGCCATAAATATGTATACACTATCATTTTTAGAGATTAGGATTGTGGTATATAATTGCAACAAGTTATTCACCAATAGAAATGAGGACACGTAAGGAAGAACTCATAGTGGCAAATGAAATTCCTTTCATTTCTAAATTCACTTGCAGCTAGTAACAATAAGAGTTAACCATGAAAATGAAGATTCTACTTAATACAGTCAAGAACGAAAATGGAGAGCTACCATTTCACAATATTCATGATGAATTATCAAACTTTTCCAGCAATAATGAACTCAATATACAACGATAATTCAGCATATCAATTTCATGGATTTAATTAATAAACTCTAACACATTAATCTACCCAAAGACCAATTTATACCAACCCATAATAATAGGGATTCTCCCCCTTACCTCTTCAATTTCTTCAACCCTAGCTTGTTCTTGTTCTTCCCCTTTCTCTTTTCCCTTTTTCTTATTTTTCTCTTCTCTGCCTCTTTCTCTCTATCCTAAAATTGAAAAAGAAAAATAAAGAAAAAATGTGGTACCTCTCTCCTTAACCCTTATCAACTACACCATATGAGCCTAATTATAACACCTCCTATTTACTCCTAACATCAATAATTAAGCCCAATAAAATATATACTATTTATTATTTCTATTTTATTTACTTAATCAAATAACACCAATAATTAAATAGACACAAATATACACACCAAGTTAATTAATATATATATCGATTAACACACCAATTAATTAAATAAATAATTAGCACACCAAATTAATTAAATAAATAATAAAATAAATACTGCTAAAATCCTCTAATAACTCAATGTCTCATATTTCCGGTCTAATCTTAATTACTCAGAAAATTCCCAAAACTCTAAATATTAATTCTTTAATATTTTTAATACTAAAAATATTAAAATTTCCGATTAAATATTGATCCGCTATCCCGAACTAATACCGACTAAATCGTCCCAAAACGCAAAAATTTCAATAAACATCATAAATGACTTAATTAAGCAAATAATTATTAAAAACACCAAATAATATAATTACTAATATAATTAATAAAAATATTAATAAAAATTGAGATGTTACAACGCTCCCCCACTTAGAATATTTTCGTCCTCGAAAATTCAATCGACACAACCATTTCGACACCGAAACCACACTTACTCTCTCCCGATTCATACCAATACAAAACATTCAATATCTTCAACCATATAAACTTCCAAGGATGCTACTCCAATACTCGAATGGAATACCATGCAGACACACCGTTCTCTCGATTTCAAACTTAGTAAGTCTCTCCATCCGATAATCCATCCTCACTAGAATAAAATAAGCGCATCTCGTCAACCTTTCCACAATGACCCAAATCACTTCATAATTACTCGATGTTCTCAGCAACCCGAAACAAAATCTATAGAGATACTATCTCACTTCCACTCGAATAGGATAAATGTTGCACCAACTAAACGGTTTCTGACAAGTCCAACTCAAATACACAATTCCGCCATATCCCTCTTCATACTTTACCACTAAACATTTTCCTCAAATCTTGTTACATTTTAGTAGCGTCATGACGTATACTCAAACCATTACGATGTCCTTCATCCAAAATTCTCTTTTCCAAATTCAAAACATCAGGAATGCAAACTCGATCACGACATTTCATGACCCTAATCTCGTCAATTCGAAAGTTATTACCCTTTTTCCTTGCTTCATCAATGTCATCTTGTCAACTAATTCTAATTCTAATTTTTGAATCTCTCTAATCTCGTTAAGAATATCACAAGTAAGCTTCAACATACCAAACTTAACACACGAAGACTTCGTCTCACAAACCAAACTCAAGTCTCTAAATTGTTCCAACATCTTTAATTCTCGAATCATTGACATAGACATATGCAATGATTTCCTACTCAATGCATCGGTTACAACATTCTCTTTTTCAGGATGGTAATTCAACCCAAAATCATAATCCTTCGAAATTACACTCCCTTTGTTTTCCTCATATTCAATTCTTGTAGTCACTACACACCTCAAATCTCGATCCAAACAATAATGCCTCTTAAGTTTCAAAACAAACCCAACGGCGAATAACATCCATGCATACATTGAATAATTCCTCTCATGAACTTTAAGTTGCCTTGAAGTATAACTACCACTTGTCGATATCTGCATCAACCCACCTCAGCTCGAAATCACAAACCTAAAGAAACTCTCTTCCTTTAACCAAAGCTCACATTCAGAAAACTTCGCATATAACCTCTTCTCTTTCAACATCGATAACACAATCCTTAATGTTCATCATGTTCATCATCACTCTTAGAATCAAAACATTCTAAAAAAACATTACCTCATAGAACCATATTTTCTTCTTACTCGACAAAACAGGCGCAACTCTATGACTAAACACTCAGACATTTGAATCTTTTCTCAAACAAATCCTCAAATCTACTCTTCAACTTCCCCTTAGTCGCTTTACACAATACCAAGTTAGTAAGACAGGTCTATCTCGTCCATTACGATCTCGTCTCCTATCAACAATAGATCAAGGGTGATCAAGTCCTCAATTTGTCAATAGACAATAGACAATCATAATGAAACATAAACCACCGTTACTAACTATAATAGTGTTCCTTCAGAACTCACACTCGAAATCACTTAAAATATCAAGATCCAAAATCTCTCTTAAAGTTACAATTACTTGATTCAACTCCAACAGTTCATACCAAAATTCTCCTCAATTTGGTCTAACAGAAAACAAACTAAATCAATTCCTAAAATCTCTACCAAAGATGCTCAACGGATAATTCAATCACGCGAAAAAAAGTAGAAACAAAATCACAGCAGTTGTATCAATAGCCATACTTCTATGCATAACAAATAAAGCAAGATCCAACTTCACAACACAATCCTAAGAAATGAAGGATTGCGTTGCACCATTATCAATAATAAAATACGTACCTCAGATTATCTTCTCCTTAGCAGTGGTCTAAGCACCAGGCAACGCAAACACTTTTCCTTTCTCTTGCTCTTTCTTTGGCTTATCACATTTGGTACTAATGTGACCTCGCTCACCATAATTGTAACAAATCTCACTCGAACCAATTCTACACTTGTGTGCTTTGTGACCAATCTTGTTGCACTTGAAACATGTCACATGAGTCCTATCACAATCAACGGCACGATGACCTTCAATACCACATCCGAAACACTTAAGTAGAGTAGAAGTTCCTCCCCCACTTAGCTTCTTGCCAAAATAAGATTGTTCTCTCTTGTCATCATATGGTTTCCCGCTGGATTGTCCTCTTCCTCGCTTCAACTTTAGAACCTCATTTCTTTCTTTCCACGCACATCTTCTGGAAAATAATTTTCCGAAAATGCATCACGGAAAAGAGTCCAAGTAACTTCAATACCTTCTCTTTCAAATCTCCGCACAATATTACTCCACCAATCGTCAGCTCCTTTCGTCAGCATATGAGTACCAAACCGTACTTTCTGTACATCAGTGCAATTCACGATTTTAAAGATCTTCTCAATTTCTCTCATCCATGCTTGTGCTTTGTCCGGTCCATACTTTCCTTCAAAGATTGGCGGATTGCACCTTCGGAAATCTCCAAGAGCACGGAACTCATCCTTTCCTCCATAACCAGCACTCTCTTGTGGCGCTTGTCCAATCGCACCAGTCCACCTCATCATTGCCTCAACATTAATGTCAACATTCCTTCATGCAGCCATTGTCCTAAGACGTCCAACAACCAAACCAGACAAAACGGTATCGATCGTGTCAGAAACACAAATCTAATACAACGGGATAAAAGACATTAATAACCTTGACCAACTGGTCGACCTTGCTCTGATACCACTAATGTAACACCCTTTTATACCCCAAAATAAATAAGCATATAATCAGAGAATAAGCATGCATATAATTCAAAAGGGAGTCACATCGACGTTTTCAAAAACTAAAAGCTTTTTAAAACCGACAGCATTTATCTACAATATACGATACACCTGGTCATTTCAAATAACACCTAAACATTTAAATACAATTCACACAAAATATGCATTCACAGCGGAAAATACTAAAATACTCATGTATTTCATAAAATGATTCATGTCCCATACCATGATCATATCTCAATAATCATCTCAACATAAAATAAATCATAATCAGAAAATTTGGCTTGAAAGCCTCTCAAACAACAAGTAGCCAAATAACAAGTTCTCAAGTCATAAACATAATACATAACCAAATAGAAACATGAGTTCAACACGACTAATCTACCCAGTGTTACATGACCAGAGCATCGACTCACTACCTAATCTCCAAAAAACACGGAAGAATCTCCGGCTAGATCACGCACAAGCTACTAAACTCTAGAACCTGCATGTCGCCAAACGAGGGCAACATTAAAACAGAGGGGTGAGAATACGAATCATTATAAAGAAAGCATAATAAGATACAATGGTTAAATCGACAATTCAAGTAATTAATCACACTATGTATAACCATGTAGATAATAATAATCGATCTATATTTCACATGTTATCAAGTATACAACAAGTATAAAGAGTATAATATTTCAATTCCAATATTATATTCTCAATTACGCACACAACCATAATTATCACATATTCACACATTTAATCAAATATGTATTCAAACATCACTCATTTCAATTATCAAGCTCATACACATATCACAACTACATCAACTTCACATATTCAATTATCGCATAATTCTAATGTGACTCAATGCAAGATATGTGACGCTATGCATGTGGTACCGCAATGTGAACCCAACGTTTCACCGCTTTCCGATTCAATATCTAGAATCCAAGTCACGCTTCCGATCCGGACAAGATCAAAGCCACCACGTATGTTTCCAATTAAGAATCAACGTATTTTACGTCTATTTCCATTCAAGGATCACCGTCTATTACCATGTGAACCCACAGTTTCACCGCTTCCACAATAAAGCCGACTATGCCATGAATAAATGTACAATTACCAATCAACTATGCAATTAAGATTATCTCATCAATCTTAACTTACCGCATACCAACAATAATTCAACTCTATGAATTATATTTCAAATTGTACACAACATTCACAACGCATTGATATCAATCCACATAATAGAAACAATATTCAATTATGATTCACAAACTACAATTAATACTAGTAAATCATACTATCTCATGTTAATTCATATTGCCAACAAAAAATAAGAATATACTTCCAAACCAAGTATCAATTCATTAATATTTGGCCAAAAATACGATTACAGTCAAATTCTCAAGATACGGTATTTTACCGACAAAACCGAATAATTGATCTAATTCCAAATTATTCCAATCAATTAAACTCATTGAAATTAATTCAACTATTAATTAAATCAACTAATTAATAATTACACTACATTAGTTCCAAGTTTCTAATTCATTTTCTATTCTAAAACCAATATTTAATATAAAAGATATCCAAATTCACACTATTTTGGTCGGTTTGTAAATATCACATTTTCCCCAAAATAACACCACCATGTTAATCTACTAATTATACTTAGCTACCACGTAAATTTTCATTAAATTCCGGACAACTAATTATGCCGCTTAATTCGACTATTCGATCAAACGAGACTGTTTCTATTATATTTCAATTATATTTTAAGTCAATTAACTCCTTTTCATTAATTCCACTATTAATCTAATCTCAATTAATGTTCCACTATCCATTAATTCTCTCTCTAAATGCTACACATTTTTTGCTACTGAGAGAGAAAAACAGGGCATTATCATTAGTCTACCATTATCCTAATATAAGACTCCAAATGGTGAGTGTGTACTAAACTCTTATGTATAACATTGATATGAGGATTTTTTCTATACTAACTATAAGCCATAAATATGTATACACTATCATTTTTAGAGATTAGGATTGTGGTATATAATTGCAACAAGTTATTCACCCATAGAATTGAGGACACGTAAGGAAGAACTCATAGTGGCAAATGAAATTCCTTTAGGCATATGAAATTCCTTTCATTTCTAAATTCACTTGCAGCTAGTAACAATAAGGGCCCGTTTGGTGCGCAGGATAGGATATAGATAGGATAGGATAAAGAGATGCATAGAGACAGGATAGGATAGTGACAGGATAGACATTTATCATGTCATGTGTTTGGTGCACACAGGATAAGTAACAGGATAACATTATTTTATCCTATCATGTGTTTGGACGCACTTGATAGTTACAGGATAATATTTATTTTCATATAATTATATAAAAAATAATGCTAAAACAGCAAAAGTAGCAAATTTAAGTAAATAATTATAAATAAAAACATCATTAAAATTTAAATTGTATCAAATTTAAATTGTCATATGCAAAAGTAGCAACAAAACAATGAGAAAGTAACAAAATAAAATCAAACAAGACCATTATAAAGTATTGAAATCACTGCATCAATGACTTAACAAATGCGAGACGGTCATCAACATCAACACAACCCATAAATATGTGTAAACGATGTGGCACAGATAATATTTTGTCAGCGGCAACAAAACGCTCTTGTTATGTTAGCTCCATTTTCTTCAACTCATTCATGATTTTTCTTGAATCAACAAACACATCTTTACCGACTCCTAGACGATTTGCAGCTTCAGCCAATCTTTCTGAGGTTTTTTGAATCACCGCCCCGACATTCTTTCCTAACTCAGATATACTTTGAGCAATTAGACTTGCTCCTTTGTTTCTTTTGTTGAAATGTATATCTTTGTTGTCGAGCTTCCTTTTAGATTTATCATTAGACGGCGATGGAGTCGTTTCTACATCATCCTCCTCATCATTAAATAGCTCTTCTATTTCTTTATCTATCTCCTCAACATTATCAGCAGGGGGAGCAGCACCTTTACCAGTAGCACGATCTTTTCCAAAAGCATGGACAAGTTTGTCAAAAAGTGGAATTGGAGTATATCTATAATCTTTTGCATTTGGATGACTCTACACAAGAATAACAAACATATTTGTTCAAGTAATCATAGAGAATAATTATAAGTAAAAAATCAATAAAGAATAAATATTAATACTAACCTTTACATACTCAGTCCACGCTTCATCACTATCAACACTAATCATTTTTTTCTTTTCATCCCAACCAAATCCACTTTGATTTAGCATATCATAAATTATTCCATAAATTGTCCTTAGTCTCTTCATAGTAGATTCAATATGTGGTTTTATCTTAATTCCACATCCAAGAAATTTTTCCTCCAATTTTGTCTCGGCCATTCTTAAGGTGTGTGCTTTAAATTATCCGCTGTCACATCTCTGACCTTTGTTCACAGCTTCAATCAATATATCAAGAAAGGCTTCATCCTCCATTTCAGACCATTGTCTACGCTCTCTCTTTCGTGAGCAAGCTTTTCCCATTCCTGTTGTATAACCAAATTATTAATCACAAATACAAGGTTACAAAAAATAGACAAACAAATTAGTATGCATAAATCAAACTAAAAATTAGACAAACAAATTAGTATGCATAAATTAAACTAAAAATTAGACAATCAAGCATAAACAAAAAAAACCCACTATGCATTACTCAAACTAAAAATCAAACAATCAAGTCTCAAACCAATATCAATTACAAAATAAAAAGTAATTGTTGAAAGCAGACAACTAATACTAAAATAATTAATTCATGTTTCTATTAGCAAGTCATTCATTTCATGTTTCAGTTGCTAGATTTTCCCTCCAAGTAGACCATGCATCACTTCCTTCAATGGTACTAATAGGGGGAGCATTTGTCATATCTTCACTATGTATTTGTGCTTCCATATCTATGCCTAATTGTTCTTCCATTGGGTCAGTAGGCATTTCTCTTCGAATAAAGTTGTGTAACAAACAACAAGCATTTATAATGCGAATTTGAATTTTTATTGGGTAGAAAGAGCGACTCCGAAGTATTGCCCAACGCATTTTTAGCAATCCAAAAGTCCATTCTATTACATTTCTTGCCATAGAGTATCTCATGTTAAAGAGTTCTTCTTTATTCGAAGGTGTGTATCCACGCCTCCATTCACTCCGATGATAACGACACCCTCTATATGGAGCGAGAAATCCTTCACAATTTGTATATCCAGCATCCACAAGATAATAATAACCTATAATAATCAAATATATTTGTCAAATAAAAATATTTTACTTGTCTTACTGTAAGAAAATTTACTCCGCATGATTCTCTAACCTGTTGGAACAATTAAACCATTCCTCCTAGAAATGGCATCCCGCAATACCCTAGAATTTGATGCCGATCCTTCCCATCCAGGCAACACATAAATAAATTGCATATCCCTAGAATATGCACCCAAAACATTGGTAGATATATCCCCTTTTCTATTACGATATCGAGGCTTGTCAAGCGCTGGTACATTGACTTGGATATGTGTTCCATCCAGTGCCCCAAGACACTTTGTAATTACAAAATGAATGTTTAATCAAAAAGAACATAACACAAATAAAAATTTCATATGAAATTAAGACAAAAAGTACCTTAAAAAATTTCCATCTTTCATCCACACAATCTTCAGGGACAGGTTTTGGAGCTTTAAGAAGTATCTCATGCAATCTTAAAATCCCATTCAAGACTAAATTAAAATACCTACTAACAGTTTCCCCGGATCGGTTAAATAGGAATTTAATTACACGATTTTTTGAATGATGTGCCAATATTTGTAAGAACATAGCCACTTGTTCTTCACAACATACTAGTCCATCTTCTTTCAATTGACCTTCATTACGGAGGAGACAACATAATAATCGAAAGGATCTAATGTCCATACGAAGTTGATTAACACATAACACATCATCTCTCTTGATCAAAGATTCTAAAAATTCCCCCTTAATCCTTCTCTATCCATCGGTTGTTGTCTAATGAAATTATTTTCATAAAACCATAGTGAAGAATGACTAACTATCATTAAAATTGTAAAACAAAGTTCAACCATCTCTTAAAAAGATTGTTCTAAAATTAAATATAACATCATATCTTGATCCTCTGAATCCATAGTAACCTATAACATGAACAAGTAGTATGAGAGAACTAATATAACCATATAATAATATATAATAGAGTTATAATAGGGGAAACACAAAGAAAACAATGAAAAGCAGAAGATACAGTGAATAGTAGAAAAAGAAAATAATGGGTATCAAGAAAAAAACAAACTTTTTAACACAATGGGTATCAAAATAGTAGAAACATAAAAAAAGACATCAAAGAGAACACAAAAGAAGAAGAAATTAGTAAAAAAAAAAAAAAGGAAAAAATAAGGGTTTTGAGAAAAATCAATATTGATGAAGAAGAAACCGTTATTATAGAGAAATTGGAACAAGAAAACATTACCGTAGCAGAAAACGCGATTGATTTGGTGACGGCGGGGAAGATGGAACTGTAAAGATGAAAGGGAAGTGAGAGTGAGAAAAGGAACGTGAGATAAAAAATATCAGAAGCGTGTGTTTTTGTTTTAATTATCCTATCATTTTGCTAACCCAGCTTAAAATAAGGATAAGAATAACAAAGGGGCAATATGATAGGATTAGTAATAGGTTTAAATTATCCTTTCCTATTGGTGCATCAAACATCAGATTATATTAGGATAGGATAATTTTATCATATCCTTGCTCCTTATCCAGTGCACCAAACGGGCCCTAAGAGTTAACCATGAAAATGAAGATTCTACTTAATATAGTCAAGAACGAAAATGGAGAGCCACCATTTCACAATATTCATGATGAATTATCAAACTTTTCCAGCAATAATGAACTCAATATACAACGATAATTCAGCATATCAATTTCATGGATTTAATTAATAAACTCTAACACATTAATCTACCCAAAGACCAATTTATACCAACCCATAATAATAGGGATTCTCCCCCTTACCTCTTCAATTTCTTCAACCCTAGCTTGTTTTTGTTCTTCCCCTTTCTCTTTTCCCTTTTTCTTATTTTTCTCTTCTCTGCCTCTTTCTCTCTATCCTAAAATTAAAGAAAAATGAAGAAAAAATGTGGTACCTCTCTCCTTAACCCTTACCAACTACACCATATGAGCCTAATTATAACACCTCCTATTTACTCCTAACATCAATAATTAAGCCCAATAAAATATATACTATTTATTATTTCTATTTTATTTACTTAATCAAATAACACCAATAATTAAATAGACACAAATATACACACCAAGTTAATTAATATATATCGATTAACACACCAATTAATTAAATAAATAATTAGCACACCAAATTAATTAAATAAATAATAAAATAAATACTGCTAAGATCCTCTAATAACTCAATGTCTCATATTTCCGGTCTAATCTTAATTACTCGGAAAATTCCCAAAACTCTAAATATTAATTCTTTAATATTTCTAATACTAAAAATATTAAAATTTCCGATTAAATATTGATCCGCTATCCCGAACTAATACCGACTAAATCCTCCCAAAACGCAAAAATTTTAATAAACATCATAAATGACTTAATTAAGCAAGTAATTATTAAAAACACCAAATAATATAATTACTAATATAATTAATAAAAATATTAATAAAAAATCAGGATGTTACACCTCTTGTGTGTGAATTTTTAAGTCCAACAAGTGGCATCAGAGCCTAACTCATGTGTAAGAACGAATCATCTCAGAAGGAAGATGACTTCCAACATAAGATTCTTTTTCAAAACTCACCACCACCTTTTGAAAATTTATTCTTTATTTCATATACATGACTTTTCTTCAAAATAATATAATTTTTCTTTAGAAGTTTACTCAATGGTTTGTTTTACCCTACTCATCAAATAAATGATGACGGAGTGGAAAAACTTCTTTGACCAAAAATACAATTATATAAATGTTGTTTTGCAAAACCGCCAAGGAAATGTAGGATACTTTGGAAAAGATATACAGAGTCTCTCCAAGTATCAAGTCAGAGGATATGAACACATGAGACAAAGAAATTTCTTTTCTTAAAATGTTTAGATGATTGTTACTAACATCTATCTAGAGAATTTAGAATTGGAAAATATTTCCAACTCCTAAGAACTATAGATAGAAACCTTCATGCATTTTAGAAAAACCAAGAGAGAAGAAAATCATCGAAGTTGATGTACTCAAAAGATTAAACTGGAAGATAATCACTTAAATCATACCATGTTCCAGTTCAATCAACATCAATCAAGGAATCCTTATGTTCAAAGAACAAAAAGATGAAGAAGTTTTTCAAACAGTTGAACAGAGGATAGAAGATTGCAACCTTGGGGAGAAATATAAAGAATCATCTTCCAACGAAGAAGATAACACATGCCCAAAGGCACCGTACAAGAAAGATAAGAGATAAAAAGAAAAATCAGAATAACATATTTACGTGTATTGTAGGAAATACACTTTAGAATTCTAAACAAAGATCATTTGAAGAAGAAAACAAAAGTATACTCTAGAAATATACATTTTAATTCTTTGATCCTGAAAGATGAACGATGTCAACAATTATGATCAAAGCAACACTATTTGAGAATTTCTCAATTTATGATCTGTGATGATCAATAAGGTAAATAAGTATGTGATGAATTTATTGATCTATTTGTTTTACCAACTCTCGCATTCAATGATGTGTGGAGAGAGATACACTTTTGAAATGTCTTCCCTAAGAGAATTTTATCAATAATTATTCTTGATATAGGTAAAATTATTTAAGGTTGAAATAATTAATTAATCTGATTAACTCCTAAAAATAATTATTTTCAACTCTTTCACACTTTAATAAATATTATTTTACTGTGCATTTTTCAATATTAATTATTTCTAACCCTTAAAATAAGTTTGCTCGAGTGATTTTAAGCTTAGGGGTGTCAAAAACATGAGTAAGAGGTGATAAAGAAGAAACCCAAAAGGCCCAAAGACAAGAAAAAGGAAAAAAAAAAGGGAAAAGGAAGAATTAATCGATTAACATAATTGATTAGATAATTCAAAACGGTAAAAATTCAAATGTTGAACAATTCCCCAACAGATAGTTGGAGAAATAAATGATGTAACAGATGTAACACCCCTTTTCTAAACCCAAATTATCATTAAACATTCACAGAGTATTAACATGCATAAAATAAAAAGAGCATCACATGCTATTTTCACCGCAACGAAAACCCAAAACAAAATACAAAACAAGCATACAAACATGCACCTGATCATTTCATAACACAATTTGAAAACTTCATGTTTCATTAATTATGCATATTGCACGCGGAAGAATAATTACAATCAAACCATTTCAATGAATATATCCCATACTATATTCATCTAACAATTCAAAATAACATAATCAAACTATGCTATATGAAATCCAATAACTAGGAAACATAGCCTTCAACTTCAAATATCCAAAATATCATGCCAAGTATAAACAAGATAACAATATCCAAATATTAAAACATGAGTTCAAATAAACCCCAAAGTGTTACATGATCAGAGCATTTGACTCACTACTTAATCAAAACGATAAGTCAAAAGCTCCTCGGCTAAATCCTCGGACAAGCTCACTACTCGTCGGAACGTGCACGATGTCACCGTGAATATCATTCAAACAGAAGGGTGAGAATTCACATAATAATGAATACATAATAATGTACAATGAACATAGCATACAATAGCATTATCATTCTCCAAACTTCATAAATGGAATAAGTTCCATAATTATTATACACACACAACAAGATTACTACATAAGCAACCACATCAATTTAAACAATCACATAACACGTAATGCGACTCGAATGCAAATAATTTAACTTAAATGCATGTGGTACCATGTGAGTATCAAGCTCACCGCTCCCGATCGAAACCAGAGCCACGCTTCAGATTCGGACAAGATCAAAGCCCTCAAAATTATGAACCTTTAGTTCACCACTTCCGAACCACAAAGGAACAAAGCCTCGCCTATGTTTCCACACAAGGATCAAAGCCAACATGTGAACCCAAAGTTTCACCTCTTATGTTTCAAGGCCACCATGAATGCATGTACAATTATCATAAAACATATGCAATTAAGATTATCCATACAATCTTAACATAGCGCATACCATAATAATTCAACACATTGAATTGTCCACCAATTGTAAAACATGTATCAAGTAATCATTCACATCATATACATTCAATTAGCATATATTCATTCACACTCATCATGAATATCATACCACATATCATACCAACAAATGTTATTCACAATTTATCAACTCATAACGCACCTACACATAATTACATGTTATTCACACAACAACATTAGAATTAACTCATCAAGTTCTAACCAATTCTATCCTATCATATAGATAATTACATTAGCTTCCTACCATTTCGAACAACACATAAAAAGAAGTTACAAATCAAAAATTATGAAGTTTAGAAAATTGGCAAAATAAGGCACTTTCGTCCGGCGAAAGAATTGTCTCGCCCGAAGCTCCAAGGCAGAAACTTGGCCACCCTCTCTCCTTCTAGTCTCGCCCAGCGAAGACTCAGAAGCGCACATTCACCCGGCGAAGCAAGATGCTCTCCCGGCGAAACACACCAGACACAGAAAAATCTGTGCATTTCAACACATCCCAACACTAACCCAAATCCAATTTTTGCCAACCAAAACTCATTTCAACAGCAATTTATCACATGTTATGGGTTCCTATTCATGTTTCTAACTATGGCTCATCCATATAGCACATTAAACATGACAAAATCATAAAATCCCATTGATTCAATACAAACCCTAACATTGTGAAATCTATGAAATTGAGAGATACATACTTATCATATTACTACACATTGCATATTTATATAATCAAGATAATGTAATTCTCCCCCTTACCTCAGATTAAACTCCTTCTTCTTCTTCTTCTTCAAGAATCTCTCAATTCTCCTATTCTTCCTTTACTCTTCTCCACTCTCTTCTATTCTCCAAAAGTGAAAGTTATGAAAACTAAACTTAGTTCCATTACTATATTCTCTTAAGTTAATTGGGCTTAACCCACCAATTCACCTAATATTATATTCTACCACTTAGGCCAAATTAGTTATATCTCCCTAATGACTTAATTAACCCAAAAACCCAAATACACACATAATCAATTAATTAAATAATTATTATACCACATAATAATCAAATAAAATAAATAATCAATAAAAACACCAAATAACATAATTAAAATATAATTAATAAAAATCAGGATGTTACAACAGATACTTGCAACAGAAAATTCTCAAATATTACCGTTCCCAACCGATTAATCCAATAGATCAAATGACTGCTATATAAAGAGGTACATTTTCATTCTTCTTCACAACATCATTTCTCAGTTCTTGCTTGCATAAAAATACTCTTCACGTTCTCAAATCATCATTATCTTCAAAAATGGCCCAAAAAAGAACTTGTTCTTCCCAACCATTACCATCCTACTTCTCTGAGGATTTTTCAAGCCTAGCTCAAGAAACCAACTTCAACCTTTACTATTCTGATAGAGAACTCTTAACCACTCACTACTTAGATGACAAACTCTTCAAAGATTGCTCCTTCATGAAAGCATTCAACTTTGCAGGGTTGAAAAACTTTGTCTTAAAATTCACAATCACAATCACAATCATTCAAGTGTTCATTCAATCTCAATCATTGAGTCTTCTCCACTACAGAGTAACAGACATGGAAAGTCTTACCTCTCAAACATCTTCAGTCATCCCTAGTTCATTCAACCCTTAGGAATGAGAGACATGGGTAGTCTCTGTCACCTATCTCCTGTTTCCCCAAACAGAATTCAGAGGATTTCAAATCTGAGTTTATTCCTTCAGCTATGTCAAACCTTAGTTTCTTCCCCAGTGAAGAGTAAGCCACAACCTTGGGCTTTGTACAAGGCAGAAGATAATGTCTCCCTAGCTAGAGTCAGCCACAACCTTGGGCTTCGTACAAGGCAGAAAATCCCTTTCTCATAACTAAAGGATTCAAACCCCTGGGGCCCATTCCTCAGCAAGAGTCAAGAGATTCAAACCCCCTAGAGTTTTCCCTAACAATCAGCCACTACCTTAGGATTTGTACAAGGCAGATAAACATCCTTCCCTGAGTCAAAAGGTTCAAACACCTGAATCTTCCCCTAGCAGGAGTCAGCCACAACCTCGGGCTTTGTACAAGGCACCAAATAGAGTCATCCATAGTCTCTAAAACTCTATTTCCTTACTCATTCAGCCACAACCTTGGGCTTTGTACAAGGAAGAAAATGGAGTTTAACCTTTAGACTTTCTCCCCTAGCAAGAGATAGCCTCAATCTTGGGCTTTGTACAAGACACAAAAAACCTCATCTTTCAAACCATCAAAGAATCCAGACCATTGGATCTCCTCAACCAGGAAAAATATCAAAATTCCCCAGTAGAATTAGCCTCAGTCTTGGGCTTTGTACAAGACATCTAAAATAACTGTCATACATAACACAGTCCTTCAAAACTCCTCACATAGTTTGCCTTAATCTTGGGCTTTGTACAAGACACAAAATCATAAAACAACCTTTCATATACTCCCTATTTGAGTCAGTTTCAGTCTTAGGCTACACACCCCATAAGAGAATCCATTCAAAACAGGAGTAAGGTGGTCTCCTACAATCCCCAGAGAGTCAACCTTAACCTAAGGCCTCAATCAACCTTGTTCATATAATCCTTTAGAGATAACCTCAATCATGGATTTTCATCAATAACCCTCTGATTCCATACCTCAATAGAGTCAGCCTCAATTTTGGGCTTAGTACATAACACCTACTAAAAACCTTTCAGTCAAATAAAAACTCAACAGAGTAAAATTCCCGGTAGGGTCAACTTCCATTATGAGCTTTCATCGCCAGTCTCTACTGAATAAGAGCATCCTCAAAAAGTCATCCACAATTCTGGGCTTAGTACAGGACACATAAAATCCTTCAGTCAAAACCATTCCCTAGTGGAATCTTTCCTAAGAGTCACTCTCAAACTGTCAGTTAAGCCTCAAGCTTGAGCATTGTACAAGCCAGTCAAGTTCAGATCTTTCATACAGAAGATATGCATGATTTATCTCTACAAATAGACATTTCTCCTATTTTTCAACATACAAACATTTTCATTCACTTTCAAAACATTTTTCCAATTAGATTGACACAAGATGCACTGCTCAGTTGACTTCACGTCCAGACTGTCATCTCTCTCTAAACTGGTTAAGAATTGTTATTTCATTCAAGAGACTGTGACTGACATACTTGCTCCATCCAAGTAAGGCCCCTTCTCTTATGAAATGAACCTCCTTTTCCGTCACTTCAAATGTTTGTGGTGGAATAGTAGAAATATCTCTCCGTAATGATGACTACTTGTCTCTTTTCTGTAAACACAGATCATTCAAGCTTCAACCTTGAGCTTTAAACAAGACCACCTTCAAATTCAATCCATTCCCCTAATTAGTTCTCCGAACTACAAAAGCTCTGACTTCCATTAGGGATATGTAGGCAAAAGATTCACAAGGAATTTTAGCGAGCAAAAAAAACACTAAAAATAACCAGTTCACGTGTCATTCTTCAGTTCATTTCCTCTCCTAACACAAAGGAGAACCTTTCCCAATAATCAAGCAACAAACAAACAAAATCAAAGCATAGACAGTAGAAAGGTTCCCTTAGAGTACTACAGATACTTAGGGTGTTAATACCTTCCCTAAGTATAACCAGCCTCCCAGATTCCAGAAAACTCTATTAGGTGAAATCCTCACACCTAAGCACATATGGTAGATTGAGATCTTTTTCCCTTTCTCTCCGTTAGGATTAAATTAAAAGTTCGTGTGACTAGGAAATATCCCCTCCGAAAACTGTCTTCCTCCTTCCAAATTTCACGTGAAGGGTTGTGCGTGTCGTTTTCGAAAAAGAGACGAAAAATCCCGTCCGCATCTACCTACAAATATTTTAATTAAATTCAATCTAAGAATTAAATAAGACTTATTAAGTCTTTGCCCAACACAAATATATTTTCTTGAGTCTACCTACACATCTTTTAATTAAATTAAGTCTAAGAATTAAATAAGACTTATTAAGTCTTTGCCCAACACAAATATGTTTCCCTATCTCTTAGAATAAAGAGAAAGAGTAACCTTAGCAATGATTTAAATTGTATTTTAGGGTTCAAATATTATTATTATTCATAAATTTATTTGCAATATATTTATTGAGTGTTTCAAACTACTTGTTTGTTGGAATGCCGATACAGTTAAGATAAATTTAGACCGAAAATCACTCATTAAATTAAATGTAAGTGGCCAAAAATTACAACACATGATAATATATTTAGGAACATTTTCCTCCAAATATATAAAGTCTATGTTCCTAACAACTGCAAAACTGTGGACAGCCATATATGAAATGCCAATATTTCATAATCATGTCTTTGTATTCTTAGTTTTTGTATAATTTTTAATTTGCTTTAGAATAAAAAGTTGTATGTTACCAAATATATAAAAATACGTGTAACAAAAAATATGTATATAAATATCGAAAATATAACCATAAGCAAATTAATTAATGGGTATCTAAAATTCTCCCATCCCCAATTGTCATGAATTACCTTTGTAGTCACCACTACTCATTTGGATTTAAATTATTTTTTTTATTATTTCTCATGATTGATCCACATGTATTTTCTTTTATTTTTCTGTATGGATAAATTAACGTTGTATAAAAAAAGACTGAAAAAAAAACATGAGAGGATTCAAATCCTCCTCACCTTCCCATCTAAAAAAAATTCAATTCATAATATTCAAACTCATAACCTTTGTTGAAAAACCAAGCACTTTTATTACTAAAACAAATAATCAGCATTATTATCGTTAAGTGAATTTCTTGTTATTTAAATGACCCACTACCAACCTTGTATTTTAAATTCAAGATAATGTCAAGAAAAAAATTCTCACCTGTTTTTTGTTGTCCCCATACTTAGTGCTAGATTGCGAGACAAAACTTTACTATATACTATATAGCATAGTATACCTTAAAAAATTCTCCATATTATTGCCTCAATCTTTGATTTTGCTAGTAACCAAAGGAGGGAAAAAATATTAAAAACTTTTTCAAAGACAATGATTAGAGTAAAGTGACATAAACATTCAAACAAAACAGTACTAGTATGTAATGAGGTTACATGTAAAACTGTGAAAGAGAATAAGAAAGTAGAATCTTAGCTGGAGGCAAAAACACACACTCCCCTAAATTTACTCTCATAATTCAAGTACACCATCATCATAAATTCAACCTTTTCACACATGCTCACAACTTTTTCAACATTTTTCAACACTTTCTCTTTGTGCAACATAAAGCTTCTCCAATAACCTACTAGTACTATACTCCTACTTCACTAGTCACTACTCTATTTTCTCTCTTAAAACCTCATTCACTTCACACAACAACCACAACATTAACAAAACAAGAACAAACAAAATGCAATCCTTGTACTTGTTCATCTTGTTTATGTTTTTGTTCTTCTCAGAAGCATCACTAGCTTCAATCAAATCCAATAATAGAAGGATCCTTCATGAACCCTTTATACCGTTAAACTCTCTCCCTCCATCAGAACTACCTAAACCACCACCGCCACCGTCACTTCATTCTCCACCCTCAACTCCAAACACCAAACACCCATTTTCCACCACCGGTCCCACCACAGTTCCCACGGACAACAACAACCCAAACCAAAACCAATACCCAAATGAATCACCGTTTTTCCCAAACTACCCTCTCTCACCACCACCACCTTCACCACTCACCTTTGCTTCATTCCCAGCTAACATCTCTGCCCTAATTCTCCCTCACACTCCTCAACCAGCTTCCTATTCTAACAAACTCATCCCCATTGCACTCTCCGCCACTGCCATAGCCGCCGTCGCTGTTATCATCTCCGGTTTCCTTTACTTCCGCAGACGCCGATATAACCGTCGCGCCTCCACCGACCACAAGACTCTAAGATCCGATAGTAGCCTCGAACTTTTCCCGCGCAATGTCGAAACCGCGGTCGATGTAAACCCCTCCGAGTTTCTCTACCTTGGTACAGTAGTAAATTCGCGACAAATTGACGTTGCTCCTCCTCGCGGTGGCGCTTCGGTGTCTCGAAAACTTGAGTCGCCGGAGCTCCGTCCTCTCCCGCCGTTAGCACGACTACCGGTACCTCCTCTACCACCGCCACATAACAACACTTATTCAGATGAAGAAGACGAGGAGTTCTACTCGCCGAGAGGCTCCTCTCTTGGTTGCCTAGAAAGCTCAGGTGGCACAGGATCGGGTTCCCGACGAGCATTCTCCGCCATAGCCGCTGGGAGAAATGGCGAATCGAGCTCAATTTCATGTTCTTCGTCTTCTTTCGGTTCTCCGGCGCAGTCTCATTCGATTAGCCTCTCACCGCCGGCGAGTTCTAGTCCCAGGAGAACACAACAAAAATCACCTGAAACTACACCAATTCAGAACCAACATGTGCAATATCGTTCTTCTTCTTCATCATCATCATCACGCTCAACACCAGAGAGAGATTTCGATGAAGAAAAAGAAAATGCTTCTTTACCCTCAAAAGCACATGCATCATCATCATCATCATCATCATCATCACTGTCATTACAAGAGAGATTCATGGAGAAAAATGAAAATGCTTCTTTATCAGAACAACAACCAAGGTTATCCAATCATTCAAGTGCTTCATCTTCAGCTTTTTCTCTTCCTTCTTCACCGGAGAAAATGATGATGATGCATCAAGGTTTTGATCAGTCTCCACGAATGTCGAGTGTCTCCGATGGGTTAAAGCTACCCGGTCTGTCATCATTGCCATTGTCACCCGCCCTACTTTCATCCCCTGAAACAGAAAGAGGAGGGTTTAGCTGCAATCCAAATCAATGGGGAACATTTTCTTATGCTATGCATGCGCCACAGAGGAAACATTGGGAGGTACCGGTTCTCCCAAAGCCTATAGCTCCTCCACCGCCTCCTCCTCTGCCACGGCAGAGGAGGCATTGGGAAATGTCAGCAACCTCGGCTATTGTTGATCAGCCTCGGTCGATTTTGAAGCCGCCTGTGTTAGCACCTCCTTCGAGGCCTTTCGTGTTGCAAAACCAAACAACAAATGAGTCTTTGGGGGAAATTGAAGAGAGTTCGAAACTTAAATTGAAGCCATTGCATTGGGACAAAGTGAGAACAAGTTCTGATCGCGAAATGGCATGGGATCAGATGAATTCCATGTCGTTTAAGTAAGATTTTTAATTGTCCTTAGTTATAGTTATTCCTATCTTGATGTTGATTAAATTTTTTAGCCTTTTAGGTGTATCTTAGATAATTTGATATTTGCTTGAAATTAAGCAATTATAACATGTTATGAGTTGTTTCCTTAAGCTCAAATAAGCCGGTGAATAGTACCTGTTGAGAAGTTGACAACTTTTGTGTATATGCTGCAATTGGCATTCTTGAACTAAGTAAATTGAATTGGGTTGGTTGCAGATTGAATGAGGAAATGATTGAGACATTGTTTGTAGTGAACACATCAAACCAAAAACCGAAGGATACTACTCCACGTTCCGTTCTTCCCTTGCCAAACCAGGAGAACAGAGTACTCGATCCGAAGAAGTCTCAAAATATTGCAATCTTACTCAAGGCTCTTAATGTTACAATAGAAGAAGTGTGTGAAGCACTTTTAGATGGTATTTTCTCATTCCTGCATTAGGTTATGCCTTTGATTTTCCATAGTTTTTGCATTTGGTTTATAGTTATTGATTAGGCATCTATTTAAGTTGTAGTCCTTATTCATAAGGTATGGTGATTAACTGTAATTCTCACAATTGCCTTCATATATTTATCGAGGATACTGATAATGGTACTAAATTAACCTTTCCTCAGGTAGTAGTGATACACTTGGAGCAGAGCTACTTGAAAGTTTGTTAAAAATGGCACCAACCAAGGAAGAAGAACGTAAATTGAAGGAGCATAAAGATGACTCACCGACCAAGCTTGATGTGGCTGAGAACTTCTTGAAGGCGATGCTTGATATACCTTTTGCATTTAAAAGGGTCGAAGCAATGCTTTACATGGTCAACTTTCAATCTGAAATAGAGTATCTTAGAAAATCATTTCAAACTCTAGAGGTATTCACCTAAACTGTCAATTGTGTTTATTCATTTGTTTGAGGATGAGCAAAGTCTAGTATTGTTCAATCTATTAGTTAAATTAATTGGTTCTTTGTATAGGTTGCCTGTGAAGAGTTGCGAAGTTGTAGAATGTTCTTGAAGCTTCTAGAGGCTGTACTTAAAACTGGGAACCGAATGAACGTGGGAACAAATCGTGGTGACGCGGAGGCCTACAAACTCGATACACTTCTCAAATTGGCTGATGTCAAAGGTGCAGATGGGAAAACCACTCTACTGCATTTTGTCGTACAGGAAATTATTAGAACCGAAGGTGCTCGTCTCTCTTCTACTAACCAGACTACAAACTCTACTTTGACCGAAGATGTTAAGTGCAGGAGACTTGGCCTACAAGTTGTTTCTAATCTGAGTTCAGAGTTATCAAATGTTAAGAGGGCCGCCACTATGGACTCTGAACTTCTCAGCAGCGATGTCTCTAAACTTTCCAAAGGAGCTACAAACATAGCTGAGATTGTGAAATTAATCGAAAAGGCGGGATTGGATGAAACCAGTAAAAAATTTACAGAATCGATGAACAATTTTGTTAAAATGGCTGAGGACGAAATCATGAAAATTCAAGCACAAGAAAGTGTTGCTATGACCCTTGTGAAGGAGGTCACAGAATATTTTCATGGAAACTTATCAAAGGAAGAAGCTCATCCATTCCGAATCTTCTTGGTTGTAAGAGATTTTATAGCGGTTCTTGACCGTGTCTGCAAAGAAGTCGGTATGATAAACGAGCGAACTACGGTTAGTTCGGCTCATAAATTTCCCGTTCCAGTTAATCCAATGCTTCCGCAACCTCTTCCTGGATTACACGACAGGAAACATTGTAGTAGTAACTCTTCAGATGATGAAAGTACATCATCACCTTAGCTTAAATCATTTCTGTTATGTAGAATATATATAGAGAAAATTAGTATGAATAGGATATGTATTATATAATGTTGTTATAGTACTAGCTTGTAAATAGAGCTTTTCAATTGGAGAGAACCTTGCAATGTTGTTTTTGTATTTTCTGTGATTGGTTTTACTATTTCTTTATGAATGACAAAATAGAAAATAGGAACAAAGTTTCATTTCTAGGAGGAAGCAATTGTTTTATTTCTTTTCAATGTGTGCAAGGGGCTCGAGATTTTTCTTTATAAATTTTTTATAAGAGGAATTCAAGGTTTTTTGTTTGAGCTAGTCCGTGATAAAATGGGACCCGCCATTTTTAATTGGTCAATCAACTTTTTTCTTTGCTATAAATGCTGTTCAAACTTTTTTTTTTCTGACAAAGTTGTTCTAGCTATTTGGTACCTTGACCAATGACCAGAGACTTGGAATACTCTCACGAGCCAATTGAAAATCACTAGAATTCATTCTTTTTACTCGGAGTATCAAGTTTTATTATCACAATAAAATCTCATTGGATCATTTCATCTATAAGTCTTATAAGAATATTTTCAGTCACATTAATCCGCATATCCCATTTGCCACTGCTCTTAACATTGCTTCAGCACAAGATCAAGATACAACACTTTATTTTTTTCTATTCCAAGTCACAAGATTCTCACTTAATAAAGTATAATATTTTGTAGTTGATCTTCTATCTAGATTGACCCTGCATAGACAACATGGGTATATAGTTCAAGATCCACATTTTCATTTTGTTCAAACAAAATTCTTCCCCGAGAAGTTACTTTTAGATACAGCACAATTCATAGGGCAACTTGTAAATGGTTCTCTTTTAGTTGATGCATAAATTGTCTTACTAAACTTATAATAAAAGCAACATAATGTCTAATATGCGATATCTATATAAGTTTTTCAACTAATCTTAAATACACTTCCTAATCAATAGGAATATTTTCTTCTACGTTTTTTAACTTTACACTTGAATTAACTGGTGTACTTGGAGGCTTACATGTTGTGTTACCCGTCTCTTGCAAAAGATCAATACTATATTTTTGTTGAGATAAGAATATTTCTTTCTTAGAGTGGACAATTTTACTTCCCATAAAATACTTTAATTTTTTCAAGGTCTTAATCTCAAATTTCTTGGCTAAGTGTACGTCTAACCGTTGATGTTTCTTCTCACATCACTTGCTACTAGAATGTCATTTATATACACCAATAACACTGTTACTCTCCCCGTCTCAGAATGTTTGTTAAATATAATATGATCTCAATGTCTTTGTTTGAAGCTTAAACCTACCATAACTTTGATGAATCTTTCAAATCATGTTCGCGGTGATTGCTTTAACATATATACAATCTTTTTTAATTTGCACATAGTGTTGGCGGTATTAAGTTCACGATATCTAGAAGGTACATCCATTTAGATCTCTTCTTCAAGTTCTTCATAAAGGAAGACATTTTTCACATCAAATTGATGTGAATTTCAATTGTAATTAGCTGCTAACAATAATATCATCATATGGTATTCATTTTAGTAACTGGAGCAAATTTTCCCGAGTAATCTACTCCGCAAATTTGGATGAATTCTTTGGCACCAAATTTTATCTTATACCTCTCAAGAGATCCACCAATGTTGTATTTTATAGTGCATTCCCATTTCATTTGATAGATAAACCAATTCTCAAATATTGTTCTTATTTAGTGTCTTCATCTTCAAGTCCATGACTTATTTCTATTTTCTATTTGACAATGCCTCAAATAAAGATATAGGTATTGTTATAGTATTTCAACATTTCCATTTTTACAATATCAAGATCAGCTTCAACCTTGTCACCACTAGTTTCAATCTTAACTTTTGTCTGAAGGTAAGGTCAAAAAGTATAAGAGACTTATCTACCTTACTTATATTCTCCCATTAAAGACGAGTTTGAAGTAAGTAACCTTCTTATTTATGAAATGTAAAATCTCAATAGGCAAAGAATTTATGAGAGGGAAGATGATAACATTTGTAACCCTTTTAGGGGAAAAAATATACTATAAAGACACATTTTAATGTTCTAGAATCAAGTTTTCCTCTACCATCATCACTATGGATAAAGTGATATACACTCAAATATTTTAGTAGTGAGATTACTGGAAGTGAACACATCAGGATAGAATATAAATATGACTTCCATAAGAGTTTTGGAGGCAAGAACGATAAATGGTAAACTATTTACGAGACACGACTTAGTTAAGACAACCTCGCCTCAAAATTTCTTAAGAACCATATTTTAGAATGTCATAACACGTTTTTGGTCTAATAAGTGGCCATTATTTCTAAAAAAAAATCATTTGTTGGAGATTCTTAACACATGCATGCAAACTCGTGAACCATACCTTCTTTTTGGAAGAAAGAATTAAAATAGTGGTTAAAGTAACCTTTAGTGTTATCGCGCCTAATTCTCTTAACACCCATACCAAACTGATTATTAACTATAATGAAGAAGTGGAAAAATAAAAAACAGACTTCAAATTTTGTTTTAACGAGTAGACCCAAGTAATGCGAGTGCAATGATCAATAAATCAACAAGCACATGATATATTTAGAGCATTCAACAATATGAATGAAAAAAAAATAAAAATTACTCGTTTTATTAGTGTCTGGAAAAGAGTCACGTTTGTGTACAGTAAGCTGACACACTTCACAACAAATAGTCCACATCTGAATAAATTTAAACGGGTAGAAAATAATTATTTTATAACTCCAAATGAATGATGATCAAGGGTACAAAATGACATTTTCTCGGTTGATTTTAATTGTTCTAAAGAAAAGGAGTTGTTGTTAAATAGATTTGGAAGAAATATTCTAGTTATATAAGGAATAAAGATCATTCCATTCTTTAACATTTTTATTTGTCCTCTCTGAATTCTTGTTTTGGAAAATAGAAACATTGTTATAAAAAAACAACA
This sequence comes from Vicia villosa, assembly GCF_029867415.1. Classification (NCBI taxonomy): domain Eukaryota; kingdom Viridiplantae; phylum Streptophyta; class Magnoliopsida; order Fabales; family Fabaceae; genus Vicia; species Vicia villosa. Next base: position 659,121 of record NW_026705256.1, read on the forward strand.
CTACATGATAGACCTACAATGAGTTTTTGTATTGAAACTAGGTTAGTGGACAATTTAAAAATATGAAGAACATTTTGAAGGATTATAGATAACCTTGGATATCTCCTTAACCACCTACAATTATAAGAGTACCATCTGCGGTGTATATTTTTGTATTGCTAGGACAGAGTGAATAAATAGAAAAGTGTGTGGTAAGTGTGTAATATGGCCGGTGGCTCCAGAATCAAGTATTCAATATTTGTTATAGGGTTTATCTGAGATATTGATTTTAAAAAATTGAGATTTATCCATTGAAAGCGAAAACAGAAACATATGGAGTACATGAATATGTCAAAGAAGAAGTATTTGTTGCTCTCTCTAGTTTACTAAGGAAGAATGTCAACCTTTCTACTTCATATTGGTTGAATGTAACCAATCATTCTTGTAACATATTAATAAATGTCACGCGAATGTGTCTTACTGAATATAATAAAAAAAGATCAATAAAGAGAAGTAAAAAGGCCCGCAGACTTCAACCAAGTTGATTATTATTATTCTCTTTAAAAAACGTAGAATTATCCACTTATAAACACAACACATGTCATATCTCTAAGAAATGTGATTAAATCTACCCCTTCAAACCCAACACAGTGTAGGAACAAGCTGTAATGAAGGCAAAACCAAATGTCACAATTAGGTGACTATTGACTAGCGATAGACCACAATGAATGCAGAATAATCAACACCCTCCCTAATGCTCAAATTTCAATGAGCCTGCAGCATCAACGATGCCCAAAACCCAACAAAAGATCTAGAATAAGCTCTAATACCATTTTAGAATTTAAATTGAGTCTAACTCATCTCTATAAAATTGAGTTGTACGGTGATGATTGACCCTTACTTATAAACACAATACATTTTATATCTACGCCTTAAAACTCAACAATATAGACATTGGAGGTTGCAATGAGAACAAACTAAATGCCGCAATTAGGGACTAGCAACAGACTATAATGAAGGCGAAATTTTTAACACACCCCTCCACATTTAGTTCTCAATGAGTCTAAAGCGTGGACGATCCAAAAAGACCAATAACAAATATAGGATAGGTTTTAATACCATGTGAAAACTGAATAATATATTTTGGGCATGAAAAATATAGGAGTAACTGATCAAAGATTTAAATATAAATTACTTCTATAAATAACGATAGATAGTAAAAAATAACTTCATACAACACTTATTATGACTTTTTTAATTGCATACTTGAAGTAACCTATTCATCTAAAATCCAAGTGAGTTTAAATTTGATCAAGATTTTTCAATCTCAGTGAGTTTAAATTTGATCAAGATTTTTCAATTGCATAGTGTCTTCTAGTGGACTAAATGGATCAATAAAAGAAGTGAACTAAACTGCATGTAATTAACTATCCTGTTAAGACTACAACAACATTATCCAAAAACACTTCTATAGTACTTGATTTATTGATATTAACCTAACAAATGTGATATCCACTATATCCACCGTTGATACTATCTTTTGAACAAAATTGATTGATTTTCATCACTTTCATTTAATATTTTAATGCTTAGTTTTCCTCATGCTACTTACAAATACACAGTTCTTAGGGTCACAAAGCTGCTAGATCAAGGCTTACAACTATAGAAAACATATGAATAAACATTAAAATCATGTTCATATATAATCTGCCTAACCAGAAGAGTGTTTCTATCAAATTCAAATCCCTATAATGCTAGTAAGGTATACAAGGCAAACTTGTGCCTTCAATAACTTGACAGCAGAATTATTACATTAGATCAAATTGTTGAGATTCTGCTAATATATAACTAGTAGTACACATTTTAATTAGTTTACCAGTAACTGCTGTTGTGTTTTTTATGTTCTGAAGAACTCATTCAAGTTGTCAGCGTCTATACGCTCTAATATCCGGCGTGCTTCTTCTTCTGTTGCCGGTACTACGTTTCGAAGTTTGAATCCATTTTTCATAGCTTTTGCCTCTGGACGGACGGTGAATGAGAAATGGAAAGTATTTGATACCTGTGTTCACGTGATACACAAGAATAAAAAGTAATGAGAAAAGCTTTCAATCAAGTGAAGCTGTTAAATTAATGAAAGATCAGTTATAGACTAACCTCGCTAGATCGTAGCTCGGGTCTTGTAACGTGAGCAACAACTTCAACATTGATAAGTGGCTGATCAGGATCGTGAAGTTCAGTGTACAGAACGCAGGATTTGAGACGCAAGAAATCGCCCACGTCAACCTGCGCAATGGTTAATTTAAAAAATTGAGCAAGTTGTGCATATAATATAGAATCGCTTTCGTAAGAATGAAGAAAAGTACTCACGGGTCTGAGGAAATCAACATGATCAACTTCTAGGAAGTAAGGAACTAATCCAGCAAAGGCATAAGCAGTCGAGAAAGCCAGTTCAAACGCGCGATTCATCAAGAAACCTCCAAATATTCTACCATGGATGTTCCTTTGCTGTGGCTGGCATAATAAGGAATTCTCTAGGCTGGTATCCCTTAGAAGAATGCTGTCTCGGTCGGCTAAAGCTGGCATGTCACAGAAAATTCTTCCCTCAGCCAATAGATCTTTAAGTTTCTTTTCTTCCCCATTCTCAAGATCTTTCTTTTCTCCTCCTCTTTTCCTTTTTTTCAAATTGTTTCTTGCTTCAGCTTGTTCAAAAAGAAGTTTTTCGCGAGCAGTTTCTGGTGAAAGCCGATTCACAGGTGCAGCCTTCCCAGTTTTTGAGTCCCGAGCAACAAATATGAAGTTTGCTGTTAGTACTATCGAGTCTGAATCATCGTCCCCTGCATGAACTACAATGACACACATAAATTGTCAAAACAGACACAACAAATGACATCCACACGTGTTTGATTCATTCAAAATACATTCAATTCACTATTAGTCCAAACCAATTTTACATAATCAATTCACTCAAAATCAATTTTCTTCACCGCATAACCAAACACACACAAGAAATTCATAAACTAAAGAAATGTACCTTGTTTGGATTGAGTAACCTCAAGTTGAATTTCCATTGAGGAGTGTCCAACCCATATAACAGACCCAACAATTGTAAGATCAATGTTAACAGTAATTGGCTTCTTTAGAACAATCTTATCAACAGAAGCAGTGACAAGTATAAGTGGCCTCGTTGTACTATCTTCATCAGAACAATGCTGTTCCACAACAAACACAAAACAACACAATAAAAACTTATAACAATTAACAACAATACCCATATAACAAACAAACTCATAGAAAAACCTGAAAAATATTCAAAAAATAGAAACTTTGAATAAATGTTACCTTAACAGAAATAGTTCCAGCCAAGGCATCAAGATCCTCAAGCAACTTGCCAATTCTGACATCATTCCAAGGATCTCTATACTGTTCTCTAAGAACAAAATCAGACGAAAAATTGTACAGAATACCGGTTCTACTCTGCGAAGGTGTTCTAGTCACCAATTCACTTTGTGGAGGAGCATCTCTTGGTGGATCAAGGAGTCTCTCGAAGGTTTTGGTCCTTGCTTCCCAGAGAGCAGTGGTGACCGGAGAATGGTACATCCCTGGCCATAAAGCTATGTGTTTCCGGTCACCGGAACTGTTTGACGGGAGAGGGGTTTCGAAGGGGGTAGTGGATACGGCGAAGGTGGAAGAAACAGGGATTGTTCCATTGACGGAGATTGCGTAGGTGGGGGTGTTGGAAGGAGAGGAATTCAAATCCATTGGTTTGGTTTTTAGGTTTTCTGAAACAAACGTTGAGGTAGAGTGTAGTTTGGTTTTTTTGTTTTTTTTAATAAAGAAAATAGAAACATGTGTTTTGTGTTGTGTTGCGTGGTGATGTTTTCTGTTATTATTAGATCATCCACGCAAACCTAACAGTTATTATTATGGGTAAAATTTAGTTATGGTATCAACTACTATAATGTTGATATTTCTTTCTATGAAAACTTGAGCATTATTTTTTCGATGAAATCATGAGGAATCTATTGTGTGAAATATGGGAAAAGAGAGTCTCACTTATAGGGATGTGGATGGGTCTTGCCTACATTAGATCAAGGATCCGTTCTACAATACTTTTAGACGGTGGCACAAAACTCAATCTCAGATGGAAAAAAGAAAACCTCTTTCCATACTTTTAGGTTAGAGAAAGGCTAGTCATACACTGCATTTTGACAACTACACCGTAGTTTGCTACGGTTTTGTATGTGTATCATGCTTAATAACTATATTTTATTTATTTTTCACACAAACAAATACATAATCATGCTTTAGATCAAATGGTGTAACATACGGTGTATTTTTTTCAGTGTAAAAATAGCAAGTCTCTTTAGGTTATCCCACACCACTATGAAAAATCTACAATGTTTCTAGCATTCGATGATACATCTCCGATGGCATATATTTTAACTATTTTTTAAACTAAATTGAAGAGACATTCTTTTTATTTTAAAATTTAATTCGAAGATGCATTTTTATATGTTTAAAAAATGCGCATGGAGATGCATCTCTGTAAACTCTATTTCGTCAAACAGTTGTGGATGATCTGGAGATGCATTTCCGGACACCTTTGATACATATCCTGCGCCATAATCCTTCTCTCTTTCTCCTTCATTTTCTAGAAAGTTCTAAAAAAAACTTGTACACCCCAAAATTCTTAAAGATGGTTTGCATATCTGGTAAGGAGTGCATGTTAAAAGTATAACTCGAAATCGGGATATGAGGGCGGACACTAGGAAGGACGAACGTACTCAGAATCGAGACATGAAGCCGGACGCAAGGGGGAAATGCCCCAGCCCAGACCGATAAATGAAGTCAGATAGAGTGAGACACATGTCTAGTCGGGCGACCGAAATGTCAAGCCGGTGAGACAGTTATGGTAGTCCAAAAGTTGCATGGAGGTTGCAGAAATTAAGGAGGGATGCGTTACACCCTCATGATTATGATGACGGGTGTTAGGAAAACTTCTTTAATGTTGTATCTAAAGGGTCGCTGCCTCATGAATGCAAGAAGGGGGATGAGTATAAAAGGAGAACCTTCCGTGGAGGAAGCGGACAACACATTAAAAATACAAGCATCATATAACTACGAAAATGTAGAACAGTTGAGGCCTTGCTTGATTTGTTTCAGGAAGGATAGCCAAAGATGTTTTACAGGAACATTTGGCGCCCACCGTGGAGCCTTGGTAAAATTTTCCCAGGCCGCACAAAATTCATCAAAAATCATTTGATCTCACATCAGCAAGATATCTGGATCATCACCTAGCAGGAGTGATCAGGACTCTTTGTAACGTCCCGACTTTTATTTAATTAATTTCTGTAGATATATTGTGTGAGGTTTATGTTTGTTGATGTTTAGTTGTGTTGGAAAGACCTTGGATGTAGGGGTAGCCTTAGAATCTTGAGATTTAAGGTGTTTGAGATTGTGGAACAAAGTAATGCATTAATTTAAAAAATCCCATAATATTACAAACATTGTTCTCAAAGTATGGAAAATAATACTAAAACTTCCCAAAATACAAAAAAAAAATGCATAACCTATTGCGTATACCTAATCCTAACCCACTGCCTACTCCTTTGCCAATGGTAACCCAAGGCATTAAGTGAATCAGTAAGAATGGCACATGTTAGGGTAACCACATCATCGTCATCTCTCTCAAACCGCCCAGACTCCATGCTTTCATATGTAAGCCGCATAATATTTTGACAGATTTGAAACACCTCAATGGCATAGTCATCCCTGGGTAACTCATTCTCTAGGATCTCTTCATGAGCATGCTTAGGTGGACGTCTAGGAGCGTCTGATGTCATGAAAGGGCGTGACACACTATAGAAGCAAGTCATGTAACTTTCCACATAAGACCACTGACTTGTGGATGACATCCTCCAATACTCCTCTAATATGAGATGACTCGTAATCCGCCACTATGTCATCAAGATATCTGCAGATGATGTAGTTAGGAGCAGACTCGAAGGGGATCTCAGAATGATATGCACATATCCAAACTGTTGCATGCATCATTGTGGCAGATACATGCACATCATATTCCTCCAACATGCAATTCATCCGGAGCAAAATAAAATGGAATCGAAGGCAATAATGTCTCAGTGAGCGGTGTATGGTGTTCAGTCGATGCCATTATGTGTAGTCCGGTAAATATACACACGGAACGACCACACAACATCATTCTCTCTGCGCGGGAAATACATGTAAGCATGTGGCCAATCCTTAGTATACCCTACCACACTATCAAACCCGTTTATACGATGAAATTGGGAAAGGATTCATCCCTGGAAATGATTAAGAAAAAAAGTATTAGTAACAAGTGTAAAAAAGTGCTTTTAAGATTCTAGTAGCTATGAAAATTACTGCCAGCAGAGCACAGTAGACTGTCATGTACCACACCGATTTTGGTTTCACTTTTGTCCATAAACATGAACGTGCCAACCAAGAATAGGTGGTAACACCTCAAAGCACACTCTCGGTGGTAGGTAACTTGTAGATCATCATTGTTGGCATCATGGGCTAACTCCAAGTTGTCTTCATATAGCTTCTTCAAGTATGAAAATTTGGCACGAGAACCTTTGGTACTCTCTCACTGCATCAGGGCATCAACTGGGTGAGCTCCCAAATAAATGACCTTTATCTCATGGGCTTCATCATGTTTGATCATGGAATGATAAAGTAACTTCTCCCTGATGGGAAGGTGTAGAAGGCAAGCAATGTAATCTAGTGTAATTGTTATCTCGCCAATGGGGAAATGGAAAGATGAAATTTCTTTATGCCATCTCTCAGTAAAAGCCCCTTAAATGCCATGGCTAATAGTGTTATACCCGGCGCCACACATGCCGACAAAACTAGAGTATCAGATGAAATTATGAAACCAATCATCCGTACGTTGATAAAGCTTTAAAATATTTATGCTGTTGTAACTCGGTGAACTGACTTTTATTTTTTAAAGCAACCAATGTTGCAGTGAGCAAGAGTCGTCACCGACTTTTATTTTGTCCAATTTTAGGAAAGGTAAAAAGTACAGAAAAATACCTTTTAAAAAGAAAACGGGCTCAGGGGGTAGGTTATGAAAAGGGAAGGTGTAAGCACCCTTTTCATCCGTAATTATCTACGGGCTCTTAGTTTGCTTAGCTCATGTTTGTTTTCGTTTGTTTGAAAATAGTTTTTGAATAAAAGGACTTTAGCTTAAAAGCGTAGCCTTTGTTTTTGAAAGGAGTGTGAAAATAGTTTTGGATTTGAGCAAGCAATCTAAAAGTACTACCCTAATAGTTGGTCTTTTTCTATGCTTTTTAAAGTTCCTAGGACTATCCATACTATATAGAAGTAGGTAGTCCTTGTTTATATTGGACGTGTTCGGGACAATCGAAGGGTCATTGGATGGTCATAGAAGGCAACATGTAAAGACGTCTTAGCATTCGAAGGGACGGTCATCGTTTTATCGTAGGCAACTCGAAGAGACTATGATGACATTAATCGAAGGCAACCTTGCTAAGACATCCCTACGTTCGAGGGACTTGACCATTATTCGAAGACAACCAATAGGGGCGTACCCTAGAGGTGAGTGTGTGCGACAATCACATGTGTTATGTTCAGATAAATTAATCTTTGAATTAGTTAGCTAGCGTTCGATTAAGTTATCTTGCCATACACGCCCTAATTACTAGCAGTTAATATATTTACAGAAAATAAAGTGCGGAAAGGTAAAGTTCCTACGTTATTACATAGCTACGGGATGGGATTTACATTTTGCCGAATGGGGATGAAAAAAAATATTATAAACCTAAATGAAAAATAAAGAAAAAGTAAAGCGATAGTAACTTGCAAATGTCCATCATAGTCCTAAGGCTCAAAGTGTAGTACCTCACAAAAAAAATCAAGAAAATATTAGTGCGGATATAAAAAAATGATGCATGAATAAATGACAAAGATTACCAACATATATTAATTACAATAGATTAAACAAACTATTTTTATGTTTTTTATTGGTTTATATATTTATATTTTTTGTTATTTAAATCTATATAGTTATAAGATTATTTACAAGTTAATTCAGTCCGAAAATGATCTTAAAAGCTATGTATAAGTTAATTTATTTAGCCTAATCAATTAAAATAAATTAGATTAATTACAGGATTAATATTTATTATTATAAAAAAAATAGATTAACTAAAACAAAGAGAAACATGGACGTGGCAATATCCATGCCACCATTTTCTTAAAATTTCTTTGTTTATTTACTTAACATTTATTTTTACAAAAAAAGAAAAGAAAACTTTGACTTCAATCAATCAATCAACTATCAATCAACTCAACTATATCATGCCATAAAAAGACAATGCCACCACTTTTCCCATAATAACCTTTTTGTTCCTTTAAATCACAAAGTGAAAAGGACTTCTGTGTCATTTCATAATCAAGACATTTTTACAACTTCAAACGAACCGGCATGTGCCACATGTCCTCTTCTTCTCTCACTTTTTCCTCCTTTTACAAATTAAATTATTTCTATCTTTCACTCTGTTTTAAACACCTCATATATACACTTCACAATTTTTAAATTATATTAACTCACCATCTCATTCTTTTTTCAAATTAAATTTATTTTTCTTTTATATTTCTTTCTCTTTTCATTTCATCATTTTATCTTTTCTACCTAACTATTTTATTTTCTACTAATTACTTTTAATATATTAAAACATATAATAATATAATATATAATAATAGTACATGATTATCATATTAATTATTTATTGGTGTATAAATGTATACAATATTGACATTTAATAAATAGTCATACATACAACTAACTTTTCAACTCATTGGTCATTATCAGAAAAATACATATTTTATTTTAATTAATACTAGTAGGAAACCCGTGCTGTCGCACGGGTCTGGTCGAGATTTCATATTACATGTATTTAATTTTGACTTACAAAGTTCTTTTATATATATTAAATATTTATGCAATAGCTTGTATCTCGTAGATATGTTCACATCTACCCGTGAATTCAGATGAGTTAACAAACCTCAGTTGAATTCAAATAAGTTAATTCTAAAAATTTATTAAACCTATTTTAGATATTATTTTATTTTTCCAAACCTAAAAATATATGACAGTTCCCCGTCAAATTTCAAATTTACAAATTTTACAAATCTAAAATGTATGACAGTACCCCCGTCAAAAAATGAAAAAGCAAAAATGAAATATTTAAAAATTAAACAAATAGTAAAAATATCAATATGTTAATAGAGGAATTAGATATGAATATGTAAAATTATAAAAAAAAGTATAAATCCTATGGTAAATAATATATATTTATGCCCATATATTTAAAATAATCACATTAAGTAGTCTCCATTGGATAGTGTAATAAATATAAGGATCTAAAATTTAAAATGTTTTTTCAAATTAATTCTAAAATAATAATAATTATGAAAATTTCATATCTTCTTTTTATTCTCATTTATACAAATAATTGTATAAATAGTTAAACCTATTACATTCATAAAATTATTTGTAACTTATTCACGTTTATAAAAATAATTATATCTTATTCAATTTATAAAATTCACTATATTAATAAATTTTTATCTTTTATCATTATTTTTTATGATTACCATTTATCATTAAATTTTCATGACTACCATTTAACATATTTTAATAATGATTAAAATTATGAAGTTAATTTGAAAAGATTCCGATAAGTTTTAGTTATTTCATAAGTTTACAAAAATTACAAAATCTCAATTGATTTTGTTTTTTTATTAACTTTTCTATAAAAATCTAAATAATTTCAAAATATATTTTATCTCAAATAAGGATCTAAATAATTATAAAATAGGAAACTCATTTTCTAAATAAAATTTATTTAAAAATGACTATATTAAGTTAAAAAGACAACTTTTAAATCACTTTTATAGTAAAAATATTTTAAATTGAAAATCGAAATTATTGGTATGAAAAAAATTAACAAATAAAATAAATTAATTATTAAATTTTATATAGGAAAGAAAAATGTTTTTGTCCTAAGATTTATTAAACCTATTTGAGATATTATGTCATTTTTCCAAACCTAAAATGAATCCTATTTGAGATATTAGATCATTCTTTCAAACCTAAAATGAATCATATTTGAGATATGAGGTCATTTTTCCAAACCTAAAATGTAGGGCAGTTTCCTTCAAATGATTAAAAGTTTCTACGTTATGTATATTATTATAATAGTTTAAATTATTATAATTAATGTATATTATTTTTTAGGTTTTTATAAAGAGACAATGCGGTGGATGATAAAACTTTATGATATGTGTACTAATTAAATAAAATAATAATATATAATTGTAGAAATGTAAAAAGAATGATAAATTTATATTTTTCATAACAAATTAATTTAGTAACATAAAACTTTAAGACACTATAAAAAAATTAAAAAATAAAATTAACAAAAATAAAACTTTAGTAACAAATAAAATTTTAAAAATAAAATGAAATCGAATTTGATAAGTAAATTAATTAATTAATATTTTAAATTTATACCATGATTTCATTCTTATTTTTATCCTTATTCTTGTTGCGACCAAGTTAAATAACAAATTTAACTTTTTATTTTATTTATAAAAGAATAAGTAAAATATCAGTTATATATAATCTAACACTTTTATATGTCTGAGGATAATAAAAACATTAATGAAATTTGTTTAATTTTTAACTTTTAAAAATTGTTTGACTATATACATAAATAAAAATAATAATAATAATAATAATAATAATAAATAAATATTGTTTAATTTTATAATAGTCATTAATTCTGTAATCAAGTTATAAGATGTAATTTATTTTATTGAATACATAAAATATACCCCTATTTATTTGAACATTGAAAGACTATATCTCAATTATTTTAAATTTAAATTTAAATTTCATCGTTCAAAATGCACTTTTAAGAGAGATAAAATTGACTCACACAAAAAATTAAATTTTTAAATGAGTTGATAAATGCAAAGTCTATTTAATAACTTAAATGAAAAGAAAATGGGTTGATAAATGCAAAGTCTATTTAACAACGTAAATGAAAAGGCAAATTTCAATATTACATTAAAATTGACTTTTAATTATATGACTTTATCAATTAATAAAAAAAATTACAAATAATTTCAACCAAAAAAAAGTTACAAATAATTGAGAAATAAAATATTTTGAGACTAAAATTTTCATAATAAAATATTTTTAGACCAAAATTTTCTACTTTTAAAGGTTTAAAATATATGATGATACTAAATTACAATAAAAATGGTAATAAATAGAAAATAAATTTTATTTAAGAAAAAAAATCAAAATAACCATTTAGCATTAAACTGAAAGATAATTAAATGAAATATTATAATACAATTCAACACAATTAAATCTCATTAATTAACTTTAATTATATATTTAATTCAATTTACCATTGAAGCTGCATTAATTCTCAGTCAAATTATTTTTTGTTAATAATTTAAAAAATTTCTTAAAAATTTGAAACATTTCTTAAAAATGGAAAGAAAAAACACAATGTAAACACTGTTTTGACAGTGCTAAAGCTATCTTAAAGTTTTTTCTCAACGTTGTTTTATATTATACAAAAGTATTCTCAACATTGTTTTATATCATACAAAAGTATCTTCATATAAGGGACTTGTTTTTATAATTTAAATATATATATCAGAATAATAATGACATTTTTACAACTAAAAAATAACTACAACATTATATCATGATTTAAAATATTTTTACAACTAAAAAATAACTACAACATTATATCATGATTTAAAATTCTATAGTACCCCATAGAAATTACTAAAGAATTTTGAAGTTAGTACATTACATCACTATTTCTTTCTTAAGTTTAAAGAATTAAAATAATAGTTGATAAGTGTAAATATTAGGCTAATGTTGCCTTTCATCCATGCATTTTACTTTGAAGTTATCCTTTAATTCATCTTACTTAAAATAACAAAACACATCCAGAAGCATCTGTTGGCATCTGTTGTAGGTATCAATTGAAATACTTATGCAGCATCTTAAATTATTCTTCATCAATTAAACCTCTCCATTGTACACCAATTTTCCTTGCATAACTCAAATTAAATAAGTTCATAACATTTAACAGCAACAAATTCAAAACAAAATAAACAAAAAGAGACATAATAAACAATTGAATCAAATTATCATATCATGAACAACAAATAAAAGAAAAAGAGACATAATAAACAATTGAATCAAATTATCATATCATGAACAACAAATAAAAGGAAAAACAATTAAAGTTTCGAGGATGAGATATTGTGAGTTTGAAATGGTTGGATTGATACATATTTAACCCATAATTTTAAGCTTAATTATTTTTCTACTTTCATTCAATTATTACCTTCTGATTTTCTTTATTTAATTAATTAGTAATATCGGTTGTATGATACTGCTTACCATATAGTTTGATGTTAAGAGTGCATTGTATACAATTAGGAATATGTTGGCATAACAAATACAATCCCTTGAATCATATCAATTTAATTAAATGTGAAACTTTGAAATTTTGTATAATGTAAGAGCTTTCAGCTGCAAATTCTGACTGAACTTCGAAAGCTGCAAAAACGAAATACCACAAAATCAATCATATTATAAAAAAGGTTGGAACAATCCCTTGAAGTTGCAAAAAAGAAATACAACAAAATCATCCATTATAAAAACAGACATTTGAATCAATCAAAATCATCCATTATAAAAAATTAAAATCATCCATTGATTATAAAAAATAGAGCAGAAGTAGAAAAATCAAAATCATGCATTTGAATCAAACAAAATCATCCATTGATTATTTGTTTGAAATACTTGCCACAGACCAAATACAAATCCTTTGACTCGTTGATGTCCTTCACAGATTCAATTGGGCGAAAATAGATTTTAGATAAAAATGACAAATACAAAACTTACACGGAAGATTGGAATGGAAGAAGAGAAGTTGTGGTACACTATTTTGGCACCTTAAATTTATAGGTGGACAAAAAAATGAAAAGGTAGTAGTGAAATATCAATTCAACGAATCTTGGAAGGATGGGTGGAGTGGAAAATCGTAATTCTTGGAAAGGGGGAAATATCGTGAATCTTGAAAAGGGTGGGTGGAGAGGAATATCGTTTGACTATAAAAACTAGTGGCTTTTTATTTCCCAATTATAAATAGGTGTATTATAAATGCTGAGAATGATTAGGTTAAATTAATTATTATAGAATTAAAAAAATAATAAAAAGCAACAATAAACCTGGCTATGCCACATCAACCCTATTAAATGTCAAGTCAATATAAATCAAGTAACTTTTAAATAGTCAATTTTACCCTTATAATTAGATTAGATTAGGCATTTAATCAGATGGCTTATTATGTAATTACCAAGTACTTCAGTTTTTATATATTTATAATAGATTTTCATTATTTGAGATTCAAAATTCTTATTTTCAAATGTCAAAAACAAATTCTTCCATGTCACTATTAGCAAAATACCTATTTTATTTGAGAAACTAAATTCTTATTTTCAAATGTAAAAAATTCTCTTTTTTTTACGGGACACTGTCAGCAAATACATATTTTATTTTGATTAAAATTGCCTTTATTTGATACACAAAATTCTTATTTTCAAATGTCAAATTTTTTCTTTTCTTCACGGGATTTTAATTAACAATTGTCTTTATTTGAGACCCAAAATTCTTATTTTTCAAAATATTAAAATTTATCATTTTTTCACGGGCCACTATCAACAAAATACTTATTTTATTTTAATTAACAGTTGCCTTTATTTAAGACACAAAACTGTTATTTTCAAATGTAAAATTTTTTCCATTATCCATTTTAAAGACATTATTTTTTTTATAATTATTTAAGACAATTGAATTTTTATTATCATTATTTATTTTATAATCAAATAACTAATTTTAAATTTATATGTATATCTAAATAAAATATATATCGTATTAAATAAATTTACCCGTGCGAGTATTTTGCTAGTATTAAAAAAATGTTTGTTATTTAATTACAACCAAACCAAAAGCACACGTATATCCATATCCAATAAACAGAAGTAGTCAAACGCATCTCTCCTTCTCTCTTTTACAGATCAGGGTCCTTCTTCACAAACAACGATGAAATCAAAACAATACAAACAAACTCTTACTCCCTCCCTCTCACAATGAGTGACCCAAATTGAATAAAATAATGTCCCAAAATGAATGAACTATTTCAATTTCCAATACAATTTTTCTAATTTTACCTTCTAATTAATAAAAAGTTCACAATTCCCAATACATAATAAAAATATTATAGTAAAAACGATATTCTCTCTCTTACTTTTTTTACACTTTTCTTAATCCGTGTGAAATGGTGTGCTGGATCACTTATTATGGGACAGAAGGAGTATATATAGACTGCATGATTTAAAGAAATTACATTATATAATGATGATAGGATAAAAATTACCGGAAATGAAAATTGCACAGGGAGGTCGTCGATGATGAGTGCGACGCGATCGAGAGAGCAGTGTTCACGCGGTGGATCACGGTGTTGGCTGTATGGGGGAGATCGGTGTTGGCCTGCTACGGGAATCTCGTCGGAGAACCTACGGCGTTCGGATCTAGCGGCACAGAACACGGTGGCTGGGTGACGTCGTGAATGGTTTCATCCACAAACGAAAAGGATGCTCGAGATCGAGATCAGCGCGACCGTGGGATACTCCGTGGTGATTGTTGGTGGTGATTTCGGATCTGCTTCTTTTACTTCTACCTGCATTCACAATAAATAATTAAACGTGTTGTTTCAATTCATGTGCCTTCTGAAGGTTGCCGGTAAAATGTTTCTATGAGTTTGGCTTGGAAAATTATTGGTAGGACATAGTTTGTTATTGAAAAAGTTTAGAATTTTTTTTGGTTTAGTTAAGCGTGGCCATTGATAGAACGGTAATGGAAGTACGGAGATTTAGTGGTATTGATGAAAGTTTCTGTGATGTTTGTAGGCTTGGTTAATGTTGTTGAATGAGGGTAAAGGTTACTTCATCCGTCTCATAATAAGTGTCTCATTTGTATTTTTTCTATGTCTCAAAATAAATGTCTCTTTAAAATACCAATGCAACATTTATTTTTTTTTCCACTACTATACCCCTATACAATAACTTTCACGTTTTCCAACTACTCCATTACCTATAATAAATAAGAGTATTTTAGTAAATGATATTAAATTTATCATTAAAATTAACACATCTAATTATTTTCTTAAGAACCGTGAAAAGCTCAAATAAGACACTTAGAGCATAAATATAGGGGGTGGTATTTGCCACATGTACCACTTGTGTCATAATAGTATGGATAATTGAATGCAAATGGTGTAGTATTACATGACCACCATATCCAAATAATGCTACCGTGCTTTTCAATTTTTTAGTGTATATTGTGTGATTAGTGGGACCCATTTTAAATTTTTAGATGGGTAGTATGGATATTTACAAATTTTAATAGATGGTTTAAATAATTGAGAAGTGTGAAATAATATATTATATTAAGTGGGGTCCATTTATACCATCAAATTGGGTGGTATGGATGTGGATGCTCTTAGACACTTATTATGAGACGGAGGGAGTATTTGTTAAAAATGTTGTGAAAGTTAGTTGTAGAGTTGACGTCAAAAGGTGTATTGGAATGACAATATTAGTGTATAAAAACCAAGGTTTTGAGTTGGTAAGGATTTGTACTGTGAATTTGTGTTTTTTGTGGTCGACTAAAAACAAGGGCTAATCCGTGTATGAGGATAATGATTGTTAGTAATATTTATATTGATTTTTAGGTTAAAATAAAAAAGGAATTAATCAACCTATTAACTAATATAATCAATCATTTAAATCAAGTTTGATTTGATTTTAAATGTTGATATATTTAATTAATTAAGAAGATTTTTCCTAAAAGTAAAAACTATCCTAAAATGCAACATTAAAAAAAGAAAATAAATATTTTTTATTATTATTTTTTATGATTTTTTGACATTTTTTATGAATAAAATGGAAAAAGTGAAAAAAAAATATTTTAAAAAATAATAAAAAAAGAAATACGAAAATAATATTAAAATATATAAAAAACTTATTTTTTATGATTTTTAGTAATAAAAGAAAATAATATTAAAAGTAAGGTTAGTAACAAATAAAAGGAAAAAATATCAGTAAGTGAGATTCGAACTCGGAACCTCTCTGTAATACGGTGAACTGACTTTTATTTGAAATGTTGCGGATAGCAAGAGTCGCCACCGACTTTTATTTTATCCAATTGGAAGGGCAAAAAGAACAGGAAAGACCTTTGAAAAGACTTTGAGTTCGGGGGTAGGTTATACAAAGGGAAGGTGTAAGGCACCCTTTGCATCCATGGTTATCCATGGGCTCTTAATTTGCTTTGCTCTTTTGTTTTCAGAAATGTAGAAAAAAAAGAATAGAGACTTTAGCTTGTAAATGAGCGTAGCCCTTTTGAAGGTTTATGAGAAAGAATATGAAAAAACAGTTTTAGCCAGAGCAAGGCAATTAAAAGCAATTACCTTAAACTTAGATGATAGGTCTCTTTTAGCCTTTCAGGGTGAAAGGGTCTATCCTTGCCATAAGGGGGCAGGAAGCCTTTCATTTGGAGATCGAAGGGTCATCGCGTTGTCGTTAGCCAAAGACTGACCCATGCCATAGAGGGGCAGGTAGTCTAAGGGAAAGACCAGAACAAGCCTTATTTGTAGGCAACCAGAAGATACCTCAGCCTTTTTCGTAGGCAACTTCCGAGGGTCGAGGTCATGTTAGTGTATCGAAGGCAGCATCATTAGGGTCGCATGACCTTTTTTTTATCGAGGCAACATGGCTGAGGTATCCTCGTATTCGAGGGACATGGCTTATTCTGCAAAAAAACACAAAGGCAACAGGCAACATGCAACAGGCAACAAGGCAACAACGTGGTTCAATTCGAAATATATTATCTTATAATTTAATGACTCTAATTCAGTTCAAAGTTGCACTCCCTAAATTACTAACCACGCAGTATAATAGCAATATGGGGAAGGGGAAAATGAAACCAGCGGATCCCCAATGGGGTTTGGCATAAGTAATAATAAAAGACAGAAAATATCAGGGTTAGGGTTTAGGGTTACCAATACTCGTAGCTTTGGCAATCGACAAACCCTGAAAATTGGAAAAGAAAGAATAAACAGAAGGGTGAGTGCATTATCAGTTCGGAGGCAAACGGGATTAACCCTAAAATAAAGAATAAATAAATTTAAAATAATAAAATAGACAAATGTACTTAGCTCTGATTTGATCTGATAGGGTTGGCGAGAAACCTCGGAGTTAACCCTGAAAAATGGCAAAGGCGGAGGAATAAAGGCAAAACCAACCCTAATCTTAAAAGGAAACCAAATAGACTTTAAAACAAAAAGAATAGGGTACTTAGCTTTGAGTCTTGATCGGGCGCGTTGTCGGAAGGAACCATGTTGATAACCCTGAAAAGGCATAAAAGAAATATATCAGTGTATGGCTCGATCTTCCTAAACCCTGATTAGGGTACGAATTGAAAAAAAGAAAATAATTTAATTAATTATTGGTCTGACGACCTAATTAATTAAATCGAGTCGAGAAAATAAAATTTGAGTAGGAAATATATTTTTTAGGGATTTTTGGAATAAAACAAGATAAATATGATTTTTTAAAGATATGTATACAATCAAATAAATAATTAAATGTAAATTAAAATAAATAAACAAGGTAATAAAATATATAATTAAAAAGAATATATAGGTAAAACAAATTAATTATAAATAAATGTATAAAACAAATATATAAACATAATAAATAAATAAATAATATTATTATAAAGAAAAGTTTTAGAATAAAAGAAAATAAATAGTTTATTATTAATAAGAAAAAGAAAATATTTAAAATGATATATATATATATATATATATATATATATATATAAATAAAAAAACAAGTTATATAATTAAAAATAAAAAAAATTAAGAAAATCTTAGCTTGTGATTGCGTGTGGCAGGCGTGGGAGGAGTATGGTGTGGTCGCGGCTTCAGGATGGTTGGATGAGATCAGGCGAAGATCTGACGGCCGTGGAGTGATAGCCCATTGTATGATGGTACATCATAAAGCGCAGGATCCCAGGGACGTTCCCAGCACGCGCGCGCCAAAACTGGTTCAAACCAGCCAATCGGACGATGACAACTCATCGTCTTCTCCATTCCAAACCTGCAATTCATCTTTTACACCGCTTCTGCAGGCGCGCTATAATAGGTCCTGGTTTTCTACACCTGCGAAAGTCATAGAATACCCAAAACGAAGCAAAAATTTGGCGCGACCACATCTTTACAATCGTCCAGACACGACGAGTCTCATAGCAACTACAATCGACCCTGATTTTGCTTAGAACGAAAACCCCCAATTCAAAGTTTAAAACCCTAACATGGTAAATTCTCAGATGCACACGTAACAAGCAAATAAACTATCCAGAATCGTTCGAGGCATCATACCAAACACAAATATGCAGTCCAAACACAAAGATGATGTATGAAACAATGTAATCGAAGGATAAAAGAAAAACGCAAACCGTGGTGATTTGTTGATGATTCTAGACGTTCCCAACCTGGCTAGCAATTGAAATAGCTTCAATGGTGATCCAGCAACGCGTCTGAATCAATCAAATGCTTTGAATTGACCTGAGAAGCACAGTTTGGTTTTGAGATTTTTGTGAACTTTTGAACTCGGGATTGGAACTCTTTGGCTGCAGAAATCCTCCCCTTGTGCTCTGCAATTGTGTTACTTATATATTAGGAGTATTTAGGTTAAAAGAATTGAAGTGAATCTCTTTGAATCAATGGTTTGCAATCTTTGGGAAATTTGATTGAGAATGATATTGAAACTTGCTAAAATTGGTCTATATTCAATCTTTATTGAATCAATCTTTCCTGCACGAATTTGTGATGATTATGGGACATAATTGAAGATTGGATTTGATTCTCTTGAGCTCTTGAATCAAACATTTGGTTTTATTTTAATTTATTTGATTTTAATCCTTTTTTAATTGAATAAAAATCATAATAAATTAAATAAATCAAGTAAATTCGTGGGGATTGGTTCTTAGGCTTTGGATGACTTGTGGATCAAGATTGCATCAAAAGATTTTGGGCCCATTTGCAAAAATCTTCCCATTCTTTCACATTTTCCCTCCAAAATAGTCCAACTTTGACAAGGCCTATCTCTCTAAATTTTTGAGGTATGGAAGTGTTTTAGGACTTTTTAGAAACCTTAGAGAGTCCTCTAACCAGTGTCTTTGGTCTCATATCAAAATCATTTTCCATGCTACTTGTGTGTCCTTTTGAAAAAAGTGTCTTTTTGTTGACTTTTAAAAAGGACCTATAATGTTTTGGTCCATATCTCTCAAATGAAGCATTTTTGGACTTGGCATGTGAGAGACAATTTTGTAGAGAATCAAATTTACTTCAAAATGAGCTTTAGATGAGAAATTTCTGATGCTCCATGTGAGAGTTATGACTGGTCAAAGTTCAGTTAACTTTTCCTATACAAAACCCTAATTTAGAAACTTTTTGAATTGTTGATTTCTGATCTTTCCTTGATGAACCATGATCAATTCTTGATCAAATGGTGAATTATACTTCAATATGAGGATCTTGACAAAAAATCAGGAGTTTTGACCTTGCTTTGACCACAATTGACTTTTTAGGTCAACTTGTCGACTGTTGACTTTTTGAGCTTTTGAATGACCAGAATTTTGAGATAGGCCTTGATACTTGTCATGGAGGTAATATAGGACATGTTGAGTCATATGAGATGCCTTGGAGCCATTGATTTATTGATTTTCCTTTAGAACAGCAAAACCTTAGTTCAGAGCCTTTGTGTAGGAGAATTTGTCTAGGAGCTTCATGTGTTAGTTTGAATTTGTGTAAGAGAAATTGTGTGGGCAAATTTTGGGGTATGACACTCTCGTTCTTATACCTTTTACCCTCAAATTTTTACCAACTATGCTATGTCACTTATTCGAAATAAAATGACATTTGCAAATATATAAGGGCAAATTTTGGGGTATGACAGCTGTGGTTAACAAATTTCAAACATTCACGCTCGTGTTAAAATAAAAATATCAATTGCTAGGAATTTGCATAAAACATATAAATAAAAACCGTTAACAAATATACCTCTCATGCTCAGACATGCCCAACAACATGATCTCTATAGTATATTAGTAAGGAGGTGTCAGATGGTACTCTTGGATAACCTTATGCAAGGATGCCATCATGTATAGTAGGAGCTTTTTCTGCATAAGCCTCGGGAGCTTCAGGTGCATCCCGATCTTCATGAGTAAGGGAGACGTGCTCCTGGAATGAGGACCCTTGAGATAGCCGGCTCCTAGAATGAGTCAATGCTTCCCCGTCATGAGGCATAGGGATGGTTCCTTGCTTAGCCATAGCCTGGTCATTCTAACTTATACCCATCTCACACCAAGCTGATGCATGCTAAGTTTCATGTCTGAGTCTCAATCTATTAGGGTTGTTTGCATTCATTTTTCTTACAAAAAATGAGAAAATGACATCAGACTACATCCAAGATGAGTTGAAGGAATGGAACTGAACTGAAATTGTCAAGAAGGATTCAGTGAGGATCCTATATGATATACCTACTAGTGAAGCCAACAGAGAAGTTTGACAAGAAGAAGTCAGAGGTCAAGCAGGCACAAGCAGACCTCAAAGAATAAGAAACATGTCTGCAAGGTTGCAATAATGTGTAATTACATCAGAAGATATGGTTGATGATGAAGGTGAGTTGGTACAATAAGATTTCTATGCATATACTGAGTCAGTCAATGTAATTGAGGAATTGAAAGACTCAAGGTGGATACAAGCGATGAATGAAGAACTGAAGTCGATAGAAGTTAATAACACCTGGTCACTAGTCGAATTCCCACAAGACAAGAAGGATATTGATGTGAAATGGGTATACAAGAGGAGAAGTAACCAGACACAAAGCAAGACTTCTAGCTAAAGAATTTCTTCAGAAAGAAGGAATCGACTTTGATGAAGTCTTTGCACCAGTTGCTAGGGTAAAAACAACCATGTTGATTGTTTGTCTAGCAAATATGAACAACTGATATATGTGTCGGATGGATGTGAAATATGCATTTCTGAATGGTCCCTTAAATAAAGAAGTTTATATCTCACAACCAGTTGGGTTTGTAAAGCAAGGCCAAGAAAGCAAGGTTTACATGATGCATAAAGCCCTGTATGGACTTAAACAAGCTCCAAGAGATTGGAATAAAAAGATAGATAGTTTCTTAAGGGAGAAGGAATTTATGAAGTATACAATTAAGCATGGAGTATATGTCAGAAGAAGAAGGAGTGAACTATTTATACTATGTCTCTTTGTCGATAATAGGTAGCTGCAAGAAAGAGATCGAAAACTTCAAAGGTGATCTTAGCAAGGAGATCAAAATGTATGACCTGGGCAATATTTCATACTTCCTTGGTATATAATTCTATAAAAGTAGTATAAGCCTGATGATGCATCAAAGAAGACATGCAAGTGAAATACTAAAAAAAATTGAGATGGAAGTCTGTAATGCAACTTCGACACCTGATGAACCAAGAATGTAACTGTCGAAAGACTCAAATGAAGATGACATCAATACAACACAACACAAAATACTTATTCGAACATGAAGATACCTTTGTCACACAAGGCTTGATCTAGCATACAATGCGGATATGGTGAGTAGATTCATGAAGAAGCCATAGGTATCACACCTCACAACCACAAATAGGATACTAAAGTATCTCAAAGAAATTCTCGTCTATGTCATTTTATTTTCTGTAGATCATGAATGAAAATAATGCAAACTAGTGGATTACTCTGACTCAAGTTGGTGTAGTGATGTTGAGGATAGAAAATTCTTAGTTGGTTATGTGTTTATGCTAGGTGGTGCACCAGTTTCTTGGAATTCAAGAAAAGAACCAATAGTAGCATTGTCGTCGTGTGAAGTAGAGTACATAACTTCTTCTCTTTGTGCATGTCAAGCAACGTGGATGGTGAATCTTGTAGAAGAGATTACAGGGAAGAATCATGGGGAAATGACCATGAAGATCGACATGTCTACTACCAATTTGGCAAAGAATTCGAAAACACATGGAAGAAGAAAACATACCGAGATGAGATTCCATTATCTTCGAGAGCAAGTAGCAAATGAGAAACTGAACCTGAAACACTACAAAATTGAGAATCAAATTGCAGACATCACGACGAAGGCTGTGCAAGTCCAATTGTTTAAAAGAATGAGAACTATAATGAGTGTAGATAGCTTAGACACAATGAATTAGGTGGTGTGTTGAGTATGTAATTCTTTGTTGAAACGGTAATTCGATAGAGTTTGTACTTATTGTATTCGGAAGAGAATCAAATCACTATACCAAATATGTCTTTTAGCAGCACCCCTACTAAAGCGCTTTTAGTAAAAAGCGCTGGTATAGGTTGCGCTAAAAACAAAATAAAAAAACACGCTAAAAAAGCGCTCTTAAAGGTGGGGGGTTACGAAAGCGCTTTAAAAAAGCGCTCTTATAGGCTGGGGTACGAAAGCGCTTTCAAAAAGCGCTCTTATAGTGGGGGGGGGGGTACGAAAGCGCTTTCTGAAAGCGCTCTTATAGGGGGCTTATGAAAGCGCTTTCAAAAGCGCTCTTATAGGGGGTGGGGTACAAGAGCGCTTTTATCCTAAAAAGCGCTGGTATAGCCTTAGTTACGAAAGCGCTTTTGAAAAGCGCTGTCATACCCTTTTTAAAATTAAAATTTTTAAAAACAAATTATACTAAACGCGCTTCATCGTTTCCAAATCCCTAATTTCTTCATTGCTGCCCACAGAAAACTGAAACCCAGAAAACTCAGAAAACTCGCTTCATCGTTTCCAAATCCCTCATTTCTTCATCGTTTCCATCCCTCATTTCTTCATTTCTTCATCGTTTCCATCGTTTTCATCTGAAACTCGGAAAACTCACCATCTCATAAAATCGTGAGCTACCATTCTCCGTTCTCAATCGTCTTCTTCTCATCGTCTTCTGCTCTTTGCTTGTTCTCATCGTCTTCTTCTCAATGGCACTGCTCGTCACTTGTTCAACTCTGGGCTTTTGTTCAGATTATTCGAGAGACACATACAGGTAAAGGTTATTTCTCTGAGATACATTCAATTTACCTACTCTGTGGTTTAGACTATTTAGGAGTTTTGGAATGCATATATTTTCCCTACTTAGCTCCTAGTATGTAGTTTAAGTAGTTTAAGTTTTGAAAATGCATACACACTTGAAGTAAGTAGTTTAAGTTATGTATGCTCCATGTGACTGATTTAGTTGCCAATGATTGTTATGCAAGATGGAGAAAACGTATATTGCAATGCTTTTCATAAATTCTATGTCTATGTCTTTCTTCTTCTATACTGTTTGTTCTTAAGTCCAACGTGTGAAGTGTTTGGTAATAAAGTGTAAAGTTGGAAAGTTTGTATTAAGGGAAAGAAAGACTGAAATCTCTAATGTCTAAATTAAGAAATCCTAGTATGTATCAGTGTTTCGTAAAACATCCCTTACCCACAATTCTTCTTTTATTATTCTAAAGTAAATTTTGCTGTTACCAAAATCCCACGTTTTTGTTTGATTAAAGATACCCAATTCAACCCTCTTTTCTTTCATTAGAATTCCGGTAAAGCTAACTACTATAACATAAAGAACTTGGCAGTTGTATTTCTAACCTTACTTTAGAGCACGCCTTCAATTCTCATGTTTTGTATGGCTCGAAATACTCACATTAGCATAGTTATGTGTCGGGTTTGAGTATAACTATTGGTGGTTCTTTTTGCTAAGTGTTTGATAATCCATATATTGTATTAGATTGGGTTTGAATGATATTGTGCTTCTCTTTGAGTTTTGGTTTTGGTTCATGTTCATGGCTGCCCGAGTTCGTTGTGTAGACATGTTTGAAGTGAACTTAAGTATGCGTTAATAGGTTGGTGTAGTGGCTTCCCGGTGTCGCACGCTCGCGAAAAATGAACAGAGTCGCCACCAATATATTTATCCCATAAGGGAAAGGAATATCAGAAAACCTAACAAAGGAAGGAACAAGGTCTTGCGACCAGAGAATCAAGGTACGGGAGTCGGTTACGCGAGGGGAAGGTATTAGCACCCCTCACGCCCATCGTACTCGATGGTATCCACCTATGTCTGTTTCTATCTAATGGGTGTGTACTATGTCTATGTCTAAATGCGAAATGAATGCAAAATGTAGGGAAAATAAAGAATTGTACTCGCACGGGCCCTACCCCGCTGCCTACGTATCCTTTTCAGGAATCAGAGTTACCGTAGCTCGGCTAAAGATTTTCGGTTTGTTTTGTGTTTTTTAGTTGGGCGACGTTAACGCTCACGCTCTTGCATAAGGGGACAGCCTAGGATGCAATGGAGCGGAGATAACTTGCCCTTAGAAAGGAGAAAAAGAGATTGGTTTGTATCTTTTAAGGGTAATTCCATGATGACGAGAACCCACTACAAGGTCTCGCATCACTTCCTTACTTTTGCTTTAAATCTGACCATTTATTAGTGTTTTAAGTGTTTTTGGTTGGTGTTTTTTATGGGGATTTATTTGTGACTTAGATCATACCAAAAAGAGTTTTTGTTTGTTTTTGAATATTTAGAGAACGCACATCGAGGCCTACGCCACAATCGTTTCTCTAAATAACGGTTAAGAAATACATCGAGGCTTCACACCTCAATCATTTCTTCTCCGCTAAGTAAAAGAGATACAAAAAGAGTTTTTTATGAATATTTAGAGAATGCACATCGAGGCCTACGCCACAATCGTTTCTCTAAATAACGGTTAAGAAATACACCGAGGCTTCACACCTCAATCATTTCTTCTCCGTTAAGTAGGAAAGAACATACATCGAGGCCTACGCCTCAATCATTTCTTTCCTACCATGAAATAAAGCAACGGTATGATCTTCATCGATTTTTTATTAAGTATTTTAAAAGTCGAAAAGAAAAAGAATGCAATAGGGAACTAATCCTAACTTTTAATCTATGTTGTCTATACAAGTCTAAATCCTAATGTTAACATGGGATAGATTCTGAAAGAAGCATACAAGTGCTATTAACAAGGTGGACTAAAAATAAGGCCAAAAACTAAGCAACAAAGTCACACAACAATTATACGGAACGAACACGGAGATAGTACAAAACGGTTCAAGCATTAGTACAAAAATGAAACTAAAATATACTACTATTTTTATGAGTTTCATTGAAGGACTTAACCTAAAAAATCTAACAAAGTTTCAATGGTTTTTTATCTTTATTACCTAAAAATACAATGAGAAAATTATGATTTTTATCGCTTTTTATCATCTACAAACTATGTCAAAAACTAAGTCAAGAATTCTAAATTCTAACAAAGAAAATATGGGCTCAGGGGGGTGTAAACAGAATATGGTGGTGCAGTAGAAGTGAGGGCGCAAGGCCCATGACCAGAGGCCCAGGGATCAGTTTTTTGTTGTAGATTTTCTTAGTGCCAAAAAAGGCGTGGGCCTCAGGAGGGGTGTAATGAGCATTTCGTGGCCCAACAGTGTTGTTTTCATTTTTGTTCATGTTTCTTCATACAAAAAGATGGTGATGGGCCAATAGGGGGTGGATGTAAGCAACTCGGGGCCCAATGTGTTTTATGATCCACTTGATGCTTTATTCAGATTAAGAATTAAAATAAAAAACAATTAATTGAAAGATAAAAAAAAAAAAGATACTTGAAAGGGGATTAGGGTTAGTGTGAGTGACCTTTGAGCTTTCAGACGAACTCCTTCTTCCCCTTCTTGTGAGCAGCGGCGGTAACCGTAAATTGGCTTCTCCTCCGATTAAAGATTCATCGTGCTGTCATAGCACCGCTCTCACTACTTCGTCACGTTCTCGTTCTCTCTCTGGTGCTGCCGTGAACCTCTCACCTTTCTCTTCTCGCTTCCGACTTCTTTCACTCAATTTCACTCTCTCGCGACGGCGGTGACCTTCGCCTTTTCCGATCAACCATGAACAATGCTTCTGGATTGGCCGATATGCGTGTGATAGCGAAGACACCAGGGATGAGACTTCAACTAGCTTGGCGAAATAAACGCGATTTTTCAGGTAACGTTCTTCAGCTTGCGTTTTGCTCCTTCTTCTTCTATTTTCATTTTTCTGTGTGATGTCGCTGCTGAGTGATTGTTGTTGTGCGTAGAGAGAGTGCCGAGGGAGATGATGGAGATTAGGCTTAGCACACCTTCATTCAGAGTTCAAAGATGGAACTCTGATGAAGATTGGTGGTTGTGCTTTGGTGAGGATGGAGACGATGTGGTTGCGGAGAGTGAGCAGAGAGAAGATGAAGATGATTGGTGAAGATGAGAGTTGAAAGTGAATGAAGATGGCGTGTAGAGATTGATGAAGATGAATGAGAGAGGAATGTGAGAGTGAAGGTGGAGAATTGTGGAGAAGAGTGGTGAATGAGCGTGTGTGTGGAAGAAGAGAGTGGTGTTCAGTTTATATAGTTGAAGTGAAGGTGAATGTTAGTTAGAGGGGGGAAGGATGAGGGCCGTTGGATTTTGATTTTCGGTTATAAAATGGAGGGTGAGGATTGAAGTCTGTTTTGAGGGTTAGAAGTTAGTTAGAGCTTGTTATTTCTGTTATGAAGCTGTTTCAGTTAGTTATGGACTGTTATGAGTGTTAGGAATTGTTAGGAATCGGTTATTGGATCAATGGTGAGGATTGAACGGTTTTGGTGGTTACAGGTTAGGGAATTAGTTGAGGGTAGTTAGTTATAGGTTTGAAAAGGTGGGGGCAAAAGTTAGTTATAATTCTGTTTTCAATCTGTTATGCTGACGGTCAGTTAGTTAGAAGGTTAGAAAGTTAGTTGATGGTTGTTTGGGGTTTGTTGGTTAGTTAGAAAAAGTTAGGAAATTCTGTTATTTCTGTTTTGGAAGTTGTTGTGTTTGGATGTGTAACTGTTAAAAAATCAGTAGGTTAGTTAAAGTTATGCTAATGGTTAGAGTTTTTTCTATAAAGTTGAAATTGGTTCTTGTTAGTAGAAATGAGTAAGGAACGTTAATAAGTGGCTGCCACAGCTTGCATATGTTTATTGAATGATTAGGCTATTTGTATGAATGTTGTGGTTTAGTATGTATGGTATGGGGCTACCCCGGTTTGTCGGTTAATTTACTGATGCGGTTCTATAACTGTTGAATGTGAGCAGGGTTGGACTATTTGGATTGGTGTGTATGGTTTTTCTGCAGGGACTGTTTTGGTATGTGTCTTTGTAAAGCAGCTGAAGACAATTACTGAATGCGATTGATATGCAGGTCTGATTGTGCATGTTTTTGGTGGTCCAAACATAATATGGCATGTGTTATGATTTGTTCGAATGCTGCACATTTACTGACTTTTGTTCATGTAGTTTCTAGGCTTGAATTGGCATGAATGGGTGTTGGTTTGAATGTTTGGATTACTGTAAATGAACGAGGCTTTAAAATGTATGAATAGTTTAGGGTATGGAAATGCTAAGAATGAATTGTATATTCTGGATGCAGTATCTATGAATGAATGGAATTAGGGGCTGCAGTATGTGTATGTATGGACCTTTCTTTGTGGAGCTGATTAACTATGAATAGAATGGCTAGTCTTGAAGGATGGAAACTGAACTTGTTTATTTTTCTTTGTGATGCTGATTTGTACTGGCTTTTCTGAATTTTAATGCAGGGGCTGGTGGCTGCCGGTTTTGTATGGCGTGGAGCTACGGTTTAGTCATAAGATAGGATATGAGGCCAAATAACTTAGTGTAATTTTCTGTAGTTTCATATGAATTTTGTAAGTGTAGTTTGAACTCTTGAACATGTGGTGACATATGACTCTTGAAAGTCTAAGTGGTCTTTCCTTTGCAATGATTCTTTGTAATATTTCCTGGAGATGTAATGCATTTGAAAGCCTATAATGAACACTTGTATAGAATCTTTTCACTTGAATGAATGGAATTTTCTCTTCTTTCTTTTTTTGTTCAAATTGTTCCAAAAGAGAAGTTGTAATGATGGGTGAACTCGACTCTCTTGCCCTTGTAGGGGAATAAATCCCTAACCCTTGTTCTTGATGAGTTTGGATGAAGAATACTCATGTAGCTTGATAGAGAAGAAACAGATAGTGCCCATACTTCAAAATCCTACTTCCATAGTTCAATACTCAAAGAAGAATTAACTAAATCAAGCTTGAATGAAGTAGAAGTCCCAATTTTTTAGATCCTTAATCCCAATGTCAGTTTTATTGATTAATGAATGCATGATGTGTTAAATGACCTAATGGGAGGTATGTACATGCGACTATGAAATGCATAAGCCTAAGCCAGATAAAATTGAAAGGGTAGGACAAATTTGGGGTATGACACCCGGTTTCTAAGTTAATTGATTCAAAGGTGGTTGGAATTGATCTCATGTTTTGAAGTGGAATTAAGTCATATTTTGTATTGATATTATTTGATTTTGATTCTAAAGACATCGTTGAGCTTTGATATTTGAATATGCATGATTTTGGTTGATCGATAGATCTTTTGGCTATGGTTGAGTTTACTTTCTTTCATCTTGAACTTGTTTGAAGTGAATTTTGAGAGCCAATTTATACGTATATCATGGCTGTCCGGGATGTTGGTTTAGGGATTTAGAACTTGTTTTGAACCCAATTTCTCATGGTACAATGTGACTTCTTGCATCTTGTTTCATTTTTTGTTTGAAAATTGTGTTAGTTTGTGAGTTTACTTGAATTTGAATGCATTTGACATAATGATACAATGCTGATTTTTTTAAGCTATGGATTATGACCTAATTTTTATATTCTTCAATTAAGTTTTTTATTTTATATTTTTTAGGAATATCTTTGCTAGATAGGGGTTACTTGTGAAGAGTGAAAGTTTGATCTCATTCAAGAAGTTGCTTTCTACTATACAGGTAATTAATTGTTCTCTCTCGCCAAAGTAATATGTTGCGTTTTATTGCTTCTGATTCATTCCGTGTATCCTTTGCGTTTTGACAGAAACGCATTATACCGTTATGTTCCTTAATAATTAGTTGTTTTTGTTTAGCTTAATTAATTAAGACATGAGTGTAATACTCATTATTCCGACATGTGGAATATTCTCTGATTTTTAAGTGATGAACTTACTAACTTTGTAACTTTTAGATTATATTAAGTAATACTCATTATTCCGACATGTGGAATATTCTTGATGTCAATTTCGTTAATCGTTAAGTGATGAACTTACTAACTTTGTGAATTGAATTTGCCATAGGGGTTACTTGTGAAGAGTGAAAGTTTGACCGTTTTTGTTTAGCTTAATTAAGACATGGATAAGACATGGATGAATTCAAACCGATTGTCGAAAGAGTACGAGAAAGGGGTATGGAAATTCGTTGAGTTTGCGGTTGCGCACTCCGAAGACCCGCTTCGAATGCCGTGTCCTTGCTTGGGTTGCTGTTATGGGGGTAAGGTTGACGGGAATAAGTTGGCATCCCATTTACTACGGTTTGGAATTGATAGAAGTTATACATGTTGGACAATGCATGGTGAGAAAAGTAACGGGAATGCTGAGTCGAGTCGAAGAGATTGCAGAAGCGCTTGAAGAAGATCTTGCGGATTGTCCCAAAATGTTTGAGAGGTTGGTAAGCGATGCAGAGAAACCGTTGTATGATGGTTGTTCAAAATTCACAAGATTGTCTGCGGTGTTAAAGTTGTACAACTTAAAGGCGGACAATGGATGGTCGGATAAAAGTTTCACAGAGTTATTAGCCCTTATGAAAGATATGCTACCAGAGGATAATGTTCTTCCCAATCGAACGTATGAAGCCAAAAAGATGTTGTCCTCTATTGGCATGAGCTATGATAAGATACATGCATGTCCAAACGATTGCGTTTTGTTTCGAAACGAGTATGCAGTGTTGAATGAGTGTCCAAAATGTGGTGCCCCTCGATATAAGAAAAAGTCGTCTCCTGCTAAAGTCTTATGGTATTTTCCTATAATTCCGAGATTTAGACGCATGTATCGTAGTGAGACCGATTCAAGACACTTGACTTGGCATGCAGATGAAAGAATTATTGATGGAAAGTTGCGACATCCGGCAGACTCACCATAATGGATGAAAGTTGATACTGATTATCCTGAATTTGGAAAAGAAGCAAGAAACCTTTGGTTGTCATTGTCTACTGATGGGATGAACCCGCATGGTATTCAAAGTATCTCGCATAGCACATGGCCTGTGATTCTTATGATCTATAACCTACCTCCGTGGCTATGTATGAAGCGTAAGTACATGATGTTATCTATGCTAATTTCTGGGCCTAAACAACCAGGGAATGACATAGACGTATACTTGGCACCCTTTATCGAAGATTTAAAGTTTTTATGGGAGAACGGTGTGGAGGTTTACGATGGGTATAGGAAGGAAAGTTTCAACTTGAGGGCTATGTTGTTTGGAACAATTAATGATTTTCCAGCATACGGAAATCTATCCGGGTACAACAGTAAAGGTCAAAAGGCGTGTCCTGTTTGTGAAGACGAAACCGATACGACACGATTGGAGCTTTGTCAGAAGAATGTCTTTCTCGGTCATCGTAGATTCTTAAATTCTAATCATCACTACCGTGGGTGGAGAAAAGCATTCAATGGAAAGGCCGAACATGGTACAACCCCGCCTTTTTTGTCATGTGATCAAATTTTTGAAAAGGTGAAAGATGTGAGCACTCAGTTTGGCAAGCCTTTTGCACATTCACTTGTCAAGGGTGGGTGGAAGAAGAAGTCAATTTTTTTTGAACTTCCATATTGGAAGTCGTTGTACGTAAGACATTTCCTGGATGTTATGCATATTGAAAAAAATGTATTTGACAACGTCATAGGTACGTTACTCAATATACAAGGAAAGTCTAAGGATGGCCTTAACATAAGGAAGGACATGGTAAACATGGGAATGAGAACTGAATTGGGACCCGTGACTAAAGGAAGACGAACATATCTGCCACCTGCTGTTTACACTCTATCTAGAAAGGAGAAGAAAACATTGTGTAAGTTCCTCAGTGAAGTTAAAGTTCCAGAAGGCTACTCTTCATATATTATAAGACTTGTGTCCATGAAAGACCTCAAGTTAAAGAGTTTGAAGACGCATGATTGCCATGTTATAATGGAACATTTTTTACCAATAGGTATACGTTCTATTCTGCCAGAAAAAGTAAGAAGCGCAATAACTAAGCTGTGTTTCTTCTCCAGGTCTATTTGCAGTAAGGTGGTCGATCCCGCGATCTTACCAACATTGCAAAAAGAGATAGTTGTTACTTTATGTGATCTTGAAATGTATTTTCCTCCCTCGTTTTTTGACATAATGGTTCATCTAGTCGTTCATCTTGTGAAAGAGACACAATTGTGCGGACCAGCTTATATGAGATGGATGTACCCTGCTGAACGTTATATGAAAATATTAAAAGGGTACGTGAAAAACAGAAGTCGACCGGAGGGTTGTATTGCCGAACGATACGTTGTTGAAGAAGCGGTTGAGTTTTGTACTGAATATCTGTCAAATGTTCAATCAATTGGACTCCCCAAATCTCATATTGTCGAAAAAAAAGAAGGAAAAAGGCTAATTGGAAATAAAGTTGTGACAGTATCAATGGTCGAACGGGATCAGGCGCACTTGTATGTTCTGCACAATGAGATTGAGGTTGAGCCGTATGTTGAAATGCACAAGGTTGTTCTCCGAGACTTAAATCCAAATAGAAATGAGAACTGGATAGTATGAGAGCACAATCGAAGTTTCATACCGTGGTTTAGGGATCATATTTATTCAAAGTATCGTTCAGATCCTGCTTCAGTAACAGAAAGGTTGAGATGTTTAGCCTATGGTCCAAGTGTAATTGTGCTTTCTTATAGCGCATACGCAATTAATGGATACACATTTTATACCAAAGAACAGGATGATAAAAGTACTATGCAAAATAGTGGTGTTACCTTGGTAGCTGAAGCAATGCACATATCAAGTGCGAATGACTTAAATCCGAAATTTGCAAATTTGTCATATTTTGGGGTTATCGAGCGCATTTTGGTGTTTGATT
This sequence comes from Vicia villosa, assembly GCF_029867415.1. Classification (NCBI taxonomy): domain Eukaryota; kingdom Viridiplantae; phylum Streptophyta; class Magnoliopsida; order Fabales; family Fabaceae; genus Vicia; species Vicia villosa. Next base: position 691,367 of record NW_026705256.1, read on the forward strand.
ATGCGAAGTTTCAGATTCCTGTATTTGGTTGCAAGTGGGTTGAAAATAATAGTGGCATACGAATGGATAAGTCAGGATTTTTGCAAGTGGATCTCAATAGGGTAGGGTACAAAGATGAGCCTTTCATTCTAGCCTCTCAAGCTAAACAAGTGTTCTATGTCAATGATCCGACAAGTACGAAATGGTCTATAGTGCTTTTATCTAACAAAATAGTTGATGAAAACATTGAAGATCAAGGTGATATTGGTGTTGGCATTGAATCTTGTACAAGAAACGATTAAAATGAGAATGAATCTTGTACTAGAAATGATCATAATGAGGGTATTTGGATCAATCCAACCGTCCGCGTTGTTAAGAGACGCGTAGAACACAATCCTACCAAGAAAAGAAAGAGACGTTAGTGATAAAGGTAATAGTATACATATTCCGACTAATTTGCTTTATTCAATTTGTACCGATTGTTTTATTCAATAGTATAGTACTTATTCAATTTTGGTGTATATTCTCGTTTTGTACATAACTTTTGAACCATGTATCCGTTTGTTGACTTCTTTGCATGTAACTATACTATTTTGACGATTCCGGAGCTGCTCATGCACTTATCTTTACATTTCGGGACTGTTTCTTTATCGGTTTTGCTTCTGCCCGTAATCAAAAGTCGGGATTAGGGTCTGAATTTCGGAAAACCGACTTTATTTTTGAGTCCGTGGGGACGTTTTACCATAGCCATGTAAATTTCGTTCAATTCCGACAACTTTCTTTTTTGACGCTTATTTTGATTTGTACCGATTTCGTTTCCGATTTACTTGTACATGCATGGTTTGACTTCCATTTGACTTGTATAGATTGTTAGCTTATTAATAGTGTACTAATGTGCTTTAGTTTGTTTGATACAGGTTCAATGGCTCCGGATAGAGATGCTCCACCTGAAAACTCACAAGAAAACTCACAAGAAAGAGATGCTCCGGATACAAATGTTCCACCTGATACTGAAGCAAAAGAAGTTGCACGAGGCATCACCATTATGAAGGGAATCATTCGACATAGAGACCAAGGATTAGTATACCGATTGGAATGGAATTCTGAAAATCAAGCAATTGGTCCTAATTCTGCAAAGTTGACAAGTTATATTGGTACACTTGTTCGTATGCATATTCCGGTCTCCGTAGCTAAATGGAATCTGAAAAGTTTAGAGTTGGATGCGAAAAAAAAGCGATTTGGGACGAGCTTCAGGTATATCATATATGGTTAATTGTTGTTATTATCTTGACGATAAATTGTTTAAATTACTTATACTAACACACTATGCGTATGTTTTTTTGCAGAGGACTTTTGAGATACCAGATGATCGTAGACGCTACATACTTAGTTTGGCCGGCAAAAGATATAGAGGGTGGGAAGCTTTTTTGACAAACACCTATCTTAAGGATAAAGATGGAAACTTTCTTGAAGAGGCACCGGGACGGCCAAAAAGTATGAGATCTTCATTGGTGAAAAAGATTGGGCTGAGTTTGTAAAGCAAAGAGATGAAGATTTTCAGAAAAGGAGTGCCACGAATAGTGCGAGAGCATCCAAACCCGCGTATCCATACAAAAAAGGGCGTTTGGGATATGCACGCTTAGAGGATAAAATTGTAAGTAAATAGAAATGCGTTTTAATTAATTGTCTAAATGTGCATGTTTTATTTGACGATTTTATCATTTGTGTCAATGCATAGTTAGAGGAGACTAAAAGTGAGGAAACTTCACTTCCTGTACATGTGTTGTGGAAGGAAGCTCGTGTGGGCAAGAATCAAGCTGTCGATCCCGATGTTCAGAGAGTTTATACTGAATGTGTAAGTATAATACTGTGTCTTTAATTAAATCAAATGTTTTTTAATATATAAATGATTTTTTTATCTCCACTAATAATTATTGAAATGTAAATGAATTACAGGAGACCTTGTCGCAATCGGTATCCACCGGTGAGGGGAGCGTACTTAGTAGAGCACTAGATGCTCCTGAGTATCCCGGTCGGGTGAGGGGTAAGGGTCATGGTGTGACTCCAACCTCTTTTTACAAGAGTCCTAGGAGAAGATCAAATCTTACCAATGAAGAAGTGTTGCAAAAGTTGCAGGAATTGCAAGCACAAGTCTCTGAATTGCAAAGAGATAAAGAGATGTATATGAGAGAAAAGTGCAACACTTCATCGGTGAAAGAAACTAGTGATAAGGCTAGTATCAACTGTCAAAGGAAATTTCCCGAGGTAATTATAAAATTTTTTCCTTACAAATTGTTCTATTTTATTAATGATAATGACTTTATATTTACTATTGGTTTAGGGCATTTCATCTTGCCAACTATACTTATCGTCACCGAATTATCGACTAGTTGGCAAGAGAAAAGTGCACAACACTTTGGGAGATTTACTTCACCATAGACCGCTCCCGGATGGACACCTGAAAGTATCGGTGGATGTTGTAGTAGATCATGATGCAATGCTACCGGTACCTGACATGGTCTCAAAGACGACATTGCTGCGAGATGCAATAGGATCATTTGTTGCATGGCCCTCGGAGCTCATTACCATTAGTGATGAGGTATATTGAAAACGATTATGAATCATTTAGTTTTCGAATGTCAATTATTTTAGACTGCTCCTATAATTATTAATTATTTTTTACATTTTAATTTTAGACTGCTCCTATAAAACCCGCAATTAAGGGTAAAGAGATTTTACAGGAGGAGGAGTCTGTTGCATCACTAAAAGAGGTACATTTAAAGTGTTAATATATAATCTGAATCTAAATCTGCATGATTTTATATTTTACCTAACTTATATGATTTTTAGGCATCCGCTCGGGAGTCACAACAAGTGACGCAGCAAGTTCGTAGCGTACCACCCACTGGTCCTCAGAAGCCAGCGGCAAAAAAAGGCGGTGCTTTTGTGCCTCGATACCGGTCGACGCTCGCAACAATGGTTGATATGTCCGATTTGAAGGATGGTGCTTTACGTGAAATCAATATGGATGAAAGTGTCTTCGGTATTGAATTCAAGTCACTTATTACAATTGAAGACTTGGAAGAGATTTTTAGGCATGATCAACTAGGCGTCAGTAATATGCACTCATACATCCGGTAATATTCACTCATCCGATATATTATTTAATTAGTCCCACAATATAATTTATTTACACATTTCAATGAAAATAATCTAATGTTTATTATGTTTTTATTTAAGGTTGTTGTATGACAGAGTGTTGCGCGGGACTCCATTGTCTAACAGATTCCGTTTCGTGTCTTCCGCCCATTGCAGCGGAATGGCAATTGCTTTGGAACCGGAATCAGTTAGACAACGCTTAGTCGATAGATTCATGTCCACCGGCAATACAGAAAGTCTGCATCTTTGGGCGTATAATACCCGACCAGTAGGGTTAGTTTCTCATTCTTTGTTCATCTAATCTCTGTTTCTTTTGTGTATAGCAAAATTTTCATATAACCTATTGTTTTGATTTATAGAGCACACTGGTTGCTGCTTGCTATCAACCCTATAAGGGAAGTCGTGTATTATCTGAATTCGGTAAATGGTGAATGGACCAATTATCCGGCTATGAAGGACATCGTTGATTTGTAAGTGGGATCGTTCTAAATATATATTCGTGTATATTTATATATTTACTTATTTGTGGGATTGATCTAAACATATGCTTTTATATATTTGTTAATTAGATCAATACAAGTGTTCCGAAGTCAACGGGACGCACAGGTATCCCGGACTAAATCAAACAACATTACTTGGATCCAAGTGCAGGTACATTATTTTTCACAATTTTGCTTATAATATTTATGCTACTTGATAAAACAAGACAACTATAGAATCTTATTTGTTTTTCTATGTAGTGTCCGCAACAGCGAAACAGTTACGATTGCGGATACTTTGTTTTGAGGTTTATGAAAGAAATCCTTCAGGCGAATCAATTAGAGATTCCGCTCACGGTATGAATTTATAACTTAAGATAATTTCATATAATTTATTACATTTAACTAAATATATCATTCATATTATGTTTTTGTTTTGTAGTACCTTGACGAATTCCGTGCTGCTGGGTACCCGAGACTTAAGTTGGAAGAAATCAAAGAGGATTTGTGTCAATTTTATATTAAGCAATTTTTCATGTAGGATTTGTGTCGATTTGAACTATAATATTATTGATGTTGTAATGATGTATATATATAATTTTGGATATTATAATGGTATTATATTAGTATATATATTGTCTTACTGATGGCTGAAATAATATCGTCGAAAATATATTACAGGTCGAAAATATTACAGGTTGAAAACATATTACAGGTCGAAAGTATTACAGGTCGACTGGGAGGATTAAATTACAGGCTGCACATTAAAATACCTCATTTAGCAACGACAGCGCTTTTAAAAAGCGCTCTTAAAGATCTACTTACTAAAGCGCTTCTTAGTAAAAGCGCTGCCAAAGATTAATAAAAAAGCATAAAAAAAAAAAACGCAGCATACGAAAGCGCTTTTGGAAAAGCGCTCTTATAGGGGGGGCTATCAGAGCGTTTTTTCCAGAAAAAGCGCTCTCATAGGGGAGCTATCAGAGCGCTTTGCTGGAAAAAGCGCTCTTAAAGGGGGGTCTACCAGAGCGCTTTTTCCAGGAAAGCGCTCTTATAGGGGGCCTACCAGAGCGCTTTTTCCAGAAAAGCGCTCTTATAGGGGGAGTCTACCAGAGCGCTTTCAGAAGCGCTTTTGTTACCTACGCCAGCGCCAGCTTTTACAGCGCTTTAAAAGCCCAAAATAAGCGCTTTTGAAGCCCCAGCGTGTTGTAGTGAATACAACAAGTAGTTGTCGAAATCCTTTGTGTCGAAGAAAGCCGACGAAGGAGATAGCCTCGACAAGCTTAAACTTAGCATTTATTTTGTGTTTTAGCTGAGTTAGTTAGTTAGTTAGTTAGTTAGAGTCTTCTTGGTGAATAAGAAAACTCAGCTATAAATAGGGAAATACCCCTATATTTTAAGGTGTGAAGAAAAGTTGAATAAAATTTTTCAGTTTGAAAGTAGAGAGAAACTCTGTAGAATCCATTCCATCTTCTTTTCCTTTTCTCTCGACCCCTAATTTCTCTTTTTCTTTTCCGATTCATTTTTCTTTCTTCTCAAAATTTATGTGTAGTGAATCATGTTGCAACTAAGGAGTGGTTGATTCACTCAAGTGAAAAATGAAGAATAAGAGGAGTATTCAATCCAAAGAATTAATTCTTATTCATCAAAATTAATTTGAATTATCTCTAAAAATTGGAGTTAATTCCAACAACGGTGTCATTGAAATTTGGTTTCAAATTGGGAGGGATTAAAATCTTTAAAAAAACTAAATTTATATTTTAAAACGATAGTCCAAAACTGGAAAATAAAATAGGAGAATTAAATTACAATGAAAACATTTTTATTTTTAAACCGGTACAAGTAACTACTCACACTATATAATGCAGCATAATTTTGAATATTTTCAATGAAGAACAACACAATAATATAAGGAAATACACATAAATTTGTAGTTTATCAAATTCATATAAGCTTAGCATATTTAAGAACATATTCGATGTGAATATCAAACACCCCTTCATAACTTTTAAAGGCATCTAATTTAAAAAATCCAAACCCACCTAAAGTTTCTTTTGCCATCCTTACACTGAACCCTATTTCGTTAAATTAACAATTGGTTGATCAAAATTTTAACCTTTTGTTATAAGAAGACTGTTGGCAACAAAAAAAAACCATTAATAAGTAATGTTGTTGCCATGGGCAATATTTAAATTAAATAGTGATGTTATCATGAGGAGGAGTGGCAAAACGGATCGCCGTCGGGTCCGATCTGAACACCTGTCATAAAATGGCAGGTTAGGTTGTGATTTTCCGTCCACCGTCCGTCAAAACTCGTCCCACCAAAATCCACCGCCTGCTAATGTTCGCCCCACCAAAATTCTCTGCCCATCAAAGTCCGTCCCGCCTATTCGTTCAGCCTATTCCACCTTAAGTTTGTATATTTTTATAGTTAATTCTATTTCTTGATAGTTTAATTTATATATATATATATATATATATATATATATATATATATATATATATATATATATATATATATATATAAATATATATATATATATATATATATGAGAAGGGATCATTTGACACCGGTGTCAAAGTATTAATTTTGACACCAAATCCTACCCTTTTATTCTTAACAATTCAAAGGTTAGGATACATTTACTTATAACTAACACATGAGTTTTTTAAGGAAATATATCCCAACCTTTGAATTGTTAAGAATAAAGGGGTAGGATTTGGTGTCAAAATTAATACTTTGACACCGGTGTCAAATGATCCCTTCTCTATATATATATATATATATATATATATATATATATATATATATATATATATATATAACATTTTTTAATAAAATTTGTTAAAGAGATGTTTTATAAAAACCTGTTTTAAAAAATAAGTATAAAATATAATTGAAAGATAAAAAAAGTCTATTAATCTATTTAAAAAAATATAAAAATAAATTAATATAAAAAAAGGCGGATAGACCCGCCGTCTGCCAACCCGCCACCTTGACAGGACGGACATGATTTTCTGACCCATTTCGACTTAACGGACTTACCTACTCCACTCTTTTTTGGGAGGTATAAGGTTTGGCGGACCGTTATGTCACCCCTAATCATAGGCAATATTTAAATTAAAGAGTGCTTAAATTATTGATGCGCCAACCTTAAATTTGTCCGCTTATGAAAATAAAATATCATAAATTTCTGCATCAATGAGTTGTCACTCCTTAGTTATGTTCCATAAATCACTCGATCCCTTCTCCTAACATTGACATTTTGAAATGGAGAACAAAGTACATTGTTTAGTTTTATCATTTCCAACTCAAGGTCACATCAACCCCATGCTACAATTCTCCAAACTTTTACAACAAGAAGGAATAAAAGTAACCCTATCCACAACCGTTTTCTTTGGCAATAAGTTACACAAACTACCACCTTCCATTACACTCGAAACCATATCCGACGGCTTCGACTCCGGCGGATTCAGCGAAGCAAAAGGTTTTAGGACATATTTGGATCGTTTTTGGCAAGTAGGACCACCAAATCTTGAAAAACTTATTGAGAGGATTTGTAGAACAAACAACCCTATTGATTGTGTTATATATGATGCTTTCTACCCTTGGGTTCTTGATGTTACAAAGAAACTTGGAATTGTTGGAGTTCCTTTTCTAACTCAAAATGTTGGTGTTAATAGTATATACTATCATGTTCTCATAGGAAAATTACAGATTCCTCTTGATGTAGAAGAGGTTTCTCTTCCGGAGCTACCTCTGCTGCATCGAAGGGACATGCCTTCCTTTTTATTAAACTATGAAAAAGATCAAAGTTTTCTTGACCTAACGGTGAATCAGTTTTCTAATCTTGATCAAGCTGATTGGATCCTTTGCAATTCTTTCTACAAGCTAGACCAAGAGGTAAATAACCTTGATTTTCTTCTTCTTCTTGTATCAGAATAAGCATTTTATTAAAAATATGATTTCAATACATCCACCATAAATAATTTTTGTCCAATCAAATTAATCTAACAACCAATTATATATTTACGTAAAGTATTGATGTTCTCTCTCTTACAATTTAGTAGTTTGATTGTGGAGATATTTTATATGGAGTTTTAAATTTAAATTTGGATGATGGTATTTTTTTCTTCTTTATATATTTATTTGAGAATGTATGGACTTTTAGACTAATAATAAAAGAAAATTATTATTATTATTATTATTATTATTATTATTATTATTATTATTATTATTATTATTATTATTATTAAATTGTGAAATATGTATTTAAAACTATTTTATAGTATAGACAAATTTTATTTTCTTATTCCATCTTGGCATCTTCCATCTTAAAATAATATTTTATTTGAATTTATTCTCTGTCTCTTTACCATATTAACATGATATTTATTATTGTTTTTTAATTATTATATTAAAACCAATACATCTAATCATTTGTTTAAAAATATCATTTGTTTAAAAACTGCGCATAATTCAAACAAACTATTTTCTAATTTTTTTTTATAGAAATAATACATAGTAAATGAGTCAGGTTTGATTGTTCTTTGTAGGTAATTGATTGGACTATGAAGATTTGGCCCAATTTTAGAACAATAGGACCTTCCATTCCATCCATGTTCTTAGACAAACGAATTAAATATGATGAAGATTATGGTGCAACACAATTCAAAAGTGAAGAAGAGTGCATGGAATGGCTTAGCAATAAGCCAAAAGGGTCAGTTGTTTATGTCTCTTTTGGTACTTTAGCATCACTCAATGAGGAGCAGTTAGAAGAAGTAGCTTCTGGTTTAAAAGATTGTGAAAGTTATTTCTTATGGGTAGTTAGACCCTCAGAAGAAACTAAACTCCCCAAAGATTTTGAAAAAAAGTCACAAAAAGGCTTAGTAGTAGCATGGTGCTCTCAACTAAAAGTTCTAGCTCATGAATCTATAGGGTGTTTTGTAACACATTGTGGATGGAATTCTACATTGGAAGCTATAAGCTTAGGTGTTCCAATTGTTGCAATGCCACAATGGTCAGATCAAGCTACCAATGCTAAGTTTATTGTTGATGTTTGGAAAATTGGAATTAGGGTTCCAAGTGATGAGAAACAAGTTGTGAGAAGAAATGGAATGAAGGATTGTATATTGGAAATTATGAATGGTGAGAAAGGGAAAATTATTAAGAGCAATGTCAAGCAATTAAAGGCTTTAGCAACAGCTACTGTTGGTGTTGGGGGAAGCTCTCATAAAAATATTACTGAATTTGTTAATAGCTTGTTTCATTTTACAAGCATTACAAAAAGCAACTAGTCACCTGATTTTATTTTACAATAGTGATATTTATGTAAGTTATATCTTTTTAAATAAAGTTTTTTTATCAACTAAATATTCTCTGCGCATAAATGCAGCTAAAACCTTTGTGGGTAATATTTTCGACAAGAAGTTCCGCAGGTAAATCCGCAGCAAAATCCGCTGAAAATTATCCGCAGGTAAATCCGCGTAAATTCCGCTGGTAAGTTCGCAGGTAAATCCCCAGGAAACTGTATTCCGCAGATAAATCCGCAGGTAATATATTTTTAAATCATGATTAACACCATTAGCATTATCCTTTTCCAAAACCATGATTAACACCGGTCCACTGATTATAGTTATGGAGAAGCAAAATAGGTGATTCAAGGATGACAAAAGACTATAAAACATGTCGGTAAACAGAAATCTAGCAGATTAAAATGATTAGATGTAAACAAAAATCATACTGATGAACCATTAACATTCAGTACAATTGGAAAAAAATATTAATTTCCATTCATGTTTTATAAAAAGGTCAAATCGAAATTCTACATTAAGTTAGTTCAGATCGAAGTACCCGATGTGCCTTTGCCTGATAAGAACTCTAGCATGATGAATGGACTTAGCCATTCCAGACTTGAAGACAAGTGTCTAAAGTCTTCGCTCGAGAAAATTCTCAACAGTGAGAGCCAAGACATAATCGAGCTTGTTCTAAGTTTCATCAAGAAGACCATATTGAAACATTCTCCTCAAAAGTGCTTCACCTTCAAAGATCCGACGAGGGTTCTTCTCATCCAGTGTCAACAGATTCCTTTCATTGTTACAGATCCGAATAAGAGCATACTGAACCCTCCAGAGCTCCCTCTTGCACCTAAGTCCATACTCTCCGACAAGCTTCAACAGATTCCTTGCATTGTTACGAGTTCGGCATGCTGAAGCCATCTGGTTCATGACATCGCATGGAGCTCCGACAGTGTGATTTTGACATGATGGAAATTGTATCGAGAATGCGTGAGATTAAATCAAGTGAACATGTATATACAAAAGCGTAGCGAATCCATTTTGGTAATTATACTGATTATAGTCTAACCTTCTGGCAGAGCAAAGCCAGATCCATTGAGCTGATTCATCCACTATGTATATACAATAGCTTAACAAAGCCACTCTGAATCCTCCACTATGTAAACAACAAATTCAAACCTGCTTCATCAAACCAAATAAATTCAAGCAGCCATCAATAACAGTGACAAAAGAAAATACAACAAACATACATCCGATGAACATCACTGTAAAGTGTTTGTTCTCCATTTCCATTTGCAATGCCTTTCTCTTCAATGATAATCATTTGTAAGATCTGCAATTTCACTAAACTGAAACTAAACAAAAACAACAAAAATGCTAACAATCATAACCTTTGCAACAAGCATCATAAAGCAACAAGAGAACACGCCAACACAGATAAAACCTCACACTCTATAAACACTTACTCACCAAATTACAACATCAACAGACACGCAGCAGACCAAGAAAATGCAGAAGAAGGATATGAGCATGAAGAACTATAGAGAAGAGGAAGAATCAAGTTAAAGAGCAAAGTGTATACCTGAGGTTCTTCTGTTATTCATAGCTTTTCTATTTCTTCTTACATTTATCGATTTCCACAGTGTAAAATGTAATCACTATTGAATATTGAATTGGGGTTGGATTTGATTTGGGGATTAGGGTTTTTCATTGTTGTTTGCGTCTTGTTTGATTTCGTGAGACAACGACGCGATTGAGAGGGTTTCGCTGTTGATGTTCATGGCGTGTGGGTTCGTCCGAGCTCTAAGAGCTCCTTTCAGGGCGGAAAAGAATCGAGAGTGGAGAGAACAGAGCATTATGTTGCTCTGTTTCGAGTCTATCGCGAGCATAAGACTAAGGAGAGACCAGTTTGAAACAGAGGGATTTGGATCCAACTGACTCGGTCCAGCCTTAATTTTTTATGAACATAAAAAATAATTTTAATAACTAAAAAAATATTATTTTTATAAAATTACTAAATTGGTAGATAAAATTAGTAAATTATTAGATTATTAGATAAATTGACCTGTGGTAAAAAGTTAAAATAATAATACAATTATTTCTTATTATTACCTATATTCTCTCATTTTTATAAAAATTATTTCTTAATTATATATTTTTTTAAAAATTGTAAAATTTTGATTACACTACAATTTTTAATTTTAATATTTAAATTAATGATTGTCAAAATAATTTTGTAATTTATAAAAATAATATATTTAGTGTAAAAAAATATTTATTAATTATAAGTAAATTAATGTGTGTATAAATAAAAATTGTGTATATTTATATATCTTTTTAATGATTTATAAACATGATTATATTAGTGTTTACGGTGATTTCCGGTAAACAACCGCTAGTCTTCCAAACTATAATAAATAAGATTTGGTTACTTGCAGGATCGACTAGATTGATCCTAGGACACATAGTCAAGAAGATTGTCATCAATGTTTATTCGAATCATATTCATTATTTGTCTTCTTCAATAGGCGTTGTTCGATTAACAGAACAAATAGTCTTGACAATCACTTTGTTACATATAAATGTGACTTCAACGAAAAGATAAGTGACATAACATAGAAAATTAAAAGGACAATTGAAACGTAAAGAATCTTAAACTGCAGAAATATAAAAGACTTTGAAAGTAAATAGCATGAAAGTAATTCGAAAGTAAATGACATTAAAGTAAAGATGCAGAAACGTAAATGGCAAGAAGTAAACGAAATGCAGTAATTCTGAAAGATATTTAAAAGCAAAGGATAATACACATGTATTAAAATGGTGGTGTCATACGTACATTTTCTCAGCGAACTCTTTCTCTTAACGCTTGATACTTGAGTAAATATGTGAGTGATTTGTACAAAATAAACACACAGAATCCTAACATTAAGACTCCTATTTATACTAGTTTCGACCTTAACGGTCCTATACTAATCTGCTGCCACGTTTCTCATAAGGACTTCTAGCGATGCCATCTGTTACTGGACAGTTACGAAACCGTCTTCGAATTTCAAATCTTCCCGCCTGAGTCCGTCTTTGACGCGTGGCAGTGCATTAAACAAACACTACGAAAAAACACGCTAAGTAGTAATACTTGAATATATTTACAAATTCGTCTAAGTCCCCGAAGACACATACTTTTCACTAGCTTTCAGTATTCATTATCTTCATAGTGAACTTAGAAATATTTACTCTCGAAGCATGACCATCAGTAGTCATTCTTTTATTTTTAAGGGATGGCCATCAGTAACCATCTTTCCTTCGATTTTCTACCTCTTCGAAGGATAAATACTTCAAAACGAAATCTTCAGCTAACAAATTGCCCCCAATAAATGCCTGTTTCGAGAGTCAACAGAAATAGGCGTTTCTTGTCATTATAAGATTTCGTTCTTTATTGATCTTTGAGAGTTCCAAGACTGCTGACTAACGTCATAATCATTGATGACCCTGTTTCCGAAACGTCTTGTCATTTTCAAAGATGTCTTCTCAAAACTTACATTCCCACGTTTTAACCTTACTTCTTGATCATTACTCCTACATACTAGGAGTGAAGCTATCTCTTATTCGACCGCCGTTGGATTAAATCACCAGCCGCCACGTGTTCTTTGGATTTTACCCAAAAGATTTAAAAAGGGTTTCCGTTAAACCTTTAAATACTTGGTCTTATACTTCTACACAACCTTTCATTCCTATTTCTTCATCTTCTTCAAAGAAAAAACCAAACATCTTCAATTTCTTCAAAATCTTGCTCTCTTAATCAGAAATTTCTCTATGGCTTCATCTTCAAATGTTCTTCAACCTGCTCTGAAGCTCCAATCAACAATACGGTCTGGGGAACAAGAGCACGTTCAAAACCCTAACACCGAAGAAATACGCGCTATTTACGCTTCCCAGGTAATCATTCCCTTTGAACGTTCTGGAAAATCTCTCGCTTTTATGGGTCCATTACCAGGTGAAAATATCCCATCTCTGAATAGATTCTTCCCTGCTTATTACAAGACTAGACCATTAGTTAGCAAAATTAGGATAGATGAAGATGGCTGTTCTCCCTCAGGAAAATCTGCTAACATGGAAGAAACTCCCACTGAAACTCCTTTAGCTTTAGCGAAAATTAGGGTAAACTATATGACCAACTCTGTAAAAGTGTTTAGGTCAATTCCTTTGGCCAAGGATCCTGATTTGTACTATGCCTGGTTAGAAAAAGTAGAGAAACAGAAAGAATCCTTCTGGAAATCGTTAGGAATATACGATTTGATTCAACTGTCAAAGACAGGTTTAGAATACAACCAACCCATGTTAGTAGCAGCGGTTCACTTTTGGGATGCTTCTCACAACACTTTCCATCTTCCTTGTGGAATGGTTACCCCTACTCTTTTTGATGTGGCTGCGATTACAGGACTTCGACCAACTGGCGAAACCTTCGATCCTAATGAAATGGATGATGATACTATTGGTTTTAATGACTCACAAGTCACTTATACTGCATTCATCCAGAATCACCATATTACCACCGAAACGGCAGTATCCGATGAAGAACATATTGCTTTTCTAGCGCTATGGCTTTCACGATGTGCCTTCTGTTCAAGATCTATTCAAGTCGCAAAGAGATATCTTTGCATGGCTAATCAGTTGCATGCTGGAAAAAAGCTCAACCTCAGCCAACTGCTTTTAGGGTCTCTTTATGAAAACCTCAGCGAAGCTGCAACCCTTACCAAAAATTTCAAATCCGGTAGTTTACTTTATGCTGGCCCTTTCTGGCTATTACAACTATGGCTTAATGCTACGTTCGAAACTCACCTTCCCTTTCGAGGAAATGTCAATGAGGAGGATAGCAAAATCAAGAATCGAACTATAGAAGGGATCAGGTTAGCTTACCTAACTCCAAAAGAAGAAATTGGAAAGCTTCGTGAACACTTCTTGGCGTATTCGATGATGTTTGCCCGGCGTAACCAGTTCGATCCTTCTATGGCTCCCTTTGTACACAAAACAATAGGTCCTGAATGGTTTACTCGAAAATTTCCATCAACATCTCAGGATCAACAAACTGAGTCTATGGAAATTTGGGAAGCCTTTCTGACTCCAAGGTTATTATCCCATCGCCTTCGACCATCAAAGGGTCAATGCATTCTCATGTGCTACCAACCAAATTTGGTCTCGAGACAGTTTGGGTTGGTTCAAATAAAACCCAAGTGTTTATATGAGAAAAGAAACCATATGTGTTTCCATACCTTGTACTTGACTGAAGAAGAATGTAAAACAAAAATCAACAAATACGTTGGCACCACCAAACTTCCTCCTGTCTCTTTCGAACCTGCTTTTTATTCTACACCAGACTTTCATCAATGGTGGACGGATTATTATAGCTCCCAAATCTTTGATGCTGATAGCCTTGCTCAAGCACTAACTGCAGCTTTTACTGATGTGCAGGAGAATTTTCAAAAAGGTACTTCAACTCATATTAAAGAAATCCAAGCTTTTCAAAAATTCTTTGAAACTATCTACAGGCCTGATGATCTTAGTCGGACCGTTCGTGAGGCTGCAGTCATTTTGCGCGAAAAGTTTTCCGCCAAACTGGATAAGTTGAAGTTGCCCTCGTATGTTCGACCAGAACTACGTTATGAAGTGGCTTTCAAACTTAATCCTCCAAAATTCCCTCCACTACCAAGTGCTGATTTTGGTGTGGCTCTAAGTCCTCCTTTCCCAGACTGGTTCGTGTGTGGGAATGCTCTCAAAATTCTTCAAGAGAGTACCAAAAAACGCGCTGAACGAGTGGTTCCGACTAAGCATACCTTGGATACTTTCAAAGGACATCTTCATATAGATCTTAAACATGTTCGTGTCTGTCATACCCCAAATTTGTCCTACCCCTTTACTTCTAACTGGCTTAGGCTTTGCATTCATGTACATACATCACTTAGGTCATGATCCATACCCATGCATGCATGCCATGGGTACTACTCAAAGGCTGGCAAGAGAAAGCTCTATTGCAAAGAAGTTTGATCAGAGAACAAGGAAGACTGAGGTATAATCATATGGTTCTATGTTCATTGAAGTCCTCCTGGATTGGGGTGTCTCTCTGCTTCAAATCAGGGCATTGATTGAAGAGTGCAAGCTTGCAAATCACCTGGGTCGTTAAATCAGGGTTTCTTTGACCAAAGTCAACCAGTTGACTTTCTGGTCAACATTTAATCAGGAATGGCTTCTATGTGTGAAAGGGCTTCTCATACTGGCTATGCGGATGTGTTTGGTCGACTGGATGTGAGTGGAAGAGATTTAATCGGGAATTTCATCAATAGTCGGAAAAATCGAAACAGTTGACTTTTGGGTCAAAATCGGGAAGATTATTTAAATATCGACTTTTGGTGGAAAATCGGTCAAAGAAAGTCAAAGAAATGAGGAAAATCAAGAAATAATCAAAACTGCCAAATTTGGAAATTTAATTGAAATGAAAACTTGCCAAAAGAGGAAAGTTCTATACTTAAAGAATTTTGTGAGTGAACTTTCAATTGGCTGGGCAGCTGACTTCAGGTTCGATTATCATGTTGAAAACGACAGAATTTTAAGACAAGCTCAACATGAAAAATGTTCACACCATGGCATACAAAAATTTTGTAGTTGGAGGTTTCTCAATTGGAGGCTTAGATCAAGAGTTATTAATGTGTGAAGTAGAGGATTTTCATCTGAATCAAGTCATTAAAGCTGGGCAAATTTCTGGACACGCGTAAGCATTATGTCAAACACATGGCGTGTCATATTGGGATCAATCTCGTGAGCCCTACAGGTGTCCCATAAACTCAAACTTGACACCCATCAACTCTCCTCCATGCCCTCTACACATTGAGCAAAGAGTTGAGATTAATGATGGACTATAGTGGAAGCTACTGACACTTGAAGGTAGCACCATGGCTATTTGTTTGGTGTTTGGCATTTGGCAAGGCACACACGGGGAATTGCAAGACACACACATGAAAATGCCCAGCAGCCTCCATATTTACTCATTATGACCATGCAATGTTCTGAACATACAAAAGCTAAGAAAGGCCTCACCATAAATGTA
The DNA here is from genome assembly GCF_029867415.1 of Vicia villosa. Classification (NCBI taxonomy): domain Eukaryota; kingdom Viridiplantae; phylum Streptophyta; class Magnoliopsida; order Fabales; family Fabaceae; genus Vicia; species Vicia villosa. The sequence continues at coordinate 707,375 of NW_026705256.1, forward strand.
TACTACTTGTTCATTAAGTTTGCAAAGGGAAAAGATTCACTACCTTGCATCACCATCATAAGCTACATGGATACCCTTACTATATAACATGAAATCCCTTCACACGCCCCTTTGGACACACTTCATTTTCTCCTTTCTTCACTTTCTCAAAGAAATTCTCTCGGTTCTCTCTCATCACTCCTCTCTCCACCTTCAACAAGTTTGTTACAAATCTGTAACTAACTTCTTCCACCTTTACCACCACCATAACCGAATCCTTCACACTTCACCACCATAGCCAAACCTTCATATCCGATATCCACCACCACCAACAAGTAGCATGAATCCATCCCATCAAGATTGGGCACCCCAAACTCCATGATCTTCATCCCTGCTATTGATGATTCGAGCAAGATACAAGCACTCCTCCAACGATTGCCATTTCCGAGCACGCTTCTCAGAGGCTGAAGCATAGCACCGAAGCTCCTCACTGTTGCTATCTCCAAGATCCAGAGACGAAGGTTAAGCGTTGTTAAAGGCTATCGATTCGAGACCATAGCAGGTAAGTCCTTAAACTCCTCTCAGCATATTAGACGTTATGAAGCCGATCATGTGCATCTTAAACGTTGCGATTTCTGATCCTTGATTAGATGCTAAGATGTTTGTGCTTGTTGATTTAAAGTACCACTTCTGAGATCTATGCTTGTGTCTAAGCGTCGCCATGTCTTTTACATGCATTTTGGTGAAATTCACGGAGGTTAGGGTTTTGGAAACGTCTCCGGTTAGCGTTTTAGAAAGAGAATCAATAAAAACTAGGCTCGGATTTGGACTCAGCGCAGAAATCCGAGTCGATTGGTACCGGTCCCGCGCGTTTCTGGAAAATCTCATGTGAGACGGCCAAGGGTCTCGCCGGAGAAGATGATCGGAAGTCATCTCCGGCCGCCGCATCTTTCTCCTCTTATGTTGACTCAGGCGCCCACGTGGCAGCCATGTTGTGGTCATTATTCCAAGCTTTTGGCCATTTTGCATTTTATTGTTTGATTAGTTAATGACGTGTGAGGTACCGATTGGTTGATGTATGAGTTTTGTCTTTAGTCACTTAAATTCCCTTGCACCAATTGATATCAAGTTGCTATGTCACATTAATAAATAACATGCTGAGAATATTGGTGAATGGATAAAATGGAAGAGTGTGTGATGCTGGGCCACGTTTTTGCATTTGTTGGGCCTCACTGCAAGCGCTCCCTACACCCCCTGTGTTAGGCCCATGCGCTGATAGCCAGAATTCAGCTCAAGCCTTTTACTAATACACACCCCTGGCTGGCAGATTTGACTTTTGTTTTCAATTTCATTCCTCCATGACTTTTGCTTACCAAATCATTTTTCCATGCAATAAAAAATAAATAAAAATATGTTTTAGATAGATGTGTGTGTGTATATATTTTGGTATTTTTTGTAGATTTTTAGAAATTAGTTTGTTATTTTTAATAAATCATTTACTTTAGTATGTTCATGTTTCTTTCGGTTTTGATAGATTTTGCAAAGTAATTTCGTTTAACACTTTAGGATCAGAATTCAATCACCATTTTTTGTATGGTTACTATAGACTAATCCATGACGTTGTGTATAAAAAATGAACTCCTAATTCTTTGTTTTGATTGGTATTTGGTTAGTTTTGTTTAGCTCGATTAATATGCGTTTCTAATAGATACTTGTGACGTTTGTGCTCTCAAATTGAAATGCATTCATGCAATAATGTTGGTTCCTTTTTGTACATACAATTAGGGATGTTTAGAGGTCCTAAGACCTGGAATTGAAAATTTTAGATCATGTTTTCCCATTTTACTCGATTTTTCTTTATCACATGTAAATAACTTGTTTTTGGTTGACGATTGCACCGTAACTTGTACAAATGACCCGTAATTTTGTGTGAAACTTCTTGGCATGATTTTGTGGTTGTTTAGGCATCTAGTAAAGGCTATTTGCTACTGACTTGTACCATTTAATTGCATGTTTCTAACTTCATTCACAATTCGACACCGTTTAGCTAGTATTAACCTAGTGTTGTCTAGTTTTGGTTAGAGTTTTGTATTGCTTCATGCTAATTGACTAATATAGATTAACATAGGATATTGGAACTAAATGATAGAGTTTGCTACTGACTTCAAGCTTAGACCATGTGTTCACTTGCTTTTTGCTTCGATTAAATGATACTTGTTCGCTAATTGGTAAGTAACGATTCATACGATACTTCGGTAACCTTTGTGAATACTTTTGTGTGACACCGTGGTGCTTTTGTATTTGATTTGGGACATTCAATCCCTTGTTTTGCTACTGACTTGGAGCTTCTTTCTCTTGTTTCCATGCTTAGCCTCTCATTTCTTACTTTGATTTTGATTACATCTTGCTATTGCTTGCCATGTCCCCTTAGACTCTTCCTTCTTTGTTAAGAGGAATTGAGATAGGATAGTTATCCTTGACCTTAGGGCCATTTGTAGATTAGAATAACATAGATTAGAATGTTAGATCTAGTTCCCTATTGCATTCTGTTTCTTTTTCAACTTTAAAACATTAATAAAAGGAAGATACGAATCACATTAAGCAAGTGATAGAGAAATGAGTGGGATTCATTCCCTAATCTATTTCTCAATCACTTAGTGGCATAGAAACGAGTGGGATTCATTCCCTAATCTGTTTCTCGGTCACTACTTAATGGGAGAGAAACGAGTGGGATTCATTCCCTAATCTGTTTCTCAAACATTAATTAATGGGAGAGAAATGAGTGAGATTCATTCTCTAATCTGTTTCTCAAACATTACATAATGGGATGGAAGCGAGTGGGATTCATTCCCTAATCTGCTTCTCGATCATTATACATTTTATGTGATTCGGATCGCAAATTAAACTCCCCCTAAAAAATACACAACCAAAAACACTTTAAAACATCTAACAATGGTTCAGACTAAAGCAAAGTAGAGAAAGTGGTGAGTGGCCCGGTATTGGGAACTGTTCATCACTCATCTATCTTAAAAGACACAAACCAATCATTTCCTTTTCTTTTGCCTAAGGGCACCGTTATCTCCGCTCCATTGCATCCTAGGCGATCCCTTATGCAAGAGCGCGAGCGTCAACGCCGCCCAATTAAAAAACACAAAAACAAACAGAAAATCTTTAGCCGAGCTACGGTAACTCTGATTCCTGAAAAGGATACGTAGGCAGCGGGGTAGGGCCCGTGCGAGTACAATTCTTTATTTTCCCTACATTTTTCATTCATTTCGCATTTAGACATAGACATAGTTAGACACCCTTTAGATAGAAACAAACATAGGTGGATACCATCGAGTACGATGGGCGTGAGGGGTGCTAGCACCTTCCCCTTGCGTAACCGACTCCCGTACCTTGATTCTCTGGTCGCAAGACCTTGTTCCTTCCTTTGTTAGGTTTTCTGATATTCCTTTCCCTTATGGGATAAATATATTGGTGGCGACTCTGTTCATTTTTCGCGAGCGTGCGACAGCTGGCGACTCTGCTGGGGATGTTGCTAGACCTGTTGCTGGTCCATCCTTAGTGAGTCGATCCTAGCCTGCGTTTGTTTGTTTATTTACTGGGTGTTTATTTGTTTTTATGTCTATACCTTGTATATATGTTTGCATGTTTACCTTTCTGCTTGCATATCATGTTTATTTCTGTTTGCACATCATGCATATGGATTATATTCTGTGTTCCTTGGGGTCTTCTGTTCTGTTTTGCAGGTTGGGTGGGTTGTTTTATGAGGTAAAAGGCCCAATACCCAGGCCAGAGTGACACATAGGATACCTAGGATAGAGTGGATAGTCATGACGCCAACAGAATGTCAGGTTCTGTTGATTGCGATCATGAGACCCACGACCAGTCGAGGTTCAAATGGAATACCGTTGTTGGCATGTATTTGCGACAATGATGGTATTTCAAGAGAACTGATAACACTGGAAGCCATTGACCTACCCTGACCTAGACTACACCTGTGAGTGGGGTGGGATATACATGACAGGTACCGTTGGTGACCGTTCTGTTGGTGACTTGTGTTCTTATGGTTTCACTGTGCCTATGCCGGACCTTTGATCCTGCAACGTCCGATCTCACCCAGAGGCCACACACACTTCTCCTATGTGGGGAAATCTCCATTGCATCATTTACATCATGGCATGTTTACCTTTCAAAAAAAAAAAAGAAAAGGAAAAAAGAAAAGGAAAAAAGAAAAGAAAAGAAAAGAAAAGAAAAGAAAAGAAAAGATATGTAAAAAAAAAAGGAAAGAAAAGAAGTATTATTATTTCTCATGTGCATGCCATTTTTTTTCAGGGTATCCAAGGTTATTATCTTCTTCACTCGAAATGGCTAACAACGTGACAGTTACCAAAGAGGTTACTAGGCGCACCTTCACCTGCAGTTTCTTCCGTGAGGATATAACGCCTCTGATTCGTTTGAGCACTTCAGTTACTGGGCAAAACTTGGATGAGTTCAGGAAAACATATGGTCATATCCTACACATGTTAACTTCTCGGGTTGATGAATGGGCTCTATACACACTTCTCCAGTTCTACGATCCTGAGTTACGATGTTTCACTTTTCCTGATTACCAACTGGCACCAACCCTTGAAGAATATGCTGATATCCTCAAGATTAAGGTTCAACACAGGATTCCTTTTGTATGTGTACCTGAGAAACCGAAAATGGACCGAATTGCTGGTGCTCTTTATTTGAGCATGAAAGATGTTACAGATAACTGGAAGCCTAATGGTGGAACCCACGGATTCTATGTTAAATTTCTGATGAGAAAAGCTGATGCCCTGGTTATTGAGAAGAAGTGGAAAGAATTCAATGCTCTCTTAGCTGTTATGATCTATGGTTTGGTGTTGTTCCCGAATATCCCGAATTTCGTCGATCTCACTGCCATTTGCCTCTTTATGGATCAAAACCCCGTGCCTACTCTCTTGGCAGATACTTATTATGCTGTTCATTCCAGGTATGGGACGAAGGGAGCCGTTGGAGGCTGTTTGCCGTTGTTATATGAGTGGTTCACTTCACACTTGCCTAAAAGTGGACCGTTTGTCACGACAAGAGACTCACAGAAATGGCCTCAAAGGATCATGGGGCTTACGGCGAATGACATCGTTTGGTATCACCTTGGGAAAGGGATAGAGGAAGTTATTACTAGATGTGGTAGTTTTGACAACGTTCCCCTCATAGGAACGAAGGGAGTTATCAATTACAATCCGAAGCTAGCGCTGCGTCAGTTGGGTTTTGCACTAAAGGACAAGCCGTTAGACAAGGAAATATTTGAATCTGTTTGCTTTAAGAAAGGGGCTGATCCAGAGGGTCTAGAAAAAGTGAGGAGCGCCTGGAATAGTATTCATACAGATGACCGAACTTCCTTGGGAGGGAAGAATGCCATTGCTAAACAAGCCTACACTGATTGGGTAAAAGATAGAGTCAAGGAGCGCCTATTGCCTTTCCCGAGGGTTAAACCATTGTATGAACAACCACCTGAAGTTTTGACTGCCACTGTGCCAGCTGAAGACTATACCCAGGTACATGTGGAAAACATCCGGTTGCGTGAGAAGGGGGAAGATGCTAAGATAGAGTACTTCTTGGTGAATCAGAAAAGGGCTGAATTAGCACATGAGGTTAAAATGTTGAAAGGAGGATCTTCCAGAGTTCAAAAGAGGACTAAAACCGAAAGGGGTGAAAAAGCTACTGCTATCATTGTCGAGGATAACGAGAAGATCATAAAAAAGGCCATAAAAGAGGCAGAAGAGAAGCTCAAGCAAAAGTACAGAGAAGACTTGAAGGCCTGCAAGCTCCAGTTAGAAAAAGAGACTAAATATCAGCTGAGGACTATGAAAAAGAAACTGGAAGATGAGACTACTCAGAGAATAGCAGTCGAAACACAGTTGAAAGGAAGTCACCTCCGCTCTGCTCGACTAACAGAAGAGAATGTCAAGCTCAGAGATCAAATGGCAAGTATGGAGAATGCACCTGAGAAAGATTATCTCCCAGAATGTAAAGGATGTGACGAACTTAGGGAGTGCTGCAAGAAGTTGGATGGGCATTTGTTTCGCAAAGATGAGGTGATTCAAAGTCTTCTTAAAGGAAGAGATCGAGAAGCAACCAAGAAACTGTTTGATGAAACTAAGAAGTGGAGTGACGAGCACTTCAGACAAGGAGGACCTCTGTTCTATGTTCAGATGGATTGATGTTTGAGTTTGTATGTCTCGACCACCACCAGACTTGTTGGATGGGGTCTTTTATTTCCTTTGTTGAACTATCTTGTTGATGTATGGCTTGCCCAAGTTTAAATTTCTGTTATGAATGAAAAAGAACTAGTTTCTCTTGATACTTATCTTTTGTCACGTTGTTAGCTATTCTGGATCAATATTAAATCTTGGATACTCTGAAAATGGCACATCACGTCATACGCACACATGCACTCATACATTCACATTATCACATTGCATTTTTCAGGTTATTGTACAAAAAACTAATTGGGGTCCTTTTCAGCAACAGATTTCTTTCCTGACGACGAAGCTGACTTTCTTACATCCTTACCGCACCAGGAGTAACGAGAGAATCATGGAACAATTTGAACAGAATCAAGCTGCCCTCCGTAGGGATATGGATGTTATGGGGGAAAGAATGGCCCAACTTATGGAGACTCTCCATGCCGTTGTTCAAGGACAGGATGAACTCAGAAAGAGCGTCGCTAGTTTGGTCAAAGATACTCCTACCAATTCTGCTGACGGAGGGGTGACAACTAAAGAGACTCCTATTAATGAGACACTGAAAGTAGTGGACGACCACCATGAGGTTATTGATCTTGAACATGATCTTACTGCTGAGTTGACTGAGACTGCTAAGATGTACCAAGCTCTCGAAGAACGCCTTAAGGCTGTTGAGGTTGCTAAAACTGCGAGTTTCGACACTGCTGCTATGTGCTTGGTACCTGGGATTGTTATTCCCCCGAAGTTCAAAGTGCCGGATTTTGATAAGTACAAGGGGGTTACCTGCCCAGAGACTCACATTCGCTCCTACTGCCGTAAGATGGCCGCCCATGCTGAGAACGAACCTCTGCTTATGCATTTCTTCCAGGATAGTCTCACTGGAGCTCCGTTGGAGTGGTATATGAAACTCGAGAGGTCTAATGTCAGTACTTGGGGAGAACTTGTTGATGCCTTCCTGAAACAATACCACTACAATACGGCTATGGCTCCTAGCCGTGCCCAACTGCAGAATATGTCACAGAAATCTGAAGAGTCCTTTAAAGAATACGCCCAGAGATGGCGTGAACTTGCTGCTCGAGTTCAACCTCCCTTATTGGACCGAGAATTGATTGATCTGTTTATGGGAACTCTGAAGGGGCCGTATCTTCAGCACATGGTCAGTAATACTTCTCCCTCCTTTTCGGATGTGGTTATCATCGGTGAGAGAGTTGAGAACTGTGTCAAGGCGGTACCATTCAAGGTGTCACTAATCCTAGCACCTCAGGAGGTAATGGTAAAAAGCCATATTCTGGGTTTGTGAAGAAGAAGGAAGGTGAGACTAGCACCGCTTCTGTTGACCAAAGCCGAGCTCCTGCATATTCTGCTGTTCCGCCTCCTTATTATCCGATGCCTTATGCTGTTCCTGGCCCATATGTCCCTCAAGCATATGCTGCTGCTCTTCCACAACCATGGATGGCACCCCAACAGCCTTTCGTACCACAACAACAAGCTGCTGCTCCTCAGAATCGTCAACAGAACCCTAGGCCTCAAGGTCAGAGGGGCCCACAAAGAACAAGATTCCAAGATAGGCGTATTGATCCGGTTCCGATGTCATATGCCCAACTCCTCCCTCAGTTGCTTGCTGGCCAATTGGTGCAACTCCGTGAACTTGGGCCTCCGCCTAGTCCTCTCCCTCCTGGTTATGATGTTAATGCTCGATGTGAATTTCATTCAGGGGCTCCAGGCCATACTATTGAAAAGTGTAGAGCATTCAAATTGAAGGTTCAGGATCTCCTTGACGACAAGCTTATCTCGTTCGCTCCTACTGGTCCTAATGTGCAGAATAATCCTATGCCTCCTCATGCTGGTACGATCAATGCTATTGAGTTATGTGATGATCAGATCCTGGTAAATGATGTTAATGAGGTTAGGATGCCGCTAGCAGTTGTCAGAGAGTATCTTATGCAACAAAAGGTTTTGTGTGAACTACATGACTACTGTTTGCAATGTTCTTCTAATCCTGAGGAATGCACTAGGTTGAGAGAGGAAATCCAGAAACTAATGGATGAAGGTGTTCTTAGAGTGGAAAGGGTCGTTCCTATCGAAGATGTGGCTACTTTAGAGATCCCTTACTACCCTGCTGAGATATCAAAGACTCAGGGCACTTCTTTGGTCATTCATGCTCCGAGTACTCCTTTGGTCGTTCAAGCTCCGAGGACTCCATTGGTTATTCAGGTTCCAAATGTTCCTTCGACTCCTTCAACCTCGTCTATTGTTCCCTCTCCTATGAATGATTCTAAGGCTGTTCCTTGGAGTTATAATGCCGTGTATATTCGAGGGAAGAAATATGATTGTCCTCCAGTGGGTAATTCGAGCATCACTAATATCACTGGCACTAGTGGCATTACCCGTAGTGGTCGGATCTTTGCTGCCCCTCCTCCGCTTCCTAAAGAGACCAATAAAGAGGCTAGTACACAAGCAAAAGGAAAGCAAGTTGCTGTTGATCCTCCTGTGACACGTAATGCACAAGATGCCGAGCAACTCTTGAAAATCATTAAGAAAAGTGATTACAAAGTGATTGACCAACTTGATCAGACCCAAGCCAAGATCTCCATCTTGTCTCTCTTGGTACATTCTGAAGCTCATCGTGATGCTCTGATGAAAGTTCTGGCTTCCGCTCACGTAACTCAAGACATTACCGTGCCTCAGTTTGAAGGAGTTGTGACCAACATTGCTGCTGGTAATTGTTTGGGTTTTTCTGATGATGAGCTTCCACCTGAGGGTAGAGCGCACAACAAAGCGTTGCATATCTCCGTCAAGTGTCTGGATGCTGTGTTGTCTCGAGTTCTGATTGATACCGGTTCTTCTCTTAATGTGATGCCCAAGACTACTTTGTTTAAGCTGAGTATGGATGGGATTATGATGAGACCATGCACTATGAGTGTCAGAGTGTTTGATGGCTCTAGAAGGTCCGTAGAAGGGGAGATTGATCTGCCTGTTTTGATTGGCCCTCACATGTTCTATATTGCCTTCTACGTCATGGATATAAGTCCTTCATACACTTGCCTCTTGGGTCGTCCTTGGATCCATGCTACTGGGGCTGTGACATCTACCCTCCATCAGTGTTTGAAATTTGTTGTGAATGACAAGATTGTTGTGATCACTGGTGAAGAGGATTTGATTGTCAATAATCTGGCGTCATACCGTTATGTTGAAGTGGAGGGAGAGATACAAGAGACACCTTTTCAGGCCTTAGAGATTGTGTCGGTTGATAAACTCCCCGTGGTTGAAAATAAGAAGGAACTCGGAGCACCCCTCTCGTCTCTGAATGATGCTAAGGCCTTCTTAGAAGCTGGTACTCCCCATAGTGCCTGGGGCAAGCTGATTGATGTTCATGAGAAGCGAGAAAAGTATGGCCTTGGGTATCAACCATCTTCCTCTACTCAGCTCAGCATAATTCCTGGAAAGAAGGTGATTCCCCCCATTTCTCAAGTGTTCGTCAGTGCAAGCACCAATTCTGGAAGTCAGGTTCTCGCCGTGGACGATGATGATGAAGAAGATCTCTCCAAATTCATTTGCCATGCTGCGCCTGGACAGGAACTCAACAATTGGACTATCTTGGACATCCCTAGAGTCACTTTCATGGAGATGTAATTTTCTTGTTTCGATAAGTCATATGCTTCGCCCTAAGCATTTTGACCACTTGTATAAAGAAGGGCCCCCCATGTTGTTTCAGTTTGGTTAATATTGAATAAAAATCATATCTTCGCATGCAATTACTGTTCCATTTCTTTCATTTTTGTTTTTACTTTAAAAACTTTTTCAAAAATGGCAAAGCTTTCCTGTTTCCTTTTTATGTGTTGCATTCTAAGGCATAAATCATCCATCGTGCAGATCTGGCTCGAATTCCATCAAAAATGATAATGTTACAGTTCCGCGTCCTGATATCCTTGAGAATCCAATTGACCAAGCTGATGAGGATAGTGGGGAAGATTGTGAAGTCCCCGAGGAATTGGCAAGACTTTTGAGACAAGAAGAGAAATCGATTCAGCCACATCAAGAAGCCATAGAAATCATCAACCTCGGTACAGAAGAAGCAAAGAGAGAAGTCAAGATAGGTGCCGCTTTGGAAAGTGATGTAAAGAGAAGGTTGATTGAGTTGCTTCGAGAGTATGTTGATATCTTCGCCTGGTCATATGAAGATATGCCTGGTTTAGACACGGATATAGTTATGCACAGGCTACCTCTCAAACCAGAATGTCCGCCTGTAAAACAAAAACCACGAAGAACTCGACCTGATATGGCTTTGAAAATCAAAGAAGAAGTTGAAAAACAGTTGAAGGCTGGCTTCTTATCTGTGTGTGAATATCCTCCTTGGATTGCAAACATCGTCCCTGTTCCTAAGAAGGACGGAAAGGTACGCATGTGTGTTGACTACCGAGATTTGAATAGGGCAAGTCCGAAGGATGATTTCCCTCTGCCTCATATTGATGTGCTAGTCGACAACACTGCTCAGTATTCGGTGTTCTCCTTCATGGATGGTTTTTCTGGCTATAATCAAATAAAAATGGCTCCTGAAGATATGACCAAGACTACTTTTACCACTCCGTGGGGTACGTATTGTTATAAGGTGATGCCTTTTGGTCTTAAGAATGCTGGTGCAACATATCAACGAGCTATGGTGACCCTTTTCCATGATATGATCCATAAGGAGATTGAGGTGTACGTCGATGATATGATTGCAAAATCCCAAACGGAGGAGGAACATTTGGTATACCTTGAGAAATTGTTTGCTCGTTTGCGAAAATTCAAGTTGAGGCTTAATCCAAATAAGTGCACTTTTGGAGTGCGATCTGGAAAGTTACTTGGATTCATTGTGAGCCAACGAGGGATTGAGGTCGACCCTGATAAAGTAAGAGCAATACAGAACATGCCAGCACCGAAGAATGAAAAAGAATTTCGAGGGTTCCTTGGGAGATTGAATTACATAGCCAGGTTCATTTCTCATCTCACTGACACTTGTGAACCCATCTTCAAACTGCTGCGCAAAAATCAAGATATCCGTTGGGATGATCACTGTCAGGAAGCCTTCGAAAAGATCAAGCAATACCTTCAAGAGCCACCAATTCTCATGCCTCCGGTTCCTGGGAGGCCGCTTCTTATGTACTTAACTGTGCTTGAAGGATCTATGGGGTGTGTGCTGGGCCAACATGACGAGTCTGGTCGAAAAGAGTGCGCCATTTATTACCTGAGCAAAAAGTTTACCGATTGTGAATCCTGCTACTCACTACTCGAGAAAACTTGCTGTGCTTTGGTATGGGCTGCTCGCCGACTGAGGCTGTATATGTTGACTCACACTACTCTATTGATCTCCAAAATGGACCCGATAAAGTACATCTTTGAAAAACCGGCTCTTACAGGAAGACTAGCCCGATGGCAAATGCTTTTATCAGAATACGACATCCAGTATGTCACACAGAAGGCCATCAAAGGAAGTGTCCTTGCAGATCATCTTGCTCATCAGCCATTAGAAGAGTATCAGTCGATGAAGTTTGACTTTCCTGATGAAGATATCATGAAATTAGATGATAACGAAGGACCCGAACCAGGAGAGCGATGGACTCTCACGTTCGATGGTGCATCAAATGCTATGGGCCATGGTATTGGGGCAGTTTTGACTTCTCCTCGTCAAACTCACATCCCTTTCACAGCTAGAATATGCTTTGATTGCACAAACAATGTCGCAGAATACGAAGCTTGCATAATGGGTCTCGAAGCGGCTATTGATATGAGGATCAAGATCCTTGAGGTGTATGGGGATTCTGCCTTGGTTATACATCAAGTGAGAGGTGATTGGGAAACGCGACACCCCAATTTAGTCCCTTATAAGGACTATATCTTGGAGTTGCTGCCTGCTTTCGAGGAAATCACTTTCAATCACATCCCCCGAGAGGAAAATCAATTGGCAGATGCTTTGGCTACTTTGGCGGCTATGTTCAGAGTTAGCTCCCCTAAGGAAGTGCCAGACATAACGATCCTCCGTTACAAAGAGCCTGCCCATGCATTCCCTGCCCATTGTCTCACTACTGAAGATGTGTATGATGAAAAGCCATGGTATTACGACATCAAAAGGTATGTTGAGAAGCAAGAGTATCCCGAAGATGCTACGATTGGTGATAAGCGAACGCTTCGAAGGTTAGCATCCAAATTCTTCTTGTCAGGAGACGTCCTGTACAAAAGAAACTATGATTCAGTTTTGCTCAGATGCGTGGATAGACACGAAGCAGAATTGATCATGCGGGAAATTCATGAGGGATCTTTTGGAACTCATTCCAATGGACATTCTATGGCCAAAAAGATCTTGCGAGCAGGATATTATTGGATGACGATTGAAAGTGATTGTTATGTGTATGTGAAAAAATGTCACAAATGTCAAGTGTATGCTGACAGAATTCATGTTCCTCCAACGCCTCTGAATGTTCTGACATCACCTTGGCCCTTTGCCATGTGGGGCATAGACATGATTGGGCGCATAGAGCCACAAGCGTCAAATGGGCACAGATTTATTCTTGTTGCTATCGACTACTTCACCAAATGGGTTGAAGCTGCTTCTTACAAGAACGTAACCAAGCAAGTCGTCACTCGCTTTATCAAGAAAGAAATCATATGCCGATATGGGGTTCCAAACAAGATCATCACTGATAATGGGTCCAATCTTAATAACAAGATGATGGCAGAGTTGTGCAAAGAGTTCAAGATCGAACATCACAATTCATCACCCTATCGGCCAAAGATGAATGGCGCAGTCGAAGCTGCTAACAAGAATATAAAGAAGATTGTCCAGAAAATGGTTAGAACGTATAAAGATTGGCATGAGATGTTGCCATTTGCTCTGCATGGCTATAGAACTTCTGCCCGTACTTCAACTGGGGCAACTCCTTTCTCTCTTGTCTACGGCATGGAGGCCGTACTACCTGTCGAAGTGGAAATTCCTTCGTTGAGAGTCTTGATGGACGCCAAACTCGATGAAACAGAATGGGTTCAAACGAGGCTTGACCATCTCAATCTAATTGAGGAAAAACGCTTATCTGCTATCTGCCATGGCCAGTTGTACCAAAAAAGGATCAAGAAAGCGTATGACAAGAAGATTCGGCCTCGAGAATTCCACACAGGTGACCTAGTCGTAAGGAAGATCTTGCCAATTCACACTGATCCAAGGGGCAAATGGACTCCCAACTATGAGGGACCATACATTGTGAAAAAAGCATTTTCAGGTGGCGCTTTAATCCTGACAAAGATGGATGGGGAAGACGTTCCGCTTCCAGTCAATTCAGACTCAGTCAAAAAATACTACGCATAAAAGACCCGCTAGGTCGACGTACCTAGGCAAAAATAAGGGCATCCCGGCAAACCAAAAGGGTTTGGGCAAAAATTAGGGATAAAACAAAAAAAAAGAGAATAACCCGCTAAGTTGAAAACCCGAAAGGGCGGCTTAGGCAAAAAAGGGGCATCCCGCTGGATTGAAAACCCGAAAGGGCGATCCAGGCAAAAGTTAGGGATCAAAAGCGAGAGGATGCAGTCTGAATATCCTTCACAAAGACCACTATACGCCCTTGGCAGAACGGACAGATCAATCCAACCACTACCCTTCTGAAGCAAAGCATTGAGAGGATCGAGGATATGGGAACTGTAGCAATATCAGTTTTAGTGGAAATCCGAGCATTTCTCTTTGCCATTTTGCTCTTTGCATTTGTATTTTCTTTTTCGCAACTACCTCATTTAGGAGTTGCTTCCTTGTACAGAAGCCTGTTCACAGGCATTCCATCAATAAAATGATCTGTTGACGCAAAAGCTTTCTTTCTTTCTTTTCATTTTACGCACGCGAGGTGTGATTTAATTCGTTATTAAACATCGCATTGAGAACATGGGGGCAATAATCACAAAATCAAAACGAAACAGGACATTACGTAAACATAAAAGCGCTCGAAGGGGCACCATTTGCATCCAAACGTTGTTTTCCGTGCAGGTTGCAGGTTCTAGCCATCATCTTGACTCATGATGTGTCACAAAAGTCATCATCATCCCACGTGAAAGTTCCAGAGTATAATTCATCAGTACTGGTAAGCATGGAGCACATGAAAAGGTCCATATCCCCCTTCCATATGGCAGACGAAGAATGGTCTCTCAAAAACTCGTGATTCCCCGAGCAGTATAGGATGTAAAGAAAGTCGAGCAAAGTCGCTTCCTCCCCAATAGAGTTATGTTCTAATCCTCCACACAGTTGCCAATAATCTTTGGCACTATGAAGCTTCCAACGCCCACCCACAATGGCGTCTCAAGATCACAGGCAACGGACCCCAATGATCCTACTCTTCTGTTCCACCAGGGCCTTTATTTGGCACTCTTTGCATATAGAATCCATTGCATACAGCATTGCATCCTCAAAAGCGTAGCATATCCATTACAATGGATCATTACGCCGTAAAAACTCAAACATGCATACAAAGCATAAGCCAGATAATAGGAGCCAATGTTGAATCAGAACAATGACCCATCCTCTCAAGTTGTTACCTGCACAAACTTTGCCTAATATCTGCTATCATACTACAAACACTTCCAACCACGGTGCCGATGCGAGGTATTTTCAATCTCTGATGAGTGTCTGACACAATGTCCTCTTCCGTCCCTCGATGTCGATTCGACGTTGAGTCATAAGATCGCTACGAGATCTTATTCCTTTCCAAAGTGTGGAAAATCGCACGAGATTTTCTTTCGATGTTGAGTCATAAGATCGCTACGAGATCTTATTCCTTTCCAAAGTGTGGAAAATCGCACGAGATTTTCTTTCGACGTTGAGTCATAAGATCGCTACGAGATCTTATTCCTTTCCAAAGTGTGGAAAATCGCACGAGATTTTCTTTCGATGTTGAGTCATAAGATCGCTACGAGATCTTATTCCTTTCCAAAGTGTGGAAAAATCGCACGAGATTTTCTTTCGACGTTGAGTCATAAGATCGCTACGAGATCTTATTCCTTTCCAAAGTGTGGAAAATCGCACGAGATTTTCTTTCGACGTTGAGTCATAAGATCGCTACGAGATCTTATTCCTTTCCAAAGTGTGGAAAATCGCACGAGATTTTCTTTCGATGTTGAGTCATAAGATCGCTACGAGATCTTATTCCTTTCCAAAGTGTGGAAAAATCGCACGAGATTTTCTTTCGATGTTGAGTCATAAGATCGCTACGAGATCTTATTCCTTTCCAAAGTGTGGAAAATCGCACGAGATTTTCTTTCGATGTCGAGTCATAAGATCGCTACGAGATCTTATTCCTTTCCAAAGTGTGGAAAATCGCACGAGATTTTCTTTCGATGTTGAGTCATAAGATCGCCACGAGATCTTATCCCCTTTTCTTCTGTTGACGAGTTGATCGCCACGAGATCTTCTTTCGATGTCGAGTCATAAGATCGCCACGAGATCTTATTCCTTTCAGTCCTGACGTTGAGTCGTAAAATCGCACGAGGTCTTATTCTTTCGATCATTGTTTCATACAACCATTCTCTTTGAAAACCCCGTGTCGGCACCGCTACCACGTTATAAGCTATCTCCATCCAAATCCATTGTTCACTGTAAATATATCCACCAGAAAAACAAATTCCTCTCTTTCCCCAGCAGATATCAAAGTACAAAAAATAAGGATAACACTTACACCATCTCCTCTTCAGGACAAATTTCAGGTCTTGATATTTAATCTTCTTCTACCTTGAATGTTCGAAAAGCTAACGCCGATCTCACCTTCAGGTTTAAGACGATTAAATAGGGGCAGCTGTCATACCCCAAATTTGTCCTACCCCTTTACTTCTAACTGGCTTAGGCTTTGCATTCATGTACATACATCACTTAGGTCATGATCCATACCCATGCATGCATGCCATGGGTACTACTCAAAGGCTGGCAAGAGAAAGCTCTATTGCAAAGAAGTTTGATCAGAGAACAAGGAAGACTGAGGTATAATCATATGGTTCTATGTTCATTGAAGTCCTCCTGGATTGGGGTGTCTCTCTGCTTCAAATCAGGGCATTGATTGAAGAGTGCAAGCTTGCAAATCACCTGGGTCGTTAAATCAGGGTTTCTTTGACCAAAGTCAACTAGTTGACTTTCTGGTCAACATTTAATCAGGAATGGCTTCTATGTGTGAAAGGGCTTCTCATACTGGCTATGCGGATGTGTTTGGTCGACTGGATGTGAGTGGAAGAGATTTAATCGGGAATTTCATCAATAGTTGGAAAAATCGAAACAGTTGACTTTTGGGTCAAAATCGGGAAGATTATTTAAATATCGACTTTTGGTGGAAAATCGGTCAAAGAAAGTCAAAGAAATGAGGAAAATCAAGAAATAATCAAAACTGCCAAATTTGGAAATTTAATTGAAATGAAAACTTGCCAAAAGAGGAAAGTTCTATACTTAAAGAATTTTGTGAGTGAACTTTCAATTGGCTGGGCAGCTGACTTCAGGTTCGATTATCATGTTGAAAACGACAGAATTTTAAGACAAGCTCAACATGAAAAATGTTCACACCATGGCATACAAAAATTTTGTAGTTGGAGGTTTCTCAATTGGAGGCTTAGATCAAGAGTTATTAATGTGTGAAGTAGAGGATTTTCATCTGAATCAAGTCATTAAAGCTGGGCAAATTTCTGGACACGCGTAAGCATTATGTCAAACACATGGCGTGTCATATTGGGATCAATCTCGTGAGCCCTACAGGTGTCCCATAAACTCAAACTTGACACCCATCAACTCTCCTCCATGCCCTCTACACATTGAGCAAAGAGTTGAGATTAATGATGGACTATAGTGGAAGCTACTGACACTTGAAGGTAGCACCATGGCTATTTGTTTGGTGTTTGGCATTTGGCAAGGCACACGCGGGGAATTGCAAGACACACACATGAAAATGCCCAGCAGCCTCCATATTTACTCATTATGACCATGCAATGTTCTGAACATACAAAAGCTAAGAAAGGCCTCACCATAAATGTATACTACTTGTTCATTAAGTTTGCAAAGGGAAAAGATTCACTACCTTGCATCACCATCATAAGCTACATGGATACCCTTACTATATAACATGAAATCCCTTCACACGCCCCTTTGGACACACTTCATTTTCTCCTTTCTTCACTTTCTCAAAGAAATTCTCTCGGTTCTCTCTCATCACTCCTCTCTCCACCTTCAACAAGTTTGTTACAAATCTGTAACTAACTTCTTCCACCTTTACCACCACCATAACCGAATCCTTCACACTTCACCACCATAGCCAAACCTTCATATCCGATATCCACCACCACCAACAAGTAGCATGAATCCATCCCATCAAGATTGGGCACCCCAAACTCCATGATCTTCATCCCTGCTATTGATGATTCGAGCAAGATACAAGCACTCCTCCAACGATTGCCATTTCCGAGCACGCTTCTCAGAGGCTGAAGCATAGCACCGAAGCTCCTCACTGTTGCTATCTCCAAGATCCAGAGACGAAGGTTAAGCGTTGTTAAAGGCTATCGATTCGAGACCATAGCAGGTAAGTCCTTAAACTCCTCTCAGCATATTAGACGTTATGAAGCCGATCATGTGCATCTTAAACGTTGCGATTTCTGATCCTTGATTAGATGCTAAGATGTTTGTGCTTGTTGATTTAAAGTACCACTTCTGAGATCTATGCTTGTGTCTAAGCGTCGCCATGTCTTTTACATGCATTTTGGTGAAATTCACGGAGGTTAGGGTTTTAGAAACGTCTCCGGTTAGCGTTTTAGAAAGAGAATCAATAAAAACTAGGCTCGGATTTGGACTCAGCGCAGAAATCCGAGTCGATTGGTACCGGTCCCGCGCGTTTCTGGAAAATCTCATGTGAGACGGCCAAGGGTCTCGCCGGAGAAGATGATCGGAAGTCATCTCCGGCCGCCGCATCTTTCTCCTCTTATGTTGACTCAGGCGCCCACGTGGCAGCCATGTTGTGGTCATTATTCCAAGCTTTTGGCCATTTTGCATTTTATTGTTTGATTAGTTAATGACGTGTGAGGTACCGATTGGTTGATGTATGAGTTTTGTCTTTAGTCACTTAAATTCCCTTGCACCAATTGATATCAAGTTGCTATGTCACATTAATAAATAACATGCTGAGAATATTGGTGAATGGATAAAATGGAAGAGTGTGTGATGCTGGGCCACGTTTTTGCATTTGTTGGGCCTCACTGCAAGCGCTCCCTACACCCCCTGTGTTAGGCCCATGCGCTGATAGCCAGAATTCAGCTCAAGCCTTTTACTAATACACACCCCTGGCTGGCAGATTTGACTTTTGTTTTCAATTTCATTCCTCCATGACTTTTGCTTACCAAATCATTTTTCCATGCAATAAAAAATAAATAAAAATATGTTTTAGATAGATATGTGTGTGTATATATTTTGGTATTTTTTGTAGATTTTTAGAAATTAGTTTGTTATTTTTAATAAATCATTTACTTTAGTATGTTCATGTTTCTTTCGGTTTTGATAGATTTTGCAAAGTAATTTCGTTTAACACTTTAGGATCAGAATTCAATCACCATTTTTTGTATGGTTACTATAGACTAATCCATGACGTTGTGTATAAAAAATGAACTCCTAATTCTTTGTTTTGATTGGTATTTGGTTAGTTTTGTTTAGCTCGATTAATATGCGTTTCTAATAGATACTTGTGACGTTTGTGCTCTCAAATTGAAATGCATTCATTCAATAATGTTGGTTCCTTTTTGTACATACAATTAGGGATGTTTAGAGGTCCTAAGACCTGGAATTGAAAATTTTAGATCATGTTTTCCCATTTTACTCGATTTTTCTTTATCACATGTAAATAACTTGTTTTTGGTTGACGATTGCACCGTAACTTGTACAAATGACCCGTAATTTTGTGTGAAACTTCTTGGCATGATTTTGTGGTTGTTTAGGCATCTAGTAAAGGCTATTTGCTACTGACTTGTACCATTTAATTGCATGTTTCTAACTTCATTCACAATTCGACACCGTTTAGCTAGTATTAACCTAGTGTTGTCTAGTTTTGGTTAGAGTTTTGTATTGCTTCATGCTAATTGACTAATATAGATTAACATAGGATATTGGAACTAAATGATAGAGTTTGCTACTGACTTCAAGCTTAGACCATGTGTTCACTTGCTTTTTGCTTCGATTAAATGATACTTGTTCGCTAATTGGTAAGTAACGATTCATACGATACTTCGGTAACCTTTGTGAATACTTTTGTGTGACACCGTGGTGCTTTTGTATTTGATTTGGGACATTCAATCCCTTGTTTTGCTACTGACTTGGAGCTTCTTTCTCTTGTTTCCATGCTTAGCCTCTCATTTCTTACTTTGATTTTGATTACATCTTGCTATTGCTTGCCATGTCCCCTTAGACTCTTCCTTCTTTGTTAAGAGGAATTGAGATAGGATAGTTATCCTTGACCTTAGGGCCATTTGTAGATTAGAATAACATAGATTAGAATGTTAGATCTAGTTCCCTATTGCATTCTGTTTCTTTTTCAACTTTAAAACATTAATAAAAGGAAGATACGAATCACATTAAGCAAGTGATAGAGAAATGAGTGGGATTCATTCCCTAATCTATTTCTCAATCACTTAGTGGCATAGAAACGAGTGGGATTCATTCCCTAATCTGTTTCTCGGTCACTACTTAATGGGAGAGAAACGAGTGGGATTCATTCCCTAATCTGTTTCTCAAACATTAATTAATGGGAGAGAAATGAGTGAGATTCATTCTCTAATCTGTTTCTCAAACATTACATAATGGGATGTAAGCGAGTGGGATTCATTCCCTAATCTGCTTCTCGATCATTATACATTTTATGTGATTCGGATCGCAAATTAAACTCCCCCTAAAAAATACACAACCAAAAACACTTTAAAACATCTAACAATGGTTCAGACTAAAGCAAAGTAGAGAAAGTGGTGAGTGGCCCGGTATTGGGAACTGTTCATCACTCATCTATCTTAAAAGACACAAACCAATCATTTCCTTTTCTTTTGCCTAAGGGCACCGTTATCTCCGCTCCATTGCATCCTAGGCGATCCCTTATGCAAGAGCGCGAGCGTCAACGCCGCCCAATTAAAAAACACAAAAACAAACAGAAAATCTTTAGCCGAGCTACGGTAACTCTGATTCCTGAAAAGGATACGTAGGCAGCGGGGTAGGGCCCGTGCGAGTACAATTCTTTATTTTCCCTACATTTTTCATTCATTTCGCATTTAGACATAGACATAGTTAGACACCCTTTAGATAGAAACAAACATAGGTGGATACCATCGAGTACGATGGGCGTGAGGGGTGCTAGCACCTTCCCCTTGCGTAACCGACTCCCGTACCTTGATTCTCTGGTCGCAAGACCTTGTTCCTTCCTTTGTTAGGTTTTCTGATATTCCTTTCCCTTATGGGATAAATATATTGGTGGCGACTCTGTTCATTTTTCGCGAGCGTGCGACAGTGTCCTGACCCCAATACCTGAAGGTTTGGATTAAGACAATCTTTTCGACTGACTTTTCTTTTCTTTGCTGATATACTGATTTCAATTTCAACTACAGCTGTTGCACGAAGGAGGAAGATTAAGGAAGCTTCTGCCCCAAAAGACTCTGGGACATCTAAAAGCAATAAACCCAGTGGGAGTGACTCCCTCGTCACTGATAAGAAGCCCACGGTACATACTTATCTCATACTCTCAATCTTGTACAGTCTGTGATTAGTACTCATCTTTCTCATTTTCCACTTGCCAGAGTTCGAAACCCCCAACGGGTTCGAAGCGTAAAGCTTCTTCGACCACTGGTTCGGATGGCGAAGATAAATCCCCTCCTCAAACTAGACAAGGACAGAAGAAAAAACACAAAGCTGTTACCCCTTCAAGAAAAGGGAAAAAGGCAAGTCCTTCCAAAGCTGTTTCTCCTGGTGATAAAGCGTCCTCTGAAGAGTCTCCTTTGAAAGCTGCTAGTAATGCTTTCGTTGTGGAAAGCCATAATTCAAGTCCAGACAATATTCCACCCAAGGTATTTTGGGTTTGTCCCACATATTATCTTGTGATTTTAACTAAATAATTGTACTGACATTTTACCTTGTTATTGCAGGATGATGTTGGCACTGCTACTTCCGGTTTTAAAGACCCTGGCCTCACCACTGATGTTGACAAACTTTATGGTAATTGTCAAACTTTAACTTTCGTTAACTAAACTCCTCAAAAGTTTATTTTATGACTAACTTTGCTCTGTTTAACATAGGTACCTCTCAAAATCAAACTCGTGTTCTTTCGCCAGTCTTTGAAGACGTTAGGCCAATTGCTACCATATTGCCTAATGAACCAGTCGAAGAAAGCCACTCTACTGACGAATCCCCACCTACCCATCAAGGCAAAAATTTGGAAGAGGATCATCCATTCTCAGGCAGCGACAATGTGAACCAGCAATCACATGACAACGAAGATTCTGCGTCGGAGAAAGATGCTATGGAAGAGATTTCTCAGCCTGAAAAACCAGTTTCTCATGGAACTTCGACTCTTGACACAAAAACCATTCCTGAGACGACTTCGACGCCTGCCCCTGCAAAGCTTACTCCTTCAGAGCTTGAACAGCTTAAGCAAACTGATCCTCTTAGTTTCTTAAAGGCCATTATGAATGTGAATACTCCTTCGCCTCCGGAGCCTAATGTCTCACCAGCTGTAACTGCAGACTCTAGTGACAAGGAAGATATTCCCAGTCTTCTTCAACAAATAAAAGAAAGATTCTTTGGGGTCAATCTTGTAGATGTTCTCAACCGGGACCCTATTAAGAGCCACAACTTAAATCAACTTCTAAAAAAAAGTAGATTTGCTTCAAGTTTCCACAGAAGTTTCAGAGGTAATTGTTCTGCTGGGCTCTCTACTCGAGCAACTCCAAGCTAACATCCTTCGAAGGCAAAATGTCGAAAAAGAGCTATCTGAGACAAAGGCCTCTCATGACTCTTCATGGAATTCTGCTATGGACGCAACGAAACAAGGTGAGGCCCTCAGGCTCAAACATTCAGAAAATCAGAAGGCCATTGATGATTATGAGAAGAAAATCGGCTCTTGGAAACAAGAAATCAAAGTACTCGAGGGCAAGATAAAAGAGGCTGAAAGTTGTCAAGCAGTCCTACAAAAGTCTAATCAACAAGACTTGCTCGAAGTGGTGCAGTCAGGAATGAAACATTTCGAGACTGCACAAAAGTTAGTGCCAGAAATCGAAAGGTTGAAGAAACACCGGGCACTAATTGAACTTCGCATGTCTTCATGGGAGACTCAATATTTGAAGATCAAAAAGGATCTCCCCGAGGATTTCAACTAGATGTTTTCAATCTTGTTACTTATTGCACCTTTATTTTGTAATCGAGACCACTGTAGACATATAATATTTGTACGCTTGACTCCCATTTATCTCTATCATATTTGCCAGTGTTGATTTAGCAAATCTTTCAATTTCTTGTCAAAATATATCTTTAGATTTCCTACAGTGCTTTTATTAAATGCAACATGTAGAACCTGAATATCCTTCGCAGCACTCTTGCCTCTAGACTTGACGTTTCCACTTCTTCTAGCCATAATCATTATTAAAAAGTGACGTCACTTTATCCAAAACGTCGGTTTTAAGACGTGCGTGCATCAGTTTAATGATTACTTCTCAACTTCCAAGGGCGGGAAACGGCGGAAGCCATAACTTCTTTCTTTGGAAAACCAACCGCAGTCCAATCACTCATTAAAAATTGAAACCCACCCTTCAGTATTCCCCTTCTATATAAAGGGTCCAATATCACCTTTATTTCTTTATTCATGCGTTTTCTCTCCAAACCAAACACAGAAAAAAGAAAAACACACAACTTCTCTTTCAGAACAACTTTCTTGTCTTGTAATGGCTGAACCCCTCTTTTTTAACGACATCAAAGCCCTCATCAGAGGCGAGTTCAGACTCTCTGAGGATGAACTTGTTCGCCATTTCATCACCATCGAAACCCTGTTTGTTAACCAGGAACTAAACTTCTACTTTGAGGAAGTCCTGGAGGGTGCTATTTACCCCAACATGGTGGCAGAATTCTGGATGAATGCGTCTTTACGCATAGATCCTGAAGGTAGGACCACCATTGATTCTGAAATTCGACACGCTCGTCTCAGCATTACTCCCACCACTATTGCCAATCTGATAAAATGCAATAACTCTGGTGAAACTTTTGATGACAACAGTTTCAGCATGACTACTCATCTCATGCTGAGAACTCTTATGGACAATGATCGCTTCAGTGCCAAAGTCATCAGGATCTGGCACCAGATGCTCGTGGGGAACTTCCAACCTCGGCGGATTGACGAAAACAACATCATGGTTGAAGACTTGGAGTTCATCCTCTGTGGTCTTCGAGGGAGGAAAATTAACATACCTTTGATGATCTTCAAGGGACTTGTTAAAGCTGTCTCTGCCGGTGTTGACCGTCGAGGGAGTGTGACTTGTCTTCCCTACGGGAGACTCCTTAGTTACATTTTTCTTAAGAAAGGCGTAGTGAGAAGGATGCGTGATTCTGGAGCCAGAGATATGTTCGAGGCTGAACCTTCTCCTGTGTTGTCTTTGGACAATTTAAACCAAAGGATTGACTAGCAAGTTTTTACCTTAGGTTTAATCTTTTTATATATATATGCCTTCCTTTCTTTTTGTAACCTCAGATCCTATTCTTTGGATCTTTTTGTAATGAATGTACTTCTACGCTTGAAATGAAAAGAATATTTTGGTGTCTTATTTGATTTTTCTTTCCATAATTCTTTCTGATTGTGAAGCCATTTTGATCAATGTGAAGTATATTTTTGACACATGCCTGACCATTTTGGCTTTTCGTAGTACCCTGAGTATCTACGTCTTTGCAATCTTTACTTCATGCATGCTAGGTTTATATCTCTTCAAATATTTCCCGTTTACTCTCAAGATCCTATGATCTTCTGCTAATTCTTCAATTTCGTAAGCATTGTTCGAGAATACTTTTAAGATTCGAAAGGGTCCTTCCCAATGTGGGGACCATTTACCAAGTGCCTGATTCTTTCGATCTATAGGTAAAATAACTTTCCAGACTAAGTCATTATTAACAAAAGTTTTACCTTTCACCTTTTTATTATAAGCTCTGGACACTCTTTCCTTTTGCCTTTTTATCATTTCCAGTGCTCGAAGTCTGTCTTCGTCCAAATCTACTAACTCATTCATCATTAACTCCCAGTATACGTTGGGAGGAATGTCTGCTTGTCTTTGTATCCTTACTGATTGCAAACATATCTCAATTGGAAGTACTACGTCATGTCCAAACGTCAACTGGAAAGGAGTTGTATTCGTAGCTTCTTTTGGAGATGTTCGACAAGCCCAAAGTGCTTGATCTAAAGTCTTATGCCAATTCTTGGGTCTCTTTCTTACATGCTTCTTGATAAGGCCAATTATTATTTTGTTTGCTGCTTCAACCTGTCCATTTGCTTGGGCGTAATAAGGTGTAGAAGTAAATAACTTGAAACCTATTTCTCTGGCAAAGTCTTGCATTTTTCGTCCAGTAAAGACTGATCCCTGATCAGTTGTTATACTTTCTGGGATTCCAAACCTATATATAATGTGTTTCTGAATGAACTCAATCACAGCCTCTTGGTCCACATTTGCCAGAGGTATTGCTTCAACCCATTTTGTGAAATAGTCTATTCCTACCAAAATGTACCTTTGACCTTTAGATGACTTGGGGTGAATCTCTCCAATCAAATCTAATGCCCATCCCCTGAAAGGCCATGGTTTTACTATCGTACTTAATTCGTTTGCTGGAGCGTGTTGGATACCTGCATGTTCTTGGCACTCTTGGCACCCTTTCGCGAACTCTATGCAATCCTTTAGCATCGAAGGCCAATACATCCCATAACGAAACAAGAGCCATTTCATTTTGTGCCCTGCTTGATGTGCACCACATGCCCCACTATGTACGTTCGACAGAGCCAAGTATGCTTCTGCTTCTCCCAAGCATTTCAACAATACCCCTTCAGGAGTTTTCTTGAACAATTCGTTTCCCATCAGAAAATATGACAGGGCTCTATACTTGATTTTTCTGTCTGTATCCGTCGAAGGATTTTTCAGATAGTTAATAATTGGACTCCTCCAATCTGTGTCAGCCAATGAATCTATATTTAGTACCTCGAATTGTTCTTTATTGGCATAACCCAATTGTGAATCCTCCAGATCACTTGGCGAAAGTTTAGTAAACATTGCTCTTCCTCTTACTTCAATCAACTCTTCCAACTTTTCTTTTGATACTTTATATCCCGAAGCTAATTGAGCCAAGTCGTTTGCTTCCTGGTTATTCACCCTTGGTACATGTTTTAATTCCACGTATTCGAATTTCTTGAGCAACCTATTTGCGATGATAAAATACATGATCAAATTCTCTTTGATGCACTTGTACTCCTTTGTCAATTGTTTGATGACCAATTCGGAGTCTCCTTTAATTTCGACTCTGGTTGCCCCAAATTCTAACAAAGCCTCAAGTCCAGCAATTAAAGCCTCGTATTCAGCTTCATTATTGGAGCATAATGGACCTTCGATTTTATACTTGAGCTTTGTTGGAATTCCATCAGGAGAAATTATCAACATTCCAATACCAGTTCCCTCTCTATGCGTTAAACCATCGAAATATAACTTCCAAGGTTTCAAATCTACACAATGCTGATGATTCTCAACCACCGCATGGTCGACAATGAAGTCTGACACAATCTGACCTTTCATTGCCTTGAGAGGCTGAAATATTAATGAATATTCAGTAAGGGCTAAAGCCCATTTGCCAATTCGACTATGTAGTATTGGCTTAGATAACATATGTTTAATAACATCACAATGAGATGAAACGTAAACATCAACTGGCTTTATATAATACTTAAGTTTGATACAGGAGAAATACAAACAAAGGCAGAGTTTTTCTATATCAGTATATCTAGTCTCTGCATCATTGAGTACTCTACTTAAGTAATAAATGGCTCTTTCGATGCCATTCTCATCCTCCTGGGCAAGCATGCTGCCTATTGTTTTATCTGATGCTGAAATATATAGGCGCATGTGCTTCTTCCCATTTGGGGGAGATAGAATTGGTGGACAAGTCAAGTATTGCTTTATCTGATCGAAAGCTTCTTGATGTTCAGCACGCCATTCGAATTTTCCTTGCTTAAGCCGAAGTAGAGGTGAGAAAGCTTGCGTGCGTCCACTTAAGTTAGAGATAAATCTTCTTAAGAAATTTATCTTACCCAACAATGATTGTAATTCTTTCTTCGTGGAGGGAGACTTGGTCTCCATAATGGCTTTTGTCTTGTTTTGGTTGATTTCTATCCCTTTTTTGTGGACTACGAAACCCAAGAAATCACCTGCCTGCACAAAGAAAGCACATTTAAGGGGGTTCATCTTCAAGCCATATTTCCTCATTCTTTCGAATGATTGGCTCAGATGATCGAGATGACTCATACCCGAGGTAGATTTTACCACAATGTCATCTATATACACTTGCATGAATGTTTCTATGAAGTCGTGAAATATAGAATTCATTGCTCTTTGATAAGTTGCCCCTGCGTTTTTTAAACCAAAAGGCATCACAACCCATTCGTAAGTGCCTATTGCTCCTGGGCAACGAAATGCTGTCTTGGATACATCATCTTCTGCTATAAAAATTTGATTGTATCCCGAATATCCATCCAACATGCTCAAATACTCAAAACCTGCGGCTGAGTCTACTAGCATTTCTGCTATAGGCATGGGATACTCGTCTTTCGGAGTAGCTGCATTAAGGTCACGAAAGTCTATGCATACTCTTAATGAGCCATTCTTTTTAATTACAGGTACTATATTAGCAATCCACTCAACATACCTTGTAGTTCGGATAAATTTGCACCGTAAGAGTCTTTCGACCTCTGCTTTAATCTTCGAGTGAATCTCTGGCGCGAATCTTCTGGGAGTTTGCTTTATTGGCTTCTTCCCTTCTTTTATTGGTAACTTCAATTCGACTAAGTCTCTTTCGAGACCAGGCATCTCATCATAATCCCAAGCAAAACAATCTCTATTGTCTTTCAACATTTTGATGACCGTTGCTTTCAATTCTGGTTCTAGTTTCGCGCTGATATATGTTATTCTCTTTTGATCATTGTCTCCAAGATTGACTTCTTCAAGTGGATCTTGGGCCAACATCTTTATGTTCGACGCCATCGGGTCTTTTTCGAATCCCAAAGGTTCTTCGTCGTATATTGCATCTAACCTTTGACTTGGTTCTTCTCCTATGATCTCTTCAACTGGAACCGTATCTTTAGGGAGTTCGAAACTCGTACGTATTTCCAATTCTGATATTCCTTCTTTGGTTAGAACTGTATCTATCTTTGTACTTGATAGTTCGGCTTCGAGAGCCGTTTTTCTTTTGTTCTCGGCCACATAGGCCGAAATCTTTTCGAAGAACGCAGACTCAGACATGATTAATGTCATCGTCCCAGCCTGTTGGCCGTACTGCTGGATAATTCTCCAATGGTGCTGTATCTGGTGGACCATCCATGATCTCCCTATCCCATTGGAATCCATTTGGGTGTAAAGTCAAATAGTACATTGCATTTTTGTTTGGGGTATACATCTCTTCAGCAGCATGACAAGGGCCTATATTTGCCAGATTTCTATCGAAGTTGGTTTTATTCACCTGGTTGACTTCAGCCCTGTAGCAACTCTGATCACCTTCGATATTCTCCACTATACCATCTTCTCTCCAAATTGTCACCCTCTGATGCATTGTTGAGGGTACAGCTGCTACCCCATGAATCCATTCCCTACCAAGCAAAAGGTTGTAGTTTGCTTTTGCTGGTATAACCATGAACATGGTTGGCCTGGTAACTGAGCCTACTGTTAAGTTGACTTGAACAACTCCCAGTGTTTGTCCTATTTTGCCTTCGTAGTTAGATAAAACCATGTTATGTGGCCTTATATCCGTATCGAACATACCAATTCTTTTTAGCATGTATTGAGGCATTAGGTTCACTGCTGCTCCTCCATCAACTAAGACTTTATTAATGCCCACGTTCTCAATCTTAGCCCTGATATAGAGTGGCTTCAAATGATTTCGCATACCCTCATCAGGCCTTTCGAAGAAAGCATTCTGTTCTTCTACTGCACCGTTATTCAGCACATAGTAACACACAGGTTTGTGTTTTGCCATTTCTTCGATATCAGCCTCTTCACAGTCTTCTACTTCAGTTTCCTGATTAAACTCGTGAGGGAGTACAGAGACAACATTGCAATTCAAGTTTATAGATGACACTCCATCAGAGTCAAAATCATTTGTCATTCTGTCCTCTTCTTTCCAAGAATTTGAACGCATCTTCTCTTCTTCATCCAAGAGTTTTTCAGCTTCGAATAGTCTGCGTTCCACCGGAGGTTTGTTCGACTTTGCCCCCTGGTATGGGACTTGGTTGCTACTAGAGTCTCCAGCTTCTCTTGGCCTGTATTCCTTCTGAGCCTTTTTTATTCTCTGATGCCTTCTCCACTGGGACCGAGACATAGGATTTTTTCCTTTATAATTCTCCAATCGATACGCCTCTCGATTTGATCTTTGAAATTGTTTCCTATATGCCATTGCAGTTCTACCACCTTGGTCCCAACTTCGCCATTTGTTGGTTCTTGCATCAGCTTGTACCCACCTATCCCTGGGTGCATTTGCAGGGACTTTGAACGTCACCCTTCGAGTCCTAGGATGTGGGCTATCAGGCCTCTTTGTTGGAGTCCAAATGTCAAAACCGTATAGGTTGGGACGCAACCCCTGAGTTTCTTGACTCATGTAGCAATACACACGTTCGAATGATCGTGCTAGCATTTCGTCATAGACTGCCCCACATCTTGGGCAGAGAGCAACTTCAGTGTTTTCTTTGTGGCATCTGACCAAAAATCCTACCAAGCTTTCCTCCATCTTTGGGTACAGTTGTAGTAGGGGATTTGGCTCTCTTCTTGGATGTTCCCATCTTTCACGTCGAGCTCTCTCGAAGTTGGCTTCGACTCTTCGATTCAGCATGATCGAACATCTTGGACACATCCATCGCTTACCACCATTTCTCTCGTGGCAATTCCAAAGATATTCTTTGAGGCTTTTGGTTCTTGGAGGAACTTCGATGCCCCCATTTTTCCTCGTCAGCCATGTCTCTAGTTCGCCAAATTCTGACACTGGGCGTCTGGCGCTGACCATGTTAACTGCTACTGGAGGAACTTCGGAGATTTGTATTTTCTGGAGTTTCATCCTGAGGTCTTCAGTGGCCTCGCTGTTTTCTTCCTTCGAGGCTTCAGTTATCTCTGCCTTGGAAGATTCTTCAACATCAGTATTGAAGATTATGTCACCATTTAGGCTTTCAGTAGCCTGCTTTCCATTGAACATTGCTTTAGTCTCCACAACTTCGACTTCAGAAACCTCCACCATGTTGATATCTTCTACCTCGCAGAGGCTAGCGTCAGCAATGTTTAGGGGATTGGTATCGACCCTCATATGACTCTTGGTCTTGTCAGCAAACTTCAACCTTCCATCATTGAGAGCATTTTGAATTAGATCCCTGAAAAGAAAACATTGAGAAGTTTTATGGCCTAAAAATCCATGATATTTACAAAAACCTCTTTTCTTCCGTTGTTCCAACGGAGGAGTTTTTGAATTTGGAGGTAGTATCATTTGGCCATCTTTTACCAATAAATCAAATATTTCATCACACTTGGTAATGTCGAATGTATAAGTTTTCTTAGGGAACCTATCATTCTTATCGTTTTCTACTGGGTTTTTTCCATTGGCAGGATTTAGCAGTTTGCAAGCATAAGGTGGCGCTTCTTTCAATTCAGCCAAGTCTATTTCGACTTCTTCAGGGCTATATGAGTCATCGAAAGACTCATCCTCAGCATCCTTGGCTTCGACGTATGCCACTCTTTCTTTCTTATAACTTTTATTTGCCCTAGCTTTTTCTGCCTTCAGGCGTTCGACTTGTCGAACCCTATCTGCTAATTGGGCCATGTCCCTAAGGTATTGGGTATCTAGTTTCTTTCTTATTGAATAATCTAGACCACCTGCAGCCATTTCAACAAGTTCATGCTCTGGGACTGTTGTAAAACACCTTGATTTCAACAGACGAAACCTATTTAAATAATCATCAATTGTTTCTGTGAATTTTCTTTTAACACTGGCCAATTCTTTCAAAC
This sequence comes from Vicia villosa, assembly GCF_029867415.1. Classification (NCBI taxonomy): domain Eukaryota; kingdom Viridiplantae; phylum Streptophyta; class Magnoliopsida; order Fabales; family Fabaceae; genus Vicia; species Vicia villosa. The sequence continues at coordinate 737,881 of NW_026705256.1, forward strand.
TTATCTTAGTTTGACCCATGTAGAATTGCTCATGAAAAAGTCTTTCCAAGTATGCCCATGCATCTATCGAATTTGGTGGCAAAGTAGTAAACCAAATGAAGGCATTTTTTGTCAGCGAACTAGGGAAATACTTGATCCTTAAATCCTCGTTTCCCGCTAAGTCTCCTGCTTCTGTCAAATATCTAGTAATATGTTCCACCGTTGACTCATTAGTTTCGCCTGAAAATTTTGTAAATTTGGGAACCTTAGTTCCCCTAGGCAATTCTGTCTGCATGATATAGTCTGATATAGGGGATGTATAATTCGGACGTCTAAGTCCAGTACTAAGGCCATTATTAGCCATAACCCTTTCTATCATGGCAGTTAAATTATTTTCTGTGGCTAGATTTTCTCTTCTGACTCTTTGAACAACCTCATCTGGGTGTTCGTTCCTACCCACAATCCTTAATCTGGGTCGCTCCTCCTCCGTTTCTTGTCGAACGGGGACGGTTCTTTGATTTGAAGCTTCTAAGTTAATTATTGGAGTTCCTTCGAACACCTCCGTTCTTCGTGAGGGGCCTACATCCCTAGTAGCCGTCCTAGATGATGGAACTATGTCTTGTACACGTTCTAAAATGGGCCTCTCTTCTTGATTCGAAGGCTGTTTGTCTTTCCTTTTAGGTGGCGTTACTCCCATGAATTCTGCCATTCGATTCATTTGAGATGATATCTTTTGGAAAGTCTCCATGTTTTCTCTATTTGTAGTAGTAACATTTGCCATTAGTGGGCTTAAAACTGAAGTCAATTCTCTGGCCAAAACCCCTACCATATCATGGTTGCTTGCATCCATTTCTTGTCGAAATGCTGCTTGGTTATTTGTGGTAAAGTGAGGCATCTGGGTAGAGAAACCAGTGTTATGTGCACTTCGACCCACTGAACTAACATTTGGTGAAAATGTCGCATTGTTAGTTGGGGCATATATAGGTCCTGCCCCTCGTACGCCTGTTCCATATTGGTATGGCATTCCGTATGGATTATTTGGTCTCCATTCGAAAGCAGAATTCGCGCCTTGACCAAACAAATTGTTTGCAGCATTTGTCGAGGCAAACAATACGTCCTCTGCGCTTGTGGATGAGGGTGCGGTTTTCGACACTGAAACTGGAATAGTCCCTGAAGGCCCTGTATTATTTTCAGGCATAGTCTGGGAATTATCTGCAGGTCTCGATCCATTTGGACCCGTTGCATCTCGTGTTTCTTGAGTAGAAGTCGAATTTGCCGCTCCTGATCCTGAACCTTGTGGGGGATCTTGATTACCCCCTGCACTGGCCGTAACGACCATTTTCCTGTTGTACCTTCGTTTGGGAATCGGTTGTGCACTGTTCTTTAATTTACCGTTCCTAAGGTTCATACAAGATCTTGATATTGTCTAGACAAAAATAAAGCAATTGATTAAAACAATCTGCTTGACACTGTCCCACTGGGCGTGCCAATTTGTTTACGGTGATTTCCGGTAAACAACCGCTAGTCTTCCAAACTATAATAAATAAGATTTGGTTACTTGCAGGATCGACTAGATTGATCCTAGGACACATAGTCAAGAAGATTGTCATCAATGTTTATTCGAATCATATTCATTATTTGTCTTCTTCAATAGGCGTTGTTCGATTAACAGAACAAATAGTCTTGACAATCACTTTGTTACATATAAATGTGACTTCAACGAAAAGATAAGTGACATAACATAGAAAATTAAAAGGACAATTGAAACGTAAAGAATCTTAAACTGCAGAAATATAAAAGACTTTGAAAGTAAATAGCATGAAAGTAATTCGAAAGTAAATGACATTAAAGTAAAGATGCAGAAACGTAAATGGCAAGAAGTAAACGAAATGCAGTAATTCTGAAAGATATTTAAAAGCAAAGGATAATACACATGTATTAAAATGGTGGTGTCATACGTACATTTTCTCCGCGAACTCTTTCTCTTAACGCTTGATACTTGAGTAAATATGTGAGTGATTTGTACAAAATGAACACACAGAATCCTAACATTAAGACTCCTATTTATACTAGTTTCGACCTTAACGGTCCTATACTAATCTGCTGCCACGTTTCTCATAAGGACTTCTAGCGATGCCATCTGTTACTGGACAGTTACGAAACCGTCTTCGAATTTCAAATCTTCCCGCCTGAGTCCGTCTTTGACGCGTGGCAGTGCATTAAACAAACACTACGAAAAAACACGCTAAGTAGTAATACTTGAATATATTTACAAATTCGTCTAAGTCCCCGAAGACACATACTTTTCACTAGCTTTCAGTATTCATTATCTTCATAGTGAACTTAGAAATATTTACTCTCGAAGCATGACCATCAGTAGTCATTCTTTTATTTTTAAGGGATGGCCATCAGTAACCATCTTTCCTTCGATTTTCTACCTCTTCGAAGGATAAATACTTCAAAACGAAATCTTCAGCTAACAATTAGTACACAAACATTATTAACCACTCATCAGTTCTACAAAATTATATAAAATTTCAAAAAAAAATTGAGGTCGATTAGGTTGAGTGTGAGATTGGGTGGGTTTAAGCCGTGATCGAGATTGAGGTTGATTGGGTTGGAGTTGAGTTAGTAAAGGGTGAGATTGGGTGAAATGAGGATGAGAATGAGAATAATGGAATTGGGATATAGATCTAGACGGTGGGTGAGTGAGTTGAGGTTAAATTGGATGTGGAATAGGTTGGGGTTGTGGTCGGAGTTGAGTGAGTTGAGGCTGACTTGAATGTGAAATAGGTTGGCGTTGTGTATGATATTGGGGTTGGGGTTAAGGTTGAGATTGCGTGAGTTGAATAAGATGAGGAATAGGTTGGGGGTAGAGTGAGTTGAGGTTGAGTGAATTAAGGTTGAATAAGATACGAAATAGTTTTTTAATTTTATTTTTTAAAACTTTCATACCTATTATTAAAATATAAGTGGAAGAATTAAATAAATACATATTAAAATTTGCACACTATTTATTTAATTAAAAACTAAGATGGAAAATAAAATTAAAAATTAATTAAAATGGATATTGGTAGCAAAATCCGCAGGAAATTTTCCTGCGGAATTATTGCGGATTCTATTTAATTGTTTTGTTTTATTAAAATAACTATTCGCAGCAAAATCCGCAGGAAAGTTTCCTGTGAATTTTGTATTGGAATTAGATATTTTGTTTAAAATATTCATTCCGCTGCAAAATCCGCATGTAAACCTGCGGAATTTTCTGCCCATTCTTAATCCGCAGGAAACTTTATTTTATTAACTAATGTCCCAGGAATTTCCGCAGGTATACCTGCGAATTATTTTCCGCAGGAAATTCCGTAGGTAAATCGAGTATTTCTAGTGGCATAGACTAATTAATTATATAGTTGAAGATGGTTGTGTTAGTTTGTAATATAGAAGAGTTCCAAATTACATCTCTCTATCACTCAAAACTTGTATGAAAAAGTTTTGAAGTTAGACATACAGGTAGGTGAGAAATATTACTTTTGAAAAAAATAAAGGGCAGGAGCACACATTACTTAGGTATACAAGATGATGCTGACAAAATATGAAGTGTTACTTTCACATAGTAGATTAAAATGATGACAAATATAACATTCAATTTGTAATTGCTAAGTCAGTATCTTAGTTATCATGTTCCTTTCAAAACAAATTATAGCATCCTCTGCATAAAACCAGATGCAGAGCTAAGTTCATAGCACATGCCCATGAAATCATTACATAACTAAAATAACTTAGCCTAAATAACTTAGTGAATAATCAATAAGTATACTCTAAAGCTTAAGATCTTCATGGATAATAGCTTCCAATTTAAAAGAATGTAAGAAGTAGAGTGAACACGAAATTTCGGCAATCATCTGTGCTCCGATAATAGTGTTGGGACTTTTTATGTGGCCTCCAGTTATCTCGTTAAGAGGGAGAAATTGACTTCTTCTTGTTGGAATTATCCCAAACCTATGGAGAATTCCGAATCAATCTTGATGAACAAGATTCAATCAACCGATCAAATTCTCTCTTGTTCTTCACTCTTCACTCGAGTGAATCAACCAACCATCCTTGATCGCAAGATGACTCTCAATGCACAATGATAATGGAAGAAGAAAATAAAATATGAATTGGGAAGAAAGAGGAATAAGAGTTTAGCGAAAAATAGGGGAAGAAGAAAAGATTTTCTGCAGAGCTTTTCTCTACTTCTCAACTAAGAATTTTATTTAATTATGCAACAAGAAGTTATTTTGTTGTTTACAATAATAGGAGTTACTCTATGTTTATATACTTTGAGTAATCTTTCTCCCTAAGAAAACTCCAAAACAAAGCCCAAAATACCTAATTCTACTAACAACACAAAATTAGGCCTACGTCAAAATTCCTGTCGAGTTACACTACTTCAACATTTCAATAACGATACAACTCTGACACACACTAGGCTATTTTGAAATGACCTTGTTTCTATCGAGAAACATGTTTCGACATAAGGAATTACATTCTCAATACACCACCAAATTCATTGTGTCTAATCTATCTACATTCATCATTGCTCTTAGTCTCTTGAACACTTCGACTTGCACACCCTTCGTCATGATGTCTGCAATCTGATTCTCAGTTCTACAGTGTTCCATGTTCATCTTCCATTTTGGTACCTGCTCTAGAAGATAATGGAACCTCATTTCGATGTGCTTGCTTCGTCCATCTGCTACCATATTCTTCGCTAGATTCATAGCTAACATGTTGTCGATCTTCATTGTAATTGCTCCATGATCCTTTGTTGTAATTTCTTCGACCAGATTCACCATCCACGTTGATTGACATGCACAAAGAAAAACAACTATGTACTCCCTTTTACATGACGATAATATTACTACTAGTTCTTTTCTTGAACTCTAAACTAGGATTTAGGCTAACTATCTTGAATGAAGAGTTCTGGCATTACTGGAAGCAATGGGGAAAACACACACACTAAGTAAATTTAACTAAACAACAAGAATGAGTGGAGTGAGCTTTTGAATATAGTCCCCTTAGGAGAAAATTTTGAGTTGAATAAGAAATGAGTTTTTAAATTAAAGGATATAGGGAACTAAAAATTTTCTTTTATGATATTATTTGCCGCATCACCTAAGGACATGTAATGATTCATGTTTGGAGGTGTGATAACTCACAATTTGCAAGTTATTATAAACCCTAATAATTGGATTTATCTTTTTATTTTAATTATTCAGTAGCTTAATTAATTTCATTTTGTTGTTTTAGAATAGTTTATAAAGAGCACAATAGGCGATCTCTTCTGTTAGTTTTAATGTGTTTGTTGCTTGTGTAGAGTTAACTTTTCATGTCATTCATTCTTTTGTACTACTTGTTCATGAATTGAATCACTTTAGTTCCTACCCCAATGTTAGGAAGCTTTCCATTGGTCAATATGCAGGGAGTACCAACAATTCTTGTTTTAGCTTGATTTTATTATGTTAAATCTTTTATTTGTGTTGATTGTGTGAGAGCATGAAAAGGATCAAGAAACTTGTTTCATTTTGAGAACAACCACTTGGCCAAATAGTCAATATGGCTTTTGAGTGAGCGAGCATTTGTTAGCCTCTTTTAGCCTTTTTATCATTATCCATGTTGTATTTGAACTTGTTACTTGTCTATGAGTATTTAGTTCACTTATTTTTGAATGGATTATGATCTTTGTTTTCTTGAACCCTTAACCATACCTTGTTGTTTGAATTCTTACATTGCCTTAGTAAGTAGAGAGTATTCACACTATGATGTTGGTTGAATTCAAGTTGGGGAGAAAGTGATTGCTTACTTGTTGTTGGTTGCTAAGAGGTTGAGACAAAGAAACGAAAAGAAAAAGAAAGAAAAAAAAAGGAGAAAAGTTTTGAAAAATAAGAAAAAAAGAAGTATAGAATAATTGTGCTAAATAAGTTATGTGTTTTGGTGTAGCAATCAGGATAAGAGAAAAAGTTTGATTGGATTTTGGTGTTTGAGCCTTTGTGATGTGATCACTCCCTTAGGTTTAGGCAAGTTTTTGTTACAATATCCTTTAGAAATTGCCCCATTGTTTGTTAACTAAGCCACATTACAATCTTGAAAAGCCCTAGTGGTTCTTGCTTTTATGTTTTTAATGTGAACTTTTAGATGAATGCATAATTTAGTCATTTGTTTGCAAGATTGTTGTGTGAGTGTCAAATTTCTCATTTTCTGTGTTTTTCATCTAATGATGAATCTTTTCTAGGTGTGATTCATGATTGAACTTGTGTTGTTTTGGAATGTTTGACATGATTATTGTATTTAGCATTTGTTTCATGCCTATGTTGTCGTTATAGTTTAGTGGTAAGTATGTTGCCATGTGTGTACCGTTTTCCTTTGAACCATTGCATTTGTTTTCCGTTTTTAAAACCTGTTGATTTGTGGTTCCTTGATTTTTGCTTATGTTTCCTTGAGTTGTTTAATTTTTGTTTGAGGACAAACAAGTTCAAGTTGGGGAGAGTTTGATAAGTGAAAATTAGTCGTTATATTTGTATATATTTTAGTGGCACCTATCGGTTATTTTATTAACATCCGTTGAATAATCCCCCACTTTGTGTATAAATATGTATAAATTGTGTTTAATCGAGTTTTTGTATATATAATGTACCGTTCGATAGTTTTATGTCTTTTTGTAGGTATTCATGCATGGTTGGAGCATTCAGTCATAAAGGCCAAAGGTTAAGCTTTAAGAATGCAATTTTTAGCAATTCATCAAAGAATAAGGATAAAAAAAGATGAGAAAAAATATCAGTTTTGTTGATATTTAGGCATTTTTAGATAGATCATTGAATAAAATTTCCAACGCTTCGAACCAGGCATAAATAAGATTTACGATTTTTAAGTTATGGTCGAAACAAGATCAGAAGTTGCAACAGAGTGGGCATAGAGGACTCTGTTCTGCTAAACGGGATCTGCTGGGCAGAATTATGTATTTAGAAAAAAACACATTTTTAGGCATGGTTTTGGGGTATTTATTCCCAACTCCATCAACCTTCATTATTTTTGGTCTGGAGAGCTTAGAAAATAACAATGGAGCTTGCATCTGGATGATTTGAGGTCGAATTTCTCATTGATTGGTGTCGACAAACCAATAAATGTTTGGTTCCTCTTTTTCTCTTCTCTTTGTAATCTCTATTTGTTGGAGTTTGTATGTAACTTTTGTTAGAACATAGTTTGGTTCTTCATCTAATTCTTAGTTTTGATGATAACAAATATATAGTAAATATGAAGAACAATTATGTACTCTAATCGTTTGATTAAATGTGTAGAAAAATGTTAGAAAATCTGAGGTAAACTGAGAAGATAATAACGTTAAGTCAGATGAGAAGTTATGATGAGAACATACAAATAAACTCAAAAGCAAAACTAAAAGTGACACACTAGTAAAAGAAGTTTTGATACTAAACACTTTAACTTTTGAAGCACCAATGAACAAGCTGCTAGTTATACTCTGATAGGAAAGTTCTGAAAGAACAAAGAAGTTTCAACGAGAACATCAAATTGAAGTTCTGAGACCAATCACTTAATGTTCAAAATACTCTGAAGTTCTGAAGATCCAACATCACATTAACAACAATTAATTCAGGATCAAGAAAGTAACGACTGAAACATAATGACTGAAACAACATATCTATATTTTTAGAAAGGATATTAAGCCTCAAATCATCAACCTTTCAACACAAGCATATATGTCTTCAACGGATCTCTGAATATAATTTCTATATAAAGGGGACTATGAAGATGAATCAACAACAAATCTCACGCACACAAAAATAATAGCGCTCAAAATAGTTCCAAACATTATTTTATCTCTTAAATGATTTGTGCTATAATTTTGTGTAAACATCACAGTTGTGATATAGCTTTTTAGAAGCATTTGTAAACACATTAAATATTTGTTTTATAATTGTAATTCCTTGAGAAACCAAGTTGTGGTTTGATCTTGAGAAGACGTTGACGGTTGTCTTCGTGATTTGTAATCAAGATTTGATTAGTGGATTAAGACCTCGATTGAGAGTGGTGAAATCACCTTGATAAGGTGGACTGAAGTAACTTTGACTTCAAGCGAACCAGGATAACCAACGTGTTATATTTTTTTAGTTTTTGAAAACCCCAATTCAAACTCCCTTTCTTGTGTTTTTCTATCCTTCAACTTTACCTTGATTATATGTATATTTATTGCTAAATCAAGTTTACAAATCAATATTGATGTTTATCATTGTTTTTGCTTTAGACATAAACTTCTCAAATCTTGTCCTTGGATGAATATTTGCTAGGTCCTAGACTCTAGAGATAGATTTAGGCTTAGTATTCACTTTGGGTATCAACTTTTAATGCCTCCATGTGATTGAGTTCCACGAGACATCGCCGACGAGATCAAAACGGTTGATATCTCACTTTGCGTTAGAGATAACCTCTGTGTGAGTGATACATGATAATATTGACGAGTGATTTCGGTTGAGTATAACTAGGTAGTAAGTGTAAGTATTTGATGTGGTAGATGAAATGCAAACTCAATGACGGAGGCATGGGGTACTACGGTAGGCCATGGCTCCCCTATTGGAAAATAATAAAATAGCCTTGATTTTAATTAAAATTTCTTTTACATCTTTCCTTATTCATTCATGCCCATTCAATTTTTTCTTTTGGGTTACAATAAAAGAGGTTTAGAAAAACAAGCTTCATTCTCTCCTTGCAATGAAAAAGAATTATTTTTTCAAAATTAATTGCCGTCGCTGTTGGAAGTTGGAACCCTTGCAATCTTCTTTGTTTCAAAAAGGTATTCTTCTCTTCTTCCTTTATGTATTTTTAATTTTAGGGTTTTTATCTTCTTCTTCTTTTAAAATTGTTAGGAGTGGCACTGATTATACATTTTTCTGAATTTGTGGATGTTAGATTTATGATTTAGGGATGTTAAATTTCTCGATTTTCTAGATTTTTAGAGGTTAAATTTATGTTTTTTTTGTAATCTATTAATGTTAGAAATCCATGAAATTAAAAGTTAAGAAAAGAGAAATCTTCTTTCTTGTAGCTTTAAGATTGAACTTATATTTTGAGAATGACTGCAATTTGTATACATATGTAAAAAACTTGACAATAGTGAAGAAATAACAAGACCGATAATTACAAAATTTTAGATACTCTTAGTTAATGTTATTTTTATATTGTTACTCCTAGTTAATGTTGTTTTCATTCATATTGTTAGTGACTATATATATGAATTCATCTGTTAGTTACTACAAATAAATACAAAATTTGTATTGTATTGGAAAAAAGTATGAATTAGATTAATAGATACTATTAGTTAATGTTATTTTCATTCATATTGTTTGCTAATAGATTTGTAGAAAAATATGAATTGGATGAAAATTCTTTTTTTTAGTGATAGAATTTAATAGTATAAATTGGATGAATTTTTGTTGATATTATATTTTGTTTTATTTTTTCATCAGAAAAGTAAAGATGAATAATCGAAAAATTGATTCTTTTTTCAAGTGGAAAACATGTGAAATTGAAAGAGAAGAGAGAGATGAAGAAATTATTATCCCGATATCACAACCTGAAACAGATCTTGAGAAATTACATTTTTATTTATAATTTTTATTTTACATTAGCGGCCATCCCATTTTTTATATGGCTCTGCCACTGTGCAAACCTGAGAGTTCTTACTCTCCGAAGAATGTATTATTTCTTGTTTATATGTTTAATTCTCACATTTACCGTTTTTAAACCATTCAAACCCAAACTCAAGAACGCGAGACTTGTCGAACGACAATTCGATAATCACTAATCCCATGGAGACAATATTATAAAACTAAATAAATACTTACTTTTTGCTGCCCTTTACCGCTTCAACACCTATTTAGTACATGAATATAATGACTACATTAAACCCTGACAATAGATATTTTAGCTACACTTACACATGGTTGCAGTAACCACTAGTTTTTCAAGAGAAGTTTACTTTGAAAGTGGGTCTTCCATGTCACCTAAGCACTGATTCTGCCTCTAGACTTTATTTCTTATCCTCCTATTGTGGACCTGATAAACCTACTTCAATTCTATACTCCTTCGATCCATTGAAACTCCTTTTGCATTAAATTGAAAACTTCTATCGTTAGACAAAATTCTGAGGCTCTCGTTGGGTGCACCATCTTTGCGACTAGCGTGCCTACCCTGCTCTACCACTCTGACTAGCCAACTTTTCTTTTTTAGCAAGCAAAGCTTACATGCCTTCCATGTTTCCTTGGCTGCCTTTTCTCTCCCAGATCACCACCCTTTCGACTAGCATGCTAACTCTTGCTTCATCATAAAGTACATGCATCTGGTTATGCCACCTAGTCCTATTATGTGCCTAACGGGCTTGTAGCTTGAGCCTAGCGAACCTTTCTTTTTTCAGGGTTTTTGTTTTTCCTTTTTTTTTGCTAATTCATGTGTTTCTAGTTTTACTCACATGTTTTTTATTAATGTATACAAGAAAAGTCCAAACATGTATTTTCTTACATTTCATAGATGAATTGGGTTTTGTTTTTTGTAAATCTGGAACTTATCATCCTTGATCATCACACAGAGTCCTCCAACGAGTCCCTGGAATTTGAGAGTTTAAGGATAGAATTGATCATTCAAAGCTTCAGGTGATAATTAGTAGAGCTGTCAATTTTTCTCCGCACACACCAAAGAAGTGTCGGAGATGTCAATCACAAGTGACAATGGTTACTCACACCAATCATTAAACAAGGAAGTCACTATCTTTCCAAAAAATAATCAAAGAAAAACACGTTAAGTCAAAACCAAAAAGTGACTTAGGAAAAAATTAGGGCATCCCGCTGACTGTAAACTCAAAAGAAATAGTTCGGGCAAACGTTAGGGATATCAAATGAAAAAAAAGAGAAGTCAATAAATTCTTGACAAACATCAAAATGTTGTGACTATCAAAAGGGAGAGTTCCTAGCTACTCTTCAATCTTTATACTTCTCAATTCTTTAGTATCCTCAATTATCTCTAGAACCATGTCATATTAGGGAGTAAGAGCTCACAAATCCTTCTCAATCATCACCTATTATTATTATAAGGTATCGTCTGAGCTCTTCATCATGATTCTAAGGTCGTCATCTCGAACTCATTCATGAGTTCGCTCTTGAACCTTAAGATATTATTATGGCAAAGAATGATCACACCATCATTCGTATATGATGTCACATAAACACCATGTTCAGACACACACCGCTTGAAACCAATATCAGCAAGAAAGCCATCAATGTGTTTGTTGCAAGCTCTTGGAGCTTGTTTCAACCATACAACGCTTTATGCAACTTGTAGTATCTCATCTCTTGATTCTTCACTACAAATCCGGGGGGCTGCTCTACTTAAACCTCTTCATCGAGCAGATCGTTAAAAAATGCATATTTGACGTCCATTTAATAAATTCCCCAATCGTTGTTGTTAGCAATATCAACCACAAATTAGATGGTCTCAAGCCTAGCCACAGGTGCAAAAACTTCCTCAAAGTCTATACCTTCATGTTGCAAAAATCCCTTTGATACTAGTTGAGCCTTATACTTGATTATCTCGCCTTTGGGATTTGCCTTCACTTTAAAGACCCAACGCACACCAATTGGCTTCTTTCCAAATGGTATATCAACTAACTCCCGAATACCATTATTTTAAATAGATTCCAGATCCTATTTTATTGCACAAATCCACTTTGGATCGCTTAGAGCCTCCTCCGTGTTCACCGGTTCGGATTCGGCCATAAGCATAAAATGAACGAAATCACCTTCATTATTGACTTCATTATCTTGAAATCTCTCGCATTGTTAGAGTCTTAAAGGCAACACCCTTTTCCTTTTTGATCTTCTATGATTTTTCTCGTTTCGAACCTCATTTGGGGGATGCATGATGGTTTCAGAACTGATAGGATCATAAAAAACAATGTTTCCAGAGCTCTATTATGCAAGAACCGGTTACGCCAGATTGCACCGACTGGCTGTAACCGATTACACCAGTTCTGCAGACATGGGAGTCTGTTTTTGGTGCTCGTAACCAGTTACGTTAGATTGCACTAGCTATCCGTAACCGGTTACACTGGGACTGAAAATGCCATTTTATTCAAAAATCACATTCCGGCTTATCAAAATCCTTCAATTTCTCGCATCAAACAACTTGTAATCACTTGTGAAATGATATCCAACAAAAATCATCTCCTCTCCATTGCCGTCCAACTTCTTTCTAAGTTGACCCGACACATGTTGATATGCCACCGAACCGAAAACTCTCAAATGGCTTAGATTTGGTTTAAATCCGGACCATACCTTTTCAGGTGTAAGCTTCTCAAGCTTCTTAGTAGGGCATATATTCAACAAGTAGGTGGCTGTAGAGACCGCTTCTCCCTATAGTTCCTTCAGGAAATTTTCACCACTCAACATGCTTCGAACCATATTCATAATCGAGCGATTTTTTCTCTCGGTAATACCATTTTGCTGCGACCTATAGGGTGGCACAATCTCACGCACTATCTCCAGTCACCAACATTGGCATAAAAAAAGTAAGAATGGATAAATAACACATAAATCGAGGGCTATGCGGATCCTCAGACATATATGAATCGGAATAATGATGGACCAAGCTACTTATGGATGTAACCACAATTAACATCACTACGGTCGGGCTATCGAACATGGAGTCAGAAGTTCATTACGAGTCAGACCTATTTGTGAATCAAGCGAGCTCCCCTTGCATGCAATGATGTGGTGGTGAACCTCTCATTCTATACCTTCATCATTACAATACTTCCCAAACATATTCGAGGTAAATTCACCCCCACCATCCGTTTTGAGAATCTTCAACTTGTGACCGCATTGCCTTTCTCCCATGGACTTAAACTTCTTGAACACATCAAATAACTAATCATTTCTCTTGATAAGATAAGTCCATAGCGTTCTACTAAAGTCGTCGATAAACGTGACCAAATACCTATTGCCACCAAATGTGTTGACTTGCATAGGTCCACAAACGTCGGAATACACCATCTCAAGGTAAGTTTTGGTCTTATGACCCGCATCCTAGCTAAAAATCCTCTTGTGTTGCTTTCCATTGACACATTCCTCACACAACTCAACCGGAATGTTAATGTGTAGCAGCCCGGTAACCATACCATTTTGTTGCAACGCCTTGAGATCACGGAAATTCAAATGCCCAAGACGGTATTGCTATAACCACTCTTCTCGAATTGCAGTTGTAGCTAAGCACCTATGCTCTAACAATTTCAAGTCCACTTTGAAAGTCCTATTGGAAGCCATAGGAGCCTTAAGGATGAACACTCCACTAGCTTTAACAACACGCAAAATCTCGTCTTCCAAGCGTATATTGTAACCCTTCTCAAGAAATTGGTCAATACTCAAAAGTTTATACTTAATAATTAGAATATACAACACATCTTTGATCATAGAATATACAACACATCTTCTCGATCAAAACATCACCGACACCTTCGGTCCCAAGAGTGGAATCATCCGCGAGTTTTACTATACTTTTCATGACTTGATTGATTTGCACAAACCAATCATTTCTCTCTATCGTATGCGTTGAACAACCGGATTCCAAGTACCATTCATCGCTGCCTTGAACTCAATTTCGCATCGAGATCATCACATTTTGTTCCGAGCGCAAATCTGCCCCGTTTTCTGAACTACTGCAGCTGCTGTCCCACGACTTGTAGCTGTTGTCCAGCACCTCTGAACTGCCATCAAACTCCTCGATAATCATAACTAAGAGCGTATCTTCATCATCTACCTCTTGTCTAGCAACCTTAGCTTCATCCCCTTGGGAATCCCAATGTTTTGCGCCATATTTATTCGCTAAATGTCCAAATTTCTTACATTTCCAACACTGCACTTTACTTTTATCCCTCGGTTTTTTGATTCTCGTGTTGCCTCGATCACCATAGCTATTGGAGTTACTGCTCTCACCCTTTTGCCCCGTCAAACCTTCGAATTTTGAGAATCCCCTCCACCAAAATTTTGAAAACTTTGCTTCCCTTTCGAAGTTCCTTTTCCTTTCGATCCTTTACACTTCTCGTTAAAACGAGCTTGCAAAGTTATCTCCGCCTTTGCCTTATCGTTTCCTCTCTAGTCCATTCTTTGTTCATGCGCCTCTAGTGAACTTTGAAGCTCGTCCTTGCTCAACGTCGCAATATCCTTCGATTCTTCAATAACCACTACAATGTTGTCGAATCTTGACGTTTAAGAACGTAATATTTTCGACACAACATTCTGCTCTAGAATGGTTTCTCCACATGCCTTAATCTGATTTACCAAATGCGTAATGCACGTCACATAATCATTGATTGTTTTCTTCTCTTCCATTTGCGTTAACTCGAATTGCCTTTTGTGAGTTTGTAACCTCACCACCATAGTCTTAGCAGCCTCAACATAAGCTTTCTCCAAAATTACCTAAGCTTGCTTTGCCGACTCGCAATCACCGACCTTCTCGAAATTATCGCCATCAACACAAGAATGAATCAAGAAGAGTGCTTTGTAGTCTTTCTTCTTCTCTTCTTTGAATGTAGCTTGATGTGCAGTAGTATGCTCAACCCCAAGGGGTGTAACACCATTGTTGACAATCTCGAAAACTTCTTGATACCCAAACAAAAATTTAATTTGTTTGGACCATTTGTCATAATTCTTCAAATCAAGAATCAGTAGGTTGGTGGGAATTCGATCTTTGAAAACGGTACTCATTGTTGCAGCTGAATTGGATCAGAACCAAGGCTCTTGATGCCAAATATTAGAACATACAAAATCAATTAAGGTGAGTCAATGGAGAATTTGGTTCAATTAGAGAAGATGAAGTTTAGAGAATTGAGAGAAAATAAGAGTGAGAGTATTTGAGGGTGATAATTAAAATTGCCATTAACAACAATAGGGTGTAGTAGATCTCTTATATACACCAAGTTACAACAATGATTGGGATCCCAAAAGCAATTAAAAAAGAAAATAAAATTGATAATATTACGGCAAATAGCGTAATTGGTTATGCCACAAACGCAACACCTCTGATTTTGTTTTTACGGGCTCATAACCGATTACGAAAAATAGCGTAACCGATTACGCCAACTGAAATACAGAAAAACAACATTTTCAATGATATTTATTTTAATATTGCCAAATCATTACAAAATTTAACAATTGATCACATGAAGCATCCATTTAAATCTAATTAATAATGATGATAACAAAAACTATTTTAAAAAATATATCTTATATAAAAAGTACTATTGTAAAATAAAAACAGGTGACCGGTCGCTTTGTGTA